>NC_059427.1:117244196-117864196 GCF_021028975.2 Sphaerodactylus townsendi | reverse complement strand
CTTTTTGGACTGTGTTTTAAATGGCAAACATATATTGCAAACAAGTAATGAAAAAAAATCTACTACACCAAGGCTATTGGCAAGTGCAAACAAGATGCAAAGATGAACAGCCCAATCCAAGGACGGTGATCCCCCTTCTGGATACAGAGTGGGCTTACCCTGGTGGAAGTGCCCTCCCTGGGGCATTTACACTGGCAGCTGGCCACTGCGGAGTCCTGGAATGCTCAGCCACAGTGCCCAGCTCTCCACTGGCGCTTCCCCACTGCCCAGAGCTGCATCAGCGTGGCGGGAGCATTCCCTGGGGGTGGGGGAGACCTTATTCAGCTTCCACTGTCAGTTTAGGCCCCTTATGCCAATGGAGTGGGGCTCAGACATATGCCGCAATTTTTGCATATGTGGGAGTTAAAGGTAAGAATTATTTTTTAAAAAACCTACCTTTTAACTTTGTTTTTACTTTGGAGCAGGCGGGGCGGCACCCGAGTGGCCCCATCCCCACCCACTTGAAAGCTCAGGATTGGTTAATCATGTGTAAAGGGGCTAACAAATATAATAATGGAATAATGGAATATATATAAAAGTATATTGCAGTTATTTAGGAAACAGTCAGCATTAAATTGGTGCATTCTGTTCTGCCCAGTAATTATAATAGTAGAGTCTGCTCCTTTCCTCATAGCTGCTTCTGTATATACTTTTTTTTTAAAAAAATCATTTAAACATGCAACATCTCCACCCAGGGTTACCAAACGCCAGGGGGTAGCTTGAGATCTCCTGCTATTACACCTGATCTCCTATTACATTGATGTTCCCCCTTTCCCCAAATCCTGCCCTCCTCAGGCTCCACCACCAAAATCTCCAGGAATTTTCCAATCTGGAACTGGCAACCCTATCTCCAACTGATGTCAATGGATATATTGAAGATGAAATCCACGTACTTACAACCTAAAAGCAAAGTGTGAACCATCTTTCTTTAAACCATTTAACCATAGTTCCTCCAATTCTGGAGCTTGCCTTGCTATAAAACTTCTCCAAATAATTACTTTCTTTCCCCATTCACTAAACTAAGAAACTGCTGCTCTCCAGAGGTGAATTGGGGGGGAGGAAATGGCGCCCACGGACAGCACCTGCTTCTAGCGCCCCCCTGTGCCTCCCACCGCGCTTGGTGGTGGGCCTCGGGGGCAGCTCAGGTGGGTTCCGCAGCAGCAGGCTAGCTCCTGGGCCGACCTGCTGCTGTAGCACCCGTCTGAGCCACACACTCACCACCTCCCTGCAGGCTGCCTTGGCGCGGGGGAGAAGGCGGGGGGGCGATTTTGCACACACACCCGTTGTTGCATCCGGGGTCATGACCCCCCCCCCTCTGCGTAGGCAGTACACCACTACTGCTCTCCCTCTTCCCCTCTCATCCTTTCTTATTTTCCGAAGGCAAAAATAAGCCATTCAACCTGAAGTACTTTGAGAACTGAATGGCAGCATGGCCTTCTCAACCTAGGCAAGCAGTGAAAGGGAGCTGTTCTCAGAGATGTGGTCATAGCATAAAGGCACCTCTGTGAGGAAACAAAGGAAAAGAAAAAAGAAAACCCACCCCTGGCTCTGCTAGTAGGGGTACTCTAAAGATCTTTGGCTAAGAAAAGAAGCAAAGTTTCCAGGCATTCTCAGAGGGGTTTCAGGCATTCTCTCAGTCTTTGAGCAAACTTTAACTTTATAGTAACAGTGTATTTACAGAGTTGTCTCAGTCTTGGATTCCTCTCATTCTGCCCAAGTCCAAACCAAGGAGAAGCAGGAAGTGGGGTTTGTTAAGATTCGGGTTCCTGAACCCATAGCAAACTGTTTATTTTCCCAAGAGGGGAGAACCAGGAAAAGAGGAATTGTGGTTCAGCCATTGGGGCCTACCAGACAAAGGGATCACCTGCAGGATGGGCATCATAACATTTGATTAGGGAGAAAGAAAGAGGGTTACCTGTCAAGGGACAGAGAGCAGCCCCCACAACAGGCAGGATTCCTAACTCTGGATTGGGGTGGGGAAGGTTTTCACCTAAGCAGGCAGAAGTATTAATAGGTGAACTCTACCTCTGTGTCCAAACACTTTGCCCAAATGTGGGGATTGGGGATTTGTTTGCTCCATCTTAAGGTAACTAGCATAATGTAACTTAGATTATATGCCTTCCTTTTATTTCCTAAAATCTGTATTGTTCTTCCTTGATGGCTAATTTACATATATGTGGTCTAGCTTAATCTTTAGTCATAACGCTTCTTTTATGTTTAAGAAAGCAGACTGCATCTGAAATTCCACCCACACTCTTAAGACTGCTCATACATGCTAACTGCAGGCATCTGGAGGAGCTGAGATAATTGGAAGCTCTGTCCTTTGTACTTGCTTAGAGGCAGCCTTACCAGCATATCCTAAGACACTGGTTACTGAGAGGCAGGGCTGTATAACTTGGGATGGTGGCAAGCAGATTAAACCCAATTTTACATGCAGGCAAACATGAAACACACATGTCAGAACACACAGACCCAGTGTGGGAATGTGCCAGGTTTTATTCTTGCCTAATTCCTGGTTTAGGAGCCCTGTGGCTCAGAGTGGCAAAGTACACTACTGTAGTCAAAGCTCTGCTCATGCCCTGAGTCCAATTTTGACAGAATTTGGTTTCAGATAGCCAGCTCAAGGTTGACTCAGCCTTCCAGCCTTCCATGGCTGGTAAAACAGGTACCCAGCTTGCTCAGGGTAAAGTGTGATGACTGGGTAAGGCAATGGCAAACCACTCCATAGACATAGTCTGCCTAGTAAATGTCATGATGTGACATCACCTTAATGGGTCAGTAATGACCCAGTGCTTGCACCTTTACCTTAATTCCTGACTCCTGCCACTAGCTACAATATAATCACTTGGGGACAACACTGTGTACAAAAATGCACATGAAACAGGACTGGGTTTAACAGTTTAGAGCAGAGGTGATCTGCAAATTATGGCTGTGGGGCCAAATTTGATTCCCCACTCCTTCACATGAGCGGCGGACTCTTATCTGGTGGACTGGATTTGTTTCACTGCTCCTAAACATGCTGCTGTTGGGCAGTGACAAAGGGAGGGGGAACTTCGCCTGGAGCATGAGCTGCCTGTGTGCTCCCTCCCACCCTGAAATGCCCCCAGCCCCGCCCCTGACACGTGACAACAATGGCGGTGCCCAGGACAAACCACCCCGGATGTCCCCATTGCCGCTACGCACCTGCTGCTGGGTGACTAGTCACACTTTTTTGGAACTCTCTCAGCCCCCTACCTCACAAGGAATCCAGTTGTGGGGAGAGAAAGGGAAAGCAGTTTAAGTCACCTTGAGTTTCCTTACAGGAGAGAAAGGTGTGATATAAATCCAAACTCCTCCTCCTCTTTTTCTTCATGCTAAGGTATTTTTGAGTTAGAAGCAGGCGTGATGTTAAAATAACCAATATGTGAGGGGATTGGCAGGCAAAGGTTTTTATGGGACTAGAGGGATTCTTAGGATGTCTTATAGAAGGGAAAACAATAAAGAAAAACAGATGTCACCAATCCAGGTCCTAATCATGCACTAACAAAATTATGTAGGGCACACCTGAGTTATTGAGACTGTTATTACCACCTAATAAAGGACTCGCAGCAACCTTTGTTTGGCCTGCACAAACTTCATGGATTATTGAACAATATGTCAATTTTCAGTAAACTGTGTATTTTCATGATGGAAATAGGCTTTCTTATCTTTGGCAATCTCTTGGTCTGAATTGTGATGTAGTGTGGCTCTTTAATTGTAAAAGGTTGTAGACCTCTTGTTTAGAGGTTGATCCAGGCTCAGCAGGACACTTTGTCTCGTCCACGGCTGAGGTAAAATCCTCATTTCATTTTGAATCTATTTCATAATCATATCAAACTTTTCTGTACCACCTGGTACAACAACCGTTTCCATATATTATTGCAGCAATAACCCTAAAGGCACATCCATAGTAATATCATCCTCTTGTTGCCAATATGAGATCTTAGACTTGAGAAACAAAAACGCTCCCAAGGCCACGTATCAGTAGTAAGTTTCTGGCAGATGGTAAGATCTGGACTCCCATTTCACAGCTCAGGCCTGTACAGCCTGATCTCGAGCATATTTAATCAGAGGTTAATCCCACTATTTTAATGAGATTTAGTCCCAAGTAAATATGTAAAGGTAGCCTTGGGAGCTGACTAGACAAGACACTGGAAGATCCACGATCATCTTAAAAGAAAAAATGGCAGCCACATGAGATCAAATTTCAAATCAGGTGAAACATGAGAAGTAACCTCCCTCCCTGCACACAAGCACAAAGCACTGGAAAGGGGGGCGGGGAGAGATCGGCACTCTCACTGTGTGGAAAAAGGGGATTGCTTTTAATTGGCCAAACCACACGGGGAATGGAAAGGTTAAATTTGTTTCCCTTTCAGGGTGGCATGCAAGGGGAGGGGAGGGAGGGAGGGAGGGGTGGCATGCAAGGGAAGTGGAGGGAGGGGAAGGGGAGGGAAGAGGCGTGGCACGTCCAGTTGGAATTAGGGATCTGCATAGCTGCTATTTTGCCTTCACAAAACACACTGGAGAGATCCAATTCTGAATCTTCACTTGGCAAGCCTTTAGTCACCATACTGTACTACCTCTCAGTCTGCAAATGTAGTAGATTCTGCATGGCATTACCTGTATAATTTACTGAGACGTCTCATTTACCTTTAAACTTCTTTGGCAAAGGACTCAGTTACCAAGATTTCTCCAGACTAATTTGTCTTCTTACCAGAAATATATATATAGACCACAGACTGTTATTAACTAAGGGTTTTTTTTAATCATGCCTGCTGTTTCCTGCTCTGTGGTTTGTTTTATGGATATCTTTAAGCTATTTTACAAGTTTGTACTGGTATCTTTTAATAATTTGATGGTGTTTTTACTTGTGAGCCACTTCCAGCAAAATTTCAGAGGCAGCATGCCAATTTTCTAAGTAATTAATAAATTGTCAGGATACAACAGACTTTTATAGTCTATTTCTCACTAATAACAGAGTAAATGAAAAACTGTATTTGGAGTTATTTCAGTTTGCAGGTCATATGAGGGACCATTCCAGATTTCTGGGGGAGGGGGGGACAGACATAAACAACTAGGAAAGCAGGAGGAATGGGGGAAGGCCAAACAATTTTGTATGTGCAGTGGATTTTTTTGTATGAACAGCTACATGTGCAATCCCCTAACAGTTGATTAAAGTCCAGAGGACCTTTTCTACTGCTTTTGAGAATTAAACCTAGGTGCATCTTGCAAATCTGCTCTGTAGTAGAGCCCATTCCTAACACCTCCTCAGGGTAGCGTGAGTGAGAACAGGGGTAGATTTCTATAGCAAGTACACCAGTAGCAATAGTTTCAGGGCATGGAAGATTTCCCCATCTCATTTATTCCATTCTGGTGGCCAGCTCTGTAACTCAGTCACCATGGTGATACATGATGTGCCTGTATTTAGCCATTACTTCCAATATGCAAGATGAAGGCTTTTGGTAGAGAGCTCTCATTACCCTGAGGAAGCAGAGAGCAGCACTTGTATCATCTGATAATAAGCTATAAAAACCTGAATTAGAGAAAAGCAGCTCTGAATGTTAATTGCTCTATGGTAGCAACACTGCTATTTATCAATAGCTCCTCATGAGCCCAGCTTTTGGGTTAACACAACTGCAGCTAATTGCCCCTTGTCTAATTGATATAACAAAACAAGAACAGCTTGGGATGGGAGGGCAAAGCAGCAATCAACATTGGGGGCTGAGGCTGTAAGCAATATAAGAGGCACCTTTTGCTCTTTGTACACACAAAGGACTGGGGTAGGAAGGGATGGCCCTCCCCCCAACACACACACACACACTTAATAGCTGGGTAAAAAGAAAGAACTTTAATAGGTACAGATTAAGATCAAGTTCAACTCTCAAGTTCAATGCTTTAAGGAATCAGGAAGGGTGAACATTCCCTCTTCTATGCAACTCGGGTTGAATGCAGGAGGAACCCTGTCCTCTGATCACTCACCCTCAAGGGATCCTGTTCAGGGAAAAACAAGAATTGTGTTAACAGAATAAACACAGGATCCTGACAGGGGCAGCTGACCAGCAATTGCTGGCCTTCCCAGGAACGAAATCTTTCATGATCAGACAATACCAGCTGGATGTTTAGTGAACTCAGTCCTCCCACCCACCCCCTCTCCCCGTCTCCCTTGCCTTCTCAGTCTTCTAGCACATTTGCATATAACCTCAGTGCCCTTTTCTCCATCCTCCTCTAACCACAACCCCTCCTGCCACTGTATGAGTTTCTCCCATTTTCATTATCTGCTTAGCAGGGCCTTCTACATTATGATTATACCAAAGCAAACACAAAAACTCGCTTTCAGCTTCTGCCCTAGATAATCATAGTGACAGTTGTAACAATTCATTAATAATTGCAATAAACAAAATAACAGGATTGACCAGGCCCTGCAATGTATACACTTCTGGTTGGCATGAAAACATTAATGAA
Source organism: Sphaerodactylus townsendi (assembly GCF_021028975.2). NCBI lineage: Eukaryota > Metazoa > Chordata > Lepidosauria > Squamata > Sphaerodactylidae > Sphaerodactylus > Sphaerodactylus townsendi. Next base: position 117,857,677 of record NC_059427.1, on the reverse strand, counting down.
TTCTGCATCTAATAAATTCATTCAGTTGCTGTCAATCTAGCAGCTAAACTGATTATGTCTGAGTCAAACCACACATTGCACACTCCCAATTATAGGCTGATTGGGAGATAGCATAATTCATAACTGGTAATTCACAGTAAGCAGCAATAAAACTCTTATAAGGCTGGACTTGATCTGGTTGTCTGGCTGCTGTCAGCTCTCAGGAATGCAACAGATAGGCAAGAACTGCCAGGTGCATTATGGAGCGTAGAGCAAAGCACTTTATCATTTGGAAAGTGCAGTCAATTTTGCCACGTTCCCATTCTGGCTTCACGTACTCTCACATGCATGTTGTGTGTTTGCTTGCATGTAAAAGCGTGTTTCTTTTTCCTGCCAGCACCCTCAGATGCAAAACTCAGCCTCTCAGTCAACCAGTGCCTTGGGGAACACTGGTAAAGCTGCCTCTGAGCCAGTAGAAAGGGCAGAGCTCCTCCCTTGGGTGCATGTCCTTTGTGTGTATGAATAGTCTTACATTGTGGGTGAGATTTTAGGCACAGTCTATTTTCTTAAGCAGGAAGGAAGCTTTATTACTAAATATTAAACTAGAGCATATATACACGGGAAATAGCCATAGTAAGATATACAGAACAAAGGAAATAAAAGGAAACATGTCTCTACGTCACATCATGCTAGATACCTTCAGGTGGAGCAAACATATTCCTTCCCATCCCCACATCAGTCTGCCAGTGGGTCCTCTGGGTTTTATGGTGGTCATCCATCAATCCCTATTTGGTCCCATTCCTACTATCAGATCCTCTGAAGATGCCAGCCACAGATGCAGGCAAAACGTCAGGAGAGAATGCTGCTAGAACACGGCCATACAGACCGGAAACCACACAGCACCCCAGCAAGTACATGTTTTTGACAAAGTATATAAATAGCATGAAATATAACCAGGTGCTAATACATGCACGCATTTAAACTGGTGCACATTTTTTTGGTAAAATATGCAGTCATCTCCCTTATACATTTAGCAGATATGTATAAATATAACATTGGAACCAGCTCTTAAGAAACATTGTACTGAAGCAGTTAGTAAAAATATTGAATACATTTATGCTTTATTTTTCTCCCTGAATTCCTACACTTTTCTTTAATCAAGAACACCTAATATCGAAAAGCTCTAACTGACAGATCCCAGCAGTGTTCCTCTTAACAGCAAGAACATTTTATACACCTATAACAGTCATTTCCAACCAGATTTTCCTGCAAGGAAATCCACTGAATGATTCCTGTAGCATAACAATATGACTCCAGTGATGCATAAATGCAGCTTTAGTGTTTTTAGTCAAATATGGTGAACAAATTTCAGGATTTGGCCCTGGGACTAAGGTTCTGGGGCTAATACTCAGTGTCTGAGAAAGGAACCTGAGCACTATCAGCAAGCTCACACACTTGATGGCTTCTTCTGTATAAACCTGCTTGTGGTGAATAGTGCCCAGAGGTGCTACCCAGAGGCCTAGCAAGGGGGGAAAGCATCCGGTGCACTGGTGCATGCTCCTGTCCCGCCCTGCTCCCACTATGCCCCACCACGCCCCCTCAGGGCAACCCCCATCCCCTTGGAGCTACGCCTCTGCCTGTACCTTGATAGAATGCCTTAACTTAGCACCGAGAACTTTATGCAGGGTATAAACACAAACTCTTCTTCTACCACCGGCCAATTAGCTAGATATTCAGAGGCAACAAAGAGAAGCTAAATCTTCTGCCAGGCAGTTTTACTAATCCACTCCATCTAGCTCACTCCATGCCTTGAAAGCCATTGCTTTACACTAAAGCTAACAAATTAATTTTAAAGCAGGGTAATAGTGGAGGGTGGGGTCAGTGTGATAATGACGATTTAAAATAGTGTGGGTATATTCTTAAAGCAGTGCATGTTTCAGAGAGGGTCTGTGAACTTCAAGTGACAGTACAAGGAAACTATAACTGGTAGATTCTGGCCCAAAAACAACTGGGAAAAGTTCAGCTTGGGTTTGACATTGCCTCAGCTTCTCAGTTCCATGGCAGCTAGGAAGGGGGAACTGGATTCACTCCCTGAACAGCTGGAAAGCTTACTGGGTAACCTTGGGCCAATCATATGTTCAGTGTAATATACTCCACAAGAATGTTATAAGGTCAGAATGGAGGAGAAGAAGGCCATGCACAAAATGCCTGGCTCTGAACTTCTTGCGAGGAGGGTTAAATGGGATGGTAGGTAGTGGGTACATAGGTATTGCACCTTTTCCCACAAAAACTGGTGTTGTGCTTGCCAGAAGATAAAGGAAAGGCAGCCTCATTTATGTTTGTGGTGCTTGGTACTTGACATCATTAGAGTCTTTCATTTTTTCAGCTTAATAGAAGGGTAAACACAATGTGTGATTTGCCTCTAACAAACTGTTTCCATGGAGAGTCCCAAGTTCAGTGAAGCACTACATAGATTAGTTTCGAGGCTCAGAGGGAGAGTGGGCCCCTGACAAGTGCATAGCAACAAGCAGGGCACCATGTGCACTCCTTTTGCTCTCCCTCCCTCCCTCATGGGCTACAGATTTGCTTCTGTGATGTAGAGGGAGAAATGGGGTGTGTGCTATTTTTCAGCTTTATCAAAAGCACAGCTGCTGAGCATCACCTTTTCCTCTCCTCCATTTAGCGGCACAGACTGTCTTGGATTGCAAACTGCTTTGCTATTTGGTATTTGCCAATCAAAATACCAGTTAAATGAAACTGTATTTTCCAAATGGTCGGCTTTTTCAGCTTTTAAAATGTTCTGTTCTGCAAGTAGCAGAAATGACCAAAGGTGCCCACCAAGAACGGGGAATTCAGAAAGTTTTGTTAACAAAAGGCAATAGCTGAAGGGTGTCTGTCAGTCCTTCGTTGCGGCTTACTTACCACTCCTGCCCGTATGTGATAACCCAGGTCTAATCACTTCTGCTAACCAATAAATACATGTTCACATGTAATGCTGTGCCCTATAAAAGCAGGAAAATATCTCTAATGTCCTATATTGTCACAGATACAGCCAGAAACACCTGGGAGAAGTTGCTGGTCTTGGCTAAAAAGGTAGTTTTTCAGTATTTCAGGAAATGGTGGTTTAATTCCGGTTTAGAATCCTGGGTTGCAGGAACAGGACAAACCAGCTTGGTTGTCATGAGAAACAATAACTTGTTGTAAAAGAAGCGGATATAATTGAGGTATATAGTCTCTGCAGGTCAGAAACAAGGTTGGCCTGATTGTTCAGTTAAACACACCAAATAGGGAGACACCCAGAACAGACTTGGACATGGGTAAAAAACAAAGCAGTAACAAACTCCTTTAGTAGATTAGAAGTAGTTTCACCTATATCTGTGGATACTATCTGTTGATACTCAGGTGCAAGATGTACCCAAGGATGGCAACTGAAGATATACCTCAAAGATGGAGTGTATTAGCCAGCACCCAACGGATATTACTTTTTGTATTCTAGGCTGTGATAAAAAGTAGTAAGAAAGTATTCACATGATGCATAAGTATATATAACTTTGGTGTGTGAAATTATATAACAACAAACAGGGACGTATGAGACACAGAGTAGGGGAAATCTCATTTTTCTCCTCGTTTCCCATCTGCCACTTGCCAGTAATTGCTGGCGTCCAGCCGTGCTGCTCCCCCACCCCTCCAGTTCAGCCCACCCACTCACTCAGCAGTTGGGTGGGAGAGGCTTTAGCAGCTCTTTCTTCAGTTTCCTGCATTGCCACCACTCCACAGCTTAAACAGTAACAGGGTGGGTGGGAGGGTGGCTATTTCCCTTCTTCCTCAACCTGTCCATCTGTCCTTCTCCCCATTGCTTGGCCTCAGTGGTGGGGAGAGGCAGTGGTGGCTCCTGAGCATCCTTCACCAGTGTTTATTGGCCTGTGCAGAAGGGGCCATAGTTCACTGATGCAAATAAAGCCATTGAATCCTTTAGTATGTATCTGATGTAAGTTCCTCATCACTTATTACTTCTAACTAAAAGACAGCAAAATATTGTTTCAAATTCCTCTTGTGAACATTCATATTCATAAAACAGCAGCTTTTTTTTGTATGGTATTGCTGTGAAATAGACAAGCTGTTAACTTCCAGCCATTTCTGGTTGCAGATTCATTGTATTTCAAGGACTTCCACTTGTGCTGACAGAGCAACAGGGCTTGGACTAAGCCAAAGTGCTCAGTCTAAAGAATGGCTGTACCACAGCAGTTTGTAGGTGAAGTTTCAGTGCTATTCCCCCGCCCCCAACCGCCCTGCAAAAGCATTTGGCACTCAGAAAGTCACCCACGTGGAATGCGCTATAGCTCTCTTCCTGAATGCTGGCCTTCTGCATAAAACCTGGGATTCCTTTAAAGTCAGTATAGCATCCAAACAAGTTATCATCTACCTGTACTCTAAAGCACTACAGGCTAAAAAGATCTCCAATATCTCACTTTGCTGATCTCAGTGTACCTCAACATAACTATTTATAAATAACCAAATAAATCTAGTATGTACCTGTCCTCCTTTTAAGAAATTAAGAAACACCTTGGGAGGCTTTTTCTAATATAATTTCCTCCAACATGGAAAGAGTGTCATTAGCACACTAGTCATTGTGCAGGAAACAGATGATCCCATGTCCCAAAGAGGGAAAATCTATAATAGATAGGGACGGGGAAAAGGTTTGGGACTGATGATGTGTATTGGCCACAGAAGGGTGGAATAAAATAAACGTAGCTTGAATAGTTCTCAGAAGCCTATTTTTAAAAAAATCAATCTTCTGGAGGGACATGAATGAGACAGACAGTTGAGCAGGTGGGGAAAATTGATCTGGGGTTTGGGAACAGGATAACAGAAAGCAGAGAGAAGGGAGCAGGGGAAGAGGTGTTAAGGGTCAATGAAGCAGAGGCAGCAAAGTAAGCTGAAAGGGAAGTGTAGGGCGGAGTTGTGCTTAGGAAGCACTCGAAAAGGAAGGACTCTATGGCCATTTCCCCACTGAGAAATTAAAGCCAGATACAACCAGGTTTCAAAAGAAACGGCACCTCCCCACTGCAGCATGCGTGTGATTTGGACATCGATGTCTATCACAGTTTCAAACAGTGCAGCACTCCCCACAATCACGCAATCTGCTAAGTGGCCCTTTCTTCCTCGTCCTGATTGGCTGTTGTGCTGTGTTGGGGCGGGAATTGTTTTTTTAACTTTTTTTTTGCGCAGCTATGTCACCACGCACATGCTTAGATAGAACTGTAGCTGTTTTCCCCACTAAGCTACATTGATGCACGGCTTCAGCACTCTTAACCCACGCAGCTGTGCTGGCACGAAAGTCTAATTTTAGTTTACAGTTGGCACAGAAATCATGTTCCACGCAGCCACGGTTCAACGTAGCCGCCAGTGGCTCGAAACCAAAAAAAGGGATGCGTGCGAATCGCGCACAGCCCACTGCGCTCTGCTTGACTTGAAGGCTCCACGTCACTCCCAATGGCGTGAAAACAAACCTACACTTAACCCCTGAACCTCCCCACCAATCTGGCTTCAGCACGTGTTTTTTAAAAAGGTGCACTTCCATACAGGTTCTTTAAAAACACGTGATAAGGGGGAGAGGGAGCGCCTGAACCAGGATGAATCCGTGTTCGGCAGTTCAGCAGTGGGGAGTTTTTGCTGAAACCTTGATATTTTGCGTGAATATCATGTGATTAATTGACTGTGGGGAATTGGCCTATGTTGTGGCTGATATGTACGGGGATAGGGAACTGGTGTGGGGGAACTAAAGACCAAGTTGATGTATTTGAAACAGATAATGGAATTTAAAGGGGCATGATGAAGTCACTATCTGAATAGCTCTACGGCCTGGTTGATGCAGCTTCTCCATATCTTCCAATGTCTACGAAAAGAGGTATACTAGCATCACATTGAGAGAAATGGCAAATGTACCTGTGTGTGAGTGTGTTTATCTGTGTTTACACAGAGATACTCTGTGTAAAATGACTAACACAAGCTGCCATAATCAAACTGCCCTCATGTCTGATCAATTTTTCTTTCTGTCGGAAGCATGTGGCTACTTTCTCCTTCCTCCCTTCCCATACAACTTAGCAAATGCGCCTACATCCATTAGAGGCCTACAGGCTCGTCCATAAATTCCTGGCAACTCTACCCAATCCTTTTCGCCCACAAATTGCTAAAGCACTCATAACTGGGAGGACTAGCTGACATTTCATTTTGAAGGATTTGTTCCTCCCCTGGAAAAGAAGGTCAGACTCACAGCAAAATATAAATAAAGACAGAGAGTCAGTTCCCTTGTTGCCAGGGAAACCGTAGGACTGATGGAGCTGCCAAATATCACTACTGAGCACAAAAGGATGCCAGTAAAGTCCCGCTTACAGGAGCAATTCCTTCCTTGGGCCTGGTCCCACAAGAGTACAGGTAAGCAAGGAAGAAAACATCTCTTCTTTATGAGAGAGGAGCCAAAACTGCTATTTCCCACAGATCAGATTATTAGAATTCCAGCTAAAGTATGGCCTATAATTCTTCCTGGAAAGGTTAACAAAAAGGACAGAGGACAGAAGACTGGTGGGGAATTTGTCCCCCCTAACCCCCCTTCACAGACACATATACGTTCCCCTTTCCTCAATCCTTTCTGAATTCCAAACTGCAGAATTTGGGGCAACCAAGCCATTGGTATACAACAACACAAGATCTGAAATATGTGCATATTTGAGTCGTCATAGCTTTGCAGACTTCTCCCTCAAAACAAAACAACAATGGGGAAACGACACATGCACAGGATCGCCAGGGAAAACAAACTTTATTCATGTACTTTTTACAATGAAATGGTGTGCAGATGAGCTGCCGGCAGAGAAAACTTGCTGGGAAACCTTCACCAAATGATGGAAGCATGGAGAATCTCTGCAGCAGCCCACAAAATGGTGGGTTCAACTATGAAATTGGCAAGAGCTCAATTGGGCAGCAGGCAAGAAAAAAGACCAGTTTTGGCTGTCAACGCAGAGCGAACACAAAAAGCCAAAATGGATATTTTTAAAACGTCTGCAGAATGTTTTATTTCTGCTATGCGGAAAAGACCAAAGGTATTTGCTCATTGTTAAAAAGCTAATCCCATTTACAATTTCCATTCTATCATCATTAACATTAAATAACCTCAATATTTGCTTTTTGTCTCCCTTTAGGATTCCAGGGGCAGGAGGAATAAAATGTAAAAAAAAAAATAGCCATTGGTGTATGGCATGATTTTACTTCCAGGAAAAATTCCAGGGATATTGTGAGCAGTCAGACCCCTCCGCACTCTAAAGGGCTTCACAGAGGCTCAGGAGTCTCCAAATGTGACACCAGAAAATGGCTGCCCCACAGAGTTTTGGAGATCAATTTTGTTATATTCACTTACCAGAAAGCACCTAGACTCGAATCAGAGTCCTGACCTTGGAGGAACTGCTTGGCCTGAGAATGCTTTTAATGTTAGGAAACCGCTTAGATGGAGGGGGTGCATAATGGGAAATGGAGGCTGCTGCTTAGTGTGAAACTGATAGATCCAGCAAAGAATCTTCTGAGTGTACCTGTTCATTTTTCTTGGATACAATAAATTGATTTCCGTGGACCTGAGCCTGGTTACTGGGAGGAGGTTGACAGGCATGACAGAACCTAACCACACATCAAGCTTCTTCTATGCTTTTGTCAGAACCCAATGTGGCACCGTCCCACCGCCTCCAAGAGTGCTTTCCAGTGCTGGAAGCTGGAAAAAGCCCTGAAACCCCACCCCAAAGGATGCCATAGGTGGACAGGCACCAAAAACAATTATGTCACCATCCCACCAGTGGCACCGGACCCTGCCTCAGCAAGCAGGAGCTTGGATAGTATCTCCGATGCCAGTGCATAGCCCACAGTGTGCAGAATTTTTCCAGCTGGTTTTGAATAGTTTGAGGTTTATATAGATTATCCTAACCATTTTGATCTGATTATGTGCTTCTTCTCATATAAAGTGGTAGGATTTCAAAGAAGCCTTGTTCTAAATGAAGACTGTAAGAATTCTAACCCTCACTTCCAATTCAATTATAAGGCTACAGTATCTACTAAACACAAGGAGACTTTCTAATATATGAGATATTTGAGGGTTCATTTGCATACAGTGATTATCTGATGTCTGTTGCATTCATCAGAAGCTTGTAGCTTGACAATACTTATTACACTACTGAGGAAGGGAGTTGATGAAATGTGTCTGTGGTTTTGTTCTTCTATGATATCCTTCAACCTACTAAATATGTTTCACCTTGTGATTGCTCTGCCTATCCCAATAAAGGTAAAAATAGTCAGCCAAAACAAAGTGATTGGTTCGATAAAGAATATCACCTACAACAATAATGTATGAACTTTATATCGGAATTATCGCCACACCGGTTCTAAAAACACCCTGATACAGATTGCCACTCTTAAATACAAACTCAAAACTCTAATTATATAGAAGCAACTAGAATTCACGAAATCACAATGGAATAAACGACTGCAAGCCTCTATTATCAGTGACATAAAGGGTTTTTGGGCGCTGGTAAATAATACTGCTGGATTACACCTTGTGATTTCTCTGTACGAATTAGTTCTCAAGAAAATTAGTTCTCAAGAAAACCCATATCTTATTCTATCAGCTTAAACCTCTTATAGGCCCATTACACATGGAACACTTATGTCAAACCTATTCTCTGCGTAGTGGGCTCACAGTGGGCTCTCCTCACATTTCTCTGTTTACATGCGAGGAGACAGTCCACAGCCTGCAGCACAGTTTGTCTACTGAACTCTGCTGGGTCTCTGCTTCTTTCAGTTCTCTTAACTCTGCCCATCAACAGCTAGGAAACTGAGGCTGTGCTGTGCTGAGGCTGTGCTGGTGGAGGAGAGACTAAACACAGACGTTAGACAAAGATGAGAGGGTTCTCTCCCCTCACTATACATATGAGAGATCTATCTATCAATCTCTTGATCAGTGCACTTAGGGAAGCAGGAAGGCACTGACAGTATGAAGTGGGGGGTGAGAGGGAAGGCATGCAAAACTCTGCAAGGGAGTGGGAAGGCTGGCCATGGATGGAGTGAAGAGATCTGGGGCAAAGCTGTGCCCCCTGGCAAATCTGTCCTGCTCTGGCAGTGAAGTGAGATTTAAATCATGCTATTAAGTGGTTTTGCTTGTTGTGAAGAGAGTGGAAAGTGACAGTGTGGCTCCAGAAGGTACATCTGTACAATAAATCTTGCTGTGGTGAACACTGGCCTCCACTACGCAGCAAAAACGTTCTGCATAATTGGCCTTAGAGTCACGATTAGCATCTCCAATATCCCCCCAGCCCTCTACCATTTGGATGTTTTCATATTTAATTCTAAAAACATCACCCTCACCCCACCCCCCTCCTGGAGCATATTTCCCTCGATGAGTAATGCTTCTCTTGTCCTTGGTCTGAGAAAAATTTCACATTTGCATGAATTATACTGTTCAGCAACAAACATCTAGGCACTGTTCCAAGAAAATGAAATGGAAAGTTCCACTATTTTTTTTCTTCTTAAGCAGTTGCAAAAAGACCCTGTTTTTGATTCCTGAGGCCCCTGAACTGGTTCTTAGGTCACATGTTTGGTCAAATGGTGCATTTGCGACCTGCCACAAGTCTTCATCAGGGCATATTCTGCCACTCAAGCCAACATAAGGGCAAGCATTACAGAAAGTGTTGCAGGTAGAATGACTTATGTGGCATCGCTATGCGGGTACGTGGCTTCAGATTGTCCAGGGACACCCAGCAGGACTGCTGCTGTCAGAGGTCTGGATCTGTGCTGGCATGCCTAACAAGTTATATTTGCTGCAGGGAGGCTTTTCATTCAACATCCTCCGGGGGAAACATCCTCAGAGCATAGCACCGTGGGAGAAGGAATTTTGCAAAAGGCATTGAGGCAGATGCAAAAGCTCTTACTGCCCAAACCCTACTTTAGGTTTGATCCCAAGAGTTGAAAGGTCTGTAGAAGGATGTAAGTTTGCTTAGGACTGTACTGTATCTGCCTGAGTGAATTATCCAGTGCTTGTTGTCTGCCTATGTATACGGGGTGAAAGTAGAAGCTAGACGGGGCAAACCATCAAAGACTCTGTTCTAATCCATTTAAGGAGCTGCCTGCATTCCTACTCTGTTTGGAAAATCAAATAGGATGTGCTGACATGATCCACAGTTGCTTCAAGCATGCTGCAGGCACCAGTGCAGTCATGCATTGCTTTGTCCTTCAAAAAAAACCAACCCAGAATGATAGAGATTTGCTACAAACTGTTCCTGTAGAGCTTTAAGTTGGCTGAAGAGAAAAAACACAGATGGGGAAGAATAAGGTGACTAAGAAAATACCCTAATCAAGATAGCAGCACTAACCCTTGGGAACAGTAAAGACATGATAGCCATCTATTTTCTCAGAGGTTAAGCATGCAGTTTCTATGGTTCTTGAGATCACTAGACTCCTAGAAAAGGCAACTGGATTTTCTACATCTGTACCTCTCCTACAGATCAATCATATTACACTTTGTCCTAAACAGAGACCTGGAAGAACCAAGATGCTTCATACCAAATGTAAGTTGGAATAGAAGGGAAGAGCAATCACTCAAGCTTATATCGATTCCTACTTTTATTTATTTTACTTCATATATACCCCATCTTTCTTTCCAGTGTGTGTGTGTAGGGGAGGGACCCAAAGAAGCTTACATTGTTCTTCCCTCCTCCATTTTATTGTCATAACAGCCCTGTGAGGTAGGCAAGTCTAAGAGTATGTGACTGGCCAAAGATCATGTGACTGGTTAGAAAGCTTCCATGGTAGAAGGAGAATTTGAACCTGGAGTTCCCCAGATCCAGAACTGGCACTATAGTCACTATACCACATGCTTCCAATGAAAGGTTTGTTTGTTTGTTTTAAAAAAAAAAACAGGAACCACGTTTTGTGTGTTTGGTTGATACCCTTCTCAATTTCAATTCAGATCAAACAGAGAGGTTTTTGGCACTTGAGATAGAACGTGTATGTGTTGCTTATCATATCATTAAATGAATAGTTTGTTTCTTTTAACCATTCCCAAAATGAATTTCATGCAGTCTTATGGGAGGTTGGTTCTTGTTCTGCATTTAGCCGTTGTGTAAGCAAAAACGATAGACCTAGAAGAGATCTAGCTTCCCTGATATAGCCTGTGCTTTGCCTTTAAGCCTTCCTGCTCAATGGCTGTGAAATTTTGCCTCTAAAACATTCACAGGGAAAATACTTAGGGCTATAATACTCCATGCCTAAAATAAATTGAAAGTATGAACTGGGCAATCCAAATCTGCACAAAGAGTTTGAATCAATTAGGAAAATGTGCATTTGTATTTTGAATATTCTCACCCCCCCGCACACACACACACACATTCTGTGCATTGTATTTTGGTTTCATGAACACTAGAGAAGCAAAGACAACTAAGCCTTTCCCTGGAATATTTATTTAGCCACCTTTATACAATGTGAGCATATGCTGTTGTGTCAGGATGGTAATATAAAACCGGAGAGACAATTAGACTGAATTTCCACTCATGAAAAAATTATCTTCTCTCTGTATTCTGCAGTCTTGAACTTCTGAATGAATGACTCCATGAAATTGCTACAATTTTGCTAGAAAAGAATCTATTATGTTCAAAATGGGAGGTCTGTCTCTCATACAATTTAATGAGCTCCTCTAAATGCGATTTTAAATACTCCAGAAAACAATGAGCCGTTTTCGAGGACTGTTGTTTCACTTTATTCTTTGCTTGTATAGTTGCTAGAAAACAAGCAGAATGTGGGCTTGTTCAAACACAGCTTGCCCTTTTGCTGGCCTGATGGACTTGGAAAGAGGCTTTCTCGGGTGATTTCATCACTGGCGATTAATCCTGGGATAGTCACCTGAAATATACAGGTTCCCTCGAGATCTCCTCACAGCTGAACCGTGGAACACAGCTCAGTCCTATTTCTGGTGCGCTCCCCCCCCCCTTATCATTGGATTTTCCTGGACCTGTTTGTATATGCACCTTTTTTGGGGGGAAAACACTCCAATGGGAGCTAATAGGAGATGGGGGCTACACATTTCAGGGTCCATAACTTTGGCCCCCATGAACCAAACTTCACCAAACCTGGGTGGATTCATCAGGAGGGTCTCCTAAAGATACTCTGAAATTTTGGTGCTGCTAGCTTAACAATTGTACCCCTGACAGCAGCGCCCCCCCCCCCGGGGGCAGGCCTGGATGTCTTCACTAGAAACATGCTGCAGTGAGGATGTTGGAACCTGGATGAAAAGGTGCTGCTTCTTTTGAAACTTGGTTGTTTCTAAGTTAAATTTTCAATGAGAATTCGGCCTCAGTGTCTGTATAACGGAAGGAAGAGTTGGCGGCCTGAATAAATCTAAAACAAAACAGGAGTCTGACCCCAGTAGCCTCTTAAAGATTCAAAATTACCCTCTCCCTTCCAAAAAACACGGATATTCTTCCCTCTGCTATGCACAGAAATAGATGTATTTTAACAGACAATAAACCACACCTCCTAATCGAACAACAGTAGGGAGAACATTGTACCTCAGCTTCCTGGATGAAATGCACTGTAAAAATGTGCTAAATGGACAAATAAATTTAGAATCTCAATCGCACCTGCCAGTTAAAAAGAATCAAAACAGATTAGCACCCACTCTCAGGATATTTTCCAGAACAGAAATGTTTTGTGGGTTTCATAAAAAATCAGAGAGGGAAGAACACCTTTGGACATCAACAGGCAGATTTTTTATTCCCTCAAGATTGCTGCAAGAAAGGCCTTGCAGTGGATACTCTAACCTCCTGATGAGCAGACACATGCAAAGCAGGGTTTGGTGTGGCACATCCATATGGCATGGCAGCCAGTATAAAGTGAAGCGGCTCCTAAGGTTGGGTCAGGCTATGAAGGGCTTTGGGGGTTCACCACAGCACCTTCTGATAAGCAAAGAAGAAACCAGTGCAATTGCTGCAGCTCTGGATGAATACGTGTGTGCATCCTAACATTACCAGTAGCAAGCAGCAGAATTTTACTCCAATTGAAACTTCCATGACATGTTCAAGAACAGCCCTATGGCTTTTCTACATGTAGAATCTGATAAGATGTATCAGATATATAAGATGTATTCCTGTTTTCTTGGTTTTGTTTTGCTATGTTGGTCCCTAAAACTAGAAGACTAAAAATCCAGGGTGAAACCGTGAGAGCGCCAGCATTGTTCTTCATTGCTCATGTGGAAAATCAATGACAAGGTTGTGTTTGCCCTGTAGAAATCTACAGGAAACCACTGTGCAAAAATATGGAGAGATCACTCTCATTCTTATCTAGTGCCACTTACAATGTACAATGAAATCAGAGGTGGAGCAACTGTTTGTTGTGTTGTGTGAAACTGCCTGTAAAATATGTTAAGTTGCAGTCTTTGTCTGATTACTCACTGCAGACTGTTCCCCGCCTTTGCCTTGCTCTGGCGCAAAAGCGAGTCATTAACCTTAGAAGTGCTCTCCACTTTCCCACGCTGGAAGAGTGAGAAGCACAAAGATCAAGGGCAAGAGGAGAGTGCATCAGGACAAGAAAGTGCCGCTGGACATTGCGCCTCCTCTTCCTGGAGAGTGCCACAAAGAGGAAGCCCGTTGCGACAAGATTTTTTGCATTGTCAAAGGCTTTCACGGCCGGAATCACTGGGGTGCTGTGTGGTTTCCGGGCTGGCCGTGTTCTAGCAGCATTCTCTCCTGACGTTTCGCCTGCATCTGCGGCTGGCATCTTCAGATCCTCCTCACAGAGAGAATGCTGCTAGAACACGGCCATACAGCCCGGAAACTACACAGCACCCCAAGATTTTTTGCTCTTACAAACTTCCTCTCTTGGCGCGCTGCACAAAGGAAGTGATTTGGGACAAGATTTTTTGCCCAACGTGCTTCTGGTCCCACCGCACGCCGAGTGCCAGTGGGTAATCAGCCTTTATTTCTTCCCAAAGAAATGTCTTCCCAGTTACAGAGGAAGCTAGAGAGAAGATGGGTTGGGAGAGCCACCAATTACCACTGAAACAAAGGCCCATCATGCATGGAACACTTACCTCGAACCTCTTCTCTGTGCAGTGGGCTCGTAGAGGGCTCTCCTTGCATTTCTCTGTTTACATGAGAGGAGGCAGCCCACTGCCTTGCAGCTGATTGCAAGTTGCAAAAGGGCCTCTGGTTCACTCCTGGTTCTTTTAACTCCGCCCATTAACAGCCTTAAAGGCACGGAGCTGATATTCATTCTCCCCTCCCTTCCCCTCTATATACGCATGGAAAGTGGAAACATGCACACACATTCACTCTATGTATTTCTGCTGACTTCGCAGGAGAAGACAAGAGAGAAACTTGTTTTAAAACAGAGTCTTGCCTGAAATAACATTTTAAAAGTCCTCCCAGCCAACAGGGAGGTGGAAGCAGAGCAGAGCAGGGGAGGTGGAGTGGAGCCCAAAAGATGCCTGCTTGAACTGTTCCTTCAAAAAGCACTCTCTGTTGTTATTTTATATCGAAAGATTGATCTCTCAATATGTGCACTTTAGAGAAGCAGGAAGGAGCTGGCAGCATGGAGCGGGGTGAGGGGGAAATCTTCAGGACACCTAGTAATTGAGGTTGTGCTGGTGCAAAAGAGACTGTACATAGATGTTAGACAGAGATGGGGGGGGGGGGTCCCCGCCACTAAACATATGAGAAATCCATCTCTCGATCTCTTGATCAGTGCACTTAGGGAAGCAGGAAGGAGCTGACAGCATGAAGGGGGTGAGGGGGGTGGCATGTGAAGTGGTGTGAGGGAGTGGGAAGGCTGGCCATGGGCAGAAAGAAGATGTTTGGAGCAAATCTGTGCCCACTGGTAAATCTGTCCTGCTCTGGTGGCAAAGCGAGATTTAAATAATGCTATAAGTGCTTTTGCTTGCCGTGAAGAGAGTGGAAAATGAAAGTGGGGCTCCAGAAAATACATCCATACAAGAAATTTTTCTGTGATGAACACTGGCCTCCACTATGCAGCAAAGACCTTGTGTGTAATCGACCAAAGACACCAAAAATTTTCATTTTCCTACTGGGGATGGGAGGAATCCATCAGGGCCTTCCCTGTGCTACTCATCTGGGCATTGGTAGAAAAAGGGGATGAAACGGGGGAGACAATTGCCAGTGTCCCTATGTGCTGACTTTCAGTGGCACTGGAAGAGATATCAGAGTGTAACTGACACACTAGCATTCAGTCAAAACTTTATGGTTAAACTATAGGTGCTAGAATGCTGCTGGTGATGCTGGTGATTCCAGACATGTAATGATATCATAGGCAAAGAAACACACATACCACTCCTGCCGGCTACAGGTCTTGTGCTGGCAACCCTATAATACGGACAGCTTCTTCCTAAAGTAAATAACACGTTCAGTACTGTAGGTCATGCCATTCTTCTGAGAGGCCGGGAATATGATATGGAAATGAAAGCCCATCTAGTGCACTCATAGAGTGCATTCCTGTCCTATTCGGTGTCCGTGACATGTCCATATGTTCAAACTGCAAGAAGCTTTGCTAAAAGTCCATTGAGGTACTTCAGCAGAAAGAGTGTACCAAATATGTCGGGTCATCTGAGGCACCAAAGCCGCCACTGTCTGCCTCAGATCCAGAGCAAACACTTTGCCACTATGATCCCTAGCTAGGCATCACTTGGTTGCCTTTGATGGGCAGGGTGGCATGTTCACAGCATGCCAGACTGCTGTAGGCTTGTTGTGTTTTTATGCTAAATTCTCCTCAGGGATGTCAACTGCCAGGATGTGTCATTTCTGCTTCACAGAGCTGGATTAAGCAGCCAGGATCAAGTTTGTTTTGCTTTTTTGTTTTTTAAAGAGTAAAATGACACGAGACCACTTCCTTAACAAAAAACGAAGGTAGTTGCTTGCAAATCAAGAGGTCAAATATTCTGAGATGTCACAGAGAGGTACCTGCCATACATTTGAGAAGCAGCCCCTGGGAAATTGAGATGCAGCCCTTACTTAGAACATGAAACACAATTCTCCCATGCGCAATAGAACTTCAGTCTTAAGAAAATACTCAGAATGGCCCAGATCTCCTTGACAAGATCCACTCTACAATGCCGGATTTAGATGAAGAGAGGCCCTCGGCTATTCCACTTGTGAGGCCCCTCCCAGTCCACCACCCTCACGACTAGAGGAAGATGGAAGAGTGTTTTAAACGAAATTGAATAAAGTTGAAGATGATGACCAGTGCTTAAAATTCCATAATTCACAATTCTTCCCCTAAAGACCATAAGATATTATTGTTAAACACAACAGTGATTGAAAAAAAATGTATAAATGTATTATTCTGAAATGGAGTGCCAGGAAAATTACTGAAGGGTGATCTACTGCAGAAACACGCTACTTTCATTTCCACCGAACAGCTACCAACCACACTTAGATGTTTTGGTGAGGCAAGAGTATAGTTGTGGCCTGTTTTCTTAGTTGGCTGTGGTGTTGCAATATCACTACTGCCTTCAGTGCTGATCCTTTCTCTTTCTAAGGACATAGTAATATCTTTAAGAAGATTCATATCAAGATTGTTCTGCTGTCTCCAGAACAGGGTTAGTTCTCTTGCAATATTTTTCCTGATATTTCTACTTCTTGTCCTATCTTTATCCTTGAGACTTTTTCAGGCTATGGAATTCAGGTTCAGATTAGTTCATGTTTTAGTATGTTGACTCCCTCATAGTTCACAGAGGCTGTAATGTGTTTCTTTGATGTTTTAAAGGGAGATAACACTCCATGGTACTACGTAGTTTTTACTGCCAGAGGGGTTTCCCCCTTACATCCTAGATATTTCATTTTCCAGCAATGATAGCTGAAGGAAGGACAAGAATGCTTACAAAACTGAATGGGATTAGGATAGTATTGTTTTATAAGTCCATACAAAATCACTAAATGAGATGTCGTATACAGTTTTTTAATTTTTAAAAATTCAATTTATGTCCCATCCGCCCTGACTGAAGTTCGGCTCAGGGAGGTGTACAATGTTTTTAAAAACAATTCTAACAGTACATAAAATATGCAATCATTCAAAAGATGGCAATAAATCTAAGCCTATAAAAGAAATCCAGCCCAGCTCAAGCAGAAACTTTCAGTCAAAGCTGCCCAAGCCCAGGCTAAATCAAGGGGGTGGGGAACGAGAAAAGACAGTGTGTTTCATAAGGAGGTTGGCAGAGTTTAACCTTCAAGAAACAGAAGACAATGGATGGGTGGCACTAAAGTTTCAAAAATCACAAGATGTCTGCCTTAAAGCACAAAAAGGTTGAAGATGTAGATAAAGAGTATGGGAGGCCGCATGATAATAGGATGAATTACATTGAGGCCTGTAAACCCTAGTAGTGATGGTGTTCTAGCTCACTAAACTTAGAGATCCACCTGCCCAAAAAGTAACGTGTTGCTCTTTCCAGACAGGCCAGTTATATGTTATCATATCGTCCAAGGAAGGAAGGAAAACAGGAGATGCAATAGAGGTTTGGGTAAAATTTTCTGAAGGCCCAGTTACAAAGGACAAACAGGTCTTACTAAACATTACTGACAACTGAAAATCCTGATGGCCAAATTCTGACTCAGCAGCCATCCAGACAAAATGAGAACTGTAATGTTGCACTGAGCATAGTTCACAATAGATTTTCTAAATCACGTATTCATTTGACTAGTATCCTACAAATGGCAACTCCAATCTGTTTCAAGCTGATCATCAGGAAAGCATAAGGAAATGAAAGGCACATCAGCAGCAGTGGCTGTAACTGAGGAGGAAAGTGTGGAGACATATCACCAAAATCCGTAGTGACAGACAGCGAGGCTCCCAGCTGCTCTTTGCAGTTCCAGGTCTCTTTCTGAAGGATTGGGCAAAGTCAATATGACAGCAACCGCCAATTTCTTCAGGCTGGCAGTTTGCAATGGCCTGTTTACGCGCTTGAAGAGAACTGTGGCCTTTTTCAAAGGCTGTCTTTAGCATGCCTCCTTCTCAGTGGTGCTCTCCAAAACAGAATTACTGTCTAGCATGAGACTTGTAGGGCCATGCAAAGACTTATGCCTCTGCTCCAAGGCTTTCCTTTCCTTCCATGGCCATTCCTTAAACTAGCACAGTTCACAGTTTTCCTGTTAAAGACCCCTTCAATTTTGTGAAACAAAAGGGGAAACTTGTGTCACCCTGAATACTAACATACGATTTTATGTGCTAGGGTCCCGTTTGTCAGATACATCCACATCTGTCAAAGTGGGATACCTGATGAAGCAGGCTCTAGCCCAGTGGTGGTGAACCTTTGGCACTCCAGATGGTATGGACTACAATTCCCATCAGCCCCTGCCAGCATGGCCAATTGACCATGCTGGCAGGGGCTGATGGGAATTGTAGTCCATAACATCTGAAGTGCCAAATGTTCGCCACCACGGCTCTAGCCCATGAAAGCTTAAATAAACTAGTTAGCCCTTAAGGTACCACAAGAATCCCTTTCAGTTTTGCCTCACCCTGGCTATCTGCTTGGGAACTTGAGTTCTGACTGTAGCTTTTGCACAGCAGGGGGGACTGTGTCCAGAGAGGGAGCTCTGGCACAGCCTCCACGGGGGGACTTCGGGGTGGGATAGCCCTGGAAGTGGGCTCCCTTATCCCACTGCTTCACCCCCACAGAGGAGGGAGGGGAGAAATCTATCTGCCCAGCTGGATGGGTGCCACCTCCTCTTACCAGGCAAAGTGAGCTATGGCCGATCCAGTGCTGCTAGAGTTCACCTGGAGAAAACGACTAAAGGTGGGTTCAATCGTATTGTACCTCACTGAGCTCCCTGTCTTCTCTAAGCCCCTATTTCCCAAGCTCCACCCCCAAAATCTCCATGAACTTTCCAACCCAGAGTTGGCAACCCAAGGCACTTTTCACTAGTGTCACTTCACAGACACACTAGTGTCACTTCACAGTATCACTTCACAGACACTGCTGCCCTCTTCACTAGTGCAGGGTGAGCTGTGCAAGGGTTGGTCCGGCATTGCCTCTCCCTTCCTGAGGCTTGGGGACAGCTTTTCTGCCACTGGGCTGCCCTGGCCCAGATTGGGGGGGCGGGGGGTGGTACTGGCCCACTAGTAAATGTCTTAAGGCCAGTTCACTCCTGCATCCCAAATCCAATTAGCAGATCTAGATAGGAGCCTGTCCGTAGAATTTTCCCTCTGTCTCTCATTCTCTCTGGCTGAAATAACTGTCACAGACCGTTCTCTGAACACATCAGTAAAGCATGTTTATAGCTGAATTCCGAAGGTACATGGATGAGGAACTGAACGTTTAATAGAAAAAAGAGATTGAAGCAAACAGAGAGAACTGGTTCCAGGCTTTGCGGGTGGGGGGGGGGGGGGTCCCCCAGGTAGGGTGTTCCCAGGGTCCTCCTTCCCTTTTCAACCTACCACCAGCCCCTTACCTTCTTCTATGGTTGCCAACCACTAGGTGGTGGCTTTTGTTATGCAATTGTCCTGACTAAACATGACAATAATACTTGTGGACTAATGGAACTTGTTGCAGGTTACAAAGGCCTTGAAACTGGGTGTCCTGTCCTGACAAGCCTGCCTGTCCCCCCCCCCCCCCCCCACTTGCCCCATGTCTGTTGCCAAGCCGGAAAGGCTAGGGCAAAAGCTGTGACAGGAAGCCATCAATGGCCTTTAGTGTGAGGGCATATCTGGGTAAGACAGCTTTTAACTTGGAGAATTGACCCTCCACTTAGCAGCATTAATGGACATTGAAAGCCAAAGATGAGGAGGGTAGTCCAATCTCCAATCTCTGCTTGCTGTCTAGGATGAACATTACAGTTACATTGAATAAATGGAACTCTGGAGGAGAGAGAGGCCATGTGTCACTGGAAGATGTGCTGATAAGGGAGACCAGACCTTCCTTATCTGAACAGGATGACGCCCCCATGCCCCCAGCACCACAGGACTCCCTAGGTCTCTAATTTTGTATCCCTAATTGATGGTTGTATTTTCTCTTATCAAGCTTACGTGTGTGTTTTAGAAGAGTACAAATGTTGTAGTGTACTATGTGAGGATGGCAACTGCCGTCGGAGGCAAGTCTGTGGATTCATGATTAGCTGTACAGCAAACCAAAACAAGAATGCTTTACTCAGATCTCTGTATCCTTCTCTCCTCATTCACTGCAAGAAAAACACAGGACTGCTTGACACTGTGATAGCTACCACAGCTCCAGTTATTATCACTGGCACAGACTGTACCACAGTTATGAAATTCATTACCACAAGATGCCAACAGATGGAGGGAAGAAAATTAGGCAGCGCCTGGCAACTGGCAGGAGGGTAGTGGAGGTTGCAACGTCCTGGAAGAAAAATTATAAAGAAAAATAGAGCCTCATCTACTTACAGGAAGTTCTTACCATAGCGTTTCTGATGAAACTCGAAGAGCTGCCACCATTTCCAGCAGTGGCAGGATTCGACATCTGGGTAATAGGGGCTGTGCTCTCTCATGGTCATCAAACTGCATCTCCTGGCATCATCCCAGAGGCGTATCTGGGCCAAGAAACTGGGCCAAGGCGTAAGATTCCACATTTTCCGCATACCCCATGCCCCACTTCAGTAGCCACTTGTAGCGCTTCCCTTCTTCCTTCCCATACTTACCTTAGTTCCTTTTTCAGAACTTTTTCAGGCTTCAAAAGGCCTTGTTCTCAGTTTAAAAAAAAGGCCTGATGGGAACTATACTTCCCAGGAGACCTTGTGAGCCCCAAGGTCTCCTGGGAACTGTAGTTCCTCAGGCCATTTTTACTGAGAACAAGGCCTTTTGAAGCCTGAAAAAGTTCTGAAAGAGGAACTAAGGTAAGTATGGGAAGGGGGATGGGGGCGCCACGGGAGGGGAGTGCGGGGAGCATGGGGGGTGCCGTGCGGGGAAGGGGGAGGGGCCTGGGGTGATTTTTTGCACCCCCAGGCGTGCCCCTCGTGCACAACGCGCCCCCTGTCCCCTTGTGGCTTTGCCCCTGCATCATCCCATCCTGCAGCTGTGCTGTTAAGACAGCTATCCCCTATTGGTGCCCTGACTATTGGCAATAGTCAGGTCACAAGCTTTTTCTGTGGCCAAATGGATCTTTTGGAATGGTTTACCAGAGCTGATACAGAGGCTGCCTTTCTTTCCTATTCAGGAAGGGGCATAAATAATTTTATTTCCTAAGGTATTCAGTGGGCAGTAAAAAAAACTGGGGGGGGGAGGGATCAGGCTGTGTTATCTTGTTAATTATTTTTAATGGTTGTGGTGGGTTTTCTGGTCTGTGTGGCTGTGGTCTGGTGGATCTTGTTCCTAATGTTTCACCTGCATCTGTGACTGGCGTCTTCAGAGGTGTATCACAGAGAGAAGTCTGTTACACACTGTGTCCAGTGAGAAGGGAATGTTTTTTGTGGGGTATATATTGTCCATGTCCCAGGGTGGGGAACCAATCAGTAAGTGTTTGGGTGAAACTTGCTATGCAAAGGTGTGGTTGAGTGCATTGTGTTGCTGGTGGGTTTATCAGTCCATGTACATTTGTAGCCACATTTGCATGTAAGTGGAAAGATTAGATGGAAGAGTTGAAACCTCAAGGGAACAGTCTGTGCTGCAATCTTGTAACAGACTTCTCTCTGTGATACACCTCTGAAGATGCCAGCCACAGATGCAGGCGAAACATTGGGAACAAGATCTACCAGACCACAGCCACACAGCCCAGAAAACCCACCACAGCCAGTCTTTATATAAGCTTCATGCCCACTGGCACCCAGTCTATTTTATCTATTTCTTCATGACTTCCTTGCAACCTTAACTAAAATTGATGGCCATCCACCATGTTTAGGTTCCGTACAAATATCTACCCTGCTCTATGCAGATGACGCTGTTCTTTTGTCATCTTCCCAAGTAGGCTTAAAACGCCTATTAAACTGCAGTGCAGATTACTGTCATGTAAATAAGCTGACGCTCAATTATGACAAGTCAAAAGTTATGATCTTTGCAAAATCTAGGCGGAAATATAGCTGGAAAGTGAACAACCATGTCCTAGAGCAAGTAAGCCAGTTTAGATATCTAGGGCTCCTATTCAGCTACAACCTATCTTGGGTCCCCCACAGCAAACAAGTAGAAAACAAAGCTAAGGTGAACGCTGCAGCGATTCTCCGATTTTTCTATTCTAAAGGACACCAATTTGTCCCCGCTGCACTGAAAATCTTCAATGCAAAAATAATCCCTCATCTATTATACGGAGCCCCAATATGGATTACCCAAATTAAACCACCTTTCGAGTCAGTACAGGCATACTTTTTGCGAAGAATTTTAGGGTCACCAAGGTGTGTCCCTTATGACACCCTACGTAGAGAAACTGGACAAAATAGCATGGAATTGATGGCATGGACAAGAACATTTAAGTACTGGACCCAAATTCATTTTGAGCCCAAACCAAATAGCTTTATACATCAACTCTTATCAGAATCTGCTTCTGTGAAATGGTTGGCTGACATAGATAAGAAACTTAACAGCATGGGCTTAACAGCCGACTAGTTCCAAACTATGTCTGCCATCAGAATTCATAATGAAATTAAGTCTGTTTTAGTTGAACGAGAGAAACTGGAAATGGTGCAGGAGGGGGGGAAAAGCTGCTCTCCACAGGCCTTGGGAATTGTCCGATCAGACCATTGTGCCAACTATTTGTACATTTTGCACAACCCCAAACAACGCAGAGCGTACACTTTGGCTCGTTTTAACGCTCTGCCTAATGCTATGACTTTTGGCAGGTATAATAACACTCCATATGAGAACAGGTTATGCCAATGCAATATGGCCGTTGTTGAGACTGTTCAACATGTATTATTGGAATGTCCAATGTACGAGTTGTTACGCTCTATATACATCTGTCCATTGATAGAGAGCTCAAACGATGTCAGGCTACCATCTGCTATGAATTTTCTACTCAACGGTTCCTGTGATCTCGTATGTGAGAATGTTGCGAGTTTTTTGAGGAACTATTTGGTCAGTTGCCAATCATTGCCTACATAGTAGTAACGGCTAAACTATTTTATGTGTGTGTGAATGTTGTGAATGTTCAACGTTGTTTTAATGTATTTTAATATTTTAATGTCTCAGTTAGTTGATAAATGCCCCTTTTTACTAACTCTGTAATTTATAATGCCAATAAAGGCTTTGGAATTGGAACTGGATATAAGCTTCATCGGGAGGAATCAGAGTTTTTGTGCTGAAATGTACAAAATACTGCAGTTATTTGAAACACTTTATACTCAAATTATTACTAATGCTTTTCCATGCTAACTTAAACTTTACTAACAGGTGGTAATTTCAGCAAGTGGGAGTGAAGTTCTGTGTACCTTGGAAAGCTAAAGCAAGTACCTGGATATTAGAAACTCTTAAGAGTTCATCTTGACCATCTGTTATTGCTTAAAGAGATTCTTCATGGGCAACTGCGAGGCAACTGAGAGGAACTATTCTTTCTATGGAAAGAGAGGCCTCAATGGAAGCTATGAATTTTCCATTATTTCAAATGGTAACCATTCAATTTTGCTTCAAGTATGCAAAACTGCTCTGATTCTCAGCCATGGAATGAACTCTAGTTTTAAGACATTAGGGTGCTTATAGGCTATGTTATGTTTGCCATGATTAACAAATTACTTTTGCAATCTATTTGATGGGTTGATTTGGATTTTATTTTTTTTTGAGAACCTTCAAATATTTGGAACAGAGAAATAATGTTTCCACTGCTACTGATTTGGGACATTTTCCCCTGCTGTGCTAAACGGTCATTTTGTCTTCCATCAGAAACGCTGGTCAGATACTTTCCCGTTGTACCATGAGGCTCCCAGGAGGGTTTAGCTTTAGGGTGAGGCAGGACTGTGTGCCACACAACACAGCAACATCACTTCTGGCCATGTAACCCGTAAAATCATAGAGACTTGGGGGATTGCTGGAGTGTTCTGGTGCTGCATGAGATCATTTTCAGTTATGATACCAGAAGTGATGTCATAGCACTGCCCCAAGAAAACTCTCCCTCTGCTGCTGTACTGGTCAGCAGCAGGCAGCCAGAGGCCAGGAGTGAGAGCTCTCCTGCTATATGGCTTCCATGTAGCACATACTTTATGAGAACCACTGGTCTAGGGATAATACCTGGGCAATCAGGCTGCAAAAGAAGTACCTGCCTCAACACTAATCTATGCAGGAAGCTGGTAGAAATCAAATCAAATAAAACCCTCTCTTCCCCGAGACCTAGATCTTTAACTTTATGGTTTACAGAGTAAGAATGCTTACTGATACATTAGTAATAGAAGAAAAAGCAGAGTGCTACAGCAACCATTAGTAGAATTAGGAAGAACTGGTGATCCTTATTAGATATGACCGAATAAGTCTGAAGTTATTTGGGTTACAATAATTCCTGTAATTTGCTCTAACAAATTTCCTTATCACTTAGCAACCAAGCATGGCCTTCATCCTGACATCTGGGAATGGACTGTGAAATTTCTTTTCCGGAAGGCTGACAAACTGCACAAAGTGCAATAATGAAGATCAAGAAGCTGCCTCGGCTCAAGGTTATGTGAAACCACGGTTTCCTTTAACTTTGGCTCATTTGTGAAACTAGAATTTGGCTGTCAGGTGATCATTCGCATCCTGGTTTGCCTGACAAGTACTGGATGGGCCTACCTCTTGTCAGATTTGCATCTTCAGAGACTTGCCAACCTTAAGAAGGATTATGGATACAAAATCTCCTAGGCCCAGATTGCCCTGGGAATGTGGACGAACTGCCAGCGGAAGATAGCAACAACAACTGCTGGGATCAAGCATCTTGTATATGTCCCGAATGTATGGGGATGCTGGGTTTGGAGGGAATCTTTATCTGGGATTCCATGATGGCTCTCAGCAGTGCTAGTGATAAGAACTGTATTGCCCACAGCCTGACACAAAATGCCAGGAACCTGGAAGATGGAAGAGTTGAAAGAGGGAACAGTTTGTGCTGCAATCTTGTTTTAACAGTGGCAAAGTTATCGAGAAGAAAAACAAAATTCCATGAATGTCTGCCAGGGAAAGAGACACAGGAAAGGGGCTTCAGTCAATACACACACACACGCACATGCGCACACACACACACACACACACACACCCTTAAAAGAGTCCTTGACTGCCTTCACTTATGTCGAAGGATTTGGTGCCATATGTTAGATTGAATTAATAGGGCACATAAGGAAACTGAATGGGGTTAGACAGGAAGGCAAAAGGGACATGAGTCGTGACTTGCATAGCTGTAAAGTGGCCAGGTCAGTTCCCTAAATCCTATTGATTGCTTCCTTGTTATACCATTCAGTTATTTGAAATCTAAATAAGCCTAATCTGAGGTACAAAATTATTAAAAATGTTGAATATAACTTACAAAAACAAATAACAGAATCTGATTATAATGAGGGACATTTGCTTCAGCACATAGTAGGTGCTCCTCTGATTCTGATTTGATCTCTTTTTCCTATTTGCCCATCCACCCACCTGGTAGCAAAATTGTAAACTAAAAATCCCCACAAACGAGTGGTTCATTGTGTAGAACTGGGAGGGGTTTTTTTTGTTGTTGTTAAGATTTTTTAAAACACCCTACTGTACAATTTGCCAACAAAGGAGGTGGAAAAAAGCAATGAGGGCACAGAACATTCCAGGAAATGCAAAGAACAACATGCTGTTTCCAGCTAATGCAAGTTAATCTCCCAGGAGGGCAAAAGGCTGTGGCTTCCGTGTGCACAGCAGCCAAGAGGCAGCTAAACTGCTTCAAGCAACCAGCCCTGGCAGGAGCGATGTGTGATGTACGCTAGTGAGTTTCTCTCTCGTTCTCCAGGGTCTGGGGATGGATTTCAAGGACAGGGCTCAGCTGATTGGCCCAGAGCATCCATCTGTCCCCTGCTCTTCCCCCGCCCACCCCCAACATCCCCCCCAGCAGAGACCAGAGGAGGCAGTCGAAACTCATTCTGTGTGCGTGAGAGAGAGAGACAGACAGGCAGGAGCGAGCATAAATACATGGGAAAGCAAGCCAGGCAACTGTGTACACAGCAGCAATTCAGCAGGGAGAAGTTGGAGAACAAGACTGGAGGTGAACTTCGAAAAGTACAGTGGAAATAGATACTAACTTCTAAGCCACAGAGCATCAAGGCCTGGCACACGTTTTCTCAGCAGGTATTTGGGACTTTAATCTCCTGTCCTCACCTGCCCTCTGCACAGGTACAAACACATAGAATCATGTCTTTGGCAGTGAAGGAGAAGACCCAAGTGCGTCTGGTCTTCCTGGGTGCAGCTGGAGTGGGCAAGACAGCATTGATTCATCGCTTCCTGCTGGATACCTTTGAGCCAAAGCATCGGCGGACAGTGGAAGAGTTGCACACCAAAGAGTATGAGGTGAGTGGAGCTACCATTAAAGTTGAGATCCTGGACACCAGTGGTAGCTACTCCTTCCCAGCCATGCGTAAACTTTCCATCCAGAACAGTGATGCCTTCGCTTTGGTTTACGCTGTGGACGACGCTGAATCCTTTGACTATGTCAAGACTTTGCATGATGAGATCCTTGAACTGAAAGAGGATAAGTTTCCACCCATTGTGGTGGTGGGCAACAAGGCAGAAGCAGGAGGGCTTAGACAGGTATTACCTGAGGATGCCCTTTCCTTGGTGGAGCTTGACTGGAACAGTCGTTTTCTGGAGACATCGGCTAAAGAAAATGAAAACGTGGTGGAGGTCTTCAGAGAGCTACTCCAGCAAGTCAACCTGCCCAGCCGACTGAGCCCTGCCCTGCGCCGAAGGCGGGAGACTTTTCCCAAGGAGCCACCACTGAGGCCCCCCATGAACAAAGCCAACAGCTGTACAGTCTGTTGAACTCTGCAAGGACCGTAGCTGCAAGACTTTTTGAAAACTCTTGTGGGCTGAGTACAGAGACTAGGTTGCATCCATTGTATCAGTGTTGTGGTATTCTCTCATTTAGGGGCTCAGGAAACCTGAGCAAAATGTGATGGTTTGTCATAATACTGTAATTTCCACTTGTGGGGGAGGGCCCCAAAGCCACAAATTTGTGTGCCATTTCATGCATTCAGTTTTGAGTTGCAGCATAAGAATTGGGATGCCTTTAATGCCTGAGAATCCTAGTTCTGTCCTGTTTTCATTATTCATACCTGGTGTTAATGCAGAGATAGAAAAAATGTGAATAGCTAAGTTACATTCTTGTTATGGATCCAGCTTGGTCAAGGTGAATGATCAGTGTATGGTCACACAGACAAGTGTCTGTGGCAACACAGACAAAATTCTGTGAGCCATATCACTGAAGTCAGGAGTTTGGAACTGCCAAAAGAAACATTTCTTTAATGGAACACCTGTTTATTTCATCAGACACTGAATGACAGAACATTTCTTTACATGTTTGAAGCTGGGAAAGGAAGAATGAATTGTTGTCCATGGAACAGCAAGTGCATGTATATATATATATTGTGCAAGTGTGCATGGATCACTTTCCACACAATCAGTGTTACTGCTTCTAGTGTTTGCATTGAGTATTTGCATGGATGTGGTCTAGTGCAGGTTTTGTTTGCAGTGAAGTAACCACTGTCTGAGGCATCTGTGCATCGTGGCATTGTGGAAAGAAGTGTATGTTACCTGGCAATTTGGTCTGTGCCTCACTGTGTATTACCTGCTTAGGGTTTTTTTAACCTTTTCAAATGTATCTAATAAAAGAAACCTAAACTGCAAAAAGAAGACTGATGTGTTTTTCTTCTTTGCTGTGAAAGATGTGACTTTGTCTAGTGATTGTGTCCTGTTTATAAAGTTGCAGTCTGAAGCAATCAGTGAGCTACTAACATTTTACTAAGCTGAAAACCGGTAGAAAGAGCAGAAAGTGAACAGCAGCCACAGAGAGGCATTTGATATGCTAAAATATATCCGAAGCAGAAAGAAATTACAGCTGGAGGAAAGGAGGAGGCTGGAGCTAGAGTTTGTGTCATTATTTTACCCTAACGCTTGGTTACTTTTTGAAACCATCTTTTCTGAAAAATAGACATCCAGCTTGGAGAGAATAAAAATATCTATGGTTCTAGATTGCAAAGAACCATCTGGAATGGTTCCAAACTAGAAAGAAGAAGAGAAGAAGAAAAGTTTGGATTTATACCCCACTTTTCTCTGGCTTTAAGGAATCTCAAAGCAGCTTACAAGTTCCTTCCCTTCCTCTCTCTGTGAGGTGTGTGAGGTGGGTGGGGCTGAGAGAACTTTAGTTGGGCAGTCCAGCCTACACCAGCAGGCTTCATGTGCAGGAGCAGGAAAATAGATCCAGCTCACTAGATAAGAGTCTGCTGTTCATGTGGAGGAATGGGGAACCAAACCTGCTTCTCCAGATTAGAGTTCACCACTCTTAACCACTACACCTTGATTTGGTAAGGTTGCATCACTTGTACATTCTTATGGGAAGCCACATCCAAATCATTGTTAGCTTCTAGTTGCCTGAATTCACCACTGGTCCTTCCTTTGCTGATTTTCTATACAGATGACCCTAATAAACCAGCATTTTTTAAATATCTGGGTTCTTGGTTATCTCCATTGTTTGGATGTCCACAGCCCATTTGAGCTTAAACTGTACCTTCTGTTGGTATCACAAGGTAATTGTTTGAGCCAGATGTAAAATAATAAACAGAAATTGCTACCACAACTCTACTTGAATGTGTTTTACTGACTTTACTGACTCATAACTCTGACTCAACATTTGTGTCATTGAGCACAAGGAACCTTCTGTCATGTATTTGTGTATGTTGCACCGGCTATATGCATGATGCTAGACAGGGCAACACATTAAAACACAAATCCCGACCCTCAAAATTCAACACACTGGTGGTGGTGGTGGTGGTGGTGGTGGTGGGGAGATGGATCGCAGCATGAGCCCAGCGAGAACATGGTTCAGTCAAACTTAGGGCCTAACTAAAAGTCACATTGTTTATGGGTCCCACCTGATGTCTGCCCTGGGTTCTGTGAAGCAGATGTGCCCTGAGAGTACCTTGCTGAAACCTTGATTGTTAGGCATATGGGGACTTCAGCCTTTCCCCTGTTCTGTTTTTCAAATGGACTTATTATTTGCCCTCATGGGGAGGTTTATATGTAGTCCAATAGTGGCTCCTGATCAGTATTCAGGTAAGGAAAATAGAGAGGAGGCTAAAGTCCACTCTCTGTAAGTGCTGTGGTCTTATTGTAACCCCCCCCCCCCCCCGCCGCCTTTACAAACAAAGGCAGATTCCGCATGGGCCAAAAACAGCGGAGTGAAAACGGTGTGAAAAGGTTTAAAAGGATGTTAAATGGTTTACACCATTTTCACAATATTTTCACTCTGCTGTTTTTGGTCCATGCGGAATCCGCCTAAGTGTCAGCAGCCTAGTGCATTGTCTTCTACTTGACAAGACCCAAATATAATGTATCAGAGTTACACTGCTAGGCTTAATTTTAGTGAAGGATGAAGCAAAGACCTCACAGAAGAGGTTACGTCATTTGGAGGAATGTGAATAAAGAGAGAAAGCAGGCGTGTGGTGACATCACATCATGCAGTATAAGCAGCTAATAAGCTAATCGTAGGGTGGATGGATTGTGCTGCACTTCTGCACCTGATCAGACACTGAGGGAAGCAGATGAGTTATAAAAATGTCCTTCACACCTACAGATGCCTATTAGTAGACTTGGGAGGGCCAGGTCTGATGAAGCTGAAGATGCAGGGCTTCTATGTACCAATGCCTACAGCTTGGGCAATAAGAAGTGAGAGCTTGAGCTTCTAAAGCAGCAGGCTGGTCCTGCATTGAGCAGGGTGTTGGACTAGATGTCCTGTATGTATATCCCCTTCCAACTCTATGAGTCTATGGTTACATTTGCACTGTGGTATATTAACCTTGCTTTTAACTATCCTTTTGGTGTCACTTAAGCATAGTGATTCCTGGTTTTTCTTTTGTAGCCGAGATTAGGGTTCCAGTCCTTGGCTGGAAGTCCTCAGGAGCCATGGAGAGGAAGAGGCCCTGGAAATCAGCACTGGGTGATGTCAAAACATCGCCACTTCTTGCATACCTGCTCTAGGATTTTCCCAAACTATGGTAAAAACCATAGAATTGTTAGCAATTTCTTAGAGCCACATGTGATACCGTGACATCACTTCCAGGTATGCAATGACATTTCCAGGTATGAAATGACATCATGGTGTTGTGCAACTTCGGTCTACCTCCCCCCACCCCTTCTTTTGCTCCCACTGCTTCATCACTGCGGGAGCCCAGAGTGTGAGGTTGGGAGGTTTCTCTCTGTGGTGGGCAACCTGGCACTCTTAGCTGGGGTGTTGATCTATTGTCCTTTTCTCCAGGCACAACTCAGCAGTGAAGTTGCCAGAAATGTGCCCATCTCTAGGCTCTAATATAGATGATAAGACATCATAGGGAAATTTCTGTTTTTGTGTGGCATATTGGAGCATTTATAAGAATCGCCACTTGGATTGCTGAGTTGGCAGCTTGCTATTTCAGGAGTCCAATTCAAGAATTCCATTATTTCATCTGATCTTTTGGGCTTGTATATTATGAATGTTTGCATTAATACCTCCAAGGAATTATGCTTTCAGTATCTGCTGGCCATAGATTTCTGACTGCAAACTAGTTGAAAGGATGGAAACTATATAGCTGTTTATATGTCAATGCCTCTCCTTCAAAGTAGTGACTTCTACAACTTTCTTTAGAACACTAGCAGTACTTATGGGATAAAAAAAATCTCAGGAACTTCAAGGGGATGATGACATATCATAATGAAAAGCTTTAAAAATTATTTACATTATGCAGTACAAATTAACATTTGCCTGAGCAATGCTCATGACTAATACTTACACCACCTTATTGCAATACATGGGGGTTTCCGCAACGGAAGCAAAGCTAGTGCAAATTGCACAGAATAAGTCCGGGAATCACAAGACTGAATATCTTCAAACAGTTTCAAAATGCTTTACTTCTACGTACACTAAAAGGTTCTCTCAAATATCAGCACAATAACACTTGTGTGGGACTTTTCCCTCAATCTCCACTTGTACATAAAGGCGCAATAATATTCATATTTGTAAATGCTAAATCCAAGGAATTTCATGGGGTGGGTAGAGACTCTTTTACTGATCGCTGTCCAAGCAGGTGAATAGGAAACCTTTTGTCACTTTATAAGTTGATTTGCAAGGAGGAAGGTATTGATATATCTGTATATTCTACATTGCAGAAAATTGTGAATTGGTTGAATGTGTGAGGCTCAGTGAGCACCAAAAGTAAGGTCCAATCGTTATGAATTGTTTCTTGGATTTAGCATTTATGACTATGAATATTATTGCTTGCATTGTAGATATTTTAAGCCTGCAAAGATACGAGGTCAGGCACAAACCCAGGAGCCGATAAGCTCGATATAAACTTATTTCAAACCAAAGAATTTATAGCATCCTATAAAAAGATTTATTGTTGGGTCTATGCTGCTGAAAAAATTGTCTGCAACCTATATGAAGAGAATGATATATGAGAGAAAAGTGGAGACTGACGGAAAAATCCCACACAAGTGTTATTGTGCGAATATTTGCGAGAAGCTTATAGTGTACATAGTAGTAAAGCATTTTTAAATTGTTTGAAGATATTCAGTCTTGTGGACTCCCGGCCTGATTTAATACTTACACTGGGAATCACATCATCAGCTTGGAACATGGTATGCTGTATTATATAAACAAGTCCTAACTGATATTAGCAAACATCTGATTGGTTTATTCAGATCATGCCCAGGTATGAATTGGATGTTCCATTTTAGCACAACTGAACTCTTCCATAGTGAGCTTGTTGTGGGGAGAGAAAGGGAAAAGAGTTTGTAAGCCACTTTGTATTTCCTTATAGGAGAGAAAGGTGGGATATAAATCCAAATTCTTCTCCTTCTTCAATGAATAAGTGAAAGCACAAGACTGGATGACTGTAGGGATCTGCATTCTCCCAGAAGATGGAAAGAGGTGGGGAGAAGGTACCTGAGATCCCATCTTTTAAATAACCTAACTTTTTCTTGAGACATTCCCCAAGTTCCTGTTTTGGTTTTGGTTTCTTTTATGCCACATATTCCATATCCAAACAAGCCTTCCCCCAGCCCTGGTAAAAAAATTTTTTTTCTGATTTTAGTTTGCAAACCTGGGCCTTCCCCATGGTTGCAGGAAAATCCTTGCCCCCAATGCAATTCTGGGCTGCATCAATAGGAATATAGTGTCTAGATCAAGGGACATAATGGTACTTCTCCATTCTGCACTGGTTAAACCTTACCTGAAATACTTTGTCTAGTTCTGGGCACCGCAATTCAAGAAGGATATTGACAATCTGGACAGGTCCAGAGGAGGGCGACCAAAATGGTAAAAGGTCTGGAATCCATGCCCTATGAGGAGAGACTTAGGGAGCTAGGTATGTTTCACCTGGAGATGAGAAGGTTAAAGGGTGACATGATCGCCATGTTTAGATATTTGAAGGGATGTCATGTTAGTGAGGGAACAAGCTTGTTTTCTGCTCCCCCAGAGACTAGATCAAGGAGTAATGAAGAAGAAGAAGAGTTGGATTTATATCCCCCCTTTCTCTCCTGTAGGAGACTCAAAGGGGCTTACAATCGCCTTACCCTTCCCCCCTCACAACAAACACCCTGTGAGGTGGGTGGGGCTGAGAGCTCTCTGAAAAGCTGTGCCCAAGGTCACCCAGCTGGCATGTGTGGGAGTGTACAGGCTAATCTGAATTCCCCAGATAAGCTGCCACAGCTGAGATGGCAAACCTGGTTCCTCCAGATTAGAATGCACCTGCTCTTAACCACTATGCCACTGCTACTCCTAATGGATTCAAACTGCTGCTCCTAATGAATTCAAACTGTGAAAAAAGAGATTTCTCCTAAACATTAGGAAGAACTTCTGAATCCTGACAGTAAAGGCTGTTTGACAGTGAAATACGCTGTCTCGGCATATGGTGGAGTCTTCTCCTTTGGAGGTTTTTAAACAGAGACTGGATGGCCATCTGTCAGGGATGCTTTGATAGTGTGTTCCTGCATGGCAGGGGGTTGGACTTGATGACTCTTGTGGTCTCTTCCAACTCTATGATTCTATATCCATGTAACTTCATTGTACAGATTTTTTAAATCCACACTTCTGGGTCATGTTCAAAATTAGATACACAAGGTTGGCAGGCTCCCAGCTTGTGTCCAAAAAGGCCTGTATTTTTTTATATGCCCCCTAATGAAGCCAAAGGCATTGTCAAGAATAATTTAAAGCATCTAAAATGGTTGTTCGGAACTGGGCTGCAATCCTGTGTACTGGAATCTGTGGGACTTACCTCTGAGTGAAGACGCATAAGACAGGACTGCAAATTTATAACTGACTTATTGTACATATTATGGAGGCAGCTTTGATAACAGACCCACTGAGCCTGGGTACCACTGGGCCTTGGTCACCTCTGCCATACAGAGTAAAAATAATTGAGCATTGTTATATACACAAGCACAGTTACCTCAGAAAATTCCTCTGGACTTTAAAAACTTTCCAAAGCTGCACAGAGGACATAAACTAGGCCTACTAAGGCCACTGTAACTAGATAAAACAATAATAAGTCTTGCAGCACCTTATAGGCTAACAAACTTGTTGCCATATAAGTTTCATCAAGAAACAGGCATGCTACATTAGCAGCAAATGACAAGCAAAAATAAGATCCAGTCAGAAGAGCAGAGGTTCCCATCAAAAGGAGATTAGTTACAGCCTGGTAGAGCTGTCAGGTCTTAGTTGGGAAATACCTGGATACTTGAGCGGTGGAGCCTAAGGGCAGGGCTTGGGGAGGGATTTCAGTGGGGTATAATTCCACAGACTCCACCTTCCAAAGTGGCCAGTTTCTCCTGATGAACTGACTTCTGTCACCTGGAGATAAGTTGAAATCCCAGGAGGTCTCCAGCCACCACTTGGATCTTCGCAACTGCACAGATTGGCCGAGAAAAATGAATAGGATATTGTGCAAAGCAAGATGAATTGTCTGATGAGGGGTGATTACTTTCCACAGGGAGTTAATCACTCCCAGTCTCTGCTGAGCACAAGTTTCACAGTCTCAAGTATACATATGATTCCCAATTCAGTGGCTTCAAACCTGTTTCTCATAGCTTTCCAATGTTGTGCAAAGGATCTGTCCATTATGGCTACCAATGTTGATCCTCCTTGATCTGAGATTGCAAATGCCTTAGCAGACCAGGTGCTTAAGAGCAGCAGTAGCAGAAGGCCACCGCTTTCACATCCTGCATGTGAGATCCCAAAGACACCTGGTGGGCCATTGCGAGTAGCAGAGAGCTGGACTAGATGGACTCTGGTCTGATCCGGCAGGCTAGTTCTTATTATCTTTGACATTTTGATTTTCAGGGTACTGGAAAAGAATATGACCTCTGAATGATTCAAGAAGTTGAAAGTCCCTAAATGTCTTTTGTTCAAAATCCTGGGAGATGTATTAAATAATTGTTGGCCATCTGAAAGACTGCGGGTGAGGATTTCATCATTACCAATAAAACAAAAAGCCCCAACTTACTAACAAACAGGATTATGGCATCTGTAAGGGCATTTGAAGATATTCTTCCTTCATGACTTAAATCAAGACAACTGCTCCCTCTGCTGGCTGTACTTGAAATTGTCAGCTATCTCAATATCATCAGAAGACCAGTCAGTTATGTACGCCGCAGGAAGGGGGCATTTCTCATATCTCTCTAGTTCATACAATCGGTACAGTATTCATTGTGGATCAACTGCACATCATGTGTGCACATCAAGTCACACCACTAGTACAAAATAAACCCTCACTAATCACTGATGTACATATTCTGCATTAGGGCCACTTTTCATCTGAGTATCTACACACAACTCTTGTCCACTCTAAAGGATGATTCTATTTCAAATGTTGAATACGACTCTGTAAAATGTGCTTAAGTTGTGACTGAAAAATGCTGGACCCTTCTTCCAGGCATTGAAAAGGAACACAGGGGATGTATTTGATATGCTCAGGGAACCTGTACCTCAGTGTTAAATGTAAAGTGAGCAAAAGCAGGCCCTCAGTACCTATAACCAATGGCGGGATTCAGCAGGTTCGCACCACTTCAGCAGAACCGGTTGTTAAAATGGTGCTTGTAAACAACCACTTGTTAAATTATTTGAATCCCAATACTGCCTATATACCATGTCAGGAGCAGTAATGAATTATTCCACACATCCCCTTAACGCTTTTTATGCAACAAGAACTTCCCTTAGCTGTGACACAAGATAATTTATCTGGCACTAATGCTATGCAGGACAGAGAATGAGATAAAGAGTAAATAGATGTGAAAAGAAAAGTTCAAGACACTGGGGAAAGCTTGTGATAAGATGCTTGCAAGCAAAGAGAGGGAGAGAAAGAGTACGAAAATATTCTATTTACTAATGAAACTTTGAACATGCATTAAGTATAAGAAAATCACATTCAGTGTAATGCCATCCATCCAACAGGGTGTTCATGAATGCAGTTTTATTGTCTTGTCCAAAAGATTTTCAACATCTGTTCATGAATGAGTTTTTGCTGTATTGACAGGATGCCAAACTCATATTCATTTTGGCAAAAGCTTTATTCATAAAACTACTATGGCATAGCCATCTTACTATCTAATTGAGCAATGTGTTCCTGATGATGAACCAGAAAAAGGACTTTGGAGATGTAATCCAGAGGGTGCCATTTATCATGTGCAGAGGGGCTGATGGAAAATAATTCCCAGACAGCTTCTCAGTCAGCCGGGAACACTTCTTAAAGCTCTGGGGTCCTTGTAGGGCTATCCTATTTCTTGCCTGAGCCAACTCTCCAGTAGGGGTCCTTGTACAGCTGTCCTATTCCTTACCTGAGCCAGCTGTCGAGTAAGTCAGCAGTGAGCCTGGCACCCTAGCAGCCAAAACTAAACAAACACCCTGCCCCACGCTGTTTCAGGAGGGAGAGAGAAGGCCTTGCTGTACTTGGAACAGCTCCAGCTGGTGGGGGGGGGGGTTTGTCGAGCTGTGGGGGGGGGAGTGACCTCACCATGCCCATCCAGAGCACTCCAGGGGGGAGGAAGAAATAGAGAGTTGGAGTAGGGGCAGAAAGAGAATGAATGCTGGGGAGAGGCAGAGAGAAAGACAGATCTAGGGTAGGTGGCCAGGAAGAGAGAATGAAAGCTGGGATAGGGTGGCAGAAATGTAAGAGCATAGAGAGCTGGGATAGGAAGAGAGAAAAAGAGGGCTGGAATAAGTGGGAAGACAGAGAGAGCTGGAGGGGGGCAGATAGAGTTGGGGTAGCAGGACAAAAAGACCAAGAGAGAGTGGGAGTAGCAGGGCAGAAAGTTAAAAACAGCTGGGGTAGAAGGGAAGAAAGAGAGAGCTGGAGTGAGGGGCCAGAAAGAGTTGGGGTAGCAGAGCAAAAACAGAGAGCATTAAGAGGAGTGGCAGGATGGAGAGTAAGTGGCAAAGAAGAAGGGGGAGAACTAGGGCTGTATTAATCCATGGCTGGACCCCTAGACTTTAAGATACTTGGGGCCTCCTCCAGCACTTTATTTCTCCTCAGCCTGACCCTGGTACAGTAAGTAATAGACTACAATACATAGCTCTGTATCCATTTTGAGGGTCTCTTGAAGAATTTTACTCACAATTTTTCTCACATGCGATCAAGACTGAGTTGCTCATGGAAGTGCAATAAGGGAGGTGGTGGCATAACATCACAACCAGTGGTGGGATTCAGCCGGTTCGCACCACTTCAGCAGAACCGGTTGTTAAAACGGTGCTTGTAAACAACCACTTGTTCAATTATTTGAATCCCACCACTGATCACAACCCTGATGCTAGGGCACCATTGGCTCACTGTCTCCCTCTTCTCTCTCCCCACAGACTCAAAACAAACCTAAGCTGACTATGTGCGTGCCTTGCAACTTGATCTCAACTGTCTTGCATGCTCAGTCAGTCAACACCTGTCAGAAATGCCAAAGCGCTGGTAACAGTGCCTCAGCAAAAAAAAGAAAAAAAATTAACAGGCCCTGCGGGAGCCCCTAGCATTCAGCCGAGCCAACCTTATGGAGAACATGGCCCAGGGAGAACAGAAGAAAAAAGGTGGGGATAATGTCCTTTTGAGTCCCCACTTGTGGGTTCCCACTTGCTTGAGCCTGTTGTAATTTTTTTCATACAACAGGCTCCCCATCTTTACAGGCACCCTGCTGGCTCTCTCCTTTTGCAAAGCCAGAATCCAGCCTTGCAAACAGGGTGGAGGTGCCCATGGAGATGGCAAGAACTCTCCAGATTACCATCACATCAATATTTGCCAAGGCCCCTTCCGCACACGCAAAATAATGCATTTTCAAACCACTTTCACAGCTGTTTGCAAGTGGATTTTGCTGTTCCGCACAGCTTCAAAGAGCACTGAAAGCAGTTTGAAAGTGCATTATTCTGCGGAATGAACCCAAGTTCATGTGCATTATTCTGCGGAATGAACCCAAGTTTCTGAAACTGATGCAACATATATCACTTATAAGTAAATGAAACTTGATTTCTCCAAGCATAGATACATATTTCTGGCTGCTATCAGAAATTCACTGAAGGCTGATTCAAGTGTGTTTAGGGAATAACAGAATGCTAACAGCTCAATATATTCTGTAACATCTGGCTAAACTTGCTCAGTGCAGTACTATTTTTTTTATTATAAGGGAACTTTCATGTCCTGTAATTTGACTAAGTTTAGACATCTCCCCTTTCCAAACTTTCTGAATATTACGTAGTGACACGTGTGCAAATTTTCTACTTAGTGTCAGAGCACAATAACCTTGGGATGAACTTCATGTCCTCCATTTTGAAAAAATGAACTTCATGTCCTCCATTAAAAAAAAGATGCTGTCCCTTTGTTGTAATGTTCAATTAAGATTATTTGGTTATGTGCATAGCCTTTATTGGCATAAGTATTAGCAGCACACAGATTTTTTTTAAAAAATACATAGTTTAAAATTAAGTTATGAAACTCCAAAATATACTATTATTAAAAGAGGGAGAAAAAAGGAAATAAACCCATCAAATCCATCCTGGGATCACTTAAAAATGTAATAAAAAGTCCTACAGCTTAACACCATGACGAACTTTTACTTGGACCAGAGGCATTTAATAAATGAGAAAGCTTTAAAATGTTGGGCAGTCCAACTCTATAGATTAAAGCCAGCGTGGTGTAGTGGTTAAGAGCAGGTGGATTCTAACCTGGAGAACCGGGTTTGATTCCCCACTCTTCCACCTGAGTGGCAGAGGCTTATCTGGTGAACCAGATGTGTTTCTCCACTCCTACATTCCTGCTGGGTGACTTTGGGCTAGCCACAGTTCTTCGGAACTCTCTCAGCCCCACCTACCTGACAAGGTGTCTGCTGTGGGTAGAGGAAGGGAAAGGAGCTCGTAAACTACCTTGAGTCTCCTTACAGAGAAAGGAAGGATATAAACCCAAACTCTTCTTCTTCTAAAATGGAATTTATAAACTTCTCATGGATCTCCTCATAAAAAGGACAGTAAAAAAGATGTGCATTACCATTTCAAGCCTACTTGCCCCACAGGGGCATATCCTCTCTTCCTGAGGGATGTTCTGGAACCTTCTATGCAGTAATGCAGAGGGCATAACATTAAATCTAGCTGGCAAGAAAGCTCTGCATTAGTTTGGTTATGTGTATACTACATTTCAACTTTGTAGTCAGAAGTGAACATTTTGGGACACCTTTTCAAAGAGGTACAATAGAACTGACAGTGAGGGAGTGATTAAGACTTGACTATTTATTAGCTCTTGACCTATTATCTGTTTGTGGTGTGGGAAGGGATGGGAAGGGCACAGCCACAGATTAATATCTTGGTTTGTATGCCCACTGGGACTATGAAGCTTACTGGATGATCAGGGGCTACTAACTTTCTTGGCCTAACCTGTTTCTCAGGGTTGCTGGGGGAAAAAAAAATCAGATAACACCACTCACATACCCCCGAAGACAGATATGATATAAATGCATGAATTGTTCTGCCTTTTGGCAGTAGTTGGAACTTGGTATCTAAAAAAAAAACACACCACCTCATACTGAGAATAACATTTGCACTGTTTTAAAG
Organism: Sphaerodactylus townsendi; assembly: GCF_021028975.2. NCBI lineage: Eukaryota > Metazoa > Chordata > Lepidosauria > Squamata > Sphaerodactylidae > Sphaerodactylus > Sphaerodactylus townsendi. The sequence continues at coordinate 117,818,496 of NC_059427.1, read as the reverse complement.
GGTGAGTTTGAACTTGGCTTAAATATGAAATTGTTTTTGATTCAGTGACAATACTCAATTTTAAGGTTACAAAGAATGGTACTGGGCATGGGTAGAGTACCTAATTTCCTGATGGTGTAACTGGAACTTAGATCTGGAACCCACAGATCTGGAAAGCTCAGCTCTGGGGAAACAGCAACTAACAGCAAGCTTGAAAGCTTCTGGGCATGCAGACATTCCTTTCTCTCATTCCTGAATCATCACCTGCTGAAGACCAGAGGTTTCATAAGTCTCCTCCTACAAAGACCAATAGACTGATTTCTATTGTCCAGGTGTGGACTAATGGATTCCAGAATACTCTGGGGTGCTTAATGGCAATTCTATGGAGGCCCTGGCAGGGACATACATTTGAATGAAACAGCTTTGAAGTATCCCTGCCCCCGCCAGTCTTCATAAACAGCACTCTCTGTTCTTATCCATAGTGACTAGGTTACTGAGGATCTAACTATATGTTATGTTATGTGCTGCTCACATCCTCCCTGGGCCCCAGAGGTCAGACTGTCCTGAGAATTTCATGACCAGGACTCTGTTAAGTTCAAGAAGCTGAGATTTTGGAATTTGTCAAAAAGCAAGTGACAGTTAGACCGCAACATACTGGCATATCTTCAGAAAATAATGCCTGGGGCAAGCTTGCATCCTCCCAAATATTTGACACCCATATTTCAGATAACTGTATTTAAATCAACTCATAATACCAGCTCAAAAATACAAGTCAAGCGCCTTACCTTTTTATAACTGCATCTTCCTTACACCTTACAACTCCATCTTAGAAATTAAATGCATAATAGTAACATTTGAGCAATGTCCTAAATGAAAAGCTGTCTACATTTCTTGACCAAGCTGAATTAGAGATAAAAGTCACTAATATTTGCTGGTAGCAATTCATGCCATGAGTCCATACATGATATTTCCAAATTTCTAGATAAAGGTGTACGTTACAGAAAACAGTGTCATATGGCCTGAAGAGAAGGCACGAGAATGCCTTAAACTACACGCTAATCCCAATTACAACATGGATCAATTGCAACATGAACCCATTTGCAACATGGACCAATTGCAACAAGATTATATCATATATTTAGGACTATAGCATAGATTTCCTGACTGAACCAAAAGACAAATTTAACATGTACACAACATTAATCAACAAACATGGCTTCAGGGCATCCTGTTTATACTTTTGAAAACGTACTTTTTGCCTGGGCATTTGAATGACCCATACCATTTACCCCCAGTCCACCGGGCTTTATTGGAACTTGTCTTCCACTTGCACCTGGAGGGATAGGGAGCGGGTGGGTATGTTTTTAGGTATGTTTTGTTTCAGGCATGTTTTAATTTTAGGTACGTGTTTAGGAATTTTTATCTGTAAATGATGCTGTTTTTATTATAATGTGGGAAACATTTTTAGATAGTTGTAACCCACCCTGGGATGCATTTGAAGGGTGGGATACAAATCAAATAAATACACAAGGCCTGATTTTCCATGCCAAGTTGACCAAGACACACTGTCTGTCATCTTGTATGAGATTTTACAGCAAGTGAACAACAAGAAGTTACTGGCTGCTTAAAAGCTGTCACAAATTGCATGAAATGAGCTAAAGTTCTGATGCTTTGCTGTCCAGAGAAAAAGGGATTCTTACGGATTCATTTTGGGGCTTCCCAGGGTTTTAGAATCTCTGTAGTCTTTTCTGCACAGCACAAATAAAACATCTTGGGGATGTTAAAAGAAGCGCTTTGGGGAGGAACTCCATACAGGTTTTTTTCCCCAAAACATCCTCAGGATGTTTTATTTCTGCTCAACCTGGGGTTTTGTGAAAATGCTAAACTAGTAATCTTTTCCCCCCCAAATGGGGTGAAGACAGTTTCCCTTGCCTGTGCAGAACAAGTTCCATTTTACTTTTCTTGTCCCCCACCATGTGAGCTCTTCCTTTCATTTTTGCAGATCTCGCCTGCCATTTTCTGCAAGCTTCAGGAGCCTCCATGCATCTGCTGCCATTTGCAGGCTGTTCCCACACCTGCTAGCAGCTCATCTACTTGCTATTTCCATCTAAAAAGGTTCAGTAATAACTTTTTAGTAATTTGTGTGTGTTTTTTTGTTTTGAGGGAGGTGTCTTTGTAGCAATAATGATACCATATGAGTATTGTTGCCACTCGGACGGCTGGTCTACCTCCCATTAAGAGGCAATGGGTAGACAGGTCTACCCATTACTTTCACTGAAAGTCTTTTAGTCATGGCGAAAGCCGAAAGGTCTGGCTACCTGTGACTGAAAGTAATGGAAGATAGACCGGCCCTCTGAGTGGCTACAATTCTCATATGGTGTCATTGTAGGTATGAAGACTCCTCCATCAAAATAAAACAAAAAGAAAAAAGAAATGACACAAACGTGGGATTGCCAGGGAAACGAAACTTTATTACTGAACTTTTTAGATGGAAATAGCAAGCAGGTTAGCTGCTAGCAGAGGAAACCTCCATGGGAACAATCTGTAAATGGTAGCTGCATGGAGGTTGCAGAAAATGGCGGGGCACGATCTTCTGCATAAATGAAAGTAAGAATTTGAGTGGTGGGGTGGGGGTGGGGTGACAGGAAGAAGAACCGTTCTGACTGGAAACACTTTATTTGTTCATGCTATATGGAGTAAAAAAGCCAAAATTGTTCTTTTTAAAGCATCTTCAAGGTGTTTTATTTGTGTTGTTCAGAAAGGACCATTCTTAAGCAAACACATATCTTAAGCATATCGTTTACTACTCTGGCGAAATAAATTGCCTTCACTTCTCACCATCAAAACCTGGAACTTTTTCTAAAAGTCTGAGCTGAAAGTGTCACATGATTATTTTCTCAAACAGGAGTTCAGAGGAAAAGAAGAATGCTCTTGTAATATCACATGAACAACAACAACTAAAAGTTCACAGGTGAAAGCCTTTGTTCTCAGAAGTTATGAAATACTAGAGGCACAGGAATGGTGGCCTGAAAGCATAACAAAATGTGGGTGGTTTGCACTCTCTGAATGCTGCCTGTGTACCTTCAGTTGCAGAGGTGTGATGAACATTCTTCCATGGGGTAAGAAGAAAACAGAAATACAATCTTTAAAATTTGACTAATTATCCATATAAAATCCATCATTGTCTTAATGTCTGTGTTTAAAGATTAGCAAAACACACATAGCAAAAATATCCCGCAATTTAAAATCAGAGGAGGTGCCTCAAATCCAACATGGGGTGGGGTGGGGTGGGGGGTTATATTTCACCTATTTGTCTGGTTTCACATTAAACATGTAAAAAAACGTGGCAAGCCTCAAAAGGGCCCAAAAATTGCAGTTAAAGTTAGGAGGTTAACAGTTGTCTCAAAACGCAAGAAAATACACATGCTTTTTGAACAGCCAAGAAAAACTGCAGTTTATTAAGTTTCAAAGAATTTTCGTACTCTTGAAAGCAACTTCTGGTGCATGTTTTTAACAATCACATTCTATGAGGAGAAATAACATTAAAAGCCACAAACTTTTTTTTTCATCTCAGAGTTACAGACATCTTAATTTCAAAATGAAAGGCAAAAAAAAATATTCAACAGGATTTTTTAAAAAAACTTCCATCCCAAATTTTAAATGACTGGGAGTTTTGTTTTTTTTTTATTCCTACAACTCATTGCTAAACTTCAGCATGGAAAATTGTGTTGACTATTTCAATCCGCACATAGGCACATATGTATTTTATATATAAATATAATGTGTGTGTGTTTGTGTGTATAGAGAGATATATATACACAATACATATGTAGAGTGCGTGTAATGAGAATGAGATGCAATCACTCTGAGAAAAGGGTATTCAGCTAAATACACTACGAAAACTTGAGAAAACACAAGTCTGGAACCCAATCTGTGCATAGTTCATGATCCTCTAGAAAACCAGCTTTTGTTGATTTGCAATCTTGCAGGACCCTTTTTAATTGGACAATACCATTAAAAAGCTAATCTTTAACAAAAAAAAATGTAATGCACAAGTTTCCTGATCCAAGCAGGCAGGGAGCACAATGTTCATATAATTTTTAAAAACATACTCAAAGGGTATGTTATTCCATTGTCTTTCTTCCTTTCAAAACAATCAAAAACATTGATCATTTTTAAACATAAAGCAATTTTTAATATATAAAGCACTCTTCAAACATCTATTTTTTTGAGTCCATTATTTGGTAAATATGTAACTGCTACACATTAGATTAGGTATTTTTCTTCTTCTCTTACTGTCTTTTTTATTTTTATTTTTTATTTTTTTGTCTTCAGTGCTAGGAGTTGGGTTTAAAAAATACATGAAATGGTGTGGAGTTGCTCCTCGGGAAACCCGGCTTTCCTGAGACATCTTCCACCATGTGCAAGATAGTGATCACAACGTTTTTTCGCCACTCTGACGAAGAGGAGGAAAAAAACAACAACAACAACAAAAAAAGAGTACACAGCAATGGCCAAAGAAAAGGATTAAACAACAACAACGAGAACAACGAGAACAACAACAACAAATACTGTTTCAATCCCAGAGCTCTGAAGTAGCATATCTTCATTCTGAAAATAGGTTTCTTTATGATGGAAGTCTATTTTTTTTCTTTTTTTTCAATTCCTTTTTTATTTTAAAGTTTGAAGGAGGAAAAAAAAAGTCTGTAAACAGGTGGGAGCCAAAACTGTAGACTCCTCCAAAAGCAGTCAAAACCTATGTCCAAGTGCTTGTTTCCATTCCGGCTTGCAGGGAACCATCCACTCTTTACAAGTATTTATGGCCACAGTTCAACAAGAGTCTTTTTTTTTTCCTTTTTAAAAAAACTTTATATTCTGAAAGGAAAAATGGTGCAATACTCCGGTAATTATTTCCTTGCATTAGTCCACAATAAAAAGCTGCTAAAGGTAGATATACATATTATTCTCCAGAGATACACACTGTAAGTTTTTAAAATGCAGTAAGAGTCCTTGAGTAAACATTTACACGTGAATTGTCGCCAGCCCCTCCTATCAGTTTTTTTTTCATTTTTTTTTTAAAAAACAAGTAGGATTAGCTACAAGAAGGGCTGTGGACACTCAGTGCAAAGTTAGAAGCTAATAACAATTAAACGTTTGACCAATGAGCAAATCAAAAGCATATACTGAGAAGGGAAAGAAAAAAAACAAACGTACATTTTGTTAAGTCGTACAACTGGCGCACACACACCCCCATACGCTCACACATCAATCCATCTTTTCCCCAATGCATACATATAAGAAAAAAATTATTTTTTCCCTAGAGCCTGTTCTTTTGTTTTCTGATGCCAACCTGGAAGTGTAATAATAGAAAGTGTTCACATTTTGTTATTGGCCTGCTGGATTCAAGTATAGTTGCATGTTTGATATGTTTTTTTTTTTTCTAAACCATTTTACTATTTTTTTTTAGGGGGAATTTCAAAAAACAATGACACAAAAAAGTAATGAAACAAGTGTAATGTGCATAGGCAAGACCCATGGGAGTAATGGACACAGATACTCCACCCCACCACTCAATCCAAGTTGTACAGCCAAGGGGCAAAAGATTCGTTCCCCAATGCTGCTGATGGGCTGGTCGGTTGCCACCCCCTTGTGATTAATGGATCCGCCTCTGGTAATGTGCATAATTATCACAGGCTCATTTAAATAGGCTTTCTCACATTCCCCCCCTTCATCCCTCCCCCACTCCCAAAGTTGATAAAATAACCCTTTCCAGCCCAAATTCTGAAAAGTGCCCTTCATGATAGAACTAGTCTAAGCAGCTTTTATACATCTTTAAAAACACCATACAAACATAAAAACAAAATCAAAAAGCCATTGGAAAAAAAACCCACATAAAACCTATCATTAGCACGTGACACTGACCAAAGGGAGCCCATACTGTTGCACTAACAGTTCACAAGGACTTCGGCAGAGTTTCATAGTCGATATTGGACAGAGGTACTAAAAAAGGGCTGCCAGTCTGATCTATTAAAGCTGGATTCTTCACGATGCCCTGGACTGGAAAGGGTTACCATTATTTTTCTTTTAGTGCTGATGATTGTTACTTCCATTTTGTTTCTCTGGCATCCTAGATGGACTCCCCGCTGAGAAGGTCACCTGGGAGCAGAGTATTCAAAGGCGTTGGGCTTCCGATAACCCTGCCGTCATCGGTGCTGGGTGGACCCCAAAGGCTGCTTGAGTACTGAGGGACCCCGCCCCAGAGCAGATCACTGCTCCCTTTCCCGCCTAGGCAGGGGGTATTCCAGTGGCCTGCGTCATTGCGCACCATTCCATGTGAGCTACTTGTGGAGCCCAAACGTGTCTGAGTGGTTCCAGTGTTGGACTGCCAACTGGAGGTGGGGGGCAGTGGCTGGCCTTGTGCTAAGAAACGGTTTACTTCCTCTTCTCCAGCGAATTCAGCCAAGATGGTAGTGTTCCCCAAAACACACCTGGAAACAGAAGGAAAGACACAAGGGTGATCAAATCCTGACAGAATGTCCAAATCTGCCACTTATACTACCAAGAACAGAAACTGAGGCATAATACTTTATCCTATGTATGTCTACCCTGAAATAAAACTTTCTTTATTTGGTGTAGCTGATGTCCAGATATGTCTTTTTTAAGGCTGCTGGTAACACTCTCAGCAAGCCTTTTCATCCAAGAACCCTATAAATAATTGCTCTACATTTCTACACTACGACTACACACTATATTCTCTTCTTAAAATGCTTTGTCAGAGTGGATGAAAGAGGTATTGTTGGAAAGGTTAATGGGCTGCAACTTTCAACCTAGAAAAGAACCCTACCTTTATATTAGATCTGCTAGTCTTTAGGATAATGACCTTGATCATAAAGATTATATCAGGCAAGATTCCTTAATGCCATGTTTCTATGTATTATTTTTCATTGTTTATTCTGCTCCTAGCAAACATTACAGACATAACAAATTTAGAAGTGTCAGAATCATATCAAATACTGGCTATATGCATACATATGCAGAGACTTCTGGGCCTTCGCTGCTTCTTCCTTGGAACTGTATCGGACCACAGCATTTCCTTGAGTCAAGTTCAGATGGAATGTAATAAGAGGACCATGCTGCAAGCATAGCGTACGCAGTGTAGAACCATCAATCTAATTGCGGGGGGGGGGGGGGGGGGGGGGGGAGAGAAGAATAAGAATTAAAGTATTTATTTATTGAGCTTTTTCTTTAAATGATGGGGGCTGTAATTGCTGCTTTCATAAATGTGAATTAACATTTTAAGAAGAAGATACATGTAAAATCAAAACATTATCTTCACAAAGTCTAACATAACAATTTAGATGTTGACAAGTGGAAACCCACCATGACTTCTGGAAGATGCCTCATTTCCCCCCTCAACCACTATTTCCTTTCCCTTTCCTGAAAGCTCCCATAGTCCAGAGACGTAGGTATAGATTTTTATTGGGGGGGTCGGGGGGGGTCACACCCCACCCACCCCTAGGGCATGGCCATGCCTCCCCAAGCCCCGCCCCTGGCCTAGCGCTTATAAAAGCAGCTCTCCGAGGCCGGGGACAGCAGACTCCCCTGCCCTGCCCTCCCCTGCGCACCAGCTGGGCTCCCAGCCAGCAGTTCCTTCTGCCCTCCCCTCTGGGCAGAGGCATAGAGGGAAAATGGAGCCTGGTGCAAAATCTGAGCCCCCCCCCCTTCCCCCCGGGCAGCCGCTGTGATGCTGGAATCCACCCCCAAACAGCATCACTTTCAATGGTGTTTAAACTAGAGAGCCAAAATTCTCCTTTTAAATCCACCTTAAAAGGAGAATCTGGGGTCCCTAGTTGAACAACATTGAAAGTGATGCTGTTTTGGGGTGGATTATCCCCCACCCTGAAACAGCATCACTTTCAATGTGGCGTAGTGGTTAAGAGCAGGTGCATTCTAATCTGGAGGAACCGGGTTTGATTCCCCGCTCTGCCACTTGAGCTGTGGAGGCTTATCTGGGGAATTCAGATTAGCCTGTGCACTCCCATACACGCCAGCTGGGTGACCTTGGGCTAGTCACAGCTTTTCAGAGCTCTCTCAGCCCCACCCACCTCACAGGGTGTTTGTTGTGAGGGAGGAAGGGCAAGGAGATTGTAAGCTCCTTTGAGTCTCCTACAGGAGAGAAAGGGGGGATATAAATCCAAACTCTTCTTCTTCTTCTTCTAAACTGAGGACCTCAGATTCTCCCTTTAAATCCATGCCGAAGGGGGTAGATTTAAAAGGAGAATCTGGGGAAATTTGGGGGGGTGCCTGCTGTCAGGGGTGCAATGGTTAAGCTAGAAGCACCAAACTTTCAGAGTATCTTTAGGAGACTCTCCTAATGATACCACCCAGGTTTGCTGAAGTTTGGTTCAGGGGGACCCAAAGTTATGGGTGTAGCCCCCATCTCCTATTAGCTCCCATTGGAAACAATGGGGGATGGGGGCACCCCCTTTGGGAGTCCATAGCTTTGGACCCCCTGGACCAAACTTCACTAAACCTGGCTGGTATCAATAAGAGACTCTCCTGGTAATACATCCCAGGTTTCGTGAAGTTTGGTTCAGGGTGTCCAAGGTTATGGACCCCCAAAGCTGTAGCCCCCATCTTCTATTAGCTCCCATTGGAAACAATGGAGGATGGGGGCACCCCCTTTGGGAGTCCATAGCTTTGGACCCCCTGAACCAAACCTCACCAAACCCGGGTAGTATCATCAGGAGAGTCCCCCAAACAATCCCTGAAAGTTTGGTGCTGCTAGCCCAGGGGTAGGGAACCTGCGGCTCTCCAGATGTTCAGGAACTACAATTCCCATCAGCCTCTGTCAGCATGGCCAATTGGCCATGCTGGTAGGGGCTGATGGGAATTGTAGTTCCTGAACATCTGGAGAACCGCAGGTTCCCTACCCCTGGGCTAGCCCAAACAATGCGCCCCCTGCAGGCCAAAAACAAAAAAACACTAAAAATGTTTTTAAAACCCACAAACGGAGGGGCGGAGCTTCGGACATGAATGGGGGGAGTTGAACCTGAGAACCCCCCCCCCCCACCTACGTCCTTGCCATAGTCCCTTCCCTTTTCCTACTTCCTTCTCTCCTTCTAGGGTTGCTAACCTCTACGTGAGGCCCAGAGATCTCCTGGAATCCCAAAAGATCAACTAACTAGAGATATCTGTTTCCCAATCTCACCCAACAGCTAAGCTACATTTATCGACCCATGTTTTTGATTCCACTTCCTCAGTAGGAAAACTACGATCAAGGTTCTTGGGAAAGGCCCACTTGCATGGTAAAGAAGCCTCAAGAAATTGTGAGGGGGGCACATCACTTTCCCCTGTATCCCTCTCCCCCACATTACTCCCCCCCCCCCGGCAACCCCATATCCTCTCCCCTTTTCCTATCTCATTCTCTCCCAGTGAGCTTCCATAGCAAGATGGAGATTTAAACCTGGGTCCCCCCAGACATTACTCTTAAATTCCAATCACTACACCACACTAGCTTTCATAGGGTGCCTGCTGTTGAATAGTAGCAAGCAGCTAGACTTGACTGAGTCTTGCAAATTGGCTAGTCTCAAGTCACCCAGTTGTTGCTGCCTTGCCTAGGGTTGCCAACATCCATGCAGAATCTGGAGATCTGGAATTATAGCTACACTCCAGACGATAAGAGATCGGCCTGGAGAAAAAACAAAACTGCTTCGGATGGCAGACTCTGGCAGAGGCCCTTCCCTCCCCAAACACCACCCTCTCTAGGCTCCACTCCAAAGTCACAAGGAATTTCCCAGCTTGGAGCTGGAAACCCTAGCCTCAGGCCTGGCCCCACTGAGTCCTCTCTTAAAGGCTAAAACAGCCTTGGAATACGCCCCTGCCCTCCCCCAGCCTTTTGCTCACAGAAATGTCAGGCTTGGAATGTTGTGGCAGTCCAGAAACAGTCATTGAGGAAATATGTTTCTTAAAGCCACAGACACTGCTTTTATCATTTTGAGTTTTTTTCAACCCTCTCCTAATGTATTTTTTGTAGATTTTAGATTTTTCTGCTAACCCAGGACGTTTTTCAGGTTTGTAGAAAGATCTGTCTTGTCCATTCACAGCACTGATTACCAAATTTCAGTATCCTCAGATTTCACCAACTTGTCTATTAGCAGGTAGATGATGATCTGCCTTAATGCACACCACTTACTCTGACCGATAGGGATGGGGAAGGAGGCAGAGCAATATATCATACCGTGGCAGACTAACTTCACTGGCATTATGAGAAAGGAGTTACTATGACAGTGTGGTAGTAGTCATCCCTCACTTATACATTCATTCTCTCTGGAGGTTTAATGCATTTGCCCGCTTTTCTCTCTGTGTGTGCCTTGCTCCTCTGAACAAACACAGCTGCAATCAGTGTTTTTTTTTAATGTAAGAGTTTATACCAAGGATTTTGAAGACATTTGCAAAAGAATGGAAGTTTTAATTGGAAAAGTAATTTAATTCTCACTAAATAAATGATAAACTACACTTTAACCAGACTTGTCTTAAAGCATTTGAACCTCGTTAACAATATGCACCTTTTAAATCATTTGTTTACAGTGATTTTCCAAGGTACATTATTATTACTTTTTTAATTGCACTTTTTTGTTGATTGCAGAATTACAAGCGGATGTGTGAAGTGGTTTATGTATCAGCTTTTACAGAGTCTGTTTACCACTAAAGCCTTCATTAGGGATCCACTTTCTGTAACATACATACCAACCACCACACATCTAGAAAATCTTGGTTTTGGAACAGTGACTGAGCAAGTGTATCCAGTCAAGAACTGTCTTATAATTTATGCGGCTGACGGGCTATTATTATATTTCCTCATTTTAAATCCCCTGATGAATCTATTTTTAAAAAGTTTGCCCTGAACATTTTCACAAGCAAGGAGAAGAATCTAATAATTTGTGCTAAAACCTGCTATTTTTCAGAGCATATATTGGTTGCTCATGGAATTCAAAAGTACTTAATGTGATAGGAGATATTTTGTCTTACAAACTCATGAATGACAAAAGTGCATCTAATGCTACATAATACTCTGAATAAGTGTCATCTTTGTAAACCGTTAACAAAATGTTGAAGGGACCAGTGCTAAAATCTATTGAACTAGCCAGTGACCACTTTAGATGAGACATTGCAATTGTTCTGTAAGTGGAATACCATAAGATGGATTTCAACCAGATACATTAATAAAAGGCTTAGATCAGGGTGCCAAATGTTATGGTGTTTTGATGGACTCTAATCTGGTGAATTGGCTTTGATTCCCTATTTGAAGTGAGCCGGGTGACCTTGGGTCAGTCATGGTTCTCTCAGAGCCCTCTCAACCCCACCTATCTCACATGGTGCCTGTTATGAGGAAAGAAAATGTGATAGTAAGCTGCTTTGAGACTCCTTAAGGTAGAAAAAAAGTGGGGAATAAAAACCTCTTCCTACTTTTCTGCTGTTCCCAGTATTCCGGATGGGCTTACCTGGGGTGTAAGGTTACGAAGGACCAGCCAGCTACTTGTTCTTCCTGAGCTGTCAGTACTCCAGGCTGAGCCTATATCACAATGAAGGGAAAAAATTAGTGTCAGCACAATCCAATCAATAGAACAAAAGTTGTACAACATGCAGGACGCAGACACGAGGAATAAAACTGCTACAGGGATTTCTAATAAGCAAATACATCAGAATGTCTTTTGTCCAACTGGGGGATTGTCAGCTGATTTCTTTATTCCTTGATAGGTGCTTTTGAATTACACTGGAGGATGCATATTCATGCTATATTTTCCCTAGCTACCAAGACTTTTAATGGAATGGTGGCCAACGTACAGCTTTGTGTAATTTCTGTATTACTGCTTCTTTGCAATGTCCCTACTTCTTTGATTTTGAGATTAACGACAGCCTGAAATGCTCAAAGGAATTTCTCTCATTTGCTATATTTTCAGATCTCATGCTTTTGAGATAAGCTGGCAAAGATCTGAATGAAATCCTGAAATGGTTACAAGGACCTTGCTGAAAACAGATTCCCGAAAGCAAAATGGTACGCAGGGCACAGAGTGAATGGAACAGATTAGATAAGCACTTTCCAGCTGAGATCAGATTTTTATGTTGATTTTATGATACTAGGATGGATCCAACCAGCTTTTCTTTGAATGAAAAAGGAAGACATGGTGTCCTTCGACTATCCAAAAAGGTTACACAATGGATCATGGGACCTGCACAGACAAAATCTATGTTAGACAGTGGTTGTGCTAAGGAAGAGAATGGGGCAAGATTGAGTGGTACAGCTGGCTGAATCCACTTCATTTTGCTCATTATGTATGTGTGTGTATATACATGCACACACTAAAGTATGCATAGTTAGCTGTGGCTTTCAACTTAATTTTTTTTTCCAAAGCAGCATTAGTTGTTGAAATTGCACTCATCCTCAATATAAAAGCACTATGCATTGATCAAACTCACAGACTGCAATCCTAAGAACACTTGCTTGGGAGTAAGCCCCACTGAATAAAATGGGACCTGCTTCTAAGTAGACCTGCTTAGGCTTGCTTCCCTATAATATCACATTTTTAAAATTCTGTTGTTCTACAAATTAAAGAAGATGCTTTGCTCAATTTTAAACTATGGTTTAAAAAATTAGGAGACCAATTAAAACACCTCTGTTTTGCATGGTACAATAAGGTCAAACAGCATGACTTTGATATGGCAGCACTTACAAAGTGCCACACGACTTTCTAAAGTCAGGTGTGTTGCTGTACTCACTGAATTTAGAATTAGAAAACAATATATAAACACGCAGGGTTTTTTGAGCCTTGTGAGCCTTTTTATTTTTTCAAGTTCTATTGCTAGAGTTAATGTTTTATTTATTTTTCTTATATGCAGTTTCTCATCATTTTAAATGTAACTTTATTCTACTTGTAATATATCATTTTGAAGCAAAAACAACGTTACACATTGTGCAAACTTAATGGGAAGGCATGAGGAATCAGAAAATGGCACAAAAATAAAGACTAATGAGCTCAATTTTCACAAGGAAGAAATGAAATTACACAGTGACCTTTCAATTCAAAAGGCTGAGGAATTTTGCAGCATCTTGTCATATTTGCTCCTTGGCCACAAGATGGAGCTCAGAAAAAAAGTGAACTGTAATTCATATGGGAAAGGGGAGGGCAAAGAGAGCATTTCCCTTCCACCATTAGCAGTAAAAAAATTACATTCATTTTTGAAGAGAACATTCTACTAGATCAAAAGAATCATAAAAGAGCCCAATTAAAGGAGTAGCAAAAATCATATTACATGATCCAGAGGTTACACATGATTAGGGTAAATTATAAAATTAGAGAGACACTGATAGGATGAATCAGAGTTTGGGCAATGTATGTGACTGCATATACACATCCTTCCAGCATACATATAACTTACTATCTACCCTTGCAAATACTGGTCATTGTTTTCCACAGAATTCTGCCTAGTGCTGAACAAGGGGGCTCAAACCCACAACCATACAAGAACTGAGTAGCCTAAACTTTTAAAAAATCATGCCTCAGTGAGTGATCAGCATCCCTTTCTCCTTAGTTTCTAAGATGAACACTCAACCTAATCAAAGCCTGTGCGAATGTCCCAAATCTCCACAGTTTTCTCTTCTAATGCAAACTTCTTACTGAATTCCTTTCTGATCTTCAAGCATTTTCAAGTCCCAGCAACTGTTCCTTTATGACGCATTTTAACAGGGAACTACTCTCGTTCCCAATCTGATGCTTAAGCACCATAAGAGACGTACATTTGGGGGAGATACTGGCCCAAAAGGGATCCTGCATGGCCAGAAGTGTATGGTGCCTCGTACAGTCTGTGCCATCTCCATTTTCATGGCAAGGGGCAGATGAGGAACTGTTCTACTTGAGGGGAGCAGGAATACCCCTGCTGTGTCAAGACCGTAGTTCCTACCTGTGACAGTAGCAGACTGATTAACTCACAGGTTTGCTGCTGTCATTACTAGGTCTTGTGCTATAAAAGATGGGCCACCAGCACTGACCCAGCCAATTCAGTTTGGACTAGCAGCAATAATAATGGGGGAGGGGGTGGCGGTCAACAATCACTTGCGAACTATGAATGTGTTACATTTAGTAACAAAGCAGTGGGAAGGTAATTTAAAGGTCATTTAAAAACTTTGTTTGTTGTTCTTTTGCTTATGTTTTAGTTCATGAAAACAGTCACTTCCAAACTGCAGTAAAGACAACCGTTCCTCTGTCTTTAGCTTCTGGCTGCTACCCAACATGAAGGTATGTTTTAGTAGGACACCACAGTAGCTACTTTTGCTGAGGGGGGGGGGGGGGTGTCACATGCCTCTATAGTGATGACATTTGGAAAATTCTGCTTAGCATACACTGTGCAGTTGTGCTTTTATGGTTTCCCCTAACTCCAAAATCCAAGATTAATATTTTGCTAGTCCAATTATCCCTTTCATTTATTCACAACAACATGGATTGTTTAATGCAAAATCCCTATCTGCGCACAAAAATTCACCTGCCTCAAAGCAAAGAATTACTAAAAGAAGAGATTATTTTCTGAACTGAATTTTCACAATTGACTGACTGCATGCCTTGGTTTTGTTACAATGCATCTTCCATCACAGAAAAATATTGTTGGCCCTTAAAAGACTGACATTTTCTACACAAAAGAACCTTGAATATATAGAGGAGATATGTACAGTAAAGTGCTGTATTGCAATAAAACAGAGAGGTTGGGAATACCAGAAGAATAAGAGCTGGTCCAACCCAGTGGGCTGGCACCCCAGGTAGACGATGGCTTGGTGTTCGTTAAGCCTGGAGGTGGTCTCGTAGGAGCAGTAGTGTTTCTGGGTACCTTCCACAGTTCATGAGACAGAGAGGCTTGTGTGTGAGAAATTGGGCCAGAGGACCATGTTGACTTGATGTCTGACAATTTACCTGAAACAGAGAAATGCAATTCAGGTATTTGTTAAAAGGTGAAATATACAGATATTTGGCAGTCCCTAGGATTCAGGCCTCATCACCAGTAGATAAGCCCTACAATCTACAATAACATTGATAAACACATAACATAACTGGCAAAACTTTTCTTCTTAATGTATCTGAAATTCTTGTTGTCACATTAGTACCATTAAGACAGTGCTTTTAAAAATTCCAGAGTTACTCTTATTGTCCAGGACAAATCTGCATTCAATAGGACGTCCAGTGCCAATCACCCAGCATCATGACTTAAGAATTAAGTCAGTGATGGTATTTGCAAGTTTCAAGTTACTAAACACATATTTCATGATGTTGCTTCCAAGCAAGTACCTCTTCTTCATGAACTACAGGGATTGTGTTGTGTGGGTTTTTTAACCCTGTTTGGGAGCCACATTTGGCAGAGGTACTATTTGAGGGGGTGATGATGATGGGTAGGTGGATAAGGATCCTGCCTAACCCAAAAAGTGGTCTGCTGGCACAACTACTGTCCCTGTGCCTTATAGCTTAGTTGTCGTAACTCGCTATGAGAAGGACTGAACCCTTGATACAAGAACTTATTACCATCAATGTCCCTGTATGTCCTATCTCTAACCAAGATGTAAGTAAATTAGGTCATTGAACTGTCTAAGAATGGCTCCTTATAGGAATAGTTTATTCACCATTTTAAGAGCAAAATAGTGGTGAGGTAGAGGAGAAGAAATCTTGCTTTGCTGTCTGATATAATTATCTCTGTACTCCATCTTGACCTCCATCTTCGGGTACCATGCAGGAGGAGGGAAAGAAAGGCATCTCTAACTTATCTAGTTGGGAAGTTACTCTCCTCTCGGAGCCTGGGAGCAAATTGACGCCAGCCATAGCTTAGGTTGAATAATAAGCTAAGTCTAGAGGCTGCAGAAAAAGTAGGGTCTCCTACACTAATGTGAAACGTTTCCACAAAAAGGACCCCTTGTAGCACAACACGTATTACATGAATGCCACATCTCTAATCTCTTTTTATCATCACAACGATGGTATGAAAGGTGATGTGAAACTGATTGACACTGAGAAATGCACGTGATTCAACTTCAGTTGTAGGAATTAGGTCAGCAAAGAAAACACACCAGAATATTTTGTCACTGAAAGACTAATCACATTCCTAGACAGATGGTTCACTAATGGCCGCAGCATGTAAGATGGATATGTGATGGGATGCCAAAGCAAGCTTCATCTAAATAGACCATCGCACCAATAACCTTTACTGAAAACCAGAGCCCTTGCACACACTTCTACACCCTCCCATGTGCACCATTTGCAAGGCTGGCTCATTAGCAAGATCAAAGCTTTATCCCCTTCCAGATACTCCGTTTTAACAGCAAGACCAACACCATGGATTAAAATAGTAACTGCACAGTTGGTCTAAAGGAACATGTATGTTTGGCTTGGATTACTAACCAATAGCTGAACCTTAATTTTTTTTAAAAAAAACCTATCATTACATGTTATGCCAACAGCTCCTGCAAAGGTGATACAGAGAAGCAGATCAGGAAAAAAGAGGAGAAAATGCACACACAAAAATGCATAGTAATTAAATCGAAAGCAAATTATAATTTCCTTTTAATTAACTGTAGACAACAGACCACATGCTCTGCAACACATATAATTTTCCTATTTTTGCTGCTTAAGTTAAAAAGCAAAGTCTTCATTGTGTATGTAAGCTGGGACAACAGTCCATGTGAAACCCAATCCCCTCCCTAAAAATACGCAAGAACCATTAATGCTGCTATCTCCACTGCAGGAACTAGCAACAGGTTGCAATAATTATAGGTATCACAGGGTGGTATGAGGGAATGAGGGTCTTTGGTGCCAGAGTAGGCTTGGAAGACAGTTTCCTCAGCCCACCAAGGTCATTTACATACACAAAGTGATTTCCACCTCCAGCTCAGGGTTGTTTTCTCTGTACCTCTTCCCCCAGTCTGTTCCAAAAACAGCCCCATGAAAAGGAAAGGGGATCTGAAACAGAATGAAGGATCGAGCTGCCATGCAAGTCTGGAATGTGCTTAACAAAATTGAAAGGAAGGTTGTCTTAAAGATTTTAAAAAGTGAAATTTGATTTAAAAAATAGTATAGGCTTCATTATACGTTTTAGGTTTCAGCTTTAACTGCCCAAAGAGTTGACCCAAGAAATTAATACATAGAAGATTTATTGACTGGGCTGAGCTTGCAGCCATCCAGAGTGTTAGGTTACAGACTGCTCTAAAGGCAGCTAACTACTGTAGTGAAAGGACGCAACTGAGGTGGGGTGGCAGCAGGCAAAGTAACATTTTAAGGATTTAGGCCACAATCCATGAGTTAGCCTAATGCTGACTGTGGAGAAGAATTTCCACGTTCCCTTCCATGTTCAGCTGTGGGAAACCAAATACCCACATGGCCTTCAGTATTCTGACCAAAATAAAATGACAACATGACACTGACATTTTGTTTAGGACTGTCAGAAATTCCAACCTTTACTAGATGTTCCAACCAAAAATTCCAACCTTTACTAGATTTTATCTGCTTCACTTTTAACCGATCAAATGTTTTGAATTACAACATTGGTGGTAGTTTGGGTGACAAATGGAAATTACATTTTACATGGATTTTCATAAAGTCGGAACCAGGATGAAGTTGTCTGTCCTACGTGACAAACAGGGCAGGGGAGGGAAACCACCAAGAAAGTTGCATGCAACACAACCAGCTCCCTGGTGTCCATGGAAGGAAGGAAAGCCAGTTCCGTCAGTGACACTTCGTCCACTGCCTCCCAATACAACCATGTGCAGCAAAGGGGAGCACGATCCATTTCTCTCTCTCAGAACAAACCTTTCATCTCAGTCTGTAGGCACTGTAAAACATACCACAAACTTTCCCCCAGCTCACTGCACCCTCTCTGGCAGTAAGGGAAGCAAACAAAGGATACCCTCAAAAGTGGCTCCTTCACACTGCTCAGAGTATCTGAGAGCAGTGACTGGGCCTTCCTACATTTGCTATGCTAAGTGAAGGAATCAGGATTGTCACATCTGTGCCAGCAGAATGTCACAGAGGAGACACAAAATCCTCTTATTTTGCACAAGCCTCCTGAGAAGGAAGGAAAAAGTACAATCTCTTCTCAGGCACCCCATGAAAAATGGGCCAACAGCTTCCACTGGTTGCTCTGTTGACTCCCCTCCAGACAGAAGAGGTGGCAGTACTGACAAATGAGTACCAGACTGGATTTTAATTTTCAAACAATGAAAATGCTTGAGCTGGTCTTGACTAAACCATATTATTGTTCAGAAACTAAAATCAAATATACGAAACACACCAGGCTTTTGAAAAAAGGATGTTTCATTCACTAAAAGCATGATCAAGAATGCTATTCTTATGTTTAGTGAGTGGCAAACAGCAGAATTTGTAACTCTGCTGCAAAACCAGCATAGAGACACCTCATTTCTGTGCCACTTGCCAACTTCACCCTTCCAAGCCCCATACATGATATAGATTTACTGGATGGGCCTCTCTTGCAAGCTCTGGTGCAGTATTTGTGAAACCTGTACTATACAGAAAGGCCACAGGACACCATTCAGTCGTTTAAAGCTAAACCAAACAAGATGGGCATCAGCATTTTGAACACTGCATGCTCAAAGGAGAGAGAATGGACGTATAGCCACATGCAAGCTGTCAGCAATCACATTGTTCAACCTGGCGTTTTTGAGAGATAAAACTGGAAAGTGAGAACTAGAAGATTTCAGTTGCATTGATAGACTCACAAAAGTTGTTTCCAGAGACTAAGATGCACAATTTCAGTGAGGCAATGCTTTTTGATTCCACAACCTCTGTTGGTGGAAGTGTATAAGCCAGATCTACAAAGGTCTAGCTCGCTACTGTGTTTTCACCAACAGAACATGGTTCAGTAGAGTGGAACAGCATTGTACCTAGTTTGCATTTCTTTTGGGGGAAAAGGACAGTATGGTCTGGCATTGCCAGTTCCAGGGATCCCCTTACATATTCACTACCACTGAATTCCCAAGACTGTTTTGTGGAGCGCAGCGTGTGAAACTCACGCAGCACACCCGCAGTGGCATCGTTATCACAAAGAGGAGAGGCCTGCTCAGAACCTCCTCTCTTTGTGGGCCAAGAGGGACTCCAGTTAGAAAGGCCATTGGTCATACCTGCAATGCTAGGTGTGGATGCAATGCTGCTGAAAGAGCTACTGTAGCTGGAGGCACTAAGTGGCCAGGCACTCGATGAAGGCAGCGTGGCATTCTGAGATGATGTTGGGGATGACCCTGCAGAACCAGCAAAGAAGCAACTAAGAAAGATGGGCAGAATGGCGTCTATAGTAGCATATGCAATTCTAACACCGTCATGTGCAAACAGAAACCATGCAAGGTAAGAAAGCTACCCCAGCCTTGCCCTTAGAGTTCTAGGAATGGGTATGAAAACATGATCCAAGGCAGCATATTGGGCAGGAAAAAGATGACATTATGACAAGGGTGGTGATGCCCATACAACAGATATGCACTCTAACTTGCCTAACTGGTCATGTCCAAGGAGGTGACATCTATTGAAATGGTATTCAGGGTGCAGGGATTGTGGATGGAAAATGTTTATGAAAACTTAGCCATTTCTCCTAATGACACTTGGGGCTCTCAAAAAGCCTTACTGGCCTTCCCCAGAATGCTTCCAAGGTACAAATCCTTATCTCTATCTCAAGAAACCTTGCAACTA
Source organism: Sphaerodactylus townsendi (assembly GCF_021028975.2). Classification (NCBI taxonomy): domain Eukaryota; kingdom Metazoa; phylum Chordata; class Lepidosauria; order Squamata; family Sphaerodactylidae; genus Sphaerodactylus; species Sphaerodactylus townsendi. The sequence goes on along the minus strand of NC_059427.1, from coordinate 117,798,790 downwards.
TCTCATCAGTCGAGTTTCATGCACGACACAGCTTGGCAGTTGAGGCTGCTTTTGCAACCTCTGCACAGCAATGGTGGCATCTAAAAATGCACACTGGAGAAAGTCAAGGCTGCAGAACTGTACAAGGGAACAAAGTATGTCTTTGCATCTGCTTTGAGAGTGAGGAGGTAGACTCTGCTACCATTGACAGTCGGCAAAATATTAGACTATAAAAATACTAACAGTTAAATTGGAGCACTACGTGCCCAGTGAAACTTTTTGTGGCCAGAACGTCCAAACATGAAAGTTACAAGTCTTCTGGCCAGCATGTGCAACATGCATTGAAATAAGAGGAAAAGTTTCCAATCCAAACGAATAAAATGTAACACCGATGTTTCTTTTGAACTGAAAATGTTAACTCCAACAAACTAATTTTCATATGTAGCAGAACACCAGGGAATGGGCTCAAGTATTTTGTACTGAAATGAATCATGAAAGATAGCATAACATATGGAGGTATCCTGTGTGACAGGAATCTTGTCAACCCTTGCTAGACAAGGACTGCACATATTCAATGATATACGCGTGCGTGTCTATTTTGATTAAGGAATCATTCAATGCAAATCATTCAACACAAAGCCTTATTCTTGAGCACAACTTTAACAATCAGCATTTCTACTGAAGATATATGGAACAATACAGTCAAATCTTGACAGAGCTCAATGCAGCCCTGTTTTCAGTGTCTCCCAGCAAACACATGGACAGCATGAGAGATGATGCAGGAATGAGAGGTCTGTGTGCACATTCCATCCAGCCCTCCTGCAAGTTATTGGTGTTCTGAGTGTAAGTAACTTATATGGGGAAGAGAGGATATAAAAGACAGAATGGGAATGTGGGAATCATGTGCACACGTTGCAATTTCCCTACCGCCCTATTGAGATAACTGAGTTTCTTTCATTGCGTCTAATCCACTCATTCCAGGGCCACAGAGCTTACGTGCCTGTCCCCTTCCCAATCATAAACAGGCATGAGGGTCTTGTGACCATCTTAAGAGCTGATTATAGTCAATGAATGCGAAATCAGAGCAGAGAAAAGCTTGATTCCAATTACAAAAACAATTTCTATGACAATTCTTAGATCGGAGTATCTAATGATGTATATATGATGGTCACTATTTTAGCACAAAGCCAGAAATATGGGAAGCACTACCTTTAAAAAAGACTTCACAAGGCTGCGTGTGGTTTACATGTTCCTTGCTTGTGTGGTTACAAGAGATGTGAAAGGCAGCAGATTTCCCCTCATATATGTTAGAGGGTACACACAATGCACATAATACGTGAACCCTTTTTTCTGTCATGCATGAAGCAGTTTGTAATTTCACATCTACAGGTTGGAAAACATGCATCAATTATAAAAGGCTTTTCTGTTCACAGTCTGCAAATTCATTTTGTTTATAGCTTCAGCTTCTCTATTTAGATAGGATCTCCTGACCCTCTACTACTCATGTGTATCTTCTCAAACCAGCACTGCAAAACAATTCAGTTCGCAAATTCACTTCAAACTTTGACTTTAAAATTGTGGTTTGCTGTTTAGCAACAGTCACAGCTGGCCTAATTTGGATGTCAAATCAAGGCATGGTTAAGAGCAAAACTGATAATGGAAGAAAGTATCAGCACCCAAGTGGAGAAGAGCTTATAGCACATAGAAGATTACAGCACTCTTCCAACCATCCAAAAAACAGACTGAAATGGGATACTGGAACCAGCTCTCAAACATTTCAGGAGTAATGAATATCATGCAAACAACATATTGCTGATTTGCAAAGTTATTTTTCATCCCATAACGTGGGTTTCCTTGGTGTGGTAAGTAGATTTTTTAATGGGATGAAATAATTCTACTCTGAAGACTGTCCAAAAGAAGAGGTGAAAGATTCAGATTAATCTGAGGGCCACTTCTGCATTTATGTCAGCTCAAAAGGCCCTCTTCACACTATAAACCACAAAAGAATCTTACAACTTTAATTAAACGAGTTCCTGAAAATAATCTATTTAACCTTCTTCTCTGTGCCCCAGAGAACGTGCTATTTTCTCTCTTCAAGCCACTTCCTCTTTGTCACCTTGTTTTTCTCTACACTGTAGAGCTCTCTCCAACACATACTCTCACTCTTCTGTCAATTCCATCTCTTTCCCAGCACAAAGATATCTGGGGCACTCACTGTTACCCTCTTCTCTTTTTTCTCACAAGCAGCTTGGAAGCCCTTACCCACCATTTCCCCACCCATGCACACAACTGCACTTGCTCTGCACTGTAATCGCAGGTTCTCGCTGCACACTCACAACACTCCTCTCCATTGTTATTTTTTCCATAGCCCAGAAATTTCCCTGCAATTCATTTCTCAGTTCTCCCCTCTTCTTCCTTCCTTCAGTTTCCCTTTGCATCAGGTCCCAAAACCCAGCCTGATCATTTCTTCTCAGGTTTTTGATGAGTTTAGTAGGAATAATACACAATGTTTTCATGGTCTCAGCAATGCATGCCATTGAAGTAGTACGAGACGTGGGCAAACCATTAAGTGGAACTGGCTGGTTTCAACAAACTCTACACCTTTCAGGGAGTGGAGCAGCCCCCTGCCCTGCTTTTGATAGGCCTGCACAGGCTTTTTGACATATGTACAAAAATGTGGGCAAGTGCTGAAAGCAAGGGGGTATTTAGAATTTCCTCAAGGGGTTGCAAGTAGGGGGGGAAAAGCAGGATGTTTTTACACACACATGCAAATGTTTATTAACTGAGGAATAATATCTTTAAAGTACCTAGCTCCTATAATTCACATTTCATATAAATGTCTTAATTTCAATTTGGAAAATGAAAAGCGTTCATTATTTCACCATGATCAGGCAGCATTCTTGAAAATAATCGAATAAAATGTAATAATTAAGCTACAAAAAGTAACAAGAAGTCCCTTCAAGGTGAACTCCGGTTGCCAGATATAAAGATCTGGCTCTCAAGCACTCTGGAAGATACAGCCTATGGCAGTACAATTCATACTGGGAAGGTCAACAAATAATTTGAACATGATTATTTCGTTACTATTACTTCTACTAGACTTGCTTTGGGCAACATATATTTGAAGTTGTAGCATTCTTGTCAAACAAAGCCGCCAGATAAGCTCAGCTTAATTCCCTGTCCTGGTGCTACAGAATCTAGTTTGGCAGTAAAGGGAGCGGGGGCCTAATAACCTACTGTTTGAAGAATCTCAGATAAAGAAAGGAGAAAGCATATCTCAAGGTACAGACATCTAAGGTTTTTTATATTCTCCATTGCTGGGTTTAGTGATGGGGCAGCCTTTTTTTTTTTTTTTTTTGCATCTTAAATGGCATCCATCATGTTTTTTGTACTTGCCCCCTAATTAACAAGTTGACTACTGGGGCTTGGAATTTTGCAGTTGTAAGAGGAAGGAAGAGAAAAGTGGGAAGATAATATTTACTGAAACCCAAGGATGAAAGAACAACTTCCAGAAAACGTGCAGTTTCATCCTTAAATCTACTCTGTTAAAAATTTCCACATCTTGCAAAGTCCAAAGTGGACAAAGAAATCCTCACACCTCCAAGCAAAAAGAAAGAAACAAACAAAAAAAGCCATATGCATGTTTAAGCAACATCGACAAAGCATAAAGATTGTTGGCCTCTGCTTCCAGGTGCCAAAGTCGCGGCCCTCCAGATGTTATGGACTACAGTTCCCATCATCCCCACCAGCATCCTGCTGGCAGGGGATGATGGGAACTGTAGTCCACAACATCTGGAGGGCTGCGAGTTTGACATCTAGTGACAATAAGCTCATACAAGATGAGCCACTTTTGTTTTATAAAATAAAAGTTATCTTGCAAGGCTGCAACTCCAAGTGGAGGGTGATGGCCTGCTGAACCTCCCCTCTCCGGCTACACCTTTTCTTTTTTAAGTGGTAACTCAGCTGGAAAAGCACGATTTTGAGGCAAAAATGGCTAGAGCTGAAACAGTCAAGCAATAGCACTCCTTCCCTTTCTACACATCTGCTTAAACTTGTAGCTTCCCAATACCTGTTTTTATTTATCAAGAGAGAAAGGTGATCAAGAACTACATGATAGTATGCCAAGTCTAGCGTGGTTTTGAGTACAGCTAGGTCACTTTCAGACTAGCAGGCACTATAACATGTAGAAGTGGAAAAGAAAGGAAGGGAAACAATAGATGCAACAGGACACAGGACAACTACTCTACCTCCACTTTTGAGCAGGTAGCGATTAACATCCTGTATGGTGGTGTTTATGGTGGGCCCTGTTGGAACACTTCCAGGTGTAACATCAGGATCATTCTCAGGATCAATGTTCTGCAATCCTTTCCATGGTACCCCAGGATGAAATTCTGTTTGGAAAAGTACAGAAGCATTACGTTGACTTCCAAAATGTGCATAAGAGGATAACAGTACAGTAGAAAAATAGACAGAAACCAAGACTACCATGACTTGATGAAGGAACATGGGAATTCTGCTAATGACAGAAGGACAATCTCATCTTCGGAAGACTCGGCAGACTCATTTTGGGATCTAATTTATGGCAGCTCATCGTGACAGAGACAACAAAAGAAGTTTTTATCCCAGTTTATATTGGCATGGTTCCCTGGAGGCATTTCCCTTCCCACAAACACATATTTTGTTCAATAATAAATCAGGCACATAGAACTTGGGGTTTCCTTGTTACTTTTGGGAACACTACATCTGGATTAATTAACTTTAATCCTGATACACCCCCAGAGAGCATTACACTCTGCTGGTGACAATCTGATGGTGGTCCCTGGCCCCAGAATAATCCAGATGTCCTCAGCTTTTTCAGCTCTAGCCCTGGTCTGGTGAAACTCTCTGTCTAGTGAGACCCAGACCTTGCAGGATCTGGCTCAGTTCGGCAGAGGCTATAAGAATGAGATGTTCCTATGGTTGAAGCAGAAACGGATATGTCCTGCTGGCCTTCCTATCCCTGTTTTGTTTTTGTTGTATTTTTAGTTATCTGTTATTTTTTGTTCCCTTTTTTCTTGCTTTTTTTCTCCCGTCCCACCTTCTCTGGCTTCCTTTACCAGACATTTAAATTTTATTAAGGGTACCATGTGGATTGAAACATAGGCATTTAATGATAAGGTTTTAATTATTGATTTTATACTTATTGTCTTAATTATAATATGAGCTGCCTTGAATGTGACTACAGTCAGGAAAGGTGGGCTACAAATCTAATAAATAAATAACTAAATCTACTTCCTCATAGGGTTTTGGAGGACACCAAACAATGACCATTCTAAAGCCACCAACAGAACAACTTCTAGGGCAAAGGAGCAGAAGCTGATATAATGGGAAGGAATGGAACAAGCTAACATTTGTAAAACACCCTAATTCATTTTGAAGACTTTATAAACAAAAAGTGGCACAGTAAAGCTAAGTAGACAAACAGTCATTGTAACAGTATGAGTCTACAGTAGTTATCAAGAGTTACCTGGTGGCCAGTTGATGCTGGAACCATTGGAGATCTTATCATTATCAGATTTGGCACGTGACCAGCTGTGAGGAACGGCTACAGGAGGACTGGCTGGTGATTCACTGTTTTGAATCAGATCATACCGGCCATAAGAGTCATCAATGGAGGACTTTCCTGGAGGACCAATACTCAGACCTCCAGGGATAGCACCTGAACACACACAAGAAAAGAATGGAGAATGCAAGACCAAAGTTAATTTTTGACTGCTTCTCTTAATACAGCAGTATCGTTACTCATATTTAGTAGTATGAAACATGTAGTTTGCATCAAATTTTAGCCTAGAGCTCTAGAACTTTATACAGCGGTTTCTAGGTTGGTTCAGAACAACCATGATGGTGGGATTACACCATGAACAAAGAAAATCCTAATAAAGAACAGAATAGGCACTACTCAGGTAAATTTAATCAGTAGATTTAGATCATTAAAGTGACAAATCAATGCAGACAGAAAGCTTAAATATTTTTGGAGAACATAATTGTGAGTTTAGGAAATGTGATTTGGAAACTTGAGCAGAGGCTATGATATATTTTGACCTTCAGGGCCACCATGAATTTCAGTTTAGCTTCACATGCATTTGACTTAAAACACATTATATTAGCATTAATATGATGCATACGAAGTATACTTCACAGCATTTGCATTATCTCAGTGATTTATTCTTTCTGGACTTATTTCTTACATGAGCAGTAACATGTTTTAGTCTCTCAACATACCACTAAGAACTAAGAAATAATGACAAAAATACAGTCTCGATTATTTTTAAGCCATCTAAAGCTGAGGTGCTTGAAATTCAACTTGGCATCTACCAAGTTGATCAGAAAAACTATGTGAATAAATAACTTTTTTTAAAAAAGGATACAACTTGGAATTTATTATCCAGAGCCAATAACACTGATCTGAAGTATTTATGCATACCTTTTGCATTGAGTATTTTATTATAGATTATTTGTCCATTAAATAGCTACAAAATGCATCCTTAATTTAATCCATCTTAAATGCCAAATGCTGTCTAAACGCTATAGGAACACTGTATACATGCAATGCCCTTCTGAGTTCACATTTTTAGCTTGGCATTCTAATATGAATTTAAGCTTGTTGCACAGAACAATTTATATTCAGTGAAAGTATTTTGCCAGTCATTGACAATCTGTACAAAGAAAGAAATATCTGGACCAGAAGGCTTTTTGCTATTACAAGTTACACACTTAGAGCACAACACATACCATGCTTGCTAGGATTCTGGTCAAGTGCAGAAGCCGCATTGGAGAGATTATCCATTGAATTGGGATGTGTCCACTGAGGAAGGCGAGATTGGGACTGAGAAGTGTCCTTCACTGACAAACCACCAGGAATGTCCATGCTGTTTACATTCATGTTTGGATTCAGTCCAGCTAAGATGAAGTGGACAGACTGTTATACATCCTTCATACCTGTCTCTATTATTTATTCACACTTCACTTCTAAGCTTTTAAAAGTTAACACTTTGTTCCTACAGATAAGGCAACAATTGGTGGTGTTTAAGAGCAAAGGAAGTGATCGGGGGAAATCAAACAATCCAAAGCCCCCAAATCTAGTATTCATCACCACATCTTCCATAAGTTAATTAAATAGTTTGTGAAGTGAAAGTTTTAAATCTAACAAGGGCCAGTAGAGGACATGGACTTGGGAATTGTAGGGGACAGTGAGGTACTATGGAAAGTAAGCAATTGCACAGATGAAGGAGCACAAATGCACTGCAAGTTTCCAGACTCATCCAGCTCATTCTCTTCATGATCAGCCACCTTCCATTCCTGCATCAATTCCTGTTGTCATTTTCAGTACAGAGATAATGAACAGATTATGCAAGCAGGGGAACTCTTGAGAACTGAAAGGTTATTTATATATTTCTCTCCCCTTCCCCCGTTTCCTCCCATGTTGCTCTGGCTCCTGCTTTTCGTCTTTTCTCATCAGCTTCTCTGTCCCTCTCATCAGCTGCTACTTTCCTCTCCTGGTTTTCCTTCTCCCTTCCCCACTCCTGCAGTCCCTTAATTCTTCCCTCTCCCATTCCTTCCCTCTGGTCCCCCAGCTCCAAATGGGATGAAATAAAACACAGAACCATTTAGAAGTATCAATATTTTGCAAGGTAACCTTGTGAAATCTCTATGATTTTTTAAAAAATGTCTTTTATTGAACTCCACATACTATCAATGAGAAAAATTTTGTGCAAATTTTGAGTTTCCCACAGTTTGCAAAGACATTTACGATAATTTTTTTCTTGGACACAAATGAATGTACTGAGATTCTCACAACAGTTTTACTTGTATCATCATCATGTTCTTGCAACCTTTTTTTAAAGCTGAGACACTGCCTATTCTTGCTGTCAAGTATGGGAAATGTTTACTGATTTTAGTTTGGTGACATCAGCTGCCATAATTATGAAATACAGTATAAACAAAAACCAATATGGTTCAGAAGTAATAATAATTGCTAGAATTCTGGTCAAGTGGTACCACTGTTTACATGTACAATTATCAGCATCTTCCAATCAGGTTCTTAAATAAACTGTACATACCGAGGGGGTAAGGAGCAAAGGTGTTCGGTGAAGACTGTTGCTCTTTGGTCTGCAGGTCAGATAGGCCAGGAGCCTGGGGATGGGGTGAAAAGTTATCCATGGCTGATTTGCCTGCAGAGGGGTGCAAAGATAGATGTGGAGGGGGTGGCTGCTGCTTCATAAGCAGGGCCTGGGCCAGCTGTCGCTGGTGCTGCTGGATCTGCTGCTGCATGTTATTGATTGTACGTGCAACCTGGCAATGAGCAAAAACAAAAGTAAGTCAACATCTAGGTGTCAGAACAGAGGTTCACAGCTCTTTTTATCATAATCCAGAAAGCAAACAATAAACTCAATGAATTAAGGGTTATGTCCTTTTTGCCTGTGCTGAAGATGTGAAGCTGGCGCCTGCTATTGTTTATGATTTTAAATCACACAATATAACAGACTTATTCAATGAAATAACTTGAACTATGTAACACACTAGATTCTGCACGCTTGGAGTCATGTCAAAAGATTAAACATACTTGCTGCTCCTGTTGTCTAATGGGTCCGGAAACATTACGCTGAGCCTGTAACATCTGCTGCTGGATTTGTAAACGTTGGTATGCCTGCAGATTGGAAATAAGGGGTCAAAAGTCATAAAGAGAAAATGGCCAAAGCTCTCATGGGAACCATAGTCAATAGTCAAAAATTTGATTTCTTTACATTAGTAACTACTTTAAAGACTTTCTACTTACTAATGGTTACATGGATTTCATACAGCAATCCAGATAAACAAGTTTCCCCTTACAACATCTAAAAACACTACATTTAGTATTTCCTAACTCATAACTGGCAACCCTATTTATTGCCCCAAACCCAGTTAAGATCCCTAGTGTATAGGAATACTGTCATTTAACCTGCCAAGCTAACTGCACAGTGTTTGAATGAGGAGTCATGTTCATGATTTGCTGTTCACTTACCAAAAACTACATTACTTAACCTTGGCATGCAAACCAAGTTCAAACCAAGCATAATTTCCTTGTTTGTGGACAGTCCTTAACTAGGTTTTAAACATTCTGACATAACTTTTAACCAGATTAAGAAAAATATAGGGTTAAACATTACGTTTGCGCAAGTCCCTATTCTGAAGTTATTTCAGAAATGAAAGATACAAAACTATAAAAACACGCCATGAGATATTTATTTACTGAGAGAATCTGATTGTTGATTTTATGATTTTGTTATGAATGTTGTGGTAGGCTGCCCTGATCCCATCAGGGGAAAGGTGGCCTACAAACCAAATTATAAATAAAAAAAATCACTTCATAGGGCATTTTCATCAAAACCACGGTACATCCTAAGCACAGCAAATTTCTTACCATCTGGAGCATGAGAAAAACAGTTTCTGTTTTCTGCATTCAATCAAAAAAGGTCTCAAACAGCAGTAAAATATGGACTTACTGGGATGCTTACAGGAATGATTACTAGCATAAATGGAAGGAAATTACTCTCAGTTTCTACCAGAGAAAAATCATACAGAAAGCTGGCTTTACTAATGATACTGGTATTAATAGTAATATGCAACAGGAAAAAACCCTAGAAATAGAAAACTAGAGGATATTTCTGATGTTGCATTCTGAGATAACATTTCTTTTTACACTTACCACACTCCTTCCTTTCTCTCCTCCTGTCATGCATGGAGCTAAATTGAAGGTTTCCTCGAGGGATGAACTGGCAACGAATGCCTCCCCACACACAAACCTTAGAGTCTCAGGTAGTGGTGATGGAGAAACATATAGCTGGAAGGTACCTCAAGAGTCATCTAGTCTAACCCCCTGCACAATGCAGATAATGAAGTTCAATGATCTAGACCCCTGCATTTGAATGCCAAAGCAAACTGAAGCTTGACACAAGGTTTTCCAAACTTTGAAGTCTCCAAGGCATATAAGATAACAAGTCACATCTGGATCAGTCTGGGATGAACTTCTGTCATGACACCTGGATGTGGCTATTGATAGAACTCTTATTTTTGTTTCTCAAGTGAAGACAACAACTTTTATGGCTCTAAGGACCGTCATGTTGGCCTCTGAAAATTTCTCAGTATGAATTTTCACTCACCAGCTGCAGCTGATATAGCTGGTTCAACATCGTCATATGCTGAGGATTAATTGGCGAGGTTAATAGTGCAGGATTGAGACCAATGTTTTTTGCTGCAAACTGCAAAAGCTGTGCTTGAACCTAGAGAAAAGAACACAATGACTTTCATCTCTACAGCTGTAATTATTTATACTTTTGTACTCTTAATTTAAGCAAAGCTGAAGGAAGGGCTTGTCCAATGCATGCTGCTTTAACTAGAAATTATACACAGAAGGTGAAAGAAGCTGTTGAAAGGTATATAATGGCAGCAAACTAAAACACGTTTCCAGATCTGATCATAACTTAAAATCACATAGGTGTTTTTGCGCAATATACAAGAACACAGAAAATACTATTTTTTTCTGAAATCATATACACTGACATGGGAATTTAAAATTTCAGTGATATCTGGTTACACATTGTACCTGCCAAAAAGATAATTCCAGAAGCACTATGCTAGTCTAGTTGGCACAATCAGCCGTCACTTACCGCAGTCAACCTTTAAAATCAAGGGGCATTCTCCCCTGTTTAGAAGTATTATATGCAATACACATTGGCTGTTACACAGAAATTGCTATCACCAGCAATGCACAAAAACTCTTGAAACACTTGAGATTTTCTAGGAGCCAGAAAAGAGGAGGAATGGGCTTCCCAGTAACCTCAATAATCCAATTGCTGGTCACCAGGTCTAACTGTTTTTACATGCCACTGGCTGGGGCATTTGGATTTTTGCTCCCCTGCTTGTTGCTACTTTGGCAGAGGTTAGTCTAACCTGAGGGGAGAGAAACTGAGGCACTTGAGCACGAAGACTAGGCTGGGATGAGTTAAGAGGTTGCACTGGCGGTTGCTGCGGCTGTTGCATGGTCCTGGCTTGTGCTGCTCCGCTATTGCCAAACATACCCAGATTGCCACTCGGTATCTGTGGGACGGCAAAGTTAGAGTACACAGCTTAACAATCACTGTGGCTGCATTGCCCTCTTGCCCTGTAGCTCAAGACATCAGCAAATAAACAATCTCTTGTGCAGAGCAGCAGTTGTTTCTGCTGACACTGCAGTGAAGATTTAGTTTAAAGCCTGGCAAAATTAAACAGCGGTGGCTACATACCCATGTTTACGCACCAGTTCTGTACAAATATATGAATAAATCCAAAAGTTTAAACATCCATTATCACACATAGAACCAGCCACAGGGGTAGCTGCTTATAATGCAACTATGTGAGCCACAATTTGATAAATTGTGTATAATAGTTCACCATGTGACTTTCAAACAAGGCACCACAAATTCTCTTCTAAAAAGATTACCACCTTTTTGCTGCCAAATGGGAATTCAAGATCTGCCGTATCGCCTTCCTCTTCACATGAGAGACCGGAAAACAGATTACTTCTTTTTGTTCTAACCACAAATCAAACGACATCTGACGCAACTACTGACTAGACCCAGGAGTCTGCTATACAAACTTGATACTTGGTATCTTCATTTTCGAAATTAGCAATGTCTTGGATCTTGATTGCCCTGACTTACTGGAAGACTAATGATTTGATAACAGTGTTCACAAGATTGGTATTATGATCCAAGCACTGAAACATGTGAAATATTTCATATTTCTCTAATACTGGGAACTGAATGCCACCCAGAGAATGAGAACCAAAAGAGGTACTTGGACAATGAAAAATGAGAATGTGGTAGCCCCATCTATTAGTCAGACACCAGGATCAAAATAGCTTGCAGGGAGGAGTGATATGAAGGTCCTTAAGTAGTGGAAACTTTTAAAAAATGGTTCTCAACTTTCTTGAGTGAGATCACATTTCAATTTGCTGTACTTTTCAGGATCTATGTTCAAAGAAATTCCTTGCTAAATTTTCCCCTTCCCAATAAAAACATAGGAACATGCCATCAGTTAACACTGAACACATTTACATTCCGTTTATCATGTTTAAAATGAAGAAAGTTCCACTGAGCAATCATTGTATTTCATGGCCATTTTTAACATTATGCAGAAGCAAACCCAACTTTGTTGTCAAACCTCCCGGAGCCTCTTATTCCAATTCACTCTGTTCTACCCTCCTCCCTCCTGGCTTTGTGACCCTCCTGTGAGAGAATCACAACCCCTTTTTGGGTCTTGATTCAAACACTGCCTTAAATTATAATCTGCTGAGCAGAATGAAAGAAAAACTATGATGGTACTCTAGTTGTGAAGATAAGTAGGAGAGCCAGTGATCAAGTAATTATAAGGAAGAACCAGTAAAAGGCCATTTCCACAGTTAAGGAACTTGGGTCACCTTGGCATACAGTTCTAATGGTGTTTTTTTAAAAAGGTCTAGGTGACAAACTAATTGTTATTGAACTGGTGATCATCTATCCTATGTATATATGAAGATGAAAAATAAGTACATAAACATTTCCTTAACGAGCATGTTCGAGAGTGCTGACATTGCCATTCAAAGAGACCTTACCTGTCTAGAAGAATTCAAGTTTTGCATGCCCAGCCCTGAGGCAATCCCACCCAGGGTCTGATTAGGGAGTGCACTGTTTGAAAGGGGGAGCTTCAGGCTTGGTGAAGGCAAAAATGGTGAAGTAGTGGGCTCTTCCACTAGGCCGCCATCCTGATTGAAAAAAGAAAGGGTGAGCTGTGTGCAGTGTCCAGATGCAGACAGTGCACAAAACAGTGTCCCATGGAGTGGAACATGGATGAATAAAAGATCAAAATATTATTTAAAAAGGCATGAGAAATACATAAAAGTATGAAGTGGAAGGAAGAAAAAAAGAGAAACAGAATTAAGATACTGTTTGTCTTTGCTTTGTTCATTGTCTTTTGTAAATGCATAACTAAATGACCATTATCAAATATTTTTTTAAAAACCCCAGCAAGACAAAAGAAGGGGGTCTTTTTCCATTTTTTTTAAATTAGGAAAGCAATATGGCAATTGTTTGGCTCAGATGGAATGGCAAAAAGCCTATTAGACAAAGTATTGTCCAGACATTGCTTCCATACTCAATTTGCTTCCTCTCTTTTTTATCACATTACAAAATGAAGAACCTAAAGAACAGCTAATGTTTCTGAAAACTTAGGCCTAACTGCTTTTTGGGAGCAAAGTATGAAGCAACCAAGCACAAACTTACAGAGTCAGGAATGCTGCAAACTACAAGAGACCCCATGGGTTTTTTTTTTCTGGTACTACATATTATCAATGATTCCTCTCTCAGGACAGGCATAAATTAGTTGTTCAGAAAACACATTACTGTTCTGAGCCATCTACTGTCATGCCACAAGTGACTGCTTTTGGTTTTGCTGCAGACTAACGTGGCTACCCAAATGGAATTTGTAGAAGGAAGAGAGGGCGGGAGAAAAGGGGAACATTATGTAGACCGATAAGGATGTTGGGTGCTCTAGTCTACACACCTCGTTTTAGAACAAAATAGGCACTCAAGATAATTCTGCATACATAATTATGGCTCCAAACATTACTCCTCTTACATGCATTTAACTCTTGCTGATGTAAGTACGACTAAACATGAATGTAGGTAAGCTTAAGGTTGATACCTAATTCTACAGGGCACAGTTTCCAAACTCTAGAATAGGAAGGCTTTCTATAATTTCGAGTAACAGATTGCTCCAAAAATATAAAGCAATGGTTTCCCATTTGTTTTTAAAAAAACCTTTCAAAGCAGAAACTTGAACTTGAAAGGACAGTGGAATTTGTCTATTTATATTTTTAAGTAGGTGCAGATTCTTCTCTGAGAATGCTGCCATCTGTTCTACTTTTTTATAATAAAAAAGATACAGCAAAGGTCTCCTGAATTGTGTGTGGGATCAAAACAATATACACTGTGGAAAAACCCATAAAGACATTAACAAATGGCTACTAGTGTAACATTTAGTTTATCAGGAAGACCCAGTCAATCTCTACCACCACTGGCCTAATATTATGCAGCTATATGCTGAGCAATGGCTCTGGTCCTTGTGAAGCAGGTTTGTTCCTATTGCCTAAACCAGGGGTAGGGAACCTGCGGCTCTCCAGATGTTCAGGAACTACAATTCCCATCAGCCTCTGTCAGCATGGCCAATTGGCCATGCTGGTAGGGGCTGATGGGAATTGTAGTTCCTGAACATCTGGAGAGCCGCAGGTTTCCTACCCCTGGCCTAAACCTTCCCTTCAAAACCTAAATATTTTATAAATAAAAACTAGAAGTCATTTGGGGAACAAAAATCAAAATTTTTCTCTCTATAAGTTGTCTATAATTGTAGTTCTAAACATTCCCTGTTAGATTTTTTTAAAAATCACTTGACAGCTAACTTGCATTATCTTTTCATCCATTCATTTAGAATATTAACAACTGTTAGGGATCAGCCCACAGTCCTCAAAGGAGTAAGTATTGTTCCATGCCAATTAAATTTGAAGACTTCAGAAGTTCTAAATAAATCATGCTCATAGGGGTTTCTTGTGGTTTCTTGCAGTGATCCTCACCCAAAGTGATAGTTGGTTTAGTTCTGCAAAGTCCTGAGAGTGGATACGGACATTTTCTAATCCTATCCCCAAGGTCTTTCAGCTCAACATGGTTAACATTCTGTAAGAATATCCGTCATGCTCCACAAACAGCAGCTTGCATGACAGTAACAGGTTCAAGGATTTCGTCTCCCCAGGTCACAAGCTGTTTGCAATCCATTTCTGCCTCTTAAGTGGGAATGGTTTTCAGTGTCCTATATTCCTTCTACTTGAGACTGGTTTGCTGTGTAAACCATTGCTTGTATTCATGTATAGAGTGTTACACAGTGTTGATGAAAAGAAAATCTCACACACACAATGTCAATCCTGATCATGCCAATTGCTTAAAACTCAAAGAACAAAGGGCATTCACATTCTCAGTTAAATATATATATATAGGGTTTAGAAAGACAGCTATCACTGTAAAAAGGTAGCCCTGGAGAATAATGTTTTCCATTGTCAGAAAGGATTCTGCTGTGGAGAACTAATCTGAATGGCGGCAATCCCTTAAATAATGAGGAGAATTCAGGGGCAGCATAACACTTGTCTTTTAAACACAATTTTGGGTAATTCCCAGTAATGGAAACAGATGTGGTTCACAAAATTGCCTCAGACTGGATAACATCATGCAAGAGTCATCTGATAGAGCAAGAACACGACTTTTGTGGTCTGGATTACCAAAGCAGCATACCTATTTTCAAACACTGCTCTAAATAACTAACTGCTTTCAAATTAGTTTGGCTGGAAGAAAACTATGACAGTCACTCTCGATAGAATTCCCATTATCAGAACTGTTTTTTCTTAACACACTTTGAAGACCAAATAATCAGAACGTGTAGACATCCTTATTTCAGAAACTGTGGATCATGCACCAGAGTAAGGACCACACAAGAGCTTTAACGTAACGAAGTCTTATTTAAAATGTACATTCGCTCTCTTTGATAACATATCATAATTATTGCTGAAAGCTCCTATTTCTGTTTACCTATACTGACTTCTTCAACTCTGTACTAACAGGAGAAGAGCATCCAGAAATAATAAATGCAGTACCTTACAATCAATTGTAAAGTGCTGAAAAGCTGGCCTTGTCACAAACATAATAAATATTCTACCTAGGAAAAATATTTTATTGTTGTGCCTTAATTAAAGTCTACTGTGATTAGGAAGGGTTCATCCTGGATATTTTCCCCTCTGGAATAAAAATATACATTGTCCTGACCAGAGATGGAATTGGGGGTGCTAGAAGGCTTAAGGCAACTCATTCAGACAGACCTGATGGATGAATAATATAAGCAAAGTTTGAAATGTATTGCTTGTTTCTGAGAATACCAATTGGAAGTCAAAATATCATGCATTCATGATATTTCGTATATTCCCAATGCAGCACCTACGTGATATGGACCACTGTTTATTATTATGTGTATATTTATTTTATAGCATTTTACACAGTAACATTAGTAAAGAAACAGGTCTCTGCCCCAAGGATATTCTGATACTGGGAAGACAAAAATAATCTGGACTTTTAACTTTGCTGTTTATGTAATTTCACAGGCATCTGTTCACTCTTGCTCTCTGATTACAGCACACTAGAATTTGGATAATGAGATTTAATCCGCATGCTGATAGGAGGATTCATATCTGTGTAAACAAAAGCTGGAATCTGCTTGTGCCTACTTTGTGGCAAAGAGATGGAATGGGAGAATTTCAGGTTCCTGCTAGCTTTCATCATTTTAATACCAAGGAAGAAAAAATTACAATTGCAGAGTGAAGCCTGCATAGATCTGCAAATATTTGTAGCTTTGTTTTAATACAGTTCATACGGTTAACGCCATATGTCTACTCCGTTACACTTCATCTCAGTCTCTATGGCAGCAATTATTCTCCTTTTCACAAGTACAAAGTAAAGAAGAAAAAGGAGCATAATAATGAGGCAGAAATATTTACATTTCTGCTCTGTGTTAATCTACTAGACTTTCTTCCCCCTTGCAAATATACTAGTGGCTTTATTCACAGAACACTGCACCTACCTTGTCAAGGAAGGTGGGGCGGTCCATGGAAGACTCTTTGGAGATTGGTGGTGGGCGGCAGCCAAGGGGTTTGGTGACCATTCCATTGTAGTCAGCCACTCCCATTCCACGCTTGTCCATTTCCACCTTCTTTTCCAGCAGAGCACCTGCAAATAGTAATAGCATAAAAGATGCTCAGAGTCCAGATACAATGGCTAGCTTATTGATACTTCTATCATTCTGCCCCCATTGCTGCTTCTATGACATATCTAAGATGAAATTTAAACTGTACTGTGCTTTTAAAATACTAACTTGGAGTATTTTATGGTAATTCACTACCAACTACCATTTGTTGCTAAAATGCTGGTGAGAAAAGATACTGATTTCACAGTACATCAACCCTCATAAATATCTATTTCAATTACAACAATACTTACTCATGGCCTGATCAAGATTCATACTGTTACTCTTCAAGGCCTCTTCTGCTGGCTCTCTCTGTAAAAATGAGGTTTGTTTATAACTAATGTAATATAAGCTTTGTGACAACTGTCCCCCCCCCCCCAAAAAAAAAGGTTAAATAATTTTAGTTCTCAAACATGGTACTTTTGCAAAGAAATCTGTCAGAAATGCAAAAAAAGGAATGAAAAGGGGGAAAAGATACTTTTGAATCAGCTAGAACAGGAATCCCTAACCCTGCTGAGCCTGCAGCCCCACTGAGAACTCTGACACAGCATGGTGGGCACAACAACGAAATGGCTGCCATAAAATGGTTGCATAACCATCCACAAAATCATTGCCACAGGTTAATTTCAGTAACACAATTCAGATCCTTGTGCTGATGGAAGCTGCTGTCAAAGCAACATTTTTAAAAAAATCTGCAGAACCAATCAAATCTCCAGTAGTGAATAAGATGCCTTGCTGGGCAAAAACTCCACCTGACCCCTCCCACTTCCTAAAAATACTTAGCAGGTGTCAAAAAAGGTGTCAACGGGCTCCACATTGGGGACCCCTGAGCTAGGATTTCTAGGACCCAAGGTTCGGGCGAGTCTTAACTCTATTCTTACAGTGGGATTCACTCTATTCTTTTCTACTCTTGTCAATGTTCACATTCAAGAAGGAATGGACTCCAGAGCCTCTGAGAGAAAGCTGACATACAGAAATTAACAGATAAAGTTTTACACAACATGGAAATAAATTTAATCACCTGCTCATATTTTCATATCAACATCCTGCTAAAGGGTGCCATAGCAGTGTCAGTGAAAAGAGCTGCCGCTGAACAGAAGGCAGATATAAAGCTCACCAACATTTGGAAAGAGTGAACTTGTGTTTATCTGCAGGTTCCACCTCTACCAAAGAGTCAATATGTGGCACCAGGTAAGTTCTCTACCTGATTCATCGAGAAACTGGGAACAGCGACGTACCTCACAGATTTGTTGCATGGATAAATACAATGTAGATAGAGCAATATCATTCAAAACAAAAATGATATAAGAGAACTAGTAGCAGCATTAATATTTCAGACTTCTCCGATATTCTCCAACACAATCATACTGTTTGCCATGGGCAAACTGACCTCTGAAGGTTAGTGGCTCCAGTTCTACTTATAAAATGTGATCTTTATTCTGCTTTCTTCTGAATTTGGAGGGGGCTCTCCCTATGACAAGCAAATTTGTGTAGGCTTAGCTTTTTTGCTTCCATGATCACGATACGCTTTTTGCATATTACTGATGAACTGAAGTACTGAACTGAAGAACTGAATTCCACAGGTTATGTAGGAGTATGAATTTTACTCACTGGGAAGCCCATGTCTGTAAGCTGTTTTGTCAGACGATTCATGATCCAGGCCTCATCTTGCTTACTAGATGTCTTCATGCCCTATGTAGATTCATTGAGGGGAAAAATGGGGGAAAAAACTATTACATCTACTGAATTTCATGTTTACAGCAATGGCATCCACAGGAAGGCCCTCTTTAAAATATAGTATGTTACTCTAGTGTGTGCTCCCATATTATAAATTTTCATGTGTCTTAATATTTAGAATATACATAAAATTTCCACTCCACCAAGGGTAAATGCACTTTATAAAAATCTCAAATAATCAGGTAAGAATAATGTACGCAGCAAAGAAATGATCCATGTTGCAAGCTCAATAGCTTTGTCCCAATTATTACCAAGTAAGCAAATAAAACTTAATGCAAAGATCCCACGAAACCTGTCTGTAAATTTAAAAGGACAGCCCATGTCCCTTTGCTTTTAATGAGAGGGAAAGAATTAGACTGAAACTTCTCTTTTACACTTCATCTATCACTATAAAACCAGAAGCCAATACCACTACCAATGTCAACTTCAGGGCCAATACCACCTCTCTCAATTCCACCAGGAAGTGAGGTATGGCTGGCAGCAGAATCAATTCTGTTTACATCTGGGCTGCTAACACAAGGAACAAATAATCACAAATGGTAAAACCTATTGGATGTACTTCCTATTGGATATAGGACTTTCATAAAATAGTTTGACCAAAAAAATCAGCAAATAAAACACTTGACTTCCTATCTTAATCATGTTTACCATCTTACCTTTTGAAGTCCTTTCTTTGGGGCATTCCCCCAGGAGCTACAAGAGGAATTGCTCTCTTGAGAAGCAGTATTATTCCACATATCTCCTTCTTCATCTTCCCACTGACTTGTACTGAGATTTACTTCATCTCCACCACTGCCCCAGCCTTCTTGCATAGAAGATTTAGAAGCTGGGGGGAAATGGAAGATTTCAGTTTGCCATTCAAAATTTCAGGATGAATATATCTGAAAAGCTTTCTGAAGGTCAAAAAGCCCTTCAGCTCAGACTGGTAAGCTGTGTGGTCGAGCTCTGCTCATGACCAGCGTTCAATCCTGACAGATGTCAATGCAGATAATGGCTCAAGGATGACTCCCATCCTTCCAAGGTCAGTAAAATGAATACCCCCAGCTTGCTAGGAAGTATAGAAGAATGAGGAAGGTAATGACAAATCACCTCATAAACATAGTCTGCCTACATGATACCACCCCATGAGTCAGTAATGACCTGGTACTTGCACAGGGGACTACCTTTACCTTTCTTTTACTAAGAAGCTTATGCCTGAAGGGTCATTAGTTATATTTAAAACCAAATTCTCTATAAGTATTAAAGCTAACTGACACAAAGTCAAAATTCAGAGACAGTAGTCAAGAATAATATTTATTCACATTATTTTTACTATGCCTTTCTCTCTTGGACTCAAGGCGGATGACACAGCCTGAAACCTGCAGATAAGATACAGAATTCCCTGGGGGCCAGGATAAAGTATCTCCAATCAAGGTCTCAACTGACAGCTAGGTTCATGTGCTTGAATGCAGTTTTCTCCTACTTTTTCTCAACATTTTGATTCCTAGCTTGAATGTAATTGGTCAGCAATTCTGGTCCTAGGGCTTTCAGGTTTTTATAGGCCACAACCAGCATTTTGGATTGGATCCACAAACAAAGAAGGAGCCAATGAAAATGAGAAATATGCTTACAGTCTCTGTTAACAGCTTGCCACCTGTGTTCAGCACCAGATTTTTCTGACAGACTTCTGACAGCAGTTCCACATATAAATATATTGCAGTAATCAAACTGCAGCTAATATACCAACAGAACTAGTTAATAGGGGCCCATCAGCTACTAGAACCTACTAGACTTCCTGAGCTGCACAGCTGGTATTTCAGGCAGAGTACACACATGCCTTTGGTCTTCCAAACTATACACAGTACATGAAAATAGCAATTAAAAAAAACAGAAGTAAAGCTACCAGGTGTGCCCTCTTCATGCAGTCAAGATAATGAGAATAGATTCACCTGGTTTGCACAGTGCTGGGGCAGCAGTTGGTGCACTTGCTCTTCCATATGATCCTGCTGACTCAGCAGAGTTATCTCCCCACCCTGTACCACTGCTGGGGGGCTTCCCCCATGCTGAAGTGCCATTATCAACTGCAGCAGAAGGGGAGGAAGGCTCTCCCCATGAAGCTTCAGGCTTTGCATGGACAGCAGGCATCTCTCCCCAGCCTGCTGAAATCAGAAACAGAAAAGCCATGGTTAAAAACCAACCTTTACAAAGTTCACGTCTACTTACAGGAGGGTAGTCAGGTCCCTCCTGGTCACTGGTCGCAAGGGGGGGGGGTTAATTCTACCAATCTTGATCCTGCTTGACCTGTGATTGCAAATGCCTTAGCAGACCCAGTGCTCAGGAGCAGCAGCAGCAGCAGCAGCAGCAGCAGCAGCAGCAGCAGCAGCAGCAGCAGCAGCAGCAGCAGCAGCAGCAGCAGCAGCAGCAGCAGCAGGCCATTGCTTTCACATCCTGCTTGTGAGCTCCCAGAGGCATCTGGTGGGCCACTGCAAGTAGCAGCATGCAAGTAGCAGACTAGATGGACTCTGGTCTGATCCAGCAGGCTCTTTCTTATGTCTTATGTTCTTAATTGGGTTGCCATCTCCAGGTCAAAGAACTCGTGGAGATTTGGGGATGCAGCCTGGGGAGGACAGGGACCCCAGTGAGGCAGAGAGTCCACACGCCAAGGCATTTTTTTTCTCCAGGAGAACTGACTCATGTAGTTTGGAGGTGGGCTATCATTCCAGAGGATCCCCAAGTCCCTAACTTGTAGCATTAAAAAAAAAATACTAGGAGCAACTTGTGAACATGAAGCAATTGGTACAGAAAGGGTTTAATTAGTCACACAAGACAGACTGATTTGATATGCCCTTCTAGAAAGAATTCCGTGGCACAACAGGAATCATATGCCAAAAATTGTGAATTCCCTCCATTCCTTAAATATTTTAGTCACTGCAAACATTGCTATGCCAGAGTGGTACTTGCTTCATACTAAGTAACCATGTTTGAAGATTTTTTTTGATGATCAAATCTCAAGAATTCCCACTGCCCCGCACCCAAACATTTCATTTAAAGTAAGAACCAAAGCATATTAACATAAGTATTGATAACAGGCAGCATTTGTTGTAAAAGTGAATTGAAATTACATAGAAATTGGAGCATTATTCATCCACATACTGGTACGGTGTAGCAGCTGAGAGACTGACTTATGAATCAGCAAGGCACAACATTGAATCATATCTCTGCCATGAACTCACTAGGTGGCCTCAGGCAAGCCGTTCTCTTGCAGCGGTACACAGAATACTAACGTATGTACTGATTTGTTGTAAGGATTGCAAAATTAGATATGCAAACCACTCTGAGGATTCAAAAGTGCTTCTCAAACATTCTACTATTATTGCTATTAAGAATTAAATTAAGTGTCCATGAATTTGATCCAGTATAATTTGATCAGTGTAACCAACTGTTACTATAATACTGGAATTTTGGGTATTTTCCCCATAATAACCTTGATTGCCGGGAGGAGAATAAGAGTAGTAATTCTAAGATTTGACAATGGACAGGTTTGGCATGTCCAGTATCATATCAGCTCTTCTTCCTCTGTAGTCCTTCTTTCCTCTTACCTTCTTTGGACAGCTGGTTGGGTATTTTTAAATATTTTTCCTATGGGCACTCTGGTATGAAACTTGCAATTAATCACAGTGACATATTGTGTGTATCTTTCACAACTCATGGTATTTCAGGTGGGCATGTCAAGAGGTGAAGCCTAGAAACAGCTCCAACAGAGGTTGTATGTTAGCTAACAAGAAGAGGGAAAGGCAGGACTAGGCCCTGAGGCACCTAGAAAACAAAGAATGGTAAAAACTGCTGGTATTAGCCTCCTCAGGAGTAAAGGTTGCCTTGGGAGTACAGACTTCTTTGAGAGTGTAGACTGAGAGAGTCAGAGAGTGGTTGTGGCTAGAGAAAGGAGCATAAAAGGCTAGAAGAGATAAAGGGAGGGAAGAAAGATGGCTGGCTGACAAAGGGAAGAAGCCACAGAGTTAGTAAAACCTGAGGCCTTGGTGGTCAGAAGGGACCAAGAAGGCTGCATTCCTGTCCAGGAGAGCAGCAGGATACTCTTTTGAGGCCTACTTGTGTCAAAAGCCTAATCATGTGGTAAGACTGCAGTTTAGTGTAGAACCTGTTTTCCTTAGGGACTACATTATCAGCTTTTCAACAGCATGGCCAATTGGCCATGCTGGTAGGCTGATGGGAATTGTAGTTCCTGAACATCTGGAGCCGCAGGTTCCTACCCCTGGACTATTAGCAGATTGCAGGGGTAGGAACTGCGAAACCTCGAATGTTGCAGGGCTACAGTCCCATCAGCCACGAGCATGGCCAATTAGCAGCCATGCTGGTGGCTTTGATGAAACAATTCCCTGAGCTGGAAGAGTTCAGATGAAGTGGAACCACTTACATATCTATGGGCAGGCCTCAGTCCAGAGTCTTAATGGAGACAGACACTATCTTACATGTTTATCTGACTGAACTTTTTAAATGCAGAATTCTGTTGAATACAGCACAGAATTCAGCAATTTGTGCTTCCATTTAACACAATAAACAAACATCCTTATGGCTGCAAAGACACACTGGAAATATGAAAACCTCTAATGAAAATTTTAATGTGGCCTACAGGACTTCTGGAGATCAATGCTTGGTGTGACATGTCATTTATCCCCACTGCTAGGAGAAGAAGGAGGAATGAAAAAGGAACAAGCATATCTGAAAGCTACCTGAATGTGTACATTTTTTCTACTTAATCTGATAATGAACAGGTAAAACCTTTTACAATGCGCATTAACTACTTGTCGGGCCTACTGTCTGCTGTGGCAAGAGTTTACAGTAGATGTGCAATAACGTGATCACCAGTATCTGGACACTGTGAGTTATTTTCAGGAGGGTAGCTGTGTTGGTCTGCAGCAGAAGAGCTAGATTAGAGACCAACAAGGTTTTCATGGTCTAAATGGTCAACAGTCAAAGCTCCCTTCATTAGATAATGTAAGCTAATCTTTTACGATCTTTTGCACAAGATGCATCTGGGTTTAGTCTATGGCCTACAAGTCTCTTCTAGCATTATTCCACAAGAGGTATGTGGACATTCCAAAAGCAGTAAGTCCACTACTGCAGTCCAATTTGCTTGCTACTTTATAATGTTCTCAAATATTTCCTATTTCTTATCTTCTATAGAAAACTGATATTTGTGCAGTCTGGTTGTCGCCAGTATTCTGCTAAAAAGATTTGAAATGTTCCATATTAAAGATCTTACACCCAGATAGAAAAAGTGCCCGTGAAATAATTTGTTTTGAGCCACTCTACCTTTGTAAGTGGCTTGTAAGCTGACTAGAAGGCTGCATCTTAACAAGCAACCCTGTCTTTCCTGGTCTAATCCCCATGGGCCCGTTCCAAAAGGAAGTGTTATCATGGGAGGCAGCAATGCAAGGTCAACTTCATGTCCGTTGCTGTTTACCGATGCTTTGCTCTGATGTAGCAGCTCCTGGCATGGATAAGCCTCCGGCAGCATATCTCACTCCACTAATCACCTGCCCATTAGTCAGTAGCATTAGAAAAAAAGAAATCACCTGCTTTCAGGTATCTGGAAAGCCAGTCTAATCACATTGGAGGAACATGTTTGAAGGTCTAAATTTTAATTTCTTTGGGGGAAAGAAAGCAATATATTGTTATTTATTTATTTATTTATTTATTTATTTATTTATTTATTTATTTATTTATTAGTCTTATATACCGCCCAACCCCCGAAGGGCTCTTCTTCTATTCTTACTCATGCAAGATTTAAAAATAGTGGTGAGTTACAGGACTGAAGTTTGTTAACTGTAAATGTCTCAGAAATTATGGTACCAGAAGGAATCCTGGAGACCTTGGATCTAACACTTGAGTAACTCTAAACTCACTGGGAAGAAAACTTCATTTTGTGGTTGATCTGTCAAACACAGAGGAGTGATCTACTTCACAGGTGCATTACTGGGATGAGTAAGGAATAAGACTTGGATATTATTGTTCACCTTCCTAGTGCTTCTCGCTTGCTGCTGCAGAGGCTGTCTTCTGCTGTGGTGTTCACTTCCTCTGCCATTAGTGATTCTGTTTGTTCCTGATTAATATTTTTCAAGGAGCTCTTACACCTGTAGAAATGTTTGCAGCACAGGAAGTGAATACCACAGTGCAGAAAAGCCTCGGTGGCAGCTAGAGAGAAGCGTGAAGGGAACACTGTTACAGGATAAGACATTTTGCACATTAAAATGGTAACAAATAAAGTAAAGCAAACGTCAGCAACTAACTGGGACCCTATCTATGATTCCACCATATAAAAGTGCAGTAATGAAGCTAAATCTGAATTGGACTTTCCCCGTGTAGACAGATTTATTGTTGTTTATAATATGGTTAATGTAGTGGTTCTGAATCTTTTAACACACTATTGCTGCCCACACCCACCCCGCCCCCAAAATAAGTCATCATCATAGAATCCCCTCCAGAGTCAGCGTGGTGCAGCGGTTAAGAGCAGGGGACTCCAATCTGAGAACTTTGTTTGATTCCCCACATGAACTTTTAACTGGTGAACTGAAGCCTGCTGGGTGATCTTGGGTCAGTCATAATTCTTTTTGAACTCTCTCAGCCCCACCCAACTCACAAACTGTCTGTTGTGGGAAAAGGAAGAGAAGGAGTTTGTAAGCCACTTTGAGACTCCTCGCGGTTCAGAAAAGTGGGGCAGAAATCCTAACTGTTCTTCTCCAGATTTATTAATTTAATATTGCTCTGCTGGCTTTCCCACCATAAAAGACCCTTGATGTGCAGGTAACAGGGCAGAGTGGAAGCAAAGGCGCAAGGAATGAAATCCTCCCTTATAAAAACAACTGCCAAATACAACAGAACAGTCTTATATTTCTTATGGAAGGCGGGCGGGAGGGGCCCTTGGTTCTTCTTTGGGGAGGGCATTCCATAATGCTGGAGATGTCATCAAAAGGGGACAAGCCTGTGTTATGACAGAATGGACAGCCTGAAGAGAGTCCTAACAGGATCTGCAGTGGCAAACAAGCCCATAAGAAGTTTTTAAAAAATGAAAATAGGACATTAAAATTAAGATTCCAAATGTGGGCAATGTATATTATGCCACAGTAAGATATTTTATGGCACTAGTGATGGCAATAGCACATATGGCTTTTAGTGAAAGCCCTAATGGAACAGAGCTGAAGAAAGCAGAAGAATGTCTAGTGGCCTTGGACCCTGCTGTTCTGATCCTAGGGAGTGGTCAGGCAGAATAGTTTCAGAAAGATGAGGCAGAGACCCAGAAGATAGGCAAAAAGAGGCCTAGAAATAGAGGTTTTAGATTCCCCCAGACTGAAGGAATGAGCAAAAGGTGAGGTAGAACTCAGAGGGTGAGGAAAAGTGAACACAAGATGGTGAGACAGAGGTAAGGAAATCTGAAGTACACGTACTGATTGGAAATTATCAAACTGTTGGCTGTATGTTGCTATTATTGAAGGGTCTCATTCTACCTTCATTCTTCACTCATATATTGAAACATACAAACACTGTCAGGGAGAATAATGAAACATTAGACAGGAAGCCACAATAGATCATTGGAAAAAATCTCCAGTCTTTGCAATAATACATTTCACCTCAGCCCCAATATTGCAGTTTCCACTGCAACAGGTATTATGTATTACCGGTAAGTTAAAAAAAGTGTTCCCTGAATGCATTTAAATTTAATAATGATTGTTGCCAATCTATAATGCAGAAGTCATTTCGTTCAATGTCTTGTATTTTGAGCCACATAATATTATGTAAATTTGGGTGCTGTGTGGTTTCCGGGCTGTATGGCCGTGTTCTAGCAGCATTCTCTCCTGACGTTTCGCCTGCATCTGTGGCTGGCATCTTCAGAGGATCTTCAGAGATGCTAGCCACAGATGCAGGTGAAACGTCAGGAGAGAATGCTGCTAGAACACAGCCATACAGCCTGGAAACCACACAGCACCCAAGTGATTTTGGCCGTGAAAGCCTTCGACAATACATTATGTAAATTATTTAGCACAACAAGGGAGCCCATGCCCTGGCAAATTATTTGTAATTACATGAAAACAATAATGACTTAAGACACCCACAGTTGCTTAAGTTCTCAAGACATCAAATTAAGTGCAAAAGTGATCATTATGATGACTGCTATAAGGTCTTTAACTAGAAACTTGTGTGTTGCTGACTACTGACTCCCCCAAACAATTCCTAATTTGTTTGCTTCACTTATACCCCACCGTTGCCTCTTTGGGGACCCAAAACAACTCAGATAGTTCTCCTCTGTTCCATTTTATCTTCACAACAACTCTGTGAGAGGGGTTAGGCTGAGAGTGTGTAACTGGTCTAAGCTTTCCATGCAAGTTTCCAGGGCAAAATGTGAATCCAAACTGGGTCCTAGTCTAACACTAACCACCATACAACACTGACTCTTTATAAAAAAGAAACTTTATAAAAAGCAATGCTTGTACTATTTCAATTAATGAAGCAAAAGCATAATTTTACAGAGGTAAAAAAATCCAATCCTGTAAGTGACTGCTTAGACAAACAATCACAGGTGTAGATATATAGGTAAATGGTAAAGGTGGGGCAGACAAATTACTGTAATGATTTACACTTGATTTATTTGTGAGATCTTTTAAAATAAATGACTCCATATAGAAGAAGAGTTGGATTTATATCCCCCTTTCTCTCCTATAGGAGACTCAAAGGGGCTTACAAACTCCTTTCCCTTCCCCCCTCACAACAAACACCCTGTGAAGTAGGTGGGGCTGAGAGAGCTCAGAAGAACTGTGACTAGCCCAAGGTCACTCAGCTGGCATGTGTTGGAGAGTACAGGCTAATCTGAAATCCCCAGATTAGCCTCCACAGCTCAGGTGGTTGAGCGAGGAATCAAACCTGGTTCCTCCAGATTAGAGTACACCAGCTCTTAACCACTATGCCACTGCTGCACCCAGTAAGGTAAACAGTACAAACTGTCATTCTATAATATTAGAAGAAGAAGAAGAGTTTGGATTTATATCCCCCCTTTCTCTCCTGTAGGAGACTCAAAGGGGTTTACAATCTCCTTGCCCTTCCCCCCTCACAACAAACACCCTGTGAGGTGGGTGGGGCTGAGAGCTCTCTGAAAAGCTGTGACTAGCCCAAGGTCACCCAGCTGGCATGTGTGGGAGTGCATAGGCTAATCTGAGTTCCCCAGATAAGCCTCCACAACTCAAGCGGCAGAGCTGGGAATCAAATCTGGTTCCTCCAGATAAGAGTGCACCTGCTCTTAGCCACTACGCCACTGCTGCTCCTTTGCTGCTCCTATTAATTTGATTTCACCAGCTTTGAGATACACCTTGCTTTTAAGATAGTAGTTGATAATAGGATAATGGCAATGTAGTGGTTCGAGTGTTGGACAAGGATCTGGGAGATGCTCGTTCAAATCCCCATACTGCAATGGAAGTCTACTAGGTGACCTTAAACAAGTCGCACAAGTTTCTTCAGATAACTAACCCTTAGCAATTTTTTTTGGTCTTTTATTAAAGTGTATATTCCTAGGCTTTGTGGTAATAAGGAAAAACCTACAATTATGACTCCAGTATATCATTATGCTTTGGGAATTATATGGGAATTAAATTTGGGAATACAAATGACAATCTTAGTATTTTAAAAAAATTATAAGTAAGGCAAGGAAGCAGGAAATAAAATACAGGAATGCCTTACTTCTCAGCCTTGTGGAAATGATTTAACTAAATAGGACTCCACGTAACTTATTCAAAGATGGTGTCTCTCATTCTACAGGCAGCCAGTAATACAAACTGTACATATGCACAGACTTGAGTGCAAGAAGTGAGTGAATGAGGTAGATAAGAGATCCAAGTCTCAATGATTTCAGTAGGATTTGCTTGTATTGTTTTTATGAACATGCAACAATGTATTACTTATTATTTACATCATACCATCAGGGTTAATGCTGCTGAATAAAAGACAAGTTTCTGGCTCTAGATGTGAAGGTCAGGAAAAAATAATTTGTTTCTGAGGACTTTTTTTAAAATGATCAACTGAAAAACTGAAGATTTGGGGAAGCACTAAAATATTTGTTTTAAATAAATAAAATGCTTTTAAAGAGAAGAGTTGTTTTTTCTACCTCACTTTTCTCTACCTTAAAGACTGTTGAAGTGGCTTATAATCATAATCTCTTCCTCTCCCCACAATAGGCAACCTGTGAGGCAGTTAGAACTTTTTAGGACTTAGCTTAGGATAAGAAGAAGAAAGAAGAAGAAGAAGAGGAGTTTGGATTTATATTCCCCCTTTCTCTCCTGTAAGGAGACTCAAAGGGGCTTACAATATCCTTTCCCTTCCCCCCTCCCCCACAACAAACACCTTGTGAGGTGGTGGGGCTGAGAGAGCTCCAGAGAGCTGTGACTAACCCAAGGTCACCCGGCTGGCATGTGTTGGAGTGCACAGGCTAATCTAGTTTCCCAGATAAGCCTCCACAGCTCAAGTGGCAGAGCGGGGAATCAAACCTGGTTCTCCAGATTAGAGTGCACCTGCTCCTAACCACGCCGCCACTGCTGCGTAGTGGTTAAAATATTGTTAAAGCAGTACAGTCCAGGCTTGATAAGTGAGTATTGCTTATGTTTTCCAATGTTCATTTTTTCCCAGGAAAAGAACAATTTCCCCTGAGATGGACTGTGTGGACAAATACAGGTTTAAAAGTGCAAGTCAATCAATGGAACAAGGTGCTATCAAAACAGAGTGGGGGAAAAACTGCTTGGGAACAGGTAAGTGGCCTGACTGGGTCAGCTGACCTGAGCTCTTGACTGGTGGAACAACCAGCTGACTCAGAGAGGGAGGAGGTATCTCTCCGAAAGGGAAAAAAATTGTCAGCTTTTTGAATTTGGATTCCTGAGAGTTAACAGCAAGCGTGTGTTAAATGTGTACTCTGAGGGGATTTCAGTCAGGGAGTGGGTTTGACTTGAAATATAGTGACTTCAGTGTGTGCTAAAAAGCAGAAAATATGCAGACAGGATAACAATGCTGCTCTTATCTGTAACTGCTTTTCGTTGAGGGGTTTTCTGTGCAGGGACACATGGGTCTGCGTAAGCGCAGGCCTGCTGTGGTCAAAGACTGTCAAGAGCTATGAGTAGATCTCCCAAACATTCCCCCTCCTTTCTCAGCTCCAGGGTGGGAAAACTCTGACCCAAGAGTCACAAGGTAAACAGGGGAGGGGCAAGTATTCCCCTCAGTTCTCCATCCACTGCTGCAGAACGACCCCAAGCCCCACAGACAGCAGGGAGAGTGACAGAAGCAGCCCATAGTGGGGGGGTGGGGGGGGGGAGGATGTGTGCCTGCATAGAAAACCACTCCACAAACAAAAGTTACAGGTAAGTGCAATGTTGTTGTTCTTCATTGTGGCCTTCTATACAGAAGGGGAAAAGCAAGCTGAATACAACAGCAGGAGGCAGGCTGAGGCTGCAAAGGAAGCTCAGCCAATGAACAAGAAAGAGATTAACTTGATTGT
This sequence comes from Sphaerodactylus townsendi, assembly GCF_021028975.2. Lineage (NCBI taxonomy): Eukaryota > Metazoa > Chordata > Lepidosauria > Squamata > Sphaerodactylidae > Sphaerodactylus > Sphaerodactylus townsendi. The sequence continues at coordinate 117,768,681 of NC_059427.1, read as the reverse complement.
GCTTTATTTAAACAGGATTTGCAGCACAGCTTTCCCCACTGCCGAATCACATCCTGAATCAATGTCCATGGCATAATGCTGTACAAACGTCATTGCCGAGGACCACATTACACCCTTGCAGATGTCAGCAATGTTGGCTCTCACCAAAAAGGCAGCAGATGCTGACTGGGTCCTGGTTGAATATGCTCAAATTCAGGTTGGGCAGTATACCCCTGCCAGGGCATAAGCCTTTAATATGGCTTTTGTCACCCAATGTGAGTTGGTTTTGCAAAAAAAACCTTGTACCTCTTTTTGGACCCTGAAAAGGACACAAATTCTTTTCTTTCTGAAAAAGTCTACTTCTGTCTAAATAAGTAAAACTCTCCTGAGGTCGAAGGATTGAAGTGGCTTTGACAATGAAATGGAAAACAATCGGCACCGATGCTTTGGAAGTTGATCCAACAGGGCTCTTTCTGACAAATGCAATCCACAACTGACCTTCCCAGTATCTTAGAAGAACAAACCACCTTAGCTGTAGGGTCTGGAGCCAAAGACTTCTCATAGAGGCCTTTGGACAGGACGTCCTCACAGTCCTGGCCGGAGGTTTAAGTGAAGCACAAGCCTTCCATGAAGAAGGAATGTGTGTGTCCCCTAAACAGACAGTCCTGGTGGTTGTCATTCTGGGCCATCTTGGCCCCACAAGTGGAGCATTTTTTAAAAATAAAGCATTTCAATAGTGGACCAAAAAGTCACAGAATTACGCTTAACATGTCCTCAGTTAGCAGTGGTGAAGAGAGAACTGAGGAGAATGCTCATCCCTCCCCTTTGTACCTTGTGACTCTTGGGTGGGAGGTTTTCCCGCCCTGGAGATGAGACAGGAGAGGGAGTGTTTGGGAGCTACTCATGACTCTAAGAAGCTTGACCATCTCTGACCGCGGCAGGCCTGCCCATGCGCAGTCCTATGTGGGTCACGATGAAGGTCTTATTTAGTGGTAAAAAGTGACCACGATGAAGAACTGAGGGTTTTACTTAGTGGTCAAAGATGAAGGTAGACTAGTAGTGAGACTTTTCACAGGTGAACGTAAATAAAAGGGAAGGAAGTATATATTCTGGGTATAGAAGAACCTCTAAACCAGTTAGAATAGGACTCTAGAATAGGACACAGGTGGACTCCCAGTCTGTTATACCAGTGTTCTACTAAAGTTACCTCAGGAGGGAGATTTGTGTGAACTGGATAGCTAACGATGTCAAGGCGATATGTGCACTGTGTGAAAGGGTACCAGTCTGTTACAGCCCAAAGTCATCTTAAATCCATTAGCCAGAAACATCTAAGTGAACCATCTTAAAGTAAACAACCTCTCATGATGCTTAAGCAACTGAAGAAACTGATTAAGCTTCGTTAAGAACGGTGCCTGAGCCAAAACTGAATTTGTATATAGTTATCGCCTGCCTGAAGTATCTCTTGATCCCATCTAGTTTGTTCACTAAATTTTACTTCTGTTTGTTGAACTTGCCTCAGTTCTCTGGTGCCTTGAAAAGGGGGATTTGCCATAACAGAAAAACAGGCTCTCTTCATCTTTCCAGAGTTCCTAAGGCTGAGCAGATATGCTTCAAACACCTGGTATTTTACTATCAAAACAGCTCAGTCACAGAAAAGGCATGAAAGACTGCCCAGGATAGTCAGGAGACTGCCTGAGTTTACCACAAATATTTAGGGTGGTGAAGGGACCTGACAGAAGTGGTTGGCAGTGACAGGATATGAAATCAAACTCCCAACTAAGCACTCCCACCAGTACAATAAAATATTTAATAGCTTTGTGAGGGAATAAAGTAGAATTCCTGTCAGAAATGGTACCCCCTTATAAGAATCAAGAGGCATAAGAAGATGGGCAGACTCAGCCAGAATGAATAAGTGCTGAGGAACATCCTAGTCAGAGATTGGAGATCATGAAAATAAAGTTTGAGAATGCAAGAATGGGAAAAGAAAATGAGATGGCAAAAATTGAGGTTGAAAAAGAAATCTAATTAGTTAAAATCCAAGCAGAAAGTTTGAGTGAGAAGCTAAAATGGCACAACTAGAAGCTAAGAGGGAACAACAGGACAAAGACCAGGAAGCTAAGATGTTACATCAAGAAGCTGAGTGGGCACAGCAGGAGAGAGAGAGGTCAGAATGGGGTGCCCCCCAGGCCCAGTGGTGCAAAAGCTGGAAGTCCCAGCCGCGGTGCAGCTGTGCTGGCATCTGGAATTTACGCTGCTGTGGAGGGGGGCATTCCCAAGGGTGGAGTCAACATTCATCACCCTGGGTTTATGGTCAGTTGCACTGCAACCTGAGTCCTGGACTTAATGTCCACCCTTTTGGGAAGACTAAGTAGCCAAGGAGGTCCCCAATGGAGGGCTTTCTGGTGGCGGGGAGGGTTTTTGCTGTTTCCTCTGGCCGCCTCCACTATCTGTTATTGCACTGTTAAGGAGGGAATTAGAAGTAACAAAAATGGTTATACTTGATCCCGTCAGTCACAGATTCAAACTGCCTGAAGAGCCTTAAACAAATCATTTTTCCTCCCTTTTGTATAATAAACCACAAACATAAACCATAGATAAAACAATATAATTCAAGTTAAAGGACAGCCACTTTAGGGAAGGAATTATGCATAGAGGGTCACGTCCATGTCTCTCTTCCCACCCAGCCTCATGTTGCCTCAGGTCTGAAAGCTAAGACGACAAAATGGTATTCTTTGCAAAGGCCATATAGTTGATTCCTATATAGCAGAAGATTCTATAAGCACAACAGGACCAGCCTAAACAGATGAACATCAAATGAAACTTTAGCGTTATACTGATGGGACACATTAGTACGAATAATTTAAGAAACACCTTAAGAATAAAATCATTTAAGAATGAAATGATGCTTGGATGGAACCTATAGAAATCTTCTGCCAATAAGTGTACCTTTCTATCAGTAAAAGCCTCCTTGTACTACAGTGGAGATCCTTGTCTGAAGCAGGGGTGTCAAATTAGCAGCCCTCCAGATGTTCATGAACTACAATTCCCATCAGTCCCTCACAACATGAGCATTGACTATGCTGGCAAGGGCTGGTGGGAATTGTAGTTCATGAACATCTGGAGGGCTGCAAGTTTGACACTTGTGCTCTGAAGGATCAATGATGGACAGAGGTCAGGGCACTTTTTGTTTACTCGTTGATGACTGTCCCCACTCTCCCATTATCTATCACACGTTGGAACATGGACATACACGCACCCATAAAAGTTTCTTGACTGCTAAATGCCTGGACAGAAGTGGGGCTGATCAGGGTAGGTGAATGCAGCTGTTCTTGCCTGGCTCCTAGATGCTCAAGCACATAGAGACAGACTCCTGGGGCACTGGGAAAGCATTGAACCATTGCCTTCAACAAAGTCCCGAATGTTCATTTCTTCTATCGAAGTACCAATGGTGCCATAAAAATACATATTTAAAACCCTTCCCAACCTTGGTGAGATTATTTTGCTCATCACTTCCATAGACAAGCCTGACAACTGGCAACTGTTTGCTGTTCACTTCCAGGTGAAAAAATACCATTAACTTTAGTAAGGCTCAGGGTTCCATAGAAAGGAGTGACTTCAGCAAGCCCTATCAAATCCAGCTAATGTTGCCAGAATTATGTCCCTGGTAATTAAGAAATAGGGAACTCCACAGCTGTAGCTGATGGAACATAGCCTGCAAAACTGTTTTCTTAAACATAGAGTGGAACAAAGAGAAAGTGACACAAGAAAATTAAACTGAGAAAACAAGCAGTTTTCAATTACAGTTGCATTCGTCTTGTAATGATTCGATAAGCTAAAACTTGAGAATTAGCTACAACTGCAGAGGATTAAAGGATGTTTCCTTCATTAGTGTAAAAAAAAGGAGGGGGTATTATAGAGTCCATCTTTGTGAAACAACACAGATCACACATTGTGTCCACTGTGTCTAAATAATTTTCAATACAAAAATTTCCTTGTATGAGATTATGAATGAAAATTATTGCTTCCAAAAAGCTAGTAGACTCTGGGGTAATAATCACAAATGAATAAATATGTCTTTGACAAGAGGAAGAGTAATAGAAACAGATGTATGTCTAAAAATGAATACTGAAGACTGAACAGCACAGAAGAACAAAAAGCAAAAGAACTATGAATATACATTATAAAATGCACTAAACATTATGAAGCAGCTATTTCAGGCCCCTTCCACACAGCAAATGTATAAAGGGTTGCAGTCAGGATAAAGGAACTCTTTTCCTGTTTTCGCATTCACATGCATCTGTGCAGGCAGCAATTGGAGTCCATGGAAACAATCTGAGTTGCTGTCGCCACTTTGGATGGAGACATATCTATTTTTTAAAATTACTTCCCACCCTATGCAGGCATAAACAAATGAACCCACACAGCCATGCCAATGTCCCATGATACGACCATCTGCTTCTGCGTAGCTATGATGCTATGTAGATGCAAGCTGCGAACAAATTTTTTTTTAAGGAAAATGGAGGCAAATAAAGCACCTCCTGTCTGGCCGTTTGCTCATGAAGCAGCTGCAACCTGGGATTTTTTAAGACTTGCTTGTTTAGAGATTTTTAAAAAATGCGTTGGGGGAAATAACATGGGGCAGACTCGTTTTGGTGGTGGGATCTGGGAAGTCCCCCCCCCCCCAACGGGTTTTCTAGCATCCTACATCCATGTTAATTGGCCCGTGTTCTACTAAGAGCGTGCAATCATGTTCACACACTCATGTGATTATATTAAATAGAAAATACTTTTAACACACCAAAAGTGGTTTCATCCATTCTAAAACATGGGTTCTGAGTCTCTGACCAATTACCAAAGTAATTTTATAACCTGCTTTTTCTTTGTAATTTTTCCTTTTTTTCCCTTATGTCTTTAGTGGAAGAAATTGATACGATATGCATATTTGTGATTCAGAAATATTTCACAGATTTATTTAGTACCACATGATCTGCATCGTCTATCCTTTTATTAATCATTCTTTATGTCTGATATGTTCATCTCACATCCCTACTCTACTCTTCAGTCTGCCCTGTGTGCTTTAATTTTGAAATGAAAATGAAATGACAAATTTAAATGCAAATGAACAACTGACACTCCATTTTAAATCTTATTCTTAATATGAACGCATCTTATAACAGTGAAGTGCATAACAACAGCTTAAATAATGATTATTCAAAATATCTATCCAAAGTACACAATATTTTGAGAAAACTCTTATCATACCTGGACCAAGCAGTGGGGACCGGGCTGACTGGGCACTTGACTGATGCGGTGGCTGAGGTTCAGCCATGTTTGCGTTGATAATGGTGGTGCTAGCGGTGGTGGCTGTGGTACTGCTCTGGATAACAGTATTGTTTCTATCCCACATATTTACAGTCTTGTTGTTATTGTAGTTTGGGTCACCCCAAGCTGAGGTACCATCATCAATCTCCATCTTGCGCCGAATGGATGGCGGGGAGGGCTCTTCCCACCCAGTTGCTTCGCTGCTGTCTTTCTGTTTGGTTGGCACTGGCCCACCAACCCATCCTGATCCAGTCTGTTTAACAGAAGCAGCTCCTCCCCAATTACTCACGTTGTTGTCCTGGGATTTAGAAGCCCAGTTCTGTTGGGGAGCAGGTTTCAAAGATTCTCCCCAGCTTGTACCTGTATTAGCCTTGCTGTTTGTGCCATTGCCCCATCCGCTGGTCCCAGAACGTGTAGGATCATTCCAACCAGACCCTGATCTATTGTCAGCATCCCATCCAGACCCATTCTTTTTCCCATCTCCCATGTGTCCAGGGACAGATGAGGAATCAACCCATTCTCCACCCCCTGAAGTCCAGCCTGGATTGGATTTTTGTCCATCTCCCCAATTTTGAGATTTGGGTTTCTGAGGTTCACCCCAAGTAGGTGACTTGTCCTCCTGATTTGCGGTCCCACTCCAAGCGTGGCCACTTTTGGCAGCAGCAGCATTATTGACAGCAGTAGAACTTGCTGGCTCTCCCCATCCCCCAGGGCCATTTGGCGCTTTGTTATTGTTGTCGCCCCAACCTGTATTAGTTGTAACTGTTGCGGGTGGAGAGCTGACCCACCCAGATACTGAAGAGGTATTTGTACTGTTCATGATGGACCCATCATTCTTGCCCCCCGAGTTTGAAGGCTGAGTAGCTGCACAACCCCAGGCCTCAGTTCCATTGTCATTCTTCCGTTCAGATCTTGGAGATTCTTCAAATTCCCAGGCGATGTTCTGCTTTACAGGAGTCTGTCCCCATCCAGTGTTGGACAGCACTCTTGGGTCAAGGTCATTCCTTGGCAACTGGACTTGCCCTTGGTCTATCATCCCCTTGTCTCTTCTTCGACCCTCTCCAGCTCCCTCCCTCCCATTACTGCCTTCATTTTGACTTCCATTACTATCGTTACTTCCTTCACTACCTGCATTGCCAGATGCTGCAGCTTTGGCCCAAGAGTTTATTTGTTCATTGCCCTGCTGCATGGTAGGATTCTGGCTGGTAACAGTAGAGCTATCCCACCCTGTTGATCCTTTCCCATTGATGTCATTATTGGAATGCTGGTTTGGGGGCTTGCTCCATTCACCATTAACACCATTACTGGTGCTGCGGCTTGAGTGGCCCCAAGCACCAGAATGCATATTACCAACACCACCGTTGCCACTGCCCCTGCCCCATGCTAAGACTCCAGGACCAGCAGGAGGACCTGAATCCCAAGCACTTGTTCCATTTCCTTCCTTTTGCACAGCACTGCTGGATCCATTTTGTTTAGCACTTAATGCTGAGTTCACAGTGTCTCCATTCCCCTGACTGAACCCAGAATTGCTGTTTCCTGTGGCAGGATTACCTGGGGACATCCCCCACACTGAATTGCCCATTCCTTCACCACTTCCCCCACTGACTTGAGAAACTGATGTCCCATTAGCACCAGGAAGGCTTTGCAGGTGGGGCGGGATGATGGCCCCCATGCCAACAGCCATGCCCCAGTTCGGCAGTCCATTTGTCTGCATTGCATTGATAGGGTTTGGTGAAGAGTTCATGGGGTTAGCGTTATTTGGTCCATCAGTGTTAAGGTTCTGAGGTTGTACGCTGAAAGACACATTCTGAGACGTGGACGTTTGTGGTTCTGTGCTCTCTTGCGGCAGCAAGTTTCCCCAAGCACCTAAGGTGCCCGCTGGGTTCCCATTCTGGTTGCCCATGTTCTGACCTATGGCACTGACTGGACTGCAAATACTGGAAGGGTTGCCTGCTCCCACAGTTCCTTCATGTCCAAGTACAGGCCAGGCAGCTGGATTGGCATTGGGATTAAGGTTAAGATTAATGCCAGCATTTGAGTTGGAAGCACCCCAGCAATTTTGACTTCTACCATCTCCAATCATGTTGTCCATCTTTCCATCCCCACCACTGGCTGAGCAATGAGCTAAGCCAGAGTTGGAACCTGTGGCAACTCCCCACACCCTGGCTGCATTTCCATTTCCATTTGCTCCACCAGCTCCAAGGGCACTCTGGTTAGAAGTGCTTTGGATGAGTGCTCCATTGGCGCCATTATTGCCATTAGGTTTCTTTGTATGTCCAGTGAAGTTGCCTTGGGCACTCCCTGTAGCCATGCTACTGTTCTCTGAGCCACAGTTGGAGGCAGAGTCAGTGTCTGTAGTACATTCTGAGGCAGACTCAGTCTCAGTTCCTGTAATGGAAGGCCACGCTTCCTTGTCAGTCCTGTCTATTATCACTTTATCCCAGCTGCAATTGGCTTCACTTCGGAAAGTGGGCTGCTGTCCCCAGTGAGTATTCTCATAATGGTCTCCCAATCCGCTGTGACCGAGGTCTGAAAAATTAAACATGACATAAATTAGTCTGCTGTTGATCTGAATACATCAGTTTACACTCGGCTTGATCGTTATGCTTACATTCTTTAAAGCGCACCCTCTTTTTACAGGCTGTTTTATGGATGTACAGCTGGAAAAATAAAATCTAGCCCATACTAAAACAATAAATTTAAAATTACAATTGTTTTTACAGTTTAAAACTTAAGGTAATATGCATATGTTTTGTATATCACCAATACTATAGTCTCAAGCAGTGACCCTCACCCTTTCCTCCCACATTCATGCATTTGTTCATGTACTTATTAGATTGAACCAATAGCACTAGTCCTGGTAAGTGTCACAGTAGAGTAGAGTATATGTTCAAATATTTTCCCATATGCCATAGAAATTTTAAACTGAATTCTATATCAGCTTCCTTTCAGAACAAACCAAAAGTACAATGGTACTTTGAAACAGCACTAATTATAATTCTGAACACATGATTCTACAAAACATTTTTGCTAATCGTAGGGCTTTTGTCCAATGCAGGAGGTTCTTTTGCTGGTGTGAGACTTTTTGTGTTTGAAGGAAGGTGTTGCCATTAGTAGAAAAGTTCTGGAAAATTCAACCCAGTTTATTTTCAATTAAGATCCAGGCTTTTGATATGGGGAAAAAATCTATAAACGCAAAAACAGATATTGTATTCTCAGCATAGGACAGCAGACTGGGATTCATCTGTGTCTTCCTAAACTCAGAAGCACAAAAGACTTCAAAAGTATTTCTACTGTAAACAAGACTTTGAGAAGACATTAGTACTCTCTGCGCACAAACTAGTACAGAAGGTGGAGCCTAAATGCAGTGCTATGGCAAGGGGCAAGTTGTCCCCTTGCCCCAGATCCTATTCAATGAAAAGCAGAGGTCAATGCTGTTGAACTAGAAACTACAAGGCACAGCAGAAAGCACCACTTGAAGGAAGCTTCAAGACTGAGGCCTGTCAACTACAAGTAGTATTCATGCAAGCTAAAATGTGTTATTGCTAAAAAAACAAAACAGCACAAACCCATCCATCAGCTTCAAATAAAAATGACCACTAACATTTTGTCCTGTAACACTGATAACTATTAAATAAAAATGAATGTTCTAAACTAATCACACAATTTAGGAATCCCCCCCCCCATAGCTACAGTGATAGTGAATCTCTCTCAAAAAAAGAGACCAAATATCCCGTATCTTTTAAGAATTCAAGAGGATGCTATTTAAGTCCAGTAATCTTGGGCCAGTCAGACACACTCAGTCTAGCCTACCTCACAGGGCCATTGTTAAGAGAAGGTGCAGGACAGGAAAACAATGTAAACTTAATTTGGGTCCCCGCTGTAACCTGCGTTCTTGAGGATTGTTGTGACAAAATGTCTGGATTCTAAAGAGGAACAAAAATAGGGGCCCTTCCCCAAGTAAGAAGTTATTAATACCCTGATTGAGTATTTCAACAAAAGCCCAAATTTGTTATCACAATCACAATTTGGAACGCTCCGGCAACTTGCTGAAAACATTGCCTTACTGTGAATTAAAGTGTGGGTATTTGCAATAATCAGTGATGTACAGCACAGCACAGTGCTGAAAATATTCAAGGGGACAGGTTAAATCTGACAGGACATGTTTAACAATGTTAATAGACTCTGTCTGATTTCATCAGTAGATATGCTGGGATCAGAACAAATTTGAAAAACTTATGCATTTGCAAGCATCCTGGAAGCCAACTTTCCCTGCATTATTTTTTAATTAATTTTAGCTGTAATCCTTATTTGTGAATTCTAAATTCTGAATTACATAAATGTTTAAGGGAGAAACTCTACTGTAAGTTTGCTCTAACAAGAACACTGACTACATAAATGCTTAACACTGTTAGACTATGCCAAAAAGGTACATGCAAATGTGTAAGAGTTAAGAGAGGAAAACGTTAAACACAGCCACTTTATTTACAGTCAAAATTAGGTAATACACGTGGTAAATCCTATCACTCTTTTAATATTTTTTTTCACAACAGTATGCAAGAAAGTACGCTCCCTCTGATGTAGGGACATTTAATGCATTCAGGAAAAAAGCTGAGCAGTATTAAAAACAGCATTCTTCATTATTAGATAGTGAGCACTCAATAAAATACTAACACTCCAAAACCAAACAGCAGTAGATAATGACAAATAATAACTTCATTTTTCTGCCCTGCACAGCATATCTTTAGCAAGCAGCTCTTTCTCTGAGGACGCCATTTTATCAAACCTGAAAGGCAGCCAAAAGCTTAGGACGCTGTGCTGCTGCTGCTGCTGCTGCTGCTGCTGTCTCTGAAACATTATGTAATAAACTGATTTAACAGAAGCATATGCTATTTGCCCTCTTTTTCCCCGCTGGCTGCTCTAACAGGGCCAACAAGTAATGAAATACCTGAGGAAAGGTGTCGCCCAACCATCCTAGGAGACGTTACATTGTGTGCAGAGCTGTCTCCCCTCCTGCATCTAGGTTCGCCTAGGCTCTCGGCTTCAATATGTCGGCTGTGTACAGAGTGAGCCTCATCCTGTAGAGCTGCCAAGAAAATCTTTCAGTGCAAGTATGCGCCCAGAAAACCTGCAAGCTCGCTCAGGCCTTAGCTGTGCCGGCTTGGAAATGCCCTTTCCACACAGGGAGATTCCTCCACCCTCCTGCCCCCACCTCTGGCAGCACACAGCCCCCTTAACTCTGGGTAAGGTATCAACAGATGAGGATTTTAAAGCTTTGATTATCTAATTGCAGCTGACACTAAACCGATCTTCCTTCCTCTTTAAATTCTTTCAACTGTCACAAAACATTTTCACTTCAGGACCTAGCCACAATTAGCATGGTGGCTGCTTTTCTTCGGGTTTTTGAAAGTCAGCCAAAAGAACAGCCGCACATTGCCGATTGGCCGCATGCAAATAAATTCCTGCCTCCTTCGTGTCTCAGTCCTCCTCTTCTCATCTCTGAACAGAAGTGCTGTGTACTTGGTATACTGGTACTAAATACAATACTGAGCACAAACCATATATGGAATCTGGCAAGGAACCAGGTACGTAATTATTTCTCTACTGAGAAAGCGGAAAATATAACAGCCTTTGAAAACAGCCCTTGCCCATGAGAATGCAGAACTGTCACCCCTATATACCGTAGAATTTTAACTTCTTGGTAGAAAAAGAACTCTAATTGCAGGTTAAAATGCATTTTCAGGTTCCCTAGGTACTGTGAGCACACCATTTGATTTTTAGTATGAAATTGTGAATTATGGAGTGTCAGCCTTTTCCAGACACTATAAAATGTTCAAATCCACTAACAACAGGGCTACTGGTCCTTATTTGTTAAAACCAATTCTGTTGATGTTTTATACCTGAAACTACTAGCAGGTATGTGTCTGTCATTCTAGAACACAGTTGCTCCAATTTCCCCCCAAAGACCCTGTACAGTACAGGATGATAGGCAAAAAATCTAGTAGTACAGCCCTTCTCATTACTTCATCATCATGCAAAAAACTACACCTACATTACTTAGGTAAAAATTAAAAACAGAGATCTACCAAGGAAAAAAAGGTGATAGCCCTATAAACAATTAAATTCCAGTGGAGTTTAGGATGGAATTTTCCATCATTTCTTGAACTACCAGGTCAAATGCAATTAGCAAGGTAGCAAAATGAGACCATACATAGAATACTAGGAGTTTTTGCAAGTGAGAAGGATTTTAGGTACGCAAAAATGTATTACTTTGAAAATCAAAAGAAAAGGGAAAAACAGTCTTCATATGAGAACTCAGCATATGCTAAAAGACATGGAATGCATTATTTATTTATTTATTTATTAGATTTTTATACCGCCCTATCCCCGAGGGGCTCCGGGCGGTGTACAACAATAAACATAGTAAAATGGCAAAATCTTTAAAAGCTGCGATAAAACAGTAAAAGCTAAATCTTATAAATACAATACAATAAAATACAATAAAAATACAATAATAAATATAATACAATAAAAATACAATAATAAATATAAATGGCATCCAGCTGCTCCATATTTGAAATCCTCTCCCCAAGAGGGAGGAATGGCAGGTCCCAGATGTAGAGGGCCATGAGGCAGAGGGCCATGAAAGGGGGAGGCAACATCAGCGGCCGGTTCCTCCAAAGGCCCGGCGGAACAGCTCCGTCTTACAGGCCCTGCGGAACTCACCAAGGTCCCGCAGGGCCCGGACAGTTGGAGGAAGAGCGTTCCACCAGGCCGGGGCCAGAGCCGTGAAGGCCCTGGCCCATGTGGAGGCCAGCTGCATCACCGAGGGGCCAGGGGCCAGGGACCACAAGTAGGTTGGCCTCAACTGATCGAAGAGGCCGTACAGGGACATATGGGGTGATGCGGTCTCGAAGATACGGTCTCGAAGATAGTTAGAAGGTAGCAGAAAGAAAAGTATGAGGAAAGTATTATTATTAACTTCATTTATAAGCTGCCTTTGTCACAGACACTCAAATTGAGTTACTAAATACAAAGAAAATTCAATCGGGCAGCAAAGATCTCTGATAAAATAATGTAGTGGGGCTAAGACTGAAGAATTGGAAAGCAATACAAGCAAATTAAAAAAAGATTGAGACAATAAAACGGTTAATGTAGGCTAAGAACAAGACAATAAAACTGTCTATTTGACATACCGTACTGATGAAAAGGTTACGAAGATAGAAGGCAATGTATTGCAATAAAGGGTATATGTATGGGATACCTACCGTAAACATTGCAAAATGCTGTAATACTCTCCTCTAAAGAAGCAATCTCCTGAGCCAATTCATTACACTATAATTCTAATCCCTTTGTAAGATTGTCCTTCTGAACATTTCTGTTTAGCAGATTCTGAGAAATGGTAGAAGCATGGGGACCTTCCTTGCAGCCTCAGGAGGGCCAATCCACTACGTGAGAGCCCCACAGAACAGGCAGCTGCCAATGATACCTGTTTGCAGGGTGGTACCTTCAGAAGGCTTTGCTCAGATGAGCTCAACTGTAGAGGTAGATAACAAAATTGCATTGCTCTGTAACTGTTATTCATTGAGTGTCTTCTGTGCAGGCAAGCATGGAAATGGCACAGGCTGGCTTTGAAGAACTGAGAAGAAGGCCTCCAGAAATTTCAGAGTGCTTGGAGCACTATCCCCACTTCCCTTGGAAGCTGAAAGCGGGCTAGTCTCCCTTTGCCACTGTGGAAGAGAACCAATCAAGCAAATGGCAGTCCACAGTGGAGAAAGAAGGGAAAGATACATGCCTGCACAGAAAACACTTGATAACAACAGTTACAGGTAAATGACCACTGGTTCTTGCCTATGAAAGGTCCTTCTCCTCAGAGTGAAGGAAGACATCTTCATGGGTATTTCCCACCATTCACCTGGGAGGAAGGAACTAGACTTTTTTCTGCTTCCTGTGTCAGGCAGGAATTACCCAGTAATCTTCAGTTCCAGTACTCCCCACAGCTGTAATAATGAACTATACCCATAACTGGAACAACATATAAAACACATCAATAGCATAGAGGAGTTTGTTTTAATGCTTAATGATTTCATTTAGTTACATCTGTGTTTTTCCCTCTCTTCTGTTTCTTTCAGATATTCTTTGGAGATTTGGGGTTGTTTGGTATACATCGTTTGAAATCCCAGAGTTGTGGGAGGTAACGGCCAAAGACTTTGCTATAGGGCAGGGGTAGGGAACCTGCGGCTCTCCAGATGTTCAGGAACTACAATTCCCATCAGCCCCTACCAGCATGGCCAATTGGCCATGCTGACAGAGGCTGATGGGAATTGTAGTTCCTGAACATCTGGAGAGCCGCAGGTTCCCTACCCCTGCTATAGGGCAACTTTTCCTAATCCTGTCAAGTTTCCTCACTGAAAAGTGTTGCCTTCAAAAAGAAGGTTTTCAATTCTGGCCCTAGTGTCATGAGGCAAAGAGGAAGCCCTGAGCCAAGCATATCTCCTCAGAAACACTCCAGATGCTATGGCTCTGCTAGCACTGTCAGTCATACTTCTTGTAGTGTTCAATTGCTGTTTACCCATCCTAAAACCTTTAGCAAACATTACAGAATCTTTTTGTCCTCTGGTAGGGAATCAATACATTGTCCTATACTGTCTCAAAGCATCCCATGACAGCAGTGGAATTGGATACTTGGGAGACTTACTGCTCCTGAGGAATACATTTTTCTAACTGAAGTACCTTGCGCCCCCCCCCCCCCAAATCCATAGGAGAGGAATGGGACCCAGATCTGTAATGCAAAGGGAGTACTTCAGTGGCCATGGAGTCAAGAGTGTGGAGCCACAATAGGAATTCATACCCATCTTATTTTATATAAATTTTCCACTTTTTTTGTGGAAGCTTTACTGGAGGAAGGTCTAATCCAAACCCCCACTGCTATTTTTCAAATCCGCTTAATTAAAGGGAGGAAACCTGCCCCGCTATTAGAGCCAAATAACACACTAATGATAGGATCTGAGGTTCTCTGCTGGGGAGACACTGTCCTCCAGAGAAGACATGGAAGTATCTTCAGACTTTGCATCTGAAACTGAGTTTAATGAAGACAAAGTGAAGAAGTAGACTCATGTCTCGATGTTAAAGAGTGTTTGACAGTTGATTCTGGAGGATGACAAGAAGAGATATGACAAGGAGAATGCACGTCCCAATGGGTGAATGGAGGAATATATATCAAACTGTTCATAAAACCTTTGGGGAACATAAGGCTGTGCATGTCTAATGACTGTCCTTAGGCATGTGCAGGGGTATATTCAGCATTCTGGGAAATCTGCCTTTGACTTCTGTTATTATTGGGAAAAAAAGTTTCTATTTGCTATAAGTGTAAAGCTAGGCTTGAAACTCCATGGTCATTTGTTGGCCAATAGTGGAAGCCAGAACTGACTTTCCAGTTCTCAGGGCTTAATGTCTTGCATTGTCAGGAAGCAATTATTTAGTCCAGGGTATCTCCTCTGCATTAGTGTCAGAAACAAAATAAATTAAGCAAAAGCCAATATTCAAACAGTGCAAGGCTCAATTTTTTTGGCACAAATTTAGACTATTTGAGTGAAAAATTACTTTAGAACATACTCTGTTAAAAAACCTAGCTGATTAACTGAAAGTGTGCATTGTCAACATTTTGATATATTTGATGAAGTTATTCAAATAACTTCTATTAAATCTTCAATACTTAGAACTTTCTTTTAAAAATTAAGATTATGATTAGATTTTTTTGTTTGATTTTATGCATTCTACTTTTTGCAAGCTACCTCTGGATTGGTGGTATTTCTGTCCCTCTCCTCTTGTAAATCAAACTCAGAGAAAGATGAAAACAAATGTGGTTCAATTGAATTTGAAGTCAAGCACAACTAAATCCTGAAATCTGCTAGCTAGATTATTAGAAGGGTCAATAGTCAAAATCAGTCCAGGTATTTCTTAAGTTTTTGTTCCCCTACTTCAGGGGAATCCTCTCATATATTTGAAGTTACCTTTAGCTGAGATTTGGTAATCTTGGAGAAAAAGAGTGAGTAAAAGAAGATCATGATATAGTGGTCCCTAGGTTCTTTCTACTGCTTTTCAATTAACGCATGACATATTCAGTAAGAAAGCTAGATGCTTCTTAACTCACCATTTTGGTAGCCAGTTAATATATTGTCTTTGATAAGAATGAACTTCCAATACTACCTGACAAAAGTCTGAGTGGGGAACCAAATCAGGGGGATAATTCCCAGTAACTCTTCCTCCTATTACATTTGATGGATGATATCCAAAATACTCTAAACATGAACTGCAGGAGTAATCAAAATACCTTTTACTGTGACATGTTCAGGTGGTAAATACTACCTGTTGCTTCAAGATCGAAACAACCAAGATAATTATAATCAAAGAGAGAGAGGGAAAAAACAACTAGATGTCGAAGGTCATGATCTGAACAACCCTCCCCCTCCTCCCCTTGAATGGCACACCTCCCCCTCCCTCCCCTCCCCCTCCCTCCGCTAGGGTGGGTGGGCCATGTCAAGATGCTGGGCCCCCTTCCCCTCCCTTGCATGCCACCCCTCCCTCCCTCCTCTTCCCTTGCATGGCACACCTCCCCATCCCCATCCCCATCCCCCACTAGGGTGGGTGGGCCATGTCCAGATGCCAGGGCCCTCCCCCTCCTTCCCCTGATCCTATATCTGATCAGTAGACACTAGAACCCAGTATGAGCATTCCACATGATCTGAGCATTCTGCAGAAATGATCTGAACAACCCCCAAGAAGTTTTCATCAATCAGGCATAACATAATACAATAAATAATAATTTAAATAAAATTATTTAAAAGAAATGCTGTAGCATTTGACAACTCTACTCACAAGGAATAAAATCAATTAATTAAAAGAACATGAATGAAAAGCAGCAGCACTCCCTGAAATCTGCCAGCCGATTTAACAACAGCAAAAGTTATACTCAGCAGTTCAAGGGCAAGAGGGGAGAGGCTGTTCAAACTGATCAAAGTCAGCCACTTTCAAAACAAAAACTAAATACCAAACAACCCCAAATCTCCAAAGAATATCTGAAAGAAACAGAAGAGGGGAAAAAAACACAGATGTAACTAAATGAAATCATTAAGCATTAAAACAAAACTCCTCAGAGCAGCAACCACACATGGCTGGAATGCCACCCAGTCCAACCAGACATCCCTTAGGGTCGCAATCAGAGCACACCTCTACTCTCAAGGTACTCAGCATAGGAAGGGAGAAACAGGCTAGTAAAATGTTTATAGGCTAGTAAAGTACTTTGAGCTGTGCCATGACACATAGTTATAAGTTGTAGTACACCAGTCAAAACTCTGCTCACAACCTGATTTGATCCTAGTAGAAGTCGTTTCAGACTGACCTATAGCCAGCTCAGGGTTGACTCAGTCTTCCATCCTTCCAGGATCAGTAAAATGAGTACCTAGCTTGCTGGAGTTTAAGCACAGATATCTGGGGAAGGCAGTGGTAAACCACCCCACAGTTTGTCTAGTAAGCATTATGATGTGATGTCACCCCATGGGTCAGTAATGCCCCAGTGCTTGCACTGGGGCATTATCTTTATCTTTTAAAACTACTTTGATCTCTCACAAAGCTGGTATATAAATTTGATTCATATTTTTTTTAAACCCAAGAATTGTTTACTCATAGTGTTTACTCAAGAATTGTTTACTCATTATGTCATAGTGTCTATAATATGATAAAAACACATACAAACTGGGATATTAAAAAAGTAAGATTAATTCTGTTCTGCTAAAGTAAGATATCTGACATTTTCACAGCTGTCCTGAATAGAGGAGCAGTAGTGTCAGAGGAGCACTTAAGAATATATTTCATGTTATCTCTAGATGAAGAGGTACTATACTTGTATCTTAAAGTATTTAAAATATGCTCGAAATTATTTATAATATTCATAAACATACTAGGCAAAGTACAGGTCACATGGGGGGTGCATTTGGTCACCTGCCTTCCCCCCCCCCATCCCGGCCAATGAGCCTGCTGCCCTCCTGCCCTCATGCAGAGAGAGAGAGAGGTAGGGAGTAAGAAGTTCTTCCCCCACTGCTGCCACAAAAGACTCTCGTGGTTTTAAAATTAAGCTTTACTTCTAGGAGAGGAGTGGGGGCCAGAGGAAGCCTGGGGGCAATGGCAAGGCCAAAGAAACAGCACCCTCTCAGGCTCCTTCCAATAGCAGCACCACTCCTAAAAGTAAGTAAAGTTTCAATCTTAAAGCCATCAGAGGTTTTGGCAGTAATGTGGGCAGCTCAAAGGTCGTACTCTGAAGCTCTAACTGCAATACCACACTGGCTTTCGTAGGGTGTTTGTTGTTGAATAATGGCAAGCAGCCAGGTAAGACATGCAAGTCTGGTGGCATCATTTCACCCAATGGTTGCTTCCAGGCCCAAGCCTGATGAATCCTCTCTCAGAGGCCAAAACAGCCCTGGAATTACCATGCCCACATGCCTGCAATGGTGTGTTTGCTTAACAGCAACCACTGAGGGAACCTGTTTCTTAAAGCTACAAGAGCTCCTTTTACACATGTCTGTAAAAAGGTCTGTCTTACCTATTCACAGCTCTAATCACTGGATTTAAGTATCCTTAAATTCTGTTATCTTGGTTATTAGAATATACTTTTGAAAACCCACCCACCTGTCTCTGTCCCTTTCCCCCCTTCTCTATGTCCCCCCCTATTTCTGTCCCTACCCCTTACCTATCAATACCCCCACTTCATCTTCTGTTCCATTCCCCTCTGGTTGAGCACTGTTTTCCTTTTGGGGAAAGACTGAAGCAAAGAAAATGTTGAATAGTTCTGCCTTTTCTCTGTCCGCTGTTAGCATTTTGCCATCTTCTCCACCTATCATATCTTTTTTTCTTCCTTTTGCTATGGATATAACCAAATAGCCTTTTAAAATTGTTTTTACCTCTCTACTAGCAAGCCTGAGCGTGCTTTATCTTCCCCTCTTTTCCATTTCTTGTACATGTCCCTTTGAAATCTTAGCTCAGTTGAAAGTTCTTTAGACATCCATCCTGCTTTCCTTAGATACCTCGCATTTAGGTACAGATCTAAAATAGCCAATCCACTTGTTGCCTCTTCCACCTTCTGGACCATGAAATTGTCTGCAAGGCAAGTGAAGAATTTGTTTGACCTTGGCAGAACTTGACCCCCAACAAATATCAGAATAACTGAAATCTCCCATTACTACTACTTCTCGCCTTTCTGAAAGTTTGGTCATCTGTTCCAGGAAGGGATCATCCAACTCTTAATCTGGCTTGAGGGTCTGTAATAGACCCCATAATGAGATCACTTTTGTCTCTCTTCCCCTTAATTTTTACCCAGATGCTCTCAACCTGACTTCCAGGATTTCAGTTATGGACCAGCTCACAGGTATCATCATCCCTGATGTATAATGCTACTCCTCCTCCTTTCCTACTCCTTGGTCTATTTCTCTGAAATAGGCTATACCCCTCAATTATTACATTCCAATAATGAGACTCATCCCACCAGGTTTCAGTGATGCCTATTATGTTATATTTGCTTCGTTGTGCTAAGACTTTGAGTTCATCTTATTTCCCATGCTCTATGCATTAGTGTAGAGACATTTAAGGCCATGGTTCATTTCCTCTGGCTGTTTATTTAAGATTTGTTCCCTCCCACTGTTGGATTCTTGAACTATTCGTTCAGTTCTCTCTTTAACCTTCAGACTATTATCTCTAGCACTTGATGAATTCCCACCCATTTAAATACTGTCTCTTTCTTCCACATAACTCAGTTTAAAGTCCTCCTGATCAGGTTTGCGGGTCTATTCGCAAAAATGCTCCTACCTACAGCCATGAAGTGCAACCCATCCGTTGCTAGTAGTCCATCTTTATGAAACCACAGACCATGATCCAATAAGCCAAAACATTCCTGGTGGTACCACCTGCAGAGCCAGTTATTCACCTCCACTATTTTTCTTTCCCTGCCTAGGCCATGTCCTTCAATCGGGAGTAGAGATGAAATGACAACCTGTGCATCCAGATTCTTCAGCTTCCTTCCCAGAAGCTCAAAATCCTTCATGATATCCCAAAAGCTATGTGATTTGTTCCCATGTGGATCAAAAGAAAGCAATAACTATCAGTGGGCTTGACAAGTCTTATCAGCCTTTTTGTGATATCACGAATATTTGCCCCAGGGAGCACACCTCTCAAGACATCTTGATTTAACACACACACCCCTCAATATTTTTTAAAAGTCTTAAGATTTTTCTACAAACCAGGTGTCCTCCATGTTTAGAGAAACATCTTCTTTCTTTCAATGAGGGCTCAAATCTGTGGATTTAGCTATCCAAAGACTGACCCACTCCTGCAAAATAGGTAAATAGATGTATCATTCTGTATCAGAGATATTCCCCTCCACACACACAGAAAACAACTGTTACATCATAAACATCCCAGAGGAAGATTAGGACAAGTGGGGCATAAGCAGCAGGAAGAGCAGGTCAGTTTCCAGCCAGCCAAAACCGATTAGTCATTCTAAAAATATACAAAAACTCCATTGTGAGGAAGCTAGGGCTGTTGATTACACTTCTCTCTCTCTGTGTGTCACATTCACACAAACACACAACCAGCTTGATAATGCAATGTTTAACCAGTGCTGCTATCTGTTTTCTCTGAGGAACAATAATTTTAAAGCACTGCAGATACTCAAACATTATTGCCATATCCTGCACTCTGTCTGACTTTTCATCTATCTTGTTCCTTGTTTCTTTTTCTTATGTGCTCATCGCACAATGAGCACTCAGTTCACAGTGGGTTTCCAATTTAAACTTTTTGACATTGCTATTCTGGGAAACAGTACTAACTTAACACAGCTATGAACACAAACGATTGACTTAAAAAGGCATAACAATTTTAACACACTGCCACTTGTAAAACGACCCACTGGATACTCACCGTGAAGGGGTATTCTCCTCGGGGAATGGAATCCATCTTGCTGGGTTATTTCTTACCCCATCTGTGGGAGGCAGGATGTAGTTTTTTCTAGCATAGCTTACTTCCTGTGAGACTCCATTTTAGGTAGTATTCGACTGTCCGAGCTATAATACGGAACGAAAAAAGTGCCCAACATACACAGAAACAGACTATAACAGCACTATAACAAACAATATAACTGTAATTAACATCTTAACCTGAACAAGTATCTGAACATAAGGGTAATGGAGCACAAGTGGAGGACACACTAGAAGGGAGGGCCAAGATGGATTTTGTTCCCCCAGGAGAAGACCCCTTCACGGTGAGTATCCAATGGGTCATTCTCCTGGAGGCAGACTCCATCTTGCTGGGGTCTCCTAAAGCAGTAACCCCATTAGGGAGGGTCATTCATAGTAGAAGGCCCTCTACTATGTGCTCCAGAACTCGTCTACCGAACACTGTCTCAGCTGCGGCCCAGGCATGTAACTTATAATGCCTAACAAAGGATGACTGTGAAGACCATATCGCAGCCTTACAGATGTCCTCTACTGACACCTTGTTTCTAAATGCTGCATTTGTGGCCGCACATCGGATAGTGTGTGCTGAGATGCCCTCTGGCACTGGTAATCTATTGGCCTTGTAGGCTTCAATTATGCATGCCTTGAGGGACGAAGAAATGGCTGATGCTGACATTCTGCGACCTAAATTCGGCTGTGCCACATTGACAAAGAGACTGTCACATTGCCCTATGACCTCTGTATGGACAATGAAGGCTTTAACTGCACGTCTTACATCTAAGTGATGCCAGAGGCACTCAGTTGGGTGAGACGGCCATGGGCAAAAAGTTGGCAAAACAATTTCCTGTCGCAGATGAAACTCTGAGCTGACCTTTGGCCTGAAGGTTAGGCCAGTTCGCAGTACCACTCTGTCCGGATGACAGGTACACAGATTAGGGTTGACGGATAACGCCCTCAACTCAGAAACTCTTCTGGCCAACGTTATGGCTACTAAAAACAGTACTTTCAGCCAGCGAAGGTGGATGGATTGAACTGGCTCAAAAGGCAATTTTGTCAAGGCATTTGAAACAACATGCAGTTTCCAAGATGGAAACCTATGCATAGTTGGAGGCTGCGCCTGCTGCACTCCTTTGAGAAACCTTATCACATCTGGGTGGCGTGACGCCAGCCATCCTTGAATGGGATCCCAGACGGTAGATAATGCTGCCACTTGAAGTCCTGAGTGTGGAACTGCAAAGTCCTGCTTCAAAGCCATCCTGGAGAAAGTCAAGAATCGTGGCCACAGTTGGTGAAATGGGATCAATCCTTTTTCTACTTCCTCATCTTACGAAGGCTTTCCAGGATGTATTATAAATACGTACTGTAGAAGAGGGAGATGGAATGGAGGTTGCACCACAAAGTCCTGGATGACTGAAAACCATGGCCTTCTGGGCCAGTAAGGTGCTATTAGAATTAGCTGGGCCTCTTCTAGCATGACCCTGTGCAGAAACCTGGGCAACACTGGGGTTGGAGGAAAGGCGTAGAGTGGAATGTTTGGCCATGGAGTTGGCAGAGCATCTGTGGCTATCGCCTTGCTGTCGTAGAAGCGGGACACAAATGCTGGCAGTTGTGCGTTGGCTGCTGTGGCGAAGAGATCTAGTTGAGGTTCGCCGAACTGTAGACACACAGCTCGAAACACTTGCTTGTTCAGACCCCACTCCGCCTCTTGGATCGTCTGTCGACACAGCCAATCGGCCTGAACATTCAGTTTGCCCTGAATGTGCTCTGCCTGGAGTGATAAGACATTCTTCTCTGCCAATGTCAGAATGTGAAGAACCTCTTGATGCAACTGTGTGGACCTGGAGCCACCCTGGTGGTTGATGTAAACCTTGGAGGACATGTTGTCCGTTCTCACTAACACATGCTGCCCAGAGATGGACTGCCAAAAATGTTGGAGAGCGAGAAGAATGGCCCTGATCTCTAACATGTTGATCGGAAGACAGGCCTCCTCCCTCATCCACATGCCCTGCGCAAACTGCGTTCCGAGGGTCGCTCCCCAACCCAGCAGACTTGCGTCTGAGAAGATCTGTAGTCGATGAGGGAACAGGTACGTCTTCCATTGGCTGAGATCCTAGACATCCACCACCAAAGACTGACCAAACCCTGAGACTTCGAGATAAATGAACCGGGCGGCCCCTTTGTAGCATGATGTCTCTTTGAAAGGGACGCAGGAACTGCTGTAACGGCTTGGCGTGTAGCCTTGCCCACTGAATCATTTCCATGGTGGAGATGAACAATCCCAACAGGCTCGCCAACTTCAGAAGAGGTTGCCAATTGCTCTGCAGCACAGCAAACACCGCTCTCTGGATCTTGACTATTTTCTTGTTGGTGACAAACAGGGAGTTCTTTGTTCAGTCTATTATAGCTCCCAGATGTTCCATTCTGGTATTTGGTACCATGGAGCTGTTCTCGCAGTTGATCTGAAACCCATGGTGCTCCATCACTTGAATGACTAACTGGAGGTCTTGTGTAGCCTATTATTGGACGCAGAACGAATTAGGAGGTCATCTAAATACGGGTGCACATGCACACCCTGTTGTCTCAGCAGAATGATTGAAGCCAAGAGGATTTTTGAAAAAACTCGAGGTGCTGAAGCCAGTCCAAACGGTAGAGCTCGATACTGAAAATGATGAGCCCAAACTGCAAATCTCAGGAATCTCCTGTGTGCTGGATGTACTGGGACGTGGAGATAGGCCTCCTTCAGATCTAACGACGAGACGGACGTAATGCCTCTGTGATGGTCTTGAGAGTCTCCATCCTGAACCTGCAGAGTCTGACAAACTTGTTGATATACTGCAGATTCAGAATGGGTCTTAAGTCTCCTTTCTTCTTTGGAATGGTGAAAAAGTGCGAATAAGTCCGTGAAGACTTCTCTGTCACCGGCAGCGGCTCTATCGCGTTGATCTGAAGTAGATGCTGGATCGCTTTGTTCATTCTGATCATCTTGTCCTTGCTGTGACTGGCGGCTGAGGGCACAAACCAAGATCTGGGTAACTGGAGGAACTCGATGCTGTATCCGTTGACAATCACCTCGAATCCAAGCATCCGCGTGACCACCCTGCCAGGCTGATGGAAAAAAGGCCAGGCGACCTCCTATTGGAATGTCCGCATAGTCATGCCCTTGCTGGCTTGTCAGACTTGTTGAATTTGCCCGATCTTCCAAAAGGACAAAAGGAGCCTCTGCACCAAAAGGACTGGATCGGTTGCCAGGACTGCTGCTGCTGTTGTTGCCAGAAGGATCGCCTGTTGTCCCTGGAAAGTCTAGGTAAGGCCCTCTGAGTACGAAAGGTTGTTCTACTAAAGGAAGATGAAGAATTAGATCTGACAATATTGGGCAAGGTCTTTTTCTTGTTTTTGACTCTATCTGCATGCTTTCCAATTCCTTCCCAAACAGCACCTCGCTGTAGAAGGAGTAGCCAGCTACAACCATCTTGGAATGTAAATCTGCCATCCAGGCCCTCAACCAGGCATTTCTTCTTGCCACTACTGAAGAAGCCATGGATCTAGCCACCATTGCCAAAGCATCCCCAGTGGAATCAGCTAAGAATGAGATACCTAAAGGTACCCTATTTAACCCATCTCTAATACCTGGCTCCCCGGAGGCACCATTTCCAAAAGACGTTTAACCCAAACCATGGTAGCCCTGGCTATGATAGATGAAGGAACTAATGCTTTAATGGCCACTGCAGCAGCCTCATGCGCTCGCTTCAGAGCCACCTCTGTTCTTTTATCTAGTGGGTCCTTGGGGGCACCCTCGCCATCCTTACTGACTAACCCAGTGAATTGCAACCTGGTAACTGGAGAATCCACCAGTGGTGCACCAATTCTTTTGCTAAAAAATTCTGGTATCATATATAACTTTCTGAATATGGCTGGGAATCCCCTGCTGACTGCAGGATTACGCCACTCCTTCAGGATCTTGTTCTCAAACATAACAGGGACTGGGAAACACACTGGAGCCTCCTCCTCCTCCTGAAAGTAATCTCTATTCCCTTGAGGTCTGCCCTTAATGGGAGGATTACTGGAAGACTCCTCTTGTGGATCCCTAGCTCCCTCAGGGTCCTGCAGGGTCCAAAGCTGTTATTGCCTTAGTCAGGAGGAAGGCCAGGTCATCCATCTTGAAAAAAACGTGGAGTCTGATCAACTGGATCAGCTACCACCTCCTCAGAGTCAGAAAAACGTTCATATTCTAAATCCTCCTCCCCCACCATTTCCTCATCTCCCGGGAATGCAGGGGGGTCCCCATAAGTAATGTTCAATTTCCTTGAACTACCCTGTATGGGCGACCTGGATCTAACTCTAGGTTGAGCAGAGGAGCGACTGGGAAGTGAGGAGGCTGCAGTCTGTGCTGGCTCTACGCCAGTGACTGCATTCTGAACCGTCCTCATTAAGATGTTCACAAAGTCTGCAGGGGAAAAACCCTGCTACCCCTGACTCTCCCCTGCCGTGCCTGGAAAGGGGCCTCTCCCCCGCCCCCCCAGCCCTGAGCAGATCTTGCCTGGTCGCCTGAAGCTCTTCCGTGGCAGCGCTCTGCGTGACGTCTTCTTGCGACGCTCTGCTGCACGGCGCCGCTGAGGCACTTCCCCACGCCTTTTTTCTGCAGCGGTGCCACTGCGCCACTTTCTTCATGGGCGGTAGCCCTGTCCTCCAGCTGCAGTGTCTGCTCGTCGTCGGCCGCGCGGCTTCCCAGGCTTGCCTGGTCGGTAGCCCTGTCCTCCAGGTCTTCCCCACCAGTAGACCAGTCCTCTGTCCAGTTGCTCTGGCCTCCCTCAGCCTCTCTGCTTCCTGGGCCTTCAGAGCAAAAATCTTCCACTGGTTGCCCTGCCCTCGGTCAGCCAAGTGGCCTCCTTGGGGGAAAAATTGCCCATCTCTTGGTCAGCCAAGCAGCTTCTAGAGAAGGATTGCTTGCTGCGAGGTAAAGCAGCTCTAGTAGCCTCCGCAGAACTCCTAGGAAAGGACTGCCTAGGCGGAGAAAAGGCCCGGCCTGTCATTTTATGAGGAAAAGAAGGCGGGAAAAACACACAACCTATAACGGACACTCTAGACCTCACTAACACCCTAAGACACCGCAACACCAAACAATACTGATAACAACACACTGGGCACACCAAAAAGGACAGAAAACACACAAACAAAACCAACTAAGCCTGAAAAGCTGAGGAGTCTCTCTGAGATCCGTGTGCTCCCTTATGAGGCAGGAAAAAATACTACCTAAATGGAGTCTCACAGGAAGTAAGCTAAGCTTAAAAAAAACTACATCCTGCCTCCCACAGATGGGGTAAGAAATAACCCAGCAAGATGGATTCCGCCTCCAGAGAACACACAATTAAAGGAACTACCACCAGTTTCAACATTTATATGAAGGCAACAATGTGCTAGGCATTACACCCCCCCCCCCCCATGTTTTTAATGTCCATACAGGTATTTTCTAGTAGAGTCATCGTGAGTATGAATAAGTTTACACTGAAAATTAGACAACAGAATGTTTTTGTTAAGGTTTTGAAATTTCAAAATAATAATTTAATTTTTTAAATTCCAATCAGGAAAAAATGTGTATCTAAAGATATTACAGTTAAAATATTTTTAACTGGTTTCTGCAAAGACAGATGTGTTTTAAAAGATACTGAAGTACTAGATTAAAATTTAAAGTTTAGGTTAGATTTCTAGCTATTACAGAACATAGTATTGAATAATAATACAAGGCTCTGAGTATACGTGGCAGTTCTGTAGAAGCTAAGAATGCTAAATGGCAGACCATCTGCGAATGACTTGTATGTAAGTAGCACTAAGTTCCTTGCAGCTTATAAATATATTTATGGAAACCAGTGGTCCCCAACATTTTAGTGTCTGTGGGAATCTTTGGAATTCTGACAAAAGGGTGGCAGGCACAATCACAAAATGGTTGTGACAGGAGGCGAGGAAAATCACAAAATGTCAGGGATCAAGGTCATATACAACTATAAAATTAACTTTTTTAACATTTCAGGCAAAAGCTCTATTTAACAAGATACCTTTTACTCTGCATAGCCACTCAGAAGCCCTACTGGGGAAAAAGCACTTGGCAGGCACCAGGGAAAGCGTTGGCAGGCACCATAGTACCCATGGCCTCCATGTTGAGAAGCCCTGATTTAAACTATTTTCTTCTATATCAGTGATGGCGAACCTTTTCGAGACTGAGTGCCCAAACTGCAACCCAAAACTCACTTATTTATCGCAAAGTGCCAACACGGCAATTTAACCTGAATACTGAGGTTTTAGTTTAGAAAAAAGGTTGGCTCCAAGGTGCGCGTTACTCAGGAGTAAGCTTGATGGTAGTCGGTGGCTTTGCTTTGAAGCAACCGTGCAACACTTCGAATGGGTGAATCACGACCCTAGGAGGGTTTGCTCAGAAGCAAGCCTCATTGCCAGCAACTGAGCTTACTCCCAGGTAAAGGACTGTGCTTCAGTTCTTGCCATGAAAATTAGTGGGGTTTAACAGCGCTTAACAGGGTTACTTACACTGCTTCCCAAAAACTAGGTCTGAAGTTTAATGCTAATAATCTCCCTGAAATAATTACACTATTATCACACTGGGGGCCTGGTGGGGGAAGAGGGAAGTAAAAATTTTGCTTTCTGAAACCCACTAACTCCACCACCGCAAAATAGAAGTAAAAAGGCAATCAAAGAAGGCAATCCTAAATAAGAATGCTGTGCGAGGGGTGTGATAACTTCAGGAAAGCTAAATTTGTGGAGCAACCATCTGATCTGGGGTTTTCCTTCACATGTCATCACAGCACTTGACTTCCCACAAAAATGCAACAGGAACAGAAAAATAAAAGCATGGAGAATATTTTGAAATGGACCCCTCTGTCCCACATTTGCCTCTGTCAGAATGGCCCTAATTCTGACAAGGGGGGTGGGGAAGGGATGCTCAGAGCGGTAAGGGATGCTCCTCTCCTTTTCCTGCCAGTTGGTCGGAGCCTGGTTTCGCTCAATTCTTTATCGGTGTGAAATGCCTTTTGTCTTTTGTACTTTTGCTTTGATCCTGTGGGAATAGGATTGGCTTTGTGGGCTTAGGGACCTTGCAAGATCTCTCCTCCCCACCCTGAGCTCCGAGGCACTAAAAGCCCCATCACTCTCTCTCCCAGGGGAGGGGGCCCCTTAACAAACAGTTAACTCCAATCGGGGCAAGCGCCTGAATCCCACCACTGCACCTGTCCTGCTCTTGTAAGACACACTCCTCCCAATGGAAGCCCTTCACCCAGACTGTTGCTTTTTAATCCTACCACCAAAGTTTTAGTTTGGTTCCAAAAGTTACACGCCAAGAAAAGAGTACCAGCCTCCAGCCTCACAAGCTTTGTGGGGGAGGGGGGTACTTGTGGGGCGGTAGATGGTACTTACAGCAAATCAGGTCGACTCAAAAGGACCTCCCTGAAGCTCAGCCCCAGCCGGCAGGGCACCTTGTGCACGGCCAGCCTGTGCAGCGTGACTCCTAACCCATCTGCTGGCAGCTGCCTCTGGCTGGGCGAGGGGGGAAGGGGGAGGGGGAGATGATGGCATGAGTGCCCACAGAGATGACTCTGAGAGCCACCTTGGGCACCCATGCCATAGGTTCGCAATCACGGTTCTATATCAACCAGCATGAAGTTGCATGGACATCCATGTTGTAACTTAGTGATTTTACTAATCATTAGTTTAAAGATTTACTCCAAGGATTTTTACTCAGATTGCAAATGCCTTAGCAGACCAGGTGCTCAGGAGCAGCAGCAGCAGAAGGCCATTGTTTTAGCATCCTGCATATGAGCTCCCAAAGGCATCTGGTGGGCCACTGCGAGTAGCAGAGTGCTGGACTAGATGGACTCTGGTCTGATCCAGCTGGCTTGTTCTTATGTTCTTAAGGATAAAACTCCAATTCCATTACTTCTTCCTCCTGTCATCTTCCTTCAAGTGTACATCCAGTACTAGCATTCTCTTTGGTTCTCCACTTACATATTTAAATTTCAACTGCATCAGCACTTACAAAAACTGTCCAAGGCCCACAGCCAACAACTGAGTTCCTCCACAGGCATTTAGGCTCTTAGATGTGCATGAGACCAAAAATACTCAGTTTTAAGGCTAAGCAGAAACTGCTTCAGAATTTGAATGCAGATTTAATTTTATGCACCCTATTAAAGCATTTTACTACTTATTGTTTCCAGATATTATCTACCCTGAACAGCAAAAAGAGGAAGAGTTAAAATAAACAGGCTGAAGAAGGATGTTTTCCTAGAAATGGAGAAATATAAATTATTCTAACACTATTTCAGCATAAATACTCCTTCATTAATTAAACCACTGAAAAGGGAATCCAAACAAGGTGTTCTCCATAATGCTGCAGAAACAGCCACCTTTCAAAAGTAAATTTACTAAAATACACATATTTTCAATTAAACATTTCACTTTGTCCTATAACAATCAGATGGCCTTTTCCACTTACATTAAACTATATCCAGCAGCTAGGAATTCAGACATTTTAGAGGAAAATGAACGAAGGAATGTTAAGAACATAAAGAATGTTTGTGCATTCAATCTCCTAAAAGAGATTATACTGAAGCCTTCAGACTGCCTTACTAGAAAATAAGAAAGTCCCCAAAAGAACAAAGTACCTTTTTTTTACATTTCAGTAAAGATAGGGGGGCATTTGATAATATATACATGTACACATGTTCAAATGCAAATACAGTTTGTGCTTCATTAAGGTCCAACTTTTTACTCAAACCACCATTGCTCTAAAAATGGAACAATAATACTAACCAATGAAGCTGAATATTTCATTATAACCTGATGCATTTATTTACTTTTGGTTACGGAACAGAAAAACTCCAGCTGGAATTTCTTCATTCCTGAATAGCATCAGTTTTCATTACCTTGTAAGTTTTATGTTGTTTCAGCATAACAAAACCTGGGGTGGGGAAATCAAATTAAATATGTTCTACTGACAGAACTTCCTATGCATTCCACTCCATACAGATACTCATTTACTCTCCCTTCTGCTCTAAGAAATATCCTTCATTGATACAATACTCTTGAGGTATACAGCATGGGTAGAATGTCCATGGATATAATATTATCAGGTCCAATTCCAGATCAGACAGGGCATGATTGTGGCAGCAAGGTCCTGGAAGACTGATTAGTGTGCTATTATGGGAGAGTGAGGAGCAGCGTGGCATAGTGGTTAAGTGCTTGCATTGCCACTCACACAGTCAGGAGTTCAAGCCCCCTGTGGGTCAGATATCCTGGCAGCTGGCTCAAGGTCAACTCAGCCATCCTTCCATATCTTGGTCGCTAAATGAGTACCTAGCTCATAGCTAGGGGGTAAAGAATAGTTGGGGAAAGCAATGGCAAACTACCCCACAAAAACGGTTTGCCTATAAAATCACTGCCTGCAGTGGTACCCCAGGGTAGAACACGACTGAAGGGGAAACTTTACCTTTTTTATGGGAGAGTGCTGCAGCAACACCAAGTCTACCTTCCGCTTCTGTTTACACTAACACAATTCCACTGGACAAGAAACCTGGAATTCTAGACAATTCTTACTCTCCTTATCCACTTTGAAATGAAACTTGATAATAACTGGCTTACTCCTCTCAAGCAGATATATTTTTAGGCTTTGGGGTTCTAAGTAATGAACCCAGTTGCACCATGAGTTCTAATGTTTCCCATTATTGTCCTGAACTCCTGTCTCTTTTAAGATAAGATGCCTCTTCCTTTCTACACACCTGTTCTGAAAGAAGCCCTTGCCTGTACGAAAGCAACAGCGGCTGAAACATTTCTATTTACTTTAAAGAAAGAAAGCTCTAAGCACAGATTTTAAGGTGCAAGTTTCCAAACTGAGTTAACAATCTCTATACATCTTTTTTAGTCCATGCTATTTCAAGACAACAGGAAGATATTAAGAGCTCTTTCTCCTTTGGGGAAAAATGCTAAGACAACACTACTTTTGCTTTGACCATAGTTTATTTCTGCAAGATTCAGAGATCTAATTTCTCAAACTGGGTGGTAGACGCTACTAGCAGGTGGAAGGTAATCAATCTGTATGTCTTGCTGGTAACCTGCCTATCAAGGCTATGAAAAGGCACAGTTCAGTGGCACCCAGTGCTGCAGCCCCACTGTAGCCATGGAAAGAGAAGGGTGAGGCATAATTTCCTTCATAATTTCCTTCTCCTCAGACTGGGAATGAAATTGCACAGGGAGTAGAGTAGCCCACAAACAGACATGCAGCTGCGCAAGTGTGGGAGTCAGGTGAATATCAGGGTAGGCAAAAGACTGAGAGATTACAGGAGGTGTACAACTTCAAAAAGTTTAAGAAATAATGGTTAATGAAAAATATTACAAAACATTACTTGAATGTTTGAAAAAAAAATTGTATTTTCTCCATGACAGTCTCTTATGATTATAGATGATAATTTGAAGAGAATGTCCAAAGTCAACTGAGCATGAAGCACCATTAAATATTGTGTTCCGTTCACATACATGAGTTATAAATAACTAAGAAGAAAAAGAATTCCCTTATTGTAAAACAATGTAGAGAACACCCATTTTACAAGTTATATCAGAACAAATATTATATACATGTCATCTAGCATGAGGCTACAATGCTTGCAGAATGCAAAATTACTTCCTGGCTTGTAGTACAAATTTGCTGTTTGCAAAGAAGTAATAGTATAAGATTGATACAATGAACAGAGAAGAGCTATTCAAACTCTGTATTATTTTCTTTAACTCAGGGATAACCTGTTTGAGAAATCCCAATTTAAATGAACAGCTTGGCTGACTGCATTTGCTTGTCTCAGCACAGGTAGAACTATGCTGCTCAATTTGTTTCACACCTGCTCAGAATAGGATTGCCATGAAACAAGATAATCCTAACAATTCTCCTTAGTAGTGTGTTAAGAAGATACAACATTGTGTTGACTTGAGAAGGAGCTAGTTGGCATTCTACCATGGCCCACTCAAGACATACAAATACAAAAGATTGGAGAAAGGAAAGATCCTTCTTCGATTTACATGCAATCTCAGTTTATCAATCCCCACTGCTACTCCCAGCAAAAATTCAACCTGGTGCTATCCATGCTTGAATGTCACAGAATTCTTGGCATTATTAGTGTAACCCTATTCCTTTATAGTTATTTGCATAACAATGTTATGAGTTGTATCTGAGGACCCATTACGAAAACAGATGATCTGGGCTCACCAGTTTAAAGAAATTTCTAAATATGCTCTTTCATTTTTGAAAGTAGACACAATTTCCAAAAATTATCTCACTGATCAGAGCCAACAATTCTACTCCACAAGGGACAAACCAGATGTGAGGAGCAATATGTCCACCCATTCCCATCTAACAGGTTGGTGGTGGGTGCAGATCTGTTTTTAAACTAACAAGTGTGTAGGTGAGGGAAGCTAAAGGCTCATTTCTACCACTGGAACAGGACTTGAAACCTGATGAAAACACCAGAGGGCAGCAAAAAAAAGGGGGTTCGGGGATCAGTTCTCTTTAACTATGCACTTACTTCAGAAATGAACAGCTGCACCCATTTATACATATGTGTCGACTCCCCTCTCATGTCTGGTTTAGCCCTAAGACAACTCTGCACTTTAACTCCATTTACTGCAGCTCTATTCTACAGACCCTTCTATGAAATTGAATAATTAAGATCAGCATACTTCACTGGGATATGGCAAGTGGAAGAAGAAAAAAGGTGCTGAAAAAGGCAATGCAAAGTACAGCATCAATGGGAATTTAGATTTCAATAATGTAACGTTTTTAATGTACATCTGAGGAACAGAGACTCTCAGATGTTCACACATACATTTTAAGTGAACATATCCTGGCTAACATAAAACAAAATCTCTTCTATCGAACACCCTATATTCCAAACAATGGAGGGATGTTCTGAGTTAGCTATTTAAATGAGCACCCCAACAAAGTCATCTCCATGTGATTCACATTTCAGTATAAGCCTCTTACCTGCTGGGGTCTGAGTCTTAGTGGGGTGGTGATGTCCAACTGCTCCTGGCTGTGGAGGAGGACTTGCTCCTGCTTGTCCAGTACCTGGTGCTGGGCTCGTGCTGATCAGAGTTCCAGTAGGCAGAGGCTGGCCTCTCTTTAAAAGCTGCTTCTGTTCTTGTTGGCGGAAGCGTGGAGGCACCTCACGAGGCAAATATCGGGATGCAGCTGGCTGCTGCCCATTGGCAGATGCACGCTTGCCATTGCTATTGTTAGTAATAGTGCTGGTGGAAGTACTGGTACTGGTACCGGCAGGTTGGGGCTGGCTTAAACTGGTCTTAATAGGTTCTGGCACTGTGGAAAATGAAACATTAAGAATTAGATTACAGTAGGATGAATGAAATATTTTAAAAGGCAGCAAAGTGGAAAGTGGCTTGATTTGTATGCCCTTTTTGCTGGAAAAATCCTTCCGGTGGACACACTTTGGCAGCTAATAATTAGCAGCATATAGTCCCAAGGTTTATGATTTAAAAAACTCAGAAGAGGGTACATTCAGCAGCAATCCATTTCTTTTTAAATTATTTACTGGCAACCATGATTAACACAACTTAGAAACAAATGGAGCTGTAAAACAGTTGCTCTGCATTTAAATGGTTTCTGAATTTTTAAATTTTATATTTTAATTCAGCTTTCTGGCACCACAACTTAAACATATACCAGTACACACATGCACACAAACCCGTACAGACCCAAACCCTTGTGGCTGATACTTGAGAAAGAAACAAGAGTATGGTAGACCTGACAGAAGGGTGATGTGCCAACTATGAACTTTCTGAGTAACTTTTTTTCCCTGTTTTTGTTTTGCATAATGTATACTGATTGGGTTTATCGCTCTCATCACTGTGTGCCTGGATGGGGGTGCAGGTCTGGGAACAGATGGGGAATTCAAGGAATAGTATCAGACTGGGACAGACTAGCCTTGTAACAGAGAGGACTAGACAATTAAGAGATGTACTCCTTCCAGTCCTTTTCTTAGTCAAGGGTAGCATGGCATCCACTCTGGGATACTGTTTGATCTTAAGATGCTACCAGCATAGCCCAAGGAAAATCAATGTATTTATTTAATCCTGGATGAGAATGCATCACCAAAACCTAGTTAGATGAGACACGATTAGCGTGATCAACACTGCCCTTCTTTTGAAGAATCAGCCTCAGGGCTTTTTCAGCACTGACTTGATCTAGTAGAACTCTGTCCAGTGAGACCTGGGCCCTGCAAGGCCTGATGCAATTCCACAGGGCCTAAGAGACAGCACTGTTTCACCAGGCAAATGCTACAGTTCCAGCCTGGCCTCCTCATTCCAACCAGTCCACCTCTTCCCTCAGGGAGGAGTAATTTCTATCGCTACAGATAATAGATTTTAAGTGTGATTTTAAATTGTATTTCACTTACTGTTGATAGAATTTATGAAAATGATGTGTATGACAGAGTTATTGTTTTGATATGTTGTAATGTTGTAAACTACCCCAAGCCCACGAGGGGAGCAGCAGCATAGAAGGTGAATAAGTAATAAAAATAAATAATAATAATGTTCAGAGGCATGCAGTTGTTGATTGTGCTGGCCATCAAAATTCTGAAACATACTGTGGATCCCTGCTTTGATTATATGTCCCTATTGCTGAACATAAGGGAACATATCATCCATCCCTACTGAAAAACAAACTTCCTGCCAAAGTCTTTGTGCTGAGGTTAAATTGTTTTTAACTCTGGGACACTTCACAATTGACACAGAAGTTCCCATGTCTGGTGTGGTTTTGAGCCTTAAGACCATCATGATAGTGTTTCAAAATGTGTTAGGACATACACATGCAGCAGCTGCCATGCTTAATCTGGTGTTCTGAGAATGTGGTGGTGATCTGCAAGTCTGGAGATATCACCCTTGTCACAGACATATCATTACCTGGTGAGGTTTAAGTCTCTGCAAGGGTGAGATCCCAGTTAGCACTAACTCCATCTCCATGGGCGTCAATATTGTCATTGACTACCAGTTTATTTCTAGAGGAGACATCATGGCTACTGCCCAGTGATGCCCACATGAAACCTCTTATTTTTGGAGGTATACCCCTGAATACTATCGTGTTTCCCCAAAAATAAGACAGTGTCTTATATTAATTTTTGCACCCAAAGATGCGCTATGTCTTATTTTCTGGGGATGTCTTATATTCGGGGAAACAGAGTAGTTGCTGGCAGGCAAAAATGAGGAGGCTTTGGCCTCTGCAACCCTGGCAGGCAGAACTTCTGTTGCACCTGGATGGCCGCTATGAAGAACATGATGCTAGACTAGGAATTCCTAAAGTGGGCAGTACTGCCTCCTGTGGGTGGGGGGGAGGTGGAAACATCAAGGGGGTAGTGAGGAATTTTGGGTGCAAGTATTCCTGGGTCAGCTAGAAGGGAAAAGATATTGTCCTTCCATCCTGGTGAGTTTTAAAGGAAAAGCCAGCAGCACTCTCCTAGGTGTGTAGGCCTGGAGTGGGGGTGAGGGATCCAAGGCAAAGAGCTCTGTTGCTGCTGCTTTGCAGGACAAGAGGGGGTTTGTTTGTTTGTTTTGCAACAACATTCTCCCCACTGTGTAGCCCTGAGGTGGGTTGGGGGAAGCCAAGGCAAAGAGCCCTGCCACTGCTGCTCTGCGAGGCCTGGTTTTTTAAAAAGAAAAGCAGCAGCACTCTCCCCCATTGTGTAGTGGTGGTGGAGAGAAGCCAAGGCAAAACGCCAACAACGGCATCTTTATTGCTCAATTACTGTGCCTCGTTTTCAAGCTTCTCTCAAAAAGCCCTTCCTTACCTCTACCCTGCACTGGGGGACAACGTCAAGATGTACTTTATTGCCTTCTCAGCATCACATTTAGTAGAGAACGACTTCAGAGCACTCGTCCAGTTTCTTTCCAGAGAAACAGACTAAAAATTACTGAATATGGGGATCTAAGACTTCTTGTATATCCCACCCTACCCCAGCCAAGGTCCAGACACAGGGCGGCTTACACATATCAATATATAGGACATACCCCCAATAGATACTACTCACAATCAATACATATATAATACAATAAACCAGCTTATATAATTCAAGATCAAACAGGTAATTAAAAACTTTAAAAATATACAAAAAATTTGACGTCATTTTATTCTCTGTTCTACTCTCTAATAAGGAATAAAAATTGGTAGACTAACTAAATCAACTCTAGCTGAAGAAAAGGGAAAGAGAGAAAGAAAGGGAAGAGCAAGGACAGAAAAGGAAAGGAAAGGAAAGGGGGGAAAGAAAGGGGGACAGCAGGGAGGGGAAGTGTCTTTCAGCCTGATGTTGAGAAGCTGATATCCCTGCACCAAGACCATCCATCCCATTAAAACTGTGAAGATATTAACGGGTGAGATGCACATATATCCTTTCCTATTGCTAAAAAAGCTCAATAAACTGGTTTACTTTTACTAAGTCATGTTTTATTTGTGAAACACATGTGTGTGTTTAGAAGTGTTAGAAGTTGTTTTGAATTTGTAGTAGACTTAATACCAAGAAAGAAGTGTGTGTGTGTGTGTGGGGGGGGTCACTAGGGATGTGGCCTGGGAGCCAAAGGGGCAGCAGTATCAAGGTCTGCTGCTGAGGTCTGGCTGCTGGCCAAGCGGGAATGGCACAAAATCCCCACGTGAGTCATGACTAGTCCAGAATTCAGGCACAGTGGAGTAAGCACAGTTCCAGAACAGAAGGCAGGAGAGATAGTGAAGGTACAGTCCCAGGTCAGGGTTCACCAGCAAACAGTACAGCAAAGTCCAGAGGAGAAGTCCAGGGCCGGTCCAGAGTCAAACAGTCAAAGAGACGAGAACGACAGGGGGTCAGGAGTAGGATACAGGTCCAGGGCACAGCAGCAGTGAGATGAGGTGTTGGCTTCT
The DNA here is from genome assembly GCF_021028975.2 of Sphaerodactylus townsendi. Classification (NCBI taxonomy): domain Eukaryota; kingdom Metazoa; phylum Chordata; class Lepidosauria; order Squamata; family Sphaerodactylidae; genus Sphaerodactylus; species Sphaerodactylus townsendi. The sequence continues at coordinate 117,732,435 of NC_059427.1, read as the reverse complement.
GCAGCCTCTCATTTATCAATTGGGGGAGTGGACTGCATCCTCTTGCCTTGTTATTTGGAACTGATTCTGTGAGCCACTTATAACCAATGGACTGATGATCTAGCCACCTTTTGGTGCTCAGCCAGGTGGGAGTGAAGTTGGCATCATGTTGTTCCAATGGGGATGGTGGGCTGGAGGGGGGCTTGCTCTGGGTGCTGGTGGCATGCCCTGAGAGAGGGTAGGATCACCGAGGAGCCAGTAAGACGGACCTGGTTTGGAGTTGGCATTGCCAGGTGATGCTTCCTGGTCAAGTTGGTGCACATGTGCGACTGGCTGGACTCCTACTGGTGGATCTAAATGACCCAACGCTTCCTTACCAACAACTTCCACCTCTTCTTGGTCTAGGTTGCTGTTAATGTCATCTGGCTCCACCTCCGCCTCACTTTCAAAGCCAAGGAATGTCTCCCTGCTGTCGGTGGAGAAGTTGAGGGCAGGGTGGCATCGCTTTCAAAGCCGTAAAACGTGTCTCCATTGACCAACAAAGGGTTGAGAGCAGACTGTGAGAGGCTGGCATCACTCTGGAAGCCATGGAATGTCCCCTTGTGGTCAGATGAGGCGGGCGCCAGGGACTGGCTACAATAAGCAGCCCAAAAAAATTTGGAAACCACTGTGCTAGACAGACCAGATGATTGGTCTGATCCAGCAGGCTGCCATATATAAATGCAATTCAAATTCTGATTCTAAACTAAAGAACCATTTATATACCACTCCATATACCACCCACGTACTAAGATATATTAAGAGGCCCAGTTACCTGCAGCTCATCCTTAGAGTAGACAGGTAATTTCTTAGTAGTAGCATGCAGATTATGGGATTCCCTCATCAGGTATATTAGTTTGGTGCCCACGTTACTGAATTACAGGTACCTAAAGACATTTTTATTCATCATGACCTTTAGCAATCTAGAGAAACTGAAGCTGTTGATAGCTGAGAGCACTGATACATTTACATATTGCTTTTATAATGGCTGTTTAAAATTTAATTGTAAACAACCTCAGAGCCTGAAATGCAGAAAATGTAGAATCTAAACTGGGGGGAGGGGGGGTGTTTAAACAAAAATAAGAGCAGACATCTTAAGAAAGAATAAATACAACTGGATTCTTGCCTTCTCAACCTGGAAATCGGCGGGTTATAAGCAGATGGAAAGTGACATTCCATTCCTCTGTTCCCTGCTTCTCTGAACTATTACAAAATAAAAATGAGCCTAAATATCATTTTAAAATGACATCATCTCTTGTTTTCCCCCCATTTTTAACTTCTTGTATAAAGCTCAAACTCTGCGTGCTACACTAAATTTACAGCATGCTTAATGCTGTCCAGGGATGCATACTCTGGAAATACACATAAAATACTGACTGTTTAAACTTCTTCAGCTGCTGCTCTAAGACTAGCAACATTTCCTAGATTTAAATTGGAATAAATCCAGAGCTAAGGAAAATTACCCAAGAACAAAGAATAAATCAGAAAAATACTTGTATGAAAACTTTTCACCATATCCCACAAATGTTAAAACACAAGAGATAGATAACACAAAGATATTGTTGGCAAAATGCAACATTATGGGGTTTATGCAAAAAAGTGAAATCAACCTGCTCGTTCAGTAGTATTTCATTGCAAGGTTTGAATGTCTGGACATTTTTAGATAGCATGCTACCAATAAAATAGTATGTGGATGTGTTCAAAAAGCAGTTTGGCTTGAGACCTATTCACAATCTTCTACTTTATACATGAAATCAGCTATTGGAAGTTTAGATCTATTTTAAGATTGTTTCAAGGAAATACATTTCATAAGCACTGATTAAAATGTGAAATTTGCTGCCGGAATATGTAGTGATGGTCATAAGCACAGACAGTTTTAAAAGAAGATTAAACAGAATCACAAGAGATAGGTCCATCAGTGGCTACTAGCTATGGTGACTAAAGAGAACCTTCACATTCAGAGGCAGTAAACCTTTGAATACCAGTGCCAGGTGCTAACAACAGAGGAAGGTCATGGCCTGTATGCCCTGTTTCTGACCCTCCAAAAGAACTTTAATATTCTTAAATAGAAGAAGAAGAGTTGGATTTATATCCCCCCTTTTGGATCCCACCACTGCTCAAAGGGGCTTACAAACTCCTTCTCCCCTCACAACAAACACCCTGGGAGGTAGGTGGGCTGAGAGAGCTCAGAAGAACTGTGACTAGCCCACGGTCACCCAGCTGGTGTTGAAGTGTACAGGCTAATCTGAATTCCCCAGATAAACCTCCGCAGCTCAGGCAGCAGAGCAGGGAATCAAACTTGGTTCCTCCAGATTAGAGTACATCTGCTCTTAACCACTACACCACTGCTTCTCCTAGGCAGCATACAGGGTTTTTTCCCCTAATGTTCCTAGGCCTGTTTTGCTTCCAGAAATTTTGTGAAGTGATGTTTACAGCACCGCGCTCAGAGTAAAATACTAATATGGTACCTTTAACAATCCCTAAGATTCAAATAATCAATTTAGATTTCCTTTTTCTTAAACCTGTAATGAACTATTGAGGTTTAGGACTTAAGAACCTACTGTATATTTCCCCCTTCATTCATTCTGCTGTCTGCAACATAAAGAACATACCTACATGTTCTCCAATTGTTGTGTTGAATGCCCCACTTACTTCAAATACAAATAAGCTTTCCCTTGTATATAATTTTCAGGTTACAATCTTTCTTTAGTGAAGCCATTTGTTCACATAGGACAGCCATTCTTTAGGCTTTGGAATAGAAAACATGATCATATCCATTTTAACAAATGTGAAAGGCTAATGTATACACAAAGACATTTTAACTCTTACATCCATGTGCACAGTTTTTAGACAGAAACCAGAGCGACAAAACAACTTATCCAGAGGCCAGCTTTGTGTCATTCTCTTTGTTGTCTGGTTCCTCTCATTCAAACCTATTCATTAATTTATTATCAGCCATGTGTGCACATTCCAGTCATGATTTAGACCTGCCCTCCACATTTCAATCAGACATATCACACATGCTAATTTAGCCTGAAGTAATGAGGCCAAAGTCACTTAGTCTGTATCCGATTCTGGCACAAATACTGACAAAATCTAGCTAGCTACATACCAGTAGCAGCCCCAATGAGGATCAGAATAGTTCCAAGGGCAAAGGCTGCTATGCAAAGAAAAAAAAGGGAGTTTAATGGCTAGGGAAAGCATCGGTTTCATGCACTCAGGCAGAATTTGCAGAATTGCTGTTCTGGAATTCTGACCGAAGAAATGCACACCTATTCCTGTTATCAAACAGAAGAACTCCTTCACAACTGAGAAAACATGGTGGGCACAACGAAATCTTGATAAGGACAAAGGATTCTAGATGTAGCAAAATAGAACTGAGATCATATGTTCAAACACAACCTAGAAAATAAGTATGAGATGCATTAAATGACAAAGGGGTTTGGACAATGGGTTGTATGTCACTAACCATTATGTTTAAAGAAAGAATATTTGCTCTTTCCCACTCATCTCCTGTGCTGGTAAGAAAATGGCTCTAGGGGTTGAGAAACTTGCAAAAATTACTTGAGAAGCAGTGTGAGGAGCTGCTGTAAGAAGCAAGAATCGGCATCCGCAGAAGTGACCTCTTCCCCCATCTTGCTTGTACTCTGCGAACTGAACAAAATCTTGGCAAAGGGGGCATTTCCTTCCAATACTGTCTTCACATTACAGCTACGATGCCACAACCCCACACTGTTTGCAAAGTTGCAGGAAAAAGGGACAGAGATTGCTTTTGCAAGATCATGCTATTCAAGATAGTTTAGATTTAAACCAGCATCAGAAGTTAAACTGTCTTTTACATATTGAAAAACTGCAAAGAATATAAACTGTTTTGCTTTTTACTTTCTCTGTAGAAACAGCCATCTTTGGTTTTTATCCAGGCAAAGGGGCATCCTTAACTTCTTTTGTCTCCTCCACTCTAGGTTTACTCAAAGTCTGCCTTTGGAGATCCTTATGTTGATGAGACTATAAATACAGATGAACAGCTTAAGCAGTCTTCAACATTTGATGTTTCCCAGTGTTGCAACATACGATTTTCTGCTTTATCATTTGATATGCTGCAAAATATTTTTATTTTGTTTAAATACATATTGCAGCTTCATGGCAGGATTCTTTTATTCCAGCAGACCTTTAAGGATCTCCAAGCATATAGAAGGAACGAAACTGACTATAGACCCTTAGGAAATGAATTTTAAGCCAGCCTTTTACAAAAATATTGCTACTAGGGAATACAGCTTTCCAGTCGTTAACAGATTATACACAGAAAGCATTCAAACGCAGTGAATAAAAGATCAGCCCACCTCAGAACAGCCCTTTTACTTTTTAGAGATCTTAGCTTAATACTTAATGGTACCTGATAACCTACCTAACTTTTCTGGCTGAAATGGAACCCTGACCAACCATAGCTAGGAGCTTCTTCCTGTTAACTCTTCTGAAAAGGTTTGATACAATACTCAGAGGATTTCTGTTGGAAAATGGGCTTTTAATTGTGCCAACAAACATTTAAAAATTATTTGAGGTTTGGAGGCATGAGAAGCAGGGTTGTTTACAAGATACCTACATTCAAGTATTTGCTTGTTAATTGTGAAAAATTCCACATGCCACAATTATACTTTAGTTTAGTCTTTATGCTCAAGCAAACTCAGCTTAAGTATAGCCACTCAACTGGAATTGGCTGATTTAGTCATCCCTCAGGTCTCTTTGGAAACTAGTATCAACAAGTGAGAACTTGGAAAAGCTTCTTCCTGCTCCTGAATTCTCATTACAGAAAAAGATAAATTACAATACAAAGCCCTTGACACAAGGCAACACTTCTAGACAACTTTTTGAGGTGCCTATTTTTAGTGAGTAGCAAACAGACTTGAAACCTTAGGAACTGGGAGGTCCCTTCCTTCTTGACTTAGCACTCTGGATGTGCGGTGCAAAGTAGTATTAGGTCACAGCTGATTTATGGCAACCCTCTTTGGTTTTCAAGGCAAAAGATGAACAGAAGGAGTTTACCATTCCCTTCCTTTGCATAGCAATTCTAGATTTCCTTGGTGGTCTCCCAGTTTAACAGCCAAGATCTGATGAGATAGGATAGAGCTAGTCTGGGCCATTTAAATCAGGGACTGTGATATAGTTCCTCAAAATCTCATATTTGCCTGAATTGAAAAATGCCCTCCTGGATTATTTGCAGTGTGTCATTTTTAACAGATGAATTTGGGCCCAGTGTTGAAGGCAGCTGAAGTGGGCAAAAAGAATTCTGAAGTGGTTCTCTGAGGGCATTCTAATGGATTATTCACCATTCCCTAGCATAGGTTCATAATGGAACATGTCAAGATACACTGTTGGGAAAAACACACAAAGTGAATCAGGGAGATAATAAACATGGCTTTTCTGAAATTTCTTGCTTATTTGTATAAGTGACCTATAACTCATATTCCATTGGCACTAATCAGCAAATAATAAACATCAATATACTTGGCATTCAATTGAAAAGTTCTGGGACTATTGAAGGACTCACTACTGTGGAGGAAACATTACTGTATCCCTACTTGTGTATTGAATTGTGTGCAAAAGAAGATGGGTTTTCTTTTCAGTTGCCTTTGATAGTGGGACGATTATCATTTTTCTTCTGGCTACCACAAGACATTGAAGCTGACAGAGCAGTGGAATTTAATGTCAGGTCACATGTTAAATTTGAATCTTCTGAAATACTGACACTTAAGCTTATTTATTTTTCTGCCCCTTTGAATTCTGGTATGTTATTGAATTAGAAAAAATTAAAAGGAATTATTTTTTGTATTTTCTCTTTATTAAACAATGACAAAATGGGGGCTACATTGCCATGGTTAAAAGAAAGGGTACTATTTCTTTATGAGATACATAAAATATGTAAATGTATTTAAATATAATCAATCAGTTAAAAACCATAAAATTATTTTTAAAAACTAATCAGCTGACAATGCTAGTTAGGAATAAGGTGGGGGGGGGGAAATCAGCCTACTAACTTAGAATTAATGTTCATGAAAACTCTTTATAGTGGCTAATATTTTCCAACAATCTATAAAGGAGTTCTAAATTTATCCTGATGGTACAAAAAACACAACCTACTGTTACACTCATCAAAGGGCAGGGAATCATTTAATAAAAAAGTGTTCGGGCCAAAAACAAACTTTGCATGATTATGAAATTTGGATGACAGGCATTCAGCTACAGCACCAAGATAAATTAGAACCTTATGGCTTGGTTTCAAATTGTCCTGCTGTTATGGATACCAAATACTACAGTGTTATGGATATCAAATACCACAGTGATTTACTTAAGATATTTTAAAGTGACTACACATCAAAATTGTAACATGTACTAGACTAAAATCCTTTATACACAATTCTACAACACCCTTTGCTGGCTAAGTAGCTGTGGAGATTTGCTATTGCATTGTGGGAAAATGCCCGCTGCTTTGAGTGACTGCATTTGCTTTGCTAATGATTTCTCTGCTATGGCAGATCCAACATTTGCCTTATAAACTGTCAATTGTTTTAGTCTGCCTTTCTTGATCCAAACCATACATTTTGGAATGATTTTGCTCTGAATGTACAAACACTGTCTCTCACCAAACAAACTTCATAAGATGAAAGCATATATGGCAGCTGCTATGGTCAGTGAGGCCAGCTAGAACACTAAAATGCTGTGCACCACATATTTAATCAGCCCCAAGGGCCAATCTGCCAATCTACAAAAAGACCTTGCCAGTTACACAAGAGGCTTCCTGTCTACCCTTTCACTTGATGGTAATATATTGCCATGGCTGTTGTCATTTAAGGAGCTGTCTGAGATACAGTAAATGAAATTTCATCTAGTGTCATCCTGATGCTGTTGAGATCAGTCCGCTGTCTTCTGAATTGTTCATTTCTAAATAACACTATTTAATACACTATTTTAGATATCGTTATACTAAAGAACTGAAGCCTGTATCTTTTGGTTTTTTGTTTTTGAAACAGGTAGGGAAGTACTGATTGTATCACAAAGACAAAGCAAGCATGTAATTTCAGAGAAAACCATATTGCCTTGGACTTCTAATGACAGCGATTTATTCCTAACACATTGCAAGAGCTTCCCACATTCTAAACAAACCGCTTACTGCTAATAATCACTGCATAGTTAATGGTATATAACTTCCTAATCCAATTTTAGAGAAACAAATCCAATAATTACTTACATATGCTTTGTAATGATTAAAATCTCAAAGGAATCCCAACTCTACACAAAAGCATTAAGAAACTGTATATGATTTTTATTAATGCAATGAATGGGATCAGTCACCCAGATTTCAATTACTACAAAAGCTTTTAAGCACATTTCTGGGACCAAAGGAAATAATGCACATAGCAGTGACTTAAACTGCCTAAGCCCCTCAATGCTGATTTCTGGCTGTATGGACTTCCAAACTCCAACTACCACTGAATACCATAACATACCACATTTCTCTCCAAAATTTATACCAAACTTGCAATTGTTACTTGCAACTGTTTGTTAGAGAGGGAAAAAGAGACACAACACAGGGGAGCATTCTGGCAAAGGAACAGTTAAACCCAGCAATGCATTCTTGGCTGCTGCTGTGACAGGATTTATTTACAGCTTCCATTAAACACAGCAGCTCCATTACAGAGGGCTGTATGTGAGAAGAATTTTTGATTATACAATGCAAGTGCCTCACTGCATTAAACATAGCATGCCAATGTATTCCCCCCCCCCCCCCCCCAATCCATAATTGGTTTGGGTCATTGTTTGATGGGTTTATGAATTCATTACAGGAAACAGATGGATCCCATAAATCAGAGCTATTCATCCAGCCAATCAAATGGGCAATTTTTCCTTCTCCGCTCTCTCTCTCTCTCCCCTCCTCCCAATCAATCTTAATGAAGCCATTTCCTTCGTACCCAAAATTGTGCATGTACACTGTGCAGAGAAAGAGGTTGTTAAAGCAACCTTGAAACAGGAACAGGAAACAGGAAACACCTTTTAAATAAAACCAAGAAGATTATCACACCCACACAAAGGTAAACCCTACTGAAGCCAGATACAAAGACAAGAACTTACCCAGATCAGTGAAAACACTAGAACTACAGCAGAAGTGGTACGATGTTCTTTTGAAATAAATACTGATTTTTTTTAATGGTAAGAGTACAATTTTGGAATGGAAACACTTATTTTTCCCCCATTCCACTTTGAAATGGTGAATTTTTATTCAGAAAATTACTTCCTTTGTCTACTAAACTCTCATGTTTGACAACAGTGACATCTGCTGGTAAAAGTAAAGGTACCACATAGCTTACATAAGAGGTAATGTTTCCAACATAAGTAGTACTGCCCTACTATCGTTCTTCACCCACAGAAAGGTCAAAAGACAGAATTGTGCAAATGTAAGTTTGGTAATGAAATAATCTCACTCAATCTGACACAGTGCAACTATGAGAAATTGGGTGGGGCTTTTTTTAAAGGAACAAGATTTGTAAGATGTTGTCAAAGCTGTAAATATTCTGTGTACAATCCTCAAGCTTCTTATTTGGGAACAGCATCCATAAGAAGCAATAAAGTTTCAATTTGCAGACTAACACTCAGCCATAAACACACTGCACAGAATCCAGTTCCATAGATTTCCACATACGAACATTCAAGAGGTTAGGGACTACAGTCGATCAAGCCGGATATGTTTAATCACTTTAATCCCCACAAGACACTAATAGCAGGAAAACAAACTGATCTAGATTTTGTTGCATTTGTTTTTCTGGTGCGCTGCATTCTATTTGGGCGCTTTTAAACCAGGGGTGTCTGATTCTGACACCCCAGATGTTCCTGGACTACGATTCCCCTGCCAGCATGGCCAGTCCCCTGCCTAAGCAATGAATGCAAGGTTGGGTAGGGGTTGCAACATATTCCCTCACTTTTCACTTGGACTCTTGCTATGGGAAGTTAATATGTTCAGAATCCCGTGTGCTTAAATGTTAACTTCTGAAAAGGTTTTGACATAGTATCCTGTTGGCAAATGGGCTTTTAATTATGCCAAGAAACATTTTAAAATTATTTGAGGTTTGGAGGCATGAGAAGCAGGGTTGTTTGAAAGATACTTACGTTCAAGTATTTGCTCATTAATTGTGAAAAATTCCAGATGTCACAATCATGCTTTAGTTTAGTCTTCACGCTCAAGCAAAGCCAGCTTGAGTAGCCACTCAACTGGAATTGGTTAGTTCACTTCCCCTTGACTCTCATTGGATATTAGTATCAACAAGTGGGAACCAGCAAGAATTTGCAGGCAATATCTAATTTCTTCTCCTCCAATATTCTCTTTCCCTTTCCTGAAAACCCGATAACCTCTCCCATTTTCCTGCTTTCTTCTCTCCTTTCTACCCAACAGTAAACCTATCTTTATCTGCCCCTTAATCTTCAGCTTTCCCAACCACTTCCCTTGGAAGCTGCTGCCTTGGAAAACTGCAGTTGTGTGGTGCCAGCCACTTGGCAAGGCCCACTTGCACAGTAGGGAACCCTGAATGACTTGCAGGCAGGGGGTGGGGGGGCAGGAGCCGGACTTAACTTTTCTGTGTGTCCCCTTTCCACACTATTTTGACTTTCCCTCCTCCCTTCCAAATCTTCCTTTTCTGCTTCCTTTCCCTCTTCTCTGCTATTTACCAACATATGATTTATCTACTTACCATCTTCAGCTATAGTTATTCTTTATTTACCTCTTTTTTGTATTTTTGTCATAACCAATGGTTTAAAAAATGATTTTAAAAAATTGAAATCAGATTCTTTTACATTTTAAATTAAATATTTTAATAAAATTATTTTTGAAGAAAAAAATCTACCTAAAGGTAGTTTTCTGTTTAAGATTGATAGTTTGGGGATGATTCATCATGCAATAAGGATTAGTTTTTAATTAAGGTTGTATATTCATGCAATTTTTTAAAGTAAATGAATTCAATTAATCCATTCACAATATCATACTCTTCCAAAGGTTTCTGTAAGATTTTTTGAGGCAATGTTTCTATCTAGAAGATATTATCACATATGCTTGTTTTGCAATTCTCAAAACAGAATTTGTGTCTGCAGAGATAACATGCCTCTTCTTCACAGCAAAAATGCTATCAAATAAACATATGGAGTTGAGAAAAATACCAATTTGGAGGGGGGGGGGGCAGTGTTGAAGTTACTCCTAGAGACAGCACTGCCCTATGCCAGCAGATCTGCCCTCCTTGGAGCACTTATCCCAGCAGAGGGGAAAATATGCCAGTGGTCAGTCGCTGTGTCGACACTGCAACACCATCAGCATCCCTGTCAGCACAGTGGGGATGTGGTGGAAACATGGAGGAATCTGCACAAGGAGCTAAGTGTGAGGAGGGAGGGGCAAAAAGTAAAAAAGAAAGTGAAACCTTTTGGGCAAAATATTCCACTAGTCTTGGGATCTTTGTGTATATAGCATGAGGTTTATAATATTATTCTCCCCCTGGTAGCAGGCCGTAAAAAAGACCCAGATTGGGAATATTTTAATGAAGTTCCTCTACCTATGGGTTAAGCAGGCAGGCATGCACAATGCAAACACAGCAACAAAGAAACGTAAGACCTGGCAGCCCGAATGAAACTGGAAATAGTTCACCTTGCAATAAGTTCATAATGATCTATGTATGCATTTCTCACAGTATAACCAACTCAGTAATTTTTTATGCAACTTTAAAACTAATCTGAAAAGTTATTATTTTAAAATTGAAGCCTTCATATGGTTGTAAATATTAAGATTAGAGCAGCAAGGATGAGTCTATGTGGAAAACTATGATTTAAACTTAGTCTTACTGACTAATGATTGAAACTGTGATTTAAATCCACATTGGTCAAACCCCTGGTGGGGTTTTGACCACATTGGTCAAATCTGACAATTATGGCAATTCCTAGTGGGGTTTTCAAGGCAAGAGACATTCAGAAGTAGTTTGCCATTGCCTTCCTCCATGTCATGCCCCTTGGTATTCCTTGGAGGCCTCCCATCCAAATACTAGCCAGGGTCGACCATGTTTAGCTTCTGAGATCTTTAATTATTTTGGTTTTCCAACTGGATTTTTTCTCCATTGAATGTGAGATCAGGCTAGTCTGGAGTGATACAGGTCAGGGCATTCACTTCATTTACATCCCACCTTTCTCCACAGTGAGGATCAAAACAGCTTACATCCTCCTCCTACCCCTTTTTATCCTCACAACAATCCTGTGAAGTAGTTAGGCCAAAAACATGTGACTTGAACAACATTGCCTAGTGAACTTCCTTGGCAGACATATGACTTGAACTGGGGTCTCCCAGAGTCTACTCTGAAGCTGTAAATGCTATATCATACTGGCTTTCACAGGGTGGCTGCTGTTGAACAGTAACAAGCAGCTAGACCTACCTGTCATGCAAATCATCTGGTATCAAGTCACCCAGTGGTGACTGCCAGGCATAGAGTGCCAACCTCTGGATGAATTCTGGAGATCTCCCACAACTCTAACTGGTCTCCAGATGAGGCATTATATCCAGGTGTGGCCCCTCCCCAAACCCTTCCTGCTCAGATTCCACCACAAAAATCTCCAGGAATTTCCCAACTTGGGGCTGGCAACCCTTTTGAGGCTTGGATCTAATGAGTCCTCTCTCAGACAAAAAAAGCCTGGAAAGGACACTGCAGCAATGCCTAGTTGAATCATGCGAGTCAGGTAGTATCAAGTCACCCAGAGGTTGCTTCCAGGCCTGGGGTTGCCGGCATCCTGGTGGGACCTGGATATACCCGAGAATTATAAATGAACGACAAACACCACAGATCTACTCCTGAATATTCCAAACCAAATCAACTGTATCTAACCTTACATGATCTGTACAGATAAGCTAAGTAAATACAAAGTGACACAAAACACACATTGAAAATATACAGTTCTTCAAGTTCAAAAATAATCTAATGAGAAAGGCAAGCCCAATAGGCACTCTCTCTCATTTGCTTGAAAATACTTTTGTCATAGAACACTGCGTTAGCAGTTACATCACAGAAGAATTCTCAAACAACCTGTTCCATCTGTGGATCTTAAATCAGAAAGACAACAATTTAGCCAGATTGCATCTTAATTCCTATTAACGGTCCTCAACTTGTACAACGTAATTCATTCTAGAAGCACTTCCCAAGACATATGATCATCAAACGAAGTTGGTAGATAACTGCCCTTCTTAAATAGCTGTGATAAAATAGTGAAATTTTATTTTGTCACCTATTCAGCAGCTCTTGATTCTGACAAATTAATTCCTAATTCTGGTGCCAGAGAAGATGCCTGAAAAATATGTCATCCAGAAAGAATTTAAAACCAACAGTGAGATACCAATATTTTATGAGGAAGCCATGGTAATCTATAAGCTCCACAGTGAGTCACAAAGCACACTTTTCAGAGTGAGCACTTCCTATCACTTTGTACAAATTACGCATTTTCACTTGAATCTGCCTTTCTTATCTTCTTTAAGCATATAAATACAAGTGAACTAAGAATAGCAGTTAATGTGTTGCTCAATTTTGAGAGCTCTAAACATTTTGCTTTCACATTTTTTAACGCTAACAGCCTCTCAAAACTGTGCTTTTAAAATCATTATTTCTGCATCTCTTCAGGATCCCTGGAGATGTTACTCTCTTGCTATCTATATTGCATCTTCATAGAACATATGGAATCAAGGCTGCTATCTGTGAACTTATCAATTTCTTCCTTCTTGTTAGCTAGTTTAGCCTTCCTGATAGAACATTTTCTATTGCCTCATCAATAACTGTCTTTATGGAAACTGGTGTCTATCCTTGACTCAACCTTCAGAATGCTGATGTACAACAGGAACAGATTCTGGTGAACCATTTTACTACAGACTTCTGGGATTGTCCAAAAGCATTTGGGCAAATTCTACAGATCAGTTTAGTTGCCAGTTACCTGATAAAACAGGATGCAGCACATCTCTCCACAGCAATGAAGACTGAATCTCCGCCTGGTTTTTCTCACTCTGCATAAATTTGAACCGTGAACTTTACCAAAAGCCAGCAAAAATCAGGGGAATCAGCATGAGGATGTTCCCCCCCCCCCAAATCATCCTACTAGTTGTATCCCCTATGGAGTGGTCTACAATCCCACATTCTACACCAATTAGTAAAATTTCAATAACAATAATGTAGACTACTACAAAGTTAGTTGCCAAATAATAAAGAAAAGGGTATATTATTAAAGCTAACTGCTGAACTTTGAAGCACTACGATTAATATTCTGATGACTGCAGGAGAGGCATAGTTCTTTTCTTTCTTTTTTCCCCACACAAAGAAGCTGCGCCAAACAGTTCAAAACATGCTGGGCCTGACAAACCTGTGAGCTGCTGGAAGTGAGAGCAGCAGAATCCTGCATTCTGGTCTACCCATTTCACCTCCAGTTTCTAATTTATTTAGCTATTTAAAATCTTTCCATCAAAAGGTCTTCTACAAACAGATCCAATAATAAAGCACATTCTTTGTAAGATTCATACAAAATTAATTATTGAGATTAATTATTAAGATTAAAAGCAGAATCAATACAGCGCAACATCAATTGTCAGATCTAAAGAGATTCCAGGACAAGTGAATTTTTCTTATCATACTAAAGGTTCTAAAAACCAAAACTGGACAGATCAGAGAACTTCAGGTTATTATGGAAGGTATGACATTGTGATCCCAGTATTCTGCCTCAAAATGGAGAGTGAAGTTGGATTCTTCAGCAAGGGCTACAAACTGTCCTTTTAAGGTTACATGCAGTCAACATTAACCTGCAAAGATCTTGATTTCTCTTCTCTGGAGAAATCAATGCCAACAATGACTCTAATGAGCAACCAGAAGTAAAACTCATCCAAATTAATCAAACATCCTAGGTTCAGACCATGCAGGTTCTAAATATAATCAATCTGTCTGCAGTCTTAGCACCAAACCGACCTCTGCCAGAAAAAGAGAGCCCAAACTGTACACAGAATTGTTTTGCTGGACAGCACTATAGAAGCCGGAGCAGCATAAAGAGAAAAAAAAACAGCTGACTGAAGACACTACAGTCAAGAATAACTCATTTTACAAAATCTATATTGTAATTGTTGGTCTGGGCACAAGTATAATTTCAGTCTTCTACCCTGTCATTTCAGTAGTATCAGCTTCCCTTTACAGCAGCAGGATTTGTGCTACGGTAGCAGGGGTAGAGCATACCTAAGTCGAGTTGTGTTCTCTGCTAAACACTCATTGTGTTCAGTGCTGGTCTGCACCCTGCTCTGCTCCACAAGGTAGCCGAACCATCATCACAGAAGCTTTGTCAGTAGGTATGCTGCCCAGAATGTTTTAAAATTAAATTTTTCCATGGTCAGAGGCCAGGGAGCTATGGCTTCAATAGATGGCACAAGTACCACTGTAGTGTATTTGGTATTCAAATCACATCATTTCATTATAGATCAGTGCAAATTCTAATTCTGGCATATTTGGGAAGGGAGGTCCTCAGAAAAAAATGATTTCATGTCCAAAGAGTGGCCCCTCTCTCAACAGACGCAATCAAGACAGCATATATGAATAAGTCTCTACCCTGTCTGTTGAATGCCTGAAATGGACAAGCAACTTGTTATTGTTTCCCTTCAGCGTACTGGGTAACAAGGAGAAGTGAATTTTCCCACATAGCTACTGGGGAAAGGGAGGAATTATTATTTAACCCTCACCTTCCACCATTTCAGTGTCAGAAACATTGATACCATAAGCAAAGGTTTTCTCACTCTTAACTTTAGTCAGCTGAGTAGCATGGTTTTAACCTATTTCTGAATGTTAACAGTCCAGTTCAATTGCCCAGCCTATAGTGATGAATGATGAAATTTTGGGGCTAGATTAGCATGAAAGATTTGTTATTTTCAGACCTGAGTGATATCATGCAAATGAAACATATTCTCTCTCCCACCCCACCCCCACCCCCACTCCACCATACTGTACTGAAGCATTAAGGGGGACAGATGCTAGTGACATACATTTTTCTTTGACACAAAAATACACAGGGCAGACAGGACTTAGTGTAATATCTAAGTATGTGAAAGCTGCTATTGTGATTTATCATTAACTATTACAATTCAACCATGGATTTACTCCAGGCAACTCTTTAGGGTTCTATTTGCTGATGCTTCTGGTTTTAAAATAGGCTTCAAAATAATTTGTTTCTAGGCAGGGATATCTCTATACTGATGTTAACAATAACCAGCATTGAGACCTAATACTTTGCTAATTCATTTAATCCTTGTGGTACTTGCATGTTAGAACATGGCCCAAGTCCACAAAGGGATTTTTTGGCTGATTAATACTGCCTGCGACATTCGAGTACTTTCACAGTGAAAACTTGGGATGATGCAGTACAAGGAACACTCTTCATTAATTCAGCTGAAGCCTAAAGAATTTTATGTCTGCAGGGCCATCATACATTAATGACATATATAGGAAGGAGCATTTAAATTATTCAAGAACCCTAGGAATGCAGATCTAGCAGTTTTAAAATTTCTCAACTGCCATACAAAAAAAAACCCCTTTCAGGCAACACACACATACAAGCAAGCTCAGCTCTCCAATCAAGACTGATGAAAACCAGCAACATTTCTTTCAGTCTGTCCTGCACAGGAACATGAAACCTAGGAAATGTAGCCACCCTTTTACATGACCAGAGAAGCCTGCAAAAGGTATATTCACCAAGTCTTCTGGAGCAATTTTAGCAATTATAAACATACAAACAATCAGATTCCCCTAAAAACACCAAAGAGACCAGAATCAGGCATAGAGCAAACAGCATCCATATGTCAGTGTTTACAGACTAATAACAACGGTGCCAGTGTGCAGAGCTGGCTTATTCTATTTGTTGTTTTAGTTGACAGCTCTTGCTTGAGCACCCGTCGCCATAGCAACTCTGTGAACAACTCACAATGCACCCAAACGAATTGAGAGCTAAATTAACTTATTGCATGTCACCAATGAGAAATGACTGTTCAGAGGTAATTTTCTATACTAATATGTAATAGAGTTAACTCTCTAAATTGAATTAAATTAATTAAATGCCACTCCCAGTAAATCAGATCCTATTACATCAATGTTAAAATAAATTAAATGTTTTATTAAAACCACTAATAATATTATGCTATTACTTCATTCATTCAAAATTCTGTAGTTGATTTTAGGCGCATGTATGCTTTTGGCCAATCAGCAATGTAGCCCACTTTAATGGGCTACGTCTCTTACAGCTTTGCTCACAGGAAGTTAAAGCAAGGAAGAAGAAAGTTGGTTTCAGTGAAGCCACTCACACTGTAGTATCTTTCTTTAATATTTCAGGCAAGCTTAAATTCAAACTATGGTACTCCTTGTGCTATAACAGTCGTCTTCAAAAGTAATTCCTATTTAGATATTGGGGGGGGGGGAATCCTTTCTCTCATCTTGAAGCAGTATGAAAAGAACACGTAAAGTTACATGAGCTGCCAGGAAACATTTAAGAATTAAAGTACAGAGTTAAATTTAAGAGTAAAACGTTAAGTGCAAACTACAAAAAGAATTGCAGAAAATGTTCAGGCTGCTATAAACAAGGTATTAAATGGAAATATTTATTGTTCATAAGTGCAGAATTCCAGTAATATTTACCCAACTGGGTTGTATCCCACTGCTGCTTACAATGCACAACATTTTCACAGCTGCCTGCAGTGATAGCCACACAACCCAATGCTGACTTTCAAGTTGAATATTACCACTCCATGGAACAATTTGGAGTCACTATGGGCGGTGTTCTGAAAATCGTCTTCTCAAGGCATTGCAGCATAAAAAGGCAAACAGATGTTAGGAATTATTAGGGAAAAACAGAAAATATCAGTGTTCCTGTACATCTGCAACTGGAGCATAATGTACAATGTTGATCACTACATCTCAAAAAAAAAGAAAGAAGAAAGAGCAGTAAAAAAAAACCCTAGCAAGAGTTCAACATGATGTCCAGCCAATGAAAAGAAAATGCCTGTTTATCAGAACAATTCTATGTGAACAATGTAGAACCAAAATGAAAAACAAACAGCAGAGGGAGCACACACCATTCTATTAACACAAATGTTGCTCAAACAGGAGGAATTTTCATTAAAGATTTAGTTGACATTTCAGTGAAGGGGAAAATGTTTACAACCTTTGGAAAACTATTAAAAATCTCAATAAAGAGATAATTTTGGATCAAAATTTATAAGCACACCTTTGCAGATAAAACATAGCTCCAGGACACCTGACTCTTAAATTCTGCTTGTCTTCAAGGAATCAAATATATTATGGGTTTAAGAATAATATTTTAACTGTTTCTATTTTTGAAACTTTTGTAAAGATAAGAACATACAAAACTGCACCAGTGACCAAACAATTAAATACTCTGTTCATGTTTATAATAATGAAATAGACGTTTAGAAGTGGCTGCTCTTCTGACATTTTGTGATAGATATAAAAATGTAACTGATTAGGTAAACTGCAAAAGGCAAATGTACTTAGGAATAAATGTGTTGCTTTTTAAAACTCCACTTTTCTGGTTATCATGTTTATGAATTATCAAGAGAAAGGCAACTGTTTATATAGACATGTACCCTGTACCATTGACCAAATATTGGTACCGTATATACTCGAGTATAAGCCGACTTTTTCAGCACATTTTTTATGCTGAAAAAAACTCCTTGGCTTACACTTGAGTGAGGGTCCCAGTTTTGAAGGATTTTAACGCTTGGGTTTTAGCTTGGTTGCCGATTGAGCTAAGGTTTTTGTACTTTTAAAGTTATTGTTGCTACCATATTGTTTTTGTTGACCCTCTTTTCCACTTACAGAGCTAGTTTACTGTTTTTCTTTGAATAAATATTCAAAAACATTTAACCTACTGATGCCTCAATTAATGTAATTTTATTGGTATCTATTTTTATTTTTGAAATTTACCAGTAGCTGCTGCATTTCCCACCCTAGGCTTATACTCAAGTCAATAAGTTTTCCCAGTGTTTTGTGGTAAAATTAGGTGCCTCGGCTTATATTCTGGTTGGCTTATACTTGAGTATATACGGTATATTTTTATTCTCCACTATTGATACCTGTGTGCAGTGGGATGATGGCCCAAGTAGCAGAATACAAAAATTATGAACTCACACACAAATCTGTACACACAAGGTATATGTGAGTCTAATTCCTGTATGGGTGTGGAAATCCATGTGCCTGGGATAACATAGAATTTTGCAGCAGTGAACAAACCATAGTTTATTATTAATTACTTTGGCTTGTGCTAAAACTGAAGATTTTCCTGTTTATAACAATGTGCATTTTGTTTCTTTCTTCCAAGTCTGTAGCCTAAACCATGGTTAAATATTCATTTAGAATCTTGGTTGAAGGCAAGAAATAATGTATCAAACTGCAAGATTCACAAACATGCAGATAATTCTAAAGCTCTCTTCTTGGAATGGAATGCTAGGGAAAGAGTATGCAAGGTGCAAACAAGCCTAACGACTTCTTGTTCTCATGTAGATGCAGTGTACTTTGGCTTATGTAATACAAGAACATGACAAAAAATCACAATCACAAGATTATGCTTGTACATTAAAATATAATATACCCTCTGCTCTTCAAATATTGCAACTGACAGGGATACAGTAATCAGAAGCTGCCCTCTGTGTACAATAATGCCACTGAGCAGATCCCTCATTACAGTCCACCTGCCCTCTTGTCAGAATAACATGGGTTTTCCAAAAGCCACTGTGATTTCTAAAATTTTACCATTTGGGCATTATCACAGCTGTTGTGGCTTCATAAAATGCACTAGGCAAAGCACATTACAAGGAGAAAAAGTCTTTTAATGCATAGCGAAGCATCCGCTGTGGGCAGATAAATAACCATAAAGCAGAAGGAAGCTTGATCAAACTACCTTATCTATTGTTATGTAGTTGGGCTAAATCTATATTCTAGCCAGCACAGCGCTATTCCATGAGATTGAATTTCCTAAATGACCTTTTGGCCTGTTACTGAACCAGTAAGCCTTCTCTGCAAATCACTGAAACTTAATTGAAGGCATGTTGGCCCAGTATTTCTTCAAATAAAACAAAGCAAAGGTAGAAACACATAGAAATGTACCTGTACCAGGTTCATAAAGGATTTGAAAGAAATGAATTCTTAAATCTATGGTTCCTATCCTACAACAAGTTATCTAGATCAAAACTTTAAATAAAATGAGGACAGGGCAATGATTATCATGTTTTCCAAGACTGTGCCTTCATTTAAATTTCAAACATGTATAAAACTGACAAACAAATCTAGAATGGGGCACAACTCATTACCTCATTTATTAATTGTTGATAGCCATTCTGAGTCGGAGGGCAGGAAACAAACAAATAATACTGAAGATGAGTATCCTGTACACTGTTCTGAGTACTAAGAAGAGAAAAAAATCAGAGGGGCAGGCAAAGAGGAGGAAGCAATAGCAAAACAGGGACACAGTGTTTGGAAAATTATTATTATTTCTACAGCTCCGTCAAGTCATACAGCACTTTAAAAATTGCTATATAGAGAAAAAGAGACACAGCATTCATTCCAAAGTCATTAGAAGACATTACAAATTGAAAGTTTCTTAGAGCCAGCACCTTATGTAGTGAGGTTTGGCTAAACGAGTAAAGCACTAAACATTCAAAATTCTCTGAAACAGCCACAGGGAAAAAGAAACTATCTCCTTAACATTTCCTTAGACAGAATTGCCCAAAGCAGTGGTTCTCAACCTTCCTAATGCCGCAACCTTTTAATACAGTTCCTCATGTTGTCGTGACCCCCAAACCTAACATTTATCAATTTTACCAATGGAGAACACTGATGCAGAGAGTCTTAGGCGACCCCTGTAAAAGGGTCATTCGACCTCCAAATGGGTCGTGACCCATAGGTTGAGAACCACTGGCCTAGGGATTGGAACTGCCTAAGTGGTGATAACTCATTTCCCACCAATGGGCAACCAGGACTAAACACCCACTGTTAAGAAGTGAATCCCTCACACTCCAACCACCTTCCCCACAACTGAAGAGCAAGTCCATCCAGCGGGGAGAGCAGCAGGAAGCTACACTTGCATCAGCACCCTCCTACCACTCCAAACAAGCCAGGCCCAGCTGGGAGGGTGCAGGAAGTCGCCCTCCCCACCAGGCTCGCCAGCACCCTTCCCCTACCACCCTTCCCTAACCCACTCCCCTGCCCTCTACCCCCCACAGACCAAACTGGACTCTCCAGGGGATCAACGAGTTGCTGTCCGCTGGCCTGGCCTCCCTACTCACCCACCCACCCCCCAAACAACAAGCTGGGCGAGAGGGCAGGGGCGGATTGCCGCCTGCTGTCCTGTCAGCCTGGCCCAAGCCTCCCCATTTGTCATGGGCCAGCTAGGTCCAGAAGGTATTGAGGACTCCTCTGAAGCCCTGGCTCCTGTCCACAACCAATAGTAGAAGCACAAGGAGAAAGCTCCTGTGGGGTCAGACATAAACCCACAGCCAGACACCAGTGCAGCTCCAAGCGGGATGTGGAAAGCCAGCTGGCAGCCTGTGTACCTCTCTCATCCCCAGAACCTCAGGAACAGAAAAGGAGAACACAGAGGCCCTACAGAAGATGAAGTGTGTGCCTGGGAGCCCAGCACAGGGCCTGCATGGACAGTGAGGAGGAGATGAGTCCATTGGTTACTTACCGTGAAGGGCTTTTCTACTGGTGGGAAGGGAAGACATCTTGCATGAGATATGCTCATCATCACTTGCAGGGAGGCAGGACCAATCAAAACTCTTTAACATCACTTCCTGTAGAGGTCCTCAGGGTCAAATCCCCTCAGTATTCCGTCTGACAGCGCAGTATAAATGAGGACCACAGGAACAACGTATACAACATGAAACATTCCAACATCTCTTTTGGTAACACGTTATAAACATAGAGTCTAAACATAAACTGTCAACTCATTGTGGTTCCATCCTACTACTGGGTGTTCTAAATTTTTTATTTGAAACAAACTTCATCTGAGAAAAATAGAAACTAGGGAGGGTCCAAGATGTCTTCCCTTCCCACCAGTAGAAAAGCCCTTCACGGTAAGTATCCAATGGACTATTCTACTGGGGGGTGGGGGGAAGACATCTTGCTTGGGACCTCCCAGAGCGGTGTCCCCTGATTAGGGTGGGTCTCATTAATCTTCGATTATGTTTTCTAGAACTCTTCTGCCAAAAGCCACCTCTGAGGCCGCGAGGTTGGTCGCCGCACTTCTGATTGAGTGCACAGTGACTCCTAAAGGCACTGATAATCCACTAGCTTTGTAAGCTTCAATGATGGTTGCCTTCAGCATCGCGCTCACAGCTGCCTTAGACATAGGTAGGCCCCTGGGGGTTGTATATTAATAAACAGGGCTTCCGAACTTCTCAGATGCTCTGTCCTGATCAGAAAGGCTTTTAGCGCTCTTCTGACATCTAATGTGTGCCATAAGTACTCTTTTGGATGTTTTGGGTTTGGTAAGAAGTTTGGAATCGTAATCTCCTGACTTCAATGGAAGCTGGTGTTGACTTCTGGGATGAAAGCCGGGTTTGGTCTTAATGTGACCCTGTCTTTGTGAAAGATGCAAAGCTTTGGATTAGTGGATAGTGACTGCAACTCCGAAACTCTCCTAGCTGAAATTATTGCTATCAGAAACAGTGCCTTCATTCTTACCCATCTTAGGTGTGAGATTTGTATTGGTTCGAAAGGTGCTTCGTAAGTGCTGTTAACACCGTGTGCAACCTCCACGAAGGAAATCTATGTATTGTGGAGGGTTGTGACAGCTTAACTCTTCTCCGGAAATTCATAACATCTTTTTGCCTGGCGATTGGGACGCCATCAATATATGGGCAAACTGTAGCTATGGCTGCTATTTGTCTTTTCAAGGTGGCGCTGCGAAGTCCTAGATCAACTTCCCTCTGCAGAAATTCTAATACGTTCAGTAATGACGGATGTTCTGGGTCCACTGAATGTCTGGTGCTCCACCTCACGAATGCCTTCCATGATGAATTATATATATTGATGGTGGATCTCTTGCGTGCTGCCAAAATGGTGTTTGTCACCTTTGCAGAGAAACCTCTTTGCATCAGATGTCTCCTCTCACAAACCATGCAGTCAGTTTGAGCCATTCTGGATCGTGGAAGTTGATGGGGCCCTGAGATAGAAGGTCTGGTTTTGGCTCCAGTATTAGTGGTGGAGCTATCGCCATTTCCTGTATAGTCGAGAACTATGGTCTCCTGGGCCACCTTGGTGCAACCAGGATCACCGTTGCTTTTTCCTCTTTTATCTTCCTGAGGAGATGAGCTATCAATGGAAATGGAGGGAAAGTGTATAGGATCCCCGGAGGCCAAGGAGCTGTTAGGGCGTCCGTGTCCATTGCTCTGCTGTCGAAGAATCTGGTCATGAACCGCCCTACCTGAGCGTTGTCTGGTGATGCAAATAGGTCCACCACCGGCCACCCCAGGGTTTCAGCAATTTGCCGAAAGACAATAGGGTTCAGATGCCACTCTCCTTCCTGGATTTGTTGCCTGCTCAGCCAGTCTGCCTTGGTGTTCTGTTTTCCTTTTATGTGTTGTGCTTCTAGTGAGAGGAGGTGTTGTTCTGCCCATTGAAGAATTTCGGTTGCTTCCTGGTGAAGCCGGCGAGACCTTGAACCTCCTTGTTTGTATATGTACATTTTCGCTGTGATGTTGTCGGTTCGGACAATCATGTGCTGTCCTTTGATTTGCGGTAGAAAATGTCTGAGTGCTAGTCTGATTGCCCTTGTTTCTAGCAGATTTATCGGTAGTTTGGCTTCTTGCTTTGACCAAGCTTGTTGAATGAATTGTTGACCTAGGGTTGCGCCCCAGCCTGAAAGGCTGGCGTCCGTAAATATTTGCGGTCTGTGGTTGTGCAAATACTTTTTTCCTTTCGTGAGATTTATGCGGTGAGTCCACCAGTGTAGGCTGGTCTTGACTGCAATAGGCAGAGTCACTTTTCTGTCCCTTTTCAGAATGATGTCTCTTTGGAACTGTCTCAGGAATAATTGCAGGGGCCTGGCATGGAACCTTGCCCATTGGGATAGGTATATCACCGAGATGAAGAGCCTCAGCAGACTTGTGAGACGCATCAAGGAATGTTGTTGCAAGGCCATCTCTTTCCTGGTTGCTTGCTGAATTTTTATTACCTTTTCTTCTGGAATGAAGAGGGCATCGTTTCTGGTATCTATGGTGGCACCTAAGTGATTTAATTGTGGCGCTGGAATAAGTGAACTTCTTTCTCTGTTTATCAAGAACCCGTGTTGTTGCAACACCTTTTGGACTGTTTCTACATCCTTGATCCCCTGTTGGTGAGATCTGGATCGGATCAACAGATCGTCCAAGTAGGGGTAAATGTGTATTCCCTGCTCTCTCAGGAGAATGATGGTTGCCATCAGGACCTTTGAGAACATTCTCAGGGCCGTTGCCAGTCCAAATGGGAGAGTCCTGTATTGCAGGTGTTGATCTCCCACGGTGAACCTGAGAAACTTCCTGTGAGCTGGGTGTATCATGATATGGCTTCTCGCAGATCCAGCGATGTGAGAAAATCTCCATGGTTGAGTGCCAATGAGATGGACTTCAGTGTTTCCATCTTGAATTTTGGTACTTTGATGAATTTGTTGAGGAAGCTCAGGTTCAGCACTGCCCTGAAGTCCCCTGACTTTTTGGGGACAGTAAAGAAGTGCGAATAGATGCCTAACAATCTTTCCTGCATCGGGACTACCTCCACTGCCTGGATCAACAACAGGTGGTTTAATGCCTCTAAGGTTCGTTTTGCTTTTTGTGGGTCTTTGGATAGCGAGGATGGTACAAAGTGTTGTTTGGGAATTTTTAAGAATTCTATTATGTATCCCTTTTGGACTACTTCCTGTACCCATTTGTCTGCATGGTTGCCCTGCCACGCTTTAATGGATGAAGCAAGGCGACCCCCCACAGGGGGGGTCCAAACCGTCATTGCTTATTGCTATTTGGCTTGGTATTTTTGCCCTGTTTGTTGAAGGTACAGAAATTTTGTCTGTTCCGAAAGGAACTCTGGTTATTCCAAGTTGGACATGGACCTTTCCTGGGAGTCCTTGGAAGTGTCCTGTGTGATCTGAAGGTAGGCCTATTTTGGGTTTGAGGTCTATCCTGATTTATAGACTTAGGCATGGCTTTCTTTTTATCTTTTGTTTCCACTAGAACCTGATCTAGTTCCTTTCCAAAGAGTGTCCCTCCAAAGTATGAGTAGGCTGCTACTATGTGTTTGGAGAGAATGTCGGCCTGCCAGGGGCGTAGCCAGTTGTTTCTTCTCGCTACCATGTTAGATGCCATAGCTCTGGCGGCTAATGCGATTGCTTCCATAGTGGCATCTGCGATGAACGCGTTGGCTATCAGTACTCTCTCTACCCCCTCCCTTAAGACCATTTCCTCTGGTGGCAGTCTCTCTAATAACCTCTTGAGCCATTCCATCGCTGCTCTAGAAACTGTGGATGCTGGGGTCAGTGATTTTATTATTGCCGCTAGCCAGTCGTGTGATCTGCGCAAGGCAGCTTCTGAGCTGCGATCGAGAGGGTCCTTAATGTTCCCCTCTCCTTAGCAACTAAACCTCCCAAATGTAAAATCGCTACTGGTGAGTCCACTGGGGGATTCTGCAACAAGGTATGGAAAGGGGTAGGCATCAGGTAGGTCTTCTTAAAGGACGGAGAGAGACCCTTCCTGCCGGCTGGGTTCAACCATTCCTTTTTAATACGTTTTACAAAACTTTCTGGCACGGGAAAAAAATTTCTTCCTCTGAATCTTTTGGGAAATAGTCCTCTTTTCCTTTTGGGAAACTGTTTACTGTTTTGGATGGGGTCGTTTCATCTGGAGATGTCCCAGATTCTACAGCATTTGCTCTGTCTTTAAGGTCCAGAGCTGAAATCGTTTTGGTAATTAACATTTGTAAATCCTCATTTTTAAACAGTTTAGCGGATTGCTCAGCTTTTTCCTCCAATGTTTCTTCCCCCTCCGAGAACCTATCCATTTCATCTGGTTCTCCTCTGACTGACCTGTCCTCTTCCTTGTCAGGGAAGGCGACAGGGTCCCTATGACTTCCCGTCCAAGTCCCCCTGGGGGGGTTGGGAGGGTGAGTATTTTGAGCTCTGTGAGTCTGTGCCATGTCTCTCAGCCGTTCCCTGGCTGTTAAGGCTTTCTCTATTTCCTCCCGCAGTAGCGCTGCAAAGGCAGCAGGGGGGCCCTTTGCCAATATATGATTGCCGTATTGGCGGGAGACTCATTTTCTGGTGCGAAAAGCTCAGGGTTGGAGGCGGTTGATTCCCCTTCCCCCTCCTCCTGCTCAGGACCGTCCCTCCCCCTTGCGTTAGTAGCAGGGTCTGGGACTTGCCTGTTCGGTCAGCTGCCACTCTGGCTTTCCTCTTCTCGCCTGACCGATTCTTTGGCCGAGAGTCCCATATCCCGCGAAGGGATGGAAAAACTCGGCCAGGAGCCAGCCACCGTGGCAGTGCCCTGGGAAGGCGCACAGCTCCCTTGCGGCAATGCGTTCTTCTTGGGCGCAGGAGGCACCTCCTCACACCCTGCCGCTTCCTTGTGCTGGGCTTTCTTTGACGAGATTTGCTCTGGAGAAAATCTTTCCGTTTGTTTCTTCTTCGCTCCTCTCATGCCCTCAGCCGCCGAGGGGTGCAAAGTCTCCCTTGGGGGGTGGGGTAAAGGATTGTGAAGACATATTGTCTACTATCTCCCTGTCACCCTGCTTCTAGAGGTCTAACACACACGTGCGAGACCTGGGAGAACTTAACACAGAGAAACAAGACATACTGACCCACCAACTGAGAAAATGAATGGAGCCTCACTAACACACTGCACACCCTGCAGAGGCAGGAACAATACTGAGGGGATTTGACCCTGAGGTTTAGGAAGTTCAGGAAGTGATGTTAAAGAGTTTTGATTGGTCCTGCCACCCTACTAGTGATGATGAGCATATCTCATGCAAGATGTCCCCCCCCCCCGCCCCGCCAGTAGAATTGCAGGTGCACGTCTGAGGCAGCCAGTGGGTGCAGAGCATTATAGGTCCTCAGAGTAGCCTTGCCTTTATAAACAGCTGGAAAGGGCATAGCTGCATGGAAGCAACATGTCGATTTGCTGCTGACCTTGTGGCTTCTGCTTTAAACTATCTGCTCTGTCTTGATCATGGCCTGAATCTTTGGACTCGTGTTTTTGGTTTACCCTTGGGCTTGCCACTGTGAGTGCTGGAACTTTTGTGACTGACTTCTGGAATACAACTTTGACTGTGGAAACTGAGCTCTGTATGTGCGTATGTGAGTGGGTACTGGGGAACCACAACACCATTTTGCCCTCCCCCGCCACAAGCCTCTGCATCCCACCTGCCCTCTGCCCCAATACTCCCCAATCCATCCTCCCTCACCCCAAACAGCACACTGGGCCCCAAGCCACCCTCCCCACTGGACCTGGCACAAGCCACTCGACTCCCCTCCATGCCCTCCCACACACTTCAAAGATCAAGCCAGTCCTGGAAAAGCATGGGCAGCAAGTTACCCTCCCGGCCAGACCTGGCACACACTTTCCCCACTTCCCTGTCTACCCTCTACCACCCCCTAAATACCCTCCCAGTTCCTTGGCCATCCTCCCCTGCCCCAAATAGCAAGCCAATAGCAGTATCCTGGGATCATCAACAGATAGGTAGAAAGTGGGCTGGTGGGAGAGAGGGGTGGGTAAAGCAGCAGTAAAACCCATTGTGGGATAATATACTTGCTTGCCCCCCCTTTTTTAGAGCCCATTGCATTTCCCTCCACAATGGGCTTCACTGTGAGTCATGTATAATTTAAATCAGTTTCCATCAGAAAACATTCAGGGGGAATGAAAGACTACCTTCTGTAAATGCAGACAGTCTGAAAACAAAATCAATTACTTGTGAGCAGCATTCAAGTTACCACATGTGCAAACACATGCCTTACACTGATGCTGAGGAGTCCCTCCCCTTAAAAGTGAAAATGCATTCTCTCTTTGCACATACTTTGATGACTGGAGCAAGTGAAATCCCTCTCAGTTGCTACATGACCTCTATGAAAGTATTCTACATGAGATACGCATCTGTAGTGAGGAACGAAGGTAAGTCATGTGACTTCACAGGTCAGTCAGTAAAACTCAAGAAAAAAATACCCGTATATACTCGTGTATAAGTCGACCTGCATATAAGTCGAGGCACCTAATTTTACCACAAAAAAACTGGGAAAACTTATTGATTCACTTATAAGTCAAGGGTGGGAAATGCAGCAGCTACTGGTAAATTCCAGAGTATCTTTGGGAATCATAATATCTAAAAAGAAAATCAAAAAGAATATCTCCTAGTTTAAGTTGAAGTGGTGGCAACCTTGGGAAACCAGAAACCATATGTAGAACCATTGAGTCCCACTGGATATGGTGAGGGCATGCAGGCTAGTGGCCCTCCTATTTGAAACAGTAAGTACCTGTCTTGAAATAAATAAGCCTGTCTCAGCTAGCCATGGAGTCATATCAATTGGGCACGAATTTAGGACAAACTTCATGGAACTGTCAAGAGTTGCTAAGGGGTATGTGGTAGTGGTATTCTATGAAGACCCACTACATGTAGAACTGTTATCTGTCGCATGAGTGAATTTAAAACTTGGGCTTTTGAAAAATATTTCTGATCTCAGAAAAAACATAGGCTAATAAATAAAGCTCTTTTGGTACTGCAATGCTAAAACAGAGACCCATTATTTTGATATTTATAAATTTGTGACACCCCAAACAAAAACACATGATGTAATAGATGGCCTCTGTGCATTACTAAAGTGTCCTTGCTCAAAAAGTAAGCAATGACAGTCTTGTATAGTCCTTTAATGAACTCCATATAAAAGCAATTTCCTCCAAAAGCAGGTATAGGTTCATACTACAGTTTATCCAATTATAAAATCTAATTAGAGTTCACTTCATACCTTTCTCTATGATACCCTCAGGGCAAGGAAAAGGTAAATAAAGACAGGACCAGGCTCAGAGGACATTTCAGATGCGAGTGAATATAAGAAAACAAAAACACAAATGTGCTGCAAAACTAAATCACTGATTCACCACCTACCAACCTTGATTAGGGTTTCTAGGGGTTATGCTTGGTAACAATGGAAATCAGGCAAATGGCATTGTGCCATACCACTGTGGGGAAGGCAAAAAGGAAACACCACCTGATGTGCTGACAAAAAAAAACTAGGGCAAAACTATGTACAGTGGTCACTGAGAAGCAAAATGCTCTCATAGAAAATGTGCCTGAATGTTGTTGAGAACAAGAACTGAACAGTATTTATTTATTTAGAAAATCACTGTGCCAGTTGAATAGGCCCCAAAGATGAGGTAAATGCAAAAGTGTGGAAAATGAGAGGACAGATGCAACAGCTTCTAGACTTTACCTTTAACATAAGTTCTTAAACACTGCTCTATACAAGTACAGAACCCATATCAATACCCAGATTCTTCTTGGTGGATTCCATTCAGGCATGTGGCAACATGCATATGATATATGCCTGATGAACAGACAGGTATAACAAGTTTGAATAACTAATCTTGCCACAAACTGGAGGTAAAGTTGTATACTGGTTCATGCAAAATCCAAAACCAAGAATAAAATCCATTCAATATCTTCAAGAACTGACAGACTTCAAACTGGATAATGAAGCAACTAGCAAAGAAATGTTCAAAAATTCAGAGTAGCTTTCAGATGATTTATGTAGTTCCAGAAATCATGAAAACGTGGATTTAATGTTTAGAAGCTGCAGCAAGATCAGGTAGAACATCTGATTGAAAGCTAGTGAAAAGTCACTAAGGCCTCTCCTGTACAGGCCAATAAAGGATGGGATAAAACCTAGGTTGGGGGGGCGACTTTGCACAGATCCCGCTCCTGAAGCGAGTCCGTCCCAGGTTCCCCCCCCCCCAACCCAGGTTTTACAAGAATCATGATTTAAATATTTAACTGGCCTCCTGAATTAGGGAGGAGGGTTGGGACCATCTAGAGGGCCTTCTCTGCAGTGGCCCCAGTGCTTAGGAACACTCTTTCCCCAGAGGTCTGCCAGGAATTTCTGTACCCAGGCATATGGCTGACCTTTTCCGGGTGCACTGGTATTTATGCAAGAATTACAACATTGGGACAGCTGAAAACTGGTGGGAACACTGTCTAGAGAAAGTCACAGAAAATGAGAAGATCAAGATCTTGTGGGACTTTCGAATCCAAACATACAAAGTGTTAGCACATAATATACCAGACATCACAGTGATCGAGGACAAGAAAGTGACCGTCATCAACATAGCAATACCTGGTAACAGCAGAGTTGTTGAAAAAGAACATGAGAAGGTCACTAAATGCCATGATTTTAAAATCGAGATTCAGCGACTATGGCACAAACCAGCTGAGGTGGTCCCAATGGTAATTGGCACTCTGGGTGTCATTCCAAAAACACTAGGGGGGCACTTGAAAGATCTTCAAATTGACAAAATCAACATCTGTCAGATTCAGAAGGCAGCCCTGCTGGGACAGGCATGAATGCTATGCTGATACAGTACAATGTCCTAGGTCTCTGGGTGAGGCTTGAATTGTAATGAAAGGCCAACAACCAGCTAAAGAACTGGCAGCTGTGATATTAAACAAAATTAAATCATCCTCATCCTCACCCTCACCCTCTCTCATTATTGCCCAAACTTTTGTTGTTCTGCCCATTTTTCTGTTGTTTGTAGTTCTGAGGATAGATACTTCTGACCACTGGATGCACAATTCATTTATTTGGTTCTGGTGGGTTTTCGGGGCTGTTCAATTCCAGTTAAATCTGGCCGTAAAAGCCTTCGATAATACAAATTCATTTATTT
Organism: Sphaerodactylus townsendi; assembly: GCF_021028975.2. NCBI lineage: Eukaryota > Metazoa > Chordata > Lepidosauria > Squamata > Sphaerodactylidae > Sphaerodactylus > Sphaerodactylus townsendi. The sequence continues at coordinate 117,702,437 of NC_059427.1, read as the reverse complement.
GATGAAATGAGGTCTGATTCATGAAAGCTCATGCTGGAATAAGATTTATCTTACTCCTGTTTTATTTTCTTCCTAACCAGTGACTCTCCCTAATGTCCCAATGGACACTGTAAAGTCCATACACAAAAGTTTCAATTGTGTGTATTAAATTCAGGAAGGACACCAAACTGAAAAACAAACAGCTGGTCTGTGAAACTTTAAATATTAGCAAATTTAGTCCTGCAGAATAATTTACAGAATAGAGTCTACTTGGCCAGATGCATGCAACAAACCAATATGATACTCCCTCTGAAATGTTAAATTTTGTTTTTGTTTTGCTGGTGATCTGATTTGTATTGTTAGCCACCTTGAAGTCTAATTTTGTTCAGTGAAAAGGTAGAATATAAACCATCTTAGAGGAGTAAAATGCATGTAAAAATCATTTGTAGAGTGTCTTTACTGAATAGTTTAGAGTTCTCTTGCTCGCACAAATGGTAGGGTTCAAAAGAACTTTGGAATCCAACTTTGCAGTTCACATTCTTACGGTTTGGTTCCTACATAGTAGAGAAATCTAGTGCCCAGTTTCATTCTGCACCACAGCTCTGAAACAAAGTTGATGAAGTACATGAATAGTATACCTCATTGAGTTACCAAAAGACTGACATAAAATTTAAGAAGAAGCATACGATAGTTTGCGTCTTTCTCTTTTCCACTGTCATATCACTACAAGAACATGAAACTGAATACTAAACCCCCTTAACATTGAAATATCAAGAAATCCAATCCAAAGAACTAACCACAAGCAGAGTGGCACGGATACTTTTTTCCCCAACACAAATTATGACTAATAAAATGAGTTGAAATGTGATCAAAATTGTACAACTTCTTACTGTTAAACGAATCCTAGAAAGAATATACTATAAACAACTGATCCTCAGAACATTGGGGGGGGGGGGGGACACGACCAGATTCATTTCTTTATCATCCCACTCTCCACACCCAAAATATACTTATGATTTTCAGAAATCTAGAAAATATTTTCATAAAAACTATATTTTATTGCCTCATTATCATATTTCCTTTAAAACCAAAGTGGTCAAGAGAACTGACACAGAGCAGAACTGTTAACAGCAGCCTGACATTCTCCCAGATGAGCGCAATGAGGCCAAAGAAAAAACAAGTAACAGGTTTGGGGAATGTGCATATGAAAATGTGCATATGAATATTTCAACTTTTAAAAACTTGAATCTAAAGAGTCCTTGTTGCATGAACAATTTCCAAGAGAGAAGCTCCAATTTTGGCACCATGCTAAAAAGAACAATGCCCTGCTCAGGACCTATGCCAAATCTATTATTAATAAAATGACTAAAAATGAATAGAAAAATTAAAGAAAATTTGCAAATAAGAAAAATGTTTACAAGTTTAATCTATGTGCAATCAGAAGTCCTGAATGAGTAAGATTTTGTGCAGGGCCTCTCCCCTATAGTGTAATGACCAAGTAGGTTCACATGAAGAAAAGTATTTTGCTATGCTGTACTTAGACAAGACAATGTGCAGAAAGCCATGCAGGTGGTCTACTCTTTGTCAACAATTACCACTTACTCTGTCAGCAACTTGTGTTTTCTCTCTGTCATTCTATATAAGAATAGTTAATAATAAACAGAGACGTCTTCTAAGATCCCTACTGGGACTGCGTGGCTTAATTTGTTTATAAATTATCTGGAGCTAGGCACAATGATGAAGTTAAGTTTGTGGATGATTATTAAAGCACTGGAATGCTAAAATGACTGAAAGTTTCCGAAGAGCTTGTCTGAGTGTGTTACTGGGCAACAGAATGGCTTATGAGTTTCCCTATGTAAAAGCATGCTGTAAGGTATGCTGAGGTTGAGGTCACAGTAACAAAAATTCTGAAAACATCAGCTTAACCCATTGTACAAAGGTAAATGTAGTGTTTGAGATTATTGGGTAATAAACTTAAAACAGAAACAATAAATATCAAGTGTGATATGCATCTATAAAAGGCCTACAGAGTATTTATACATTGTTCCAGTACTGTATATACTGGCGTATAAGACTACTTTTGAACCCTGGGAATTCATCTGTAAAGTCTGCGGTCATCTTATACGCCAGGTACTGAGCGGGTGGTACTCTATATTTTAACTGGAAAAGTGGGGGGGTCGTCTTATACGCCCAGCCGTCTTATACGCCGGTATATACGGTAATCCCATCTCAAAATGGATATCTCAGAGATAGAGAAGGTGCAGAAAGGTGAACAAGATGTAACTTTCTCTTTAAATGATGGAACTGGGACAGCCATAATAAAAAGTATTTCTTCACACAAAATATATTTAACTGAAGGAATCCATTGATGGCTGAAAGCTTAGATGACATTAAAAGAAGATTTAAAAAATTAATGTATAGGTCTATCCCATGCTATTAGCCATGACAGCTAAAGCTGGAATTACCATGCTCAGAGATAGTATTAGGTTGCCAGATGGGGGGGACGAACACCACAGAATGACTATCTGCCCACTTTCCAGCATCATTTGGCTGCCCATGGATGAAGGCAAAGTGATCAACTGGACAGACTTTGGCTCTAATCCAACAAGGTAATGTTTATGTCTTTCCACTGAAAGAAGAATTCCAAGGCAACTCTCTGTTCTGGATCAGAATACAGCTATCAGAAGCAGGAAATCTTTTTTCAAAGTATATTTCCCTCCAAGACAGTGCATGAATTTATTTTAAATATGTTCTACATTCTATACCTTGAATGGAAACATGTAACTTCACTTGAGACCCCTGTGTAATATTTAATTGGAAACATGCTAAATACACCAATACACTGATTATTTTTATGCTTAATCAGTATTTCATTCCTGAGAATGCAAGAAACAATGTTAGGCTAGGAATACAGTGAAATAATATTTCACGCCAGGTAACTTTAAAAAATCACCCTTTCCAGATACTGTATATACTCGCATATAAGTCAACTTTTTCAGCACATTCAGGCTATCATCAGGTGACAGTCCTGATGATACCAGCCAGGTTTGGTAAAGTTTGGTTCAGGGGGTCCAAAGTTATGGACCCCCAAAGGGGGTGCACCAATCCACTGAGAACAGTTTGAAACTACCAATGACGTAGGTATAGATTTTTTATGGAGTGGATTCAGGGGCGGGCCCATGCGCCACCTGCCCCTGGGGGTGTGGCCACACCTTCCCAAGCCCCCCCCACCTCAGTGCTTATAAAAGCAACTTTTTGAGGCTGAGAACGGCAGTCTCTTCTGCCCTGCCCTCCCCGCTCCCAGCAGTCTGAAGTCCCTTCTGGCCTCCCTTCTGGGGAAGCCAGAAGAGACTGCCGTCACGGCCTCGGAGAGCTGCTTTTATAAGCACTGAGGGCGGGACTGGGGCTTGGGGAGGCATGGTCATGCCCCCAGGGGTACCCACCCCGAGCCCCGCCCCCAGTCTCAGGGCTTATAAAAGCAACTCTCCGAGGCCAGGGACGGCAGTCTCTTGTGGTCTCCCCGGAGGGGAGGGCAGAAGGGACTGCCGGCTGCCGGCTCAGCCAGTGGGGGGACGGGGGTGGGGGGGCAGAGCCCCATTGCCAGGCAGGGGCCAGCAGGGGCAGAGCCCCACCATGTGCTGGGGGGATGCTCAAGCAAGCCAGACATGTAATGGGGGGGTTTGAACTCGTGAACCTACATCCTTGGAAACTACCCTCCAGTCTAAGGTGCCTTCCAGCAATGGAACACCTACTGTGGGAAAATGTTGGTCCAAGCTAGTGAAATCTGAGGGAACATCATATAAATTAGTGATTTCCCACGTGATGGGATGTTACGTATTCAATAAAGCTTTAAAGAAAACTAAAAGAACTGAGTTTTTGGTTTGGTGGGAAGGACTTGAAGGTTTTAGGTTTTATTTTATTTTTAATTTTATTGTGGAAAATAAGAGGAGATGACTTCAATGAAAACGGTACATTGGTACTTACCCTGAAGGGACCTTCTCCTGGTAGGCGATGAGGGCATCTTGGATTGGGTGATTTCCAACCTATACTCAGGGAGGCAGGACTAAATGATGTCACTTCCTGTAGAGGCTGGAATCCATCTTAGATCCCCAGTATTCCGTTGACTCAGCAGTGAGAGAAAAAACTCTATTATCTTAAGAAGTAGAACAGGAAGTAACGAGAACAACATAATAACGAAGAATAACATTGAAAACAAACATCAAAACGTGAGGAACTCCAAGTATTTTATAACTAACTGCCCCGATCCATAGATCATAATAATAAACGAAGGAATGATTAATTTTGGAGACTGCATAGAAAGTGGGGAGGGCCAAGATGCCCTCATCGCCTACCAGGAGAAGGTCCCTTCAGGGTAAGTACCAATGTACCGTTCTCCTGGAGGCGATCTCGGGCATCTTGGATTGGAAGACCTCCCAGAGCAGTGTCCCGAAATGGGTGGGAATGTTAGTCTCCAAATATATGTTAGAAAACACTCTAGTTCCAAAAGCGGTTTCGTTAGCAGCCATGGAACGCAACCTGTAATGTCTGATAAAGGAGGATGAAGAGGACCAGGTGGCAGCCCTACACACATCCTCCAGAGGAACCTGTCGTCTGAATGTCGCGTTAGTTCGCGGCATTCAGAGTGGAATGAGCCGTGATGCCGCTAGGCACAGGTATGTGAGATGCTTTATATGCCTCGGTAATGCACATTCTGAGAGTGTAACTGAGTGCAGCCTTGGACATCTGAGCTCCCAGCTCAGGCAGGGTAGCGTCTATGCCTAGGGATTCAGTGCGTCTGATATTCTCTGTTCTGATGATAAATAAATGTCTTGAGCGCCCTACGGACATCTAAGGTGTGCCAAAGGATTTCTTTGGGATGTGAAGGACTTGGACAAAAGGTGGGGATGATCACCTCCTGCTTCATGTGGAACCTGGGAAGCTTAACTTTTGGAACAAAGGTGGGATCCAGCCTCATGACTACTCTGTCCTTGTGAAAGATGCAGAGCTGGGAGTTGGACGGATAGAGGCCTGCAACTCTGAAATTCTTCTGGCTGTAGTGATGGCAATCAGAAAGAGAAGTTTCATGCGAACCCATTTCAGATGCACGGAACGGATGGGCTCGAAGGGCGGTTTGGTGAGAGCTGAGAGCACGATGTTAAGTCTCCATGAAGGGAACCGATGGACTATCGGAGGTTGTTTTTGTGAGACCCCTTTGAGGAATCTAAGTATATCTGGGTGCCTGGACAATGGAAATCCATGAACCTTGGGCCAAACAGTCGTGAGCGCTGCCAGCTGTCTGCGAAGAGTAGCACTTCTAAGGCCCTTCTCGAATCCGACCTGGAGAAACTGTAAAACCTGAGGGACAGAAGGTCTCAGTGGGTCGATCCGGGCCTCTTGAGCCCAGGAGAGGAAGGTCCTCCACGAAGAGTTATAGATTCGAGAGGTTGATGGTCTGCGGGACGCGATGATTGTATTGATGACCTGGCCGGAATAACCTTTTTTGGTTAGGGCCTCCCGCTCAAGCGCCAAGCGGTCAGACAAAACCACTTGGGGTTGGGATGGACCATGGGTCCCTGAGAGAGCATGTCCATGGGCGTAGGCAGCCTCAGGGGCGCGGAAGTTGCCAATTGAAGGATTGAGGAGAACCATGGTCACCTGGGCCACCATGGTGCTACTAGAATTACGTCGGCTTTCTCTGACCAGACCTTCCTTATGAGCTTCGGGATGACTGGGGTAGGTGGATAGGCATAGAGGAGCTCCCTCGGCCACGGAGCCGTCAGTGCATCTACTGCTAGTGCTCGGGAATGAAAGTATCTGGTGAAAAATCGAGGAAGTTGTGCATTTTGAGCGGAGGCAAAGAGATCGACGGTGGGACAACCGAGGGTTTGAGTGATCAGTTGGAAGATCGTCGGATGGAGCTTCCACTCTGCTTCCGTCACCGATTGGCGGCTTAGCCAGTCCGCCTGAACGTTGAGATTCCCCTGTATGTGCTCTGCCGACAGCGATAGATGTTTCTCGGCCCATGTCAGTATCTCTACTGCCTGTAGATGAAGGCGAGGGGATCTGGACCCGCCCTGATTGTTTAGATGGGCCTTTGCCGCGATGTTGTCGGTTCGGACCAAAAGATGACAGCCCTGGATCTGAGGCTGGAAGGCCTGAAGCGCCAAGAGAATAGCTCGCAACTCTAAGAAGTTGATGGGCAGACGTGTTTGGGTCATCGTCCAGAGACCTTGTGCTATATTGTCCTCCAAGGATGCCCCCCATCCGCGAAGACTCGCGTCTGTGAACAACTGCATTCGATGAGGGTAGATGAAGACTTTCCCTTTGGAAAGGTTTTTCTGATGAGACCATCAGCGAAGACTGTAGCATAACTGATCTGTGATCTGGAATGACCTGTCTTCCTTCCTCATGATCCGGTATTGGTGAGGCTGGAGAAACTGTTGAACCTCCCCCACTGCAACATATCGATAACAGAGATGAAGAGACCCATCAGTCTGGCTAGCTGAAGAAGGGAAGCTCTCCTGGCTGGGAGGAAGACCGCTACCAACCTCTGGATCTTGAGAATTTTGGACGACGAAATGAAGAGACGATTGTGTACTGTGTCTATGGTCGCCCCGAGATGTTCCATTCGGGTGGCTGGAATCAGGGAACTCTTTTGCAAGTTGACTATAAACCCGTAGTGACGAAGGGTAGTCAGGACGACATCCAGGTCTCGAAGGGCTTGTGTTCTGGACCCGGACCGAATCAGGATGTCGTCCAAGTATGGGTGGATATGAAGACCTTGTTCCCGAAGAGCCATGATAGGTGCCAGAAGGAGCTTTGAGAACACTCTCGGGGCTGTGGCCAGCCCGAAGAGAGCCTTGTACTGGTAGTGTTCCGACTGTGGCGTGAACCTGAGGAAACGTCTGTGGAGTGGGTTGATAGGGACGTGAAGATATGCTTCGGTCAGGTCGAGAGATGTTAAGTAATCGCCTGGGCGAAGAGCCTCCACTATGGATCTCAAGGTTTCCATCTTGAAATGGCGTGGCGCCATGAATCTGTTCCACGTACCGCAAGTTCAGGATGGCACGCCAGTCGCCCGTTCTTTTGGGTACTGTAAAGAAATGTGAGTAAACACCGCAAGAACGCTCTGAGATGGGTACGGGTTCGATCGCCTGAATACTCAGTAGATGGAGAATGGCTTGCTGTGTTCTCTTTCGTTTGTCTAGATTGCATTGGGGGGGGGGGGGGGTAGGTCCGGAATTTGGATCTTGGAAAGGTTGAAAATTCTAGGAGATAGCCGTGTGTGACGACCTCCTTTGTCCAGCGGTCGATATGGTCGCCCACCCACCGGTGTTGAAAAAATTGCAGACGACCACCTACTGGAATGTGAGTGTAGTCAAGACCTGGGCGGTCGCTCAGGTTGGAAAGGTTTGCCACCTCTATTGGTTTGTCTAGAGTAGTTGGGACGAAAGGAGCTGCCAGAGAATCCTCTTCTACGAAAGGAGTAGTGTTGCTGTTGAGGTTGTTGAGAAAACCACTTTCTGCCATCTCTGGGAGTTCGTGCAAGTGTGCACTGAGTGCGAAATGAAGTGTAAGGTTTGTAGGTGGAGGAGCCCTGGTCTGGCCTTAACGTACCCTAGGCATAGATTTCTTGTTTCCCTTAGTCTCCACCAACACAGCGTCTAAATCTTTGCCAAAGAGCCTGGAACCATGATAATCGTAAGTAGACACCACCTGTTTTGAGTGGAAGTCTGCGGTCCAGGCTCTCAACCAGGCCTGTCTCCGAACCACTACTCCCAAGGCTAATGCGCGGGAGACTAACAGGAGAGAATCAAAGGTGGAATCCGCCCAGTACGAAACTGCTGTGAGTACTCTCTCTAAACCCTCTCTGAGGCCTTGGCGCCGGGAGGGATCATCGTGAAGAAGCTTCAGAAACCAAAGGATGGAGGCTCGGGCCATGGTGGAAGAAAAGGCTAGAGCCCAAATGGTAAGGGCAAGTCGTTCACGAATCCTTTTCAGGAAAACGTCCGCCCTGCGGTTTGGGGCACCCCTTAGGGAACCCTCCCCGTCCTTGGTGACTAATCCACCAGATTGGAGGGCAACCACAGGTGCATCAATTAGGGGAGTTTTAATGATGTTATGTATGTGTTCGGGCAGTATATATAGACTCTTGAGATGTGACGGGCAACTCTTACTAGCCTCCAGATTCACCCATTGCTTTTTTAAATTCTTTTCAAAGTACTCGGGTAGTGGAAAAGCTTCTGGGACATCCTCCGTCTGGGGAAAATTTTTGTGGCCCCTATAGGGACACCTTTAACTGTTCTCTTGGAGGATGGGAGACCCTCAGGGTCCTCAGCGTCTGCTGAATCCTGGAGTTCTAAAGTGGAAAAAGTTTTGACATAATCAAGGCTAAATCCTCCTTTCTAAAAAAATCTGATAAGTTTTTCTTTTGGTTCAGCGATGTCCTCCTCCCCTTCAGAGAAATGCTCTGAGGAATGTCCCACTTCCACCTCACTGAATTCCTCCTCCCCATATTCATTAAGGGGATCTCTATAAGTGGAGGTGGAGGGCTGGGGGGATGGTGGGGGAATTGGAAGAAGAGCTAGATGAACGTCTGCGTCTACCACCCCTCCTAGAACGGGACCTGCGTCTCCCTCTGCGTCTACTTTCTTTTTTCTTGTCATGGAGGGAGATCTCTTCCCTCATTGCAGCCCTGAACATACTCATTAGCCTCGAGCAGGCATGCTAGCCCAGGATGCAGGGTCTGAAAGGGTTGGAGCAGGTTCGCTGGGGACTTCCCTCCCCCCACCGGGCCCCTCTGATCTTGCCTGAGTCGCTAAGATCTATGAGGAGACTGCGGGAGGCCGTTTGATCATCCGCTGGCTCCTGGGTCCCGCTGACGCCTCCCCAGCGCCACCGCCGCTGGCGTGGCTAACACTTAAAAAATTGGGAGCGTGGGGGGGAGTGCGGAGCTACACCTTCCGCGGCCCGGACTGGGACGCTGGTGCTCCTGCGCCTTGGCATAGCCCGGGAGGGCTCTAGGCGCTGTTCTTGGCGGCAGGAGCTTTGTTCTTTCCGGCCTGCGCCATCTCCTCGCGGGGGCGAGAAGCCGCAGCCGCCGCCTTCGATGCGGCAGAAGAAGAAGTGGACGGAGCCTCAGCCGAGGACTCCTGACTGTTGCTCTTCTGATGCCCCCTTCGGGTTGCTGCCCGAGTGCCCTCTGCCGCGGTCTTGCCAAAAGACTCAGGCGGGGGTGAGAAGGAGCAAGCGTAGATTCCATGGGCGGCCATTTTAAGGCTGCCCTGCTAAAAGATGGGAAAAACTGACAGTTGGAAAAAACTGACAGGCTGATTCACAAACTGACAGGCTGATTCACAAGAGGACAGGAGCCGACAGAAACAGACACACAGAACACACGTGAGAATAGAAGTAAGCTGAGAGAAATAAGGTAGAAATAAGGTAGAAATAAGGTAGAGAAATACAAGTAGCTTGGAGCCCTCTCACAAGCACTGCGCTCCCTGCTAGGCAGGAAGTAATACTGGGGATCTAAGATGGATTCCAGCCTCTACAGGAAGTGACATCATTTAGTCCTGCCTCCCTGAGTATAGGTTGGAAATCACCCAATCCAAGATGCCCGAGATCGCCTCCAGGAGAAAGAGAGAAGTAAACAGGTTTAAGTGACCTGACACTGAAATCTGAAAATGTTCCAATTATTTTGCCTACTTCTTAATACTTTATCAGGAGGATTCAGTTTACACCAACTGATTGCAAACATTTTTGGTCAGTTTATTTCTTGAGAATTTTTGCTCAATCAATTTATTTTGCTCAATCAATTTTTGCTCAATCAATTTATTTACCCTGACAGGGGAGGGGCAGCCTATTAAATCCAATAAATAATAATGATAATAAAATACTTCATTATACCCAGTCTTTCTCCTCAACAGAGACTCAAAGAGGGTTACATTTTCATCCTGTCCTCTATTTTATCCTTGCAAAAAATCATCTGAGAATTTGTGACTGGCCCAACGTCACTCAGGAAGATTCCATGGTCGAGCGGGGATTCAAAGCTGTATTTCCCAGATACTAGTCTGATATTTGAACTACTATGTCATGCTTGGTTTTCCTTGGCATACACAGGTAAAGGTGGGGTTTTTTTCTTTCATTTTTTGAAATTAGTATTTTATGAGTGGGGACCTGCAAGAAATCCCTCCCCCCATCATAGCTGATTCCCATCCCCTATTTCTTACTCCTGGGAGGGCAAGATACTTGCAGAGGGAATCCCCCCACCCCCCACCCCCAATTGCCAAGCCTGGCAGGCCCCATCCCCCCCACCTCCACTTCTGCTGCTCAGCACAGGGTGGCTGCCAACATCTGTTGCTGCCAGCCTGGAGTGGCTACTCCCATCCTCCACCACTACCCATGAGGTCAGCTGCTGGCATCTGCCACTACTACAGCCAGCCCAGAGCAGTGGCTAACATCCTCCACCACTGCTGCTGGGACCAGGGTGCCTTCTGGTATCAGTCACTGCTGTAGCCTGCCCTGAGTTGCTATTGGAGTCCACCACAAGCGCTGAGCCCAGGGAGGCTGCCAGTATCCATCACCATAGCCAGCTCGGAGGAGCAGTCATTAGTGCCCTCCACCACCATGACCAACTCTCACTGGCTCCATTCCGCCCAGGTAAGGGCATTGTCTGCACTTGCACAGGCAACACTAATGCATTTTTACTGGATTTAACCCCTCCATATATTCTATTGCTAATTTCAGATTTTTCTGCAGACCTATGGGGTCCCTAAGTCTTAAAAAAAAAAAACCTGTTGGGAGTCAGTCTCCACAACTCAAGCGACAGAGCTGGGAATCAAACCCGGTTCCTCCAGATCAGAGTGCACCTGCTCTTAGCCACTACGCCACTGCTGCTCATAAGGCACATAAGGGCATAAGCAGTCTTCTTTGGACCTCCAGAGTAATGGGCTAGTTGTTGTGTGGAACAGTAGATGAACCACTGGTCTGATCCAGCAAACTCGACTTATGTCCAAGTATTAACTTGTTGCTAATAATAAAAAGGAACCCTATATGGGGTTTGTGTGGAACACAGTAGGAGAAATTAGAGTCTAATGGCTTGGGATCTGGGCCTGCTAAGTCAATTCCACATTCCCCATTGTATAATAAGGCACTGGTAAGGCCCATTTCATCACCACATGCTGCAGATGATATTAATTTATACTATACTTAAATATGTAAGTGAGGCCTGTAAGACAAAATGCTAAAGTTGGTTAAATGGTTGATTTGTTTCAAGCTAGAGAACAAAGTTATAATCCATCTAGCTACTCTAAGAACATTAACATACCAACTGGAATTTGATTACCGGTACATTACTTTCAATAACAATTATTAACAACACTTAAAGTTACAATAAGCACACAGAAACAACAAAACCTTTGTTGGTTTAAGAACATTCTGTTTTCTTGGATACTATAGTGTTCATGCCATACTTGATCATATATTCCAAGGCTCAAAGTAAACTCCACTTTCAGGCTTGCAGACTTATATTCAAATAGGCACTGAAATAGTATGACAGAACCAACTTTTTTTTAAAGCATAAAACAGGCAAGGATAGTGCTAAGGCAGAAACTGAATTTAGGGTTGGATCCAGGCAGCTCACTCTTTTACACCCAACTCTTTTCCATAGTACAGGTCCCAGGATTCATAGCATAGCCCTTTTCCCCAATAAAATGTATTCAGTAAAAAGAAAGCCATATACAAAGCTTTACAAGTTCTATAAACAAAGCATACAGAATACCATTAGACAGAATACCATTCCATTTATCAAACTTCCTTAACTTTTTATCATGCAACATACAGCACAGCTGTTTTCGGTGGCCAAAGAAGACTTCTCCTTCCTTTTTCACCAGCAGGAAAAAATGGTTAGATATAACCCTTAAGATTTTACTGTTTTGTTTTACTGTTTTGAATTTTTAAACACCAGGAAATTGGATCGCACTGAGATTCAGTGGCCGATTATCCATGGCTGGCTCTGCCCAACCCTTGGCCTGCTATGGCGAAAAAGTCATGCCAGAAGTGCTCTCACTTTCCATGGGGAAAGCGAGAAGCAAAAGCGGGGCAAGAGGAAGTACATCAGGACAAGAAATCTTGCCCCAACGAACTTCCTATCTTGATGCACTGCAGGGAGGAAGAGCATCAGAACAATATTTTTGGCCATAACGTGGTTCCACTCCCAACAAATGCCAGGGAAGAAGTGTGTCAGTACAAGATTTCGTGCCCTGATGTGCTTCAACTGCCAGTGCGTGGCAGCTGTCCTGTGAATAATCGGCCAATGTTAATTCAAGCTCAAATGGAATTTCTTATGCTATCTAACTGCACTGCAAAGTGTTTGTTTCTGGTAATAAAGCTGGACATGTAAGGGTCCTTTAATAAATTCTAGTGAAATTGGTGGAAATTATTTACACATGTTTCAATATGTATGCATTGGGTTGGATGCAGAAATTTATGGATTAAAGGTGACAGATGTTTCCCAAATTCTCCCCTCTCCCATGCAATCCTTTTTGACCCCTCTCAGTGGAATGGGATTTTTTGGTGAGATCCTGCTGCCTATTCTGGTCTTGGGCCTTCTCCCTGGCTTGCAGTTAATACTTCACGTATTGTAAGGATTTGGGCTAGAATAACAAAAACCTAAATCTGATATTTAAAAATAAGCTTCTTTAAAATGTCAAATTTCCACTTTCAAAGACAAAAAAGTTTCTAGTGCTTATGGCTGATGAATACCATGTACAGAGAGACCTTGAAAACCAAGGCAAAACTCCTTATGTACTTTCCATGAACCACTGCTAGCAAAAAAACCCTCCTCAACCTGTTATTGAGAAAACATTTCTGCTTCTGAGATCTGAAGGTTACCTGTCAGTTCTTTGCTTTTTGCTGGCATGCAAACTTCTGGAAATATTCTTTGGAGCCTTGAATAATCATCCTATTCTGTTTTGACAATAGGTCAAAAGGTATTAATAAAGTGCCTGGAAGTCTGAGTCAATATTCCTTGTTTTTACTGGCTTGTATTTGGTTCCTATTCTAGATTAAGTGTATCTACCTCTGGATAAAAGTCATCAGCCTTTCCTAGGAGCTTTCGGAAAGCTTCCTGAGAAAATACCAACTTTTATGGGTACAGTGGAACCTCGGTTTAAGACGACTTTGGATTTCGTCGGTTTCAGTTATTGTCGATTGTCGCCAGCCATTGTATTGGTTTTTGTCGGTCGCCTTGGATTTCGTTGGCGTGCTGACAAAATCTGAGGCAACTTTTGCGTAACTAAGCTGCGTTGTTTGCTTTGCACCTGCGCAAATAGCATAACTTTTCTGTGTTGTTTGCGTTGCGCCTGCGCAAACGGTTTTAGTTGGTTTCGGTTTTCATCTGGTGTTTCCAAACGGATCACCAATGAAAACCGAGGTTCCACTGTATCTAACTGGTTGCTCATTCCAGATCTTTTCCCCAAAAGGACTGACAGTCTAAGAACTGCCTGGTGCCTCTACTGACACTGCCTGAATCTGGCACACTTGTTAGGTGGGAAGAGCAGTAGTACAATCCTTTCAGTAAAGGAATGAGAAAAAAATCCTATTTTACTGTTCTGATAAATATAGGAAGCAATTTCTTGGCTACTGCCTATTCAATTTATCAGTGCTGGCCCTGCCCAGACGGAGCAAAGTGAGAAGAAAAATCACTCCTCCGTTATCTTCTTACAGGAAGTCATAATTGGACAAGTTGGTTTTACTACACTTGTTTCCCTAGTCCCAAAGGCAAGACCTTTCCAAACTGAATGGAATCCTGCCTGTTAAGGGGAGAATATCCTATTAAATGCAATTTCTTAATAGAAAGGTATCTTAAAGTTGTGTATTTGACAGGTAATTCATATTGGCATATCAGCTTCATAACAGATGAATTAAGCCTTATGTTTAAAACCACCAGGTTAGATCTAGAGGGTTTAGCAGCCTAGACTACAGCCACGTGAGTCACAGATGGAAGGTACATCAAGAAGGAAAGAAGAGAGCAAAATCACCGGTAGAAGGAGAGGGTAATTTTGATCCCTTCCCACTCCTCAGGGCAGTCCTGACCTGCATGCAGGGCCCAGGGTTTGAAGAAACTGTGGGAAGGGATATCTGCAACCCTCACATCCATGGATCGCTAACTTTTCTGTTCATGCAGGTCTCTTCTGGCAGTAGAAGAAGAAGAAGAAGAGTTGGATTGATATCCTCCCTTTCTCTCCTGTAGGGAGACTCAAAAGGGGCTTACAAACTCCTTTCCCTTCCCCCCTCACAACAAACACCCTGTGAGGTAGGTGGGGCTGAGAGAACGCAGAAGAACTGTGACTAGCCCAAGGTCACCCAGCTGGTGCGTGTTGGAAAGCACAGGCTAATCTGAATCCCCCAGATAAGCCTCCACAGCTCAAGCGGCAGATAAGCTTCCACAGCTCAAGCGGGGAATCAAACCCGGTTCCTCCAGATTAGAGTACACCTGCTCTTAAGCACTACGCCACTGATGCTCCTCATTTCTGCCTCATCCCCACCCACATCTCCCTAAAAGGCTGTTCCTGAGAGAACTCAACTCCGGGGGAACAGAGGCCTCTCAGGGACAGCATGAGAAGCAAACCAGGGTCTGTAGCAAGGAGTGAGAATTGGAAGAAATTACCCACCCTTCCATCAGTGGTGGTTTCAAAAGTCTGGTATCTGGTTAAACTCTCTCATTTAACAGAATCATGGCCCATTGAAGAGGCAGAAAACACCTTGCTTTTTGATATTAAACTAGTGGAATAGCTATTGATTTTTTAACTCTTCTTGGATGCACTTACTGTTATACCATTGTTGAAAGAATGTTATGTGATTTACTTAAAACAAAATAAAAATCAAATTGAAACAAAAATTTAGTCAGGTTCCCATTTCATGGATTTGTGATTGCACATACCAGCTAACATTTGCACATTCCCCCCCCCCCCTTCCATGGCTTTGCATAAACATAATTTGTCATGCCACTGAACTAGTCATAGTTCCCTCCAAACGAGGGATTGAAACACGCTATAAAGCATGGTTTTTATCCCTAGTTTGATGGCAAAGTATAATTAGCAATAACTAAAATTTACCTGATTTGGATGTTACAGAAATATCAATTATCTCAAACCATGGAAGGGTGGTGGAATGGATGAAAAGGAGCAAACAATCTTGCTCTATGTCACCCAAACTAAGCACAAGTTCATAAGATCAGTTAAAACAATTTCTCAACAGCCCAGGGAGAAAGGGGACACAGAAACATAGAAATCTGAGGTGGCACAAGAAAATAAACTCTGTGCCATTTACAACATAAAACTATACCCTTGCAAATCTACACACACCATGAGATATTTCCCGGTCTAATGATAAGTGTATTATCCAAGTTAAAAATTCAATTTCAAATTGATGCAAACAATCACCATTTTATAAGGAATCAACTATTACATTACCTTTGGTTTTTTGTTCAGCAGCCTGAAAAATAAAAAACAAATAGTGGTTAGTAGCATGATTTTTTAAACAAGGATAATCATTGAGCGAAACCTGCAGCCCTGACAATGAACCACATCTTGCTTATACACTGTGGTGGTACAGATCCTGCAAAATCACAGGAAGGCACTGATGGTCACACGGGAAGCAATCGTTTCAAAAGATCCTGCCTCCTGATAACAGAGCACAGGAAACCCATCAAAAACTTCCTACATCCCCAGGAGAAATACCAGACTATTGACCAAAAAAAATCTGAACAGGACTTGAGATCAGGGCATGGTTCATGAGTGAGTCCCTTCATTATTGGAAATGGAAGAAATTTAAATGTGTTCATGTTACCTATTCTATTCTGGCCCACACATTTTACTACAGCAGAGCAGTGCAGTAGTTAAGAGCAGGTGTACTCTAATCTGGAGGAACCGGGTTTGATTCCCCGCTCTGCCGCCTGAGCTGTGGAGGCTTATCTGGGGGATTCAGTTTAGCCTGTACACTCCAACGCACACCAGCTGGGTGACCTTGGGCTAGTCACAGCTTTTCGAAGCTCTCTCAGCTCCACCCACCTCACAGGGTGTTTGTTGTGAGGGGGGAAGGGAAAGGAGATTGTAAGCCCCTTTGAGTCTCCTATAGGAGAGAAAGCGGGGATATAAATCCAACTCTTCTTCTTCTCATTCATGAATGAAAGTACCAGATATCAGTAACTGTTTTGCTTTTCTATTTAATTATCCTGTTTAAGTTTGCCAAGTACTGATGTTTAGGGGTCTCCTGAAACTTTAGGGTTACATAGAAAAAAGAATTATTCTAGGGCTGCTTCTCCTGCCACACCAGCATTTGGAAGAAATCTGAGCCAAGCAGTAGAAGACAAAAATTTCCCATCCGTGCTACCTTTTATTCAGAAACCATCCCTAGATCCAAACTGGCAACCTAATAAAAACATCAAGAAAACAATCATTCATAGTTGTCCATTCTGAACCAAGAAGCATTTCTAAAGTCAGATTACAGTTAGTTGCACTGATGTGTCAAACAAATGTGCTATAAGATTAACAATCAGGGATTCCTGAACTTTCAGATGGAAGGAATAATTTTCTTCCAACAAAGCAGAGCACTTAAGAACCTTTCTTTGAAAACTAAAAAACCCAGAAAATTATGTAAGCCCAGGCAAACACATTTGAGCCTGCTATAATAATCAACCATAAGCTTTATGGAAATGGAAGATAAACATTTTGAAATAAAATGCATAGAAGGTTGAGGATTTTTTTGGCTGACTGAATAGCCCAGTTTGCCACAAGTTTGTCAGGGCCTGAAAGCTAAGCAGGGTGCGCCATGAATCAGTACTTGGAAAGCAGACCCCAAGGAAGATGGGGTTGCTACATGGAAGAAGGCAACACCAAACCACTTCTGGTCATTTCATGCCTGGAGACTTGTGGAAGAGGTTTCCATGAATCAGTTGCAACTCGATGGCATGTTCTTCTTTATTGGTTGAAAAGGAAGGTTGGCTAATAAAATTTAAATTTATCAGTTGTACACAGAATTTTAAGAAATATTCCTGGCTTCATGTCTTTTCAGGCCAATTGGCCATGCTGGCAGGGGCTGATGGGAATTGTAGTCCATAACATCTGGAGTGCCAAAGGTTCACCGCCAGCTATAATTTTAGGTTGCAACCCACAAATGAGCCTATAGCACAAAAAAACTTGCTTGAGCCCACTGATTTGCTGACCATACTGTTAGTGATAAATTATGGGAAGAAAAGGATAACATTAAATTTGTACATGCTGATATCTTTTCCATACATTGAAGAATCTATAGGATTATTTACTACACCAAATCAAAATAGTTCCTAAAATTCACAATAGTTGTTATTCAAAATATTAATCCTGTAACCAGAGTAATCTAGACATACCTTTTTCTGAGCACCTTCCTTCTTTTTCTTTTCTTCCTGCTTTTTCTTTTTCTTTTCTTCCATCAAATGTTCCTCTTCTTGTGTTTGTTCTTTCTCCCTGTTCAAAAATTAAGATTAGGAATTGTTTCAGATAACTCTGTATATCAAAATACTTTAAATATAATTAGCATTAAAATATGCAACTTAGCATTAATATAATCAACAGTATTAGACAGAAATACTATTTCGGTTTTATTTAGTATCTCTGTAAAATGCACTCCAAACATTCAAAATAATATGAAAGGTGCTTCTTGGGTATAATATAGATCATTTGTTTGCTCCACACAAGCTATAATTAAACCATTAAGACTTCAGTGACTAACAAAATTGTATTCCAGCACAAGCTTCCATGGACTAGAGCCCACTTCAGACACAATGAATGGATCCGCAGTATGTTGTCAAATAGGTAGAGAGTATGAAACAAACATACAAAAAACCCAGCAAAGTGATGGGGACTAGGAAATGCACGAAGCGAAGGGTAAAATGTAATTATGTAAATTTCTCATAAAATGTAGGGATCATTTACTAACTATGCTTAGCTAGTTTTCTGCTGTAAAGGGGTAGGGACTCCTGGATTCTGTTAAGGTACTTAAAACCTATAGTGTGTAAGAAATTCCAAGTACAAGTTCAAGCTGGGAGTGGTGGTGATTCTTAATGAAATCCAGTGTACAGTTTAATGCCAGTCTCTCCACCTGATGTTCTTCTGTTAAATAGCGACTTTCAGGTCAGCCACACAAGGTGGCATTCTACCTTACCATGGCATAGGCTTATTTTAGTTCCTGGTGAGTGACACTGTGGTTGGGAGGAGACTGGGGTGGGTACAGATCAAGGAGGGCACACCTTCCCTGGCCTGTCCCTGTGCCCAGTCTTTCTCCAGCTGCCACTCACAAGAAAGTAAGTTAAGCTTAATTTTAAAGCCACCATAGGCTTTTGCAATGGCAGCAGAGGTGGCAGTGGGGGGGGTCTCCACCACCGCCAAAAAAAAGCCTGTATCGCTTTAAAATTAAGCTTAACTTACTTCCAGATGAGAGTTGGTCAAAGACAGACTGAGGACAGGAAGAAGGCTAGGGAAGGAGCACCCTCCCTGGCCTGTTTCTGCCCCCATTCTCCTCCAGGCAATGGCACTGCTCACCAGCAACTAAAGGAAGCTTAATTTTAAAGCAACACCAGTTTTTATGGGGCCGCAGAGGAACATGGGCGATGCGTCCCCCCTTGCTTCCCTGCTGGTGCCCCTAAAGATCTCTTCCCCCTTTTGAACTGCCTCCCTTTCTTTCCCTCTTCCCCTTCTCATCCTTCCTCTCTTCCATTCTTCCTACAAAGTCTGCCTTTCCCTTCCATCCATCCTTCCTTCCCACAGTGTATGTGTGAATCTGTTCGTTCGTTCCTTCCTTCTAACAGGAGCAGCAGTGGCGTAGGAGGTTAAGAGCTCGTGTATCTAATCTGGAGGAACTGGGTTTGATTCTCTGCTCTGCCGCCTGAGCTGTGGAGGCTTAACTGGGGAATGCAGATTAGCCTGTGCACTCCCACACACGCCAGCTGGGTGACCTTGGCCTAGTCACAGCTTTTCGGAGTCTCTCAGCCCCACCTACCTCACAGGGTGTTTGTTGTGAGGGGGGAAGGGCAAGGAGACTGTAAGCCCCTTTGAGTCTCCTACAGGAGAGAAAGGGGGGATATAAATCCAAACTCCTCCTCCTCCTCCTCCTCTTCTTCTCCTTCTTTTCCTTCTCCTCACACAACTAGGGGAGCTTGGTGACCCTCCCCCCTAATCCACTGCTCTACTGTAACACAGAGCACACGGGGGGGGGGGGGGGGGGCGCAATTTCAGTGCTTGACCCTGTACCTTAGGCTTTAACCTAAGCAGATTTCTTCTAACTTAACTGGGTCATCAGTTGGCGGAAGGCTTCAAACTTTGCTTTGCGCAGTAGTAGGATACAGGCTCAACTGGTTCAGGCAATGCTATACCTGCAGCTTATGAATGGAACACTTTGGGAAATTACAGAGGAATGGACAAATATGGCCTTATTTGAAATGACAACAATCCTTGTTTGAAATTTAATGCAATTCACAAAATCAACATAACTCCAAGAAATATTTAAAAAACTGCATGGAAAATTATACATCAACAACATGAATAAAATAACAGCCAATATTCAGTGATGCTTATGCTAAAGGGATATGGAAAGCAAACTCTGATTCACTGCAAAATCACTAATATTTCATTAAAATTAGACTGATGTCCTCCCCAAAGGGTACGTTGGAAATTTTCTTCTGAAAAATAATACACATACCTTCTACAGTTTCTCATTTGAAGTCAATATATTTACAAAAAGAAGTTTCAAGAGATTAAATGGCATTAGGTAAGAAAAAGACGAAACTACAATCAAAATATATTTTCAGACAGGATTCAGAAAAGTTAAACATAGGAAGGCCACTCCATTGCCTATAACAATTTATGTTTGGATTTAATTTAAGTCTCAAAATGTTGGCTCAACTGGGCTATGGATCAAGCTAAATGTGTTAAGTATTCCAAAAAGTCATGTATTTTTTAAAGTATTTGTTCATGCTATTTTTAAACAGAACCAGTTGCAGCTCACTTCCCTGATTCTTTTCCAACTGTTAATAATAGCAACTTCTCTCAGGGGTACTGTGCTACCATTTGTAAACTGCCAAATCTGAGAAAGGAGGTATGTCACTCTTCTGCCATATTTTCACCCAATGTCAGATATCTAGGGTACAAAATCCTGACCTGTTGTGATAGCTGGAGAAACTTTTGACCTTGCACCACAGCTCTGTGCAAGCAAGATCAATGAACCGTGAATTATGGTGTTACACAGCCAGCAGCTATAACAACTCTGCTAGCAATAAGCCTTTCTTAAAGGGGAAATTGGTTCAAGACTCAATTATCTGTCTATTTTCAACAGTAACCTCAGCATGATATCTTTAAAAGGGGAGCATATGGACAGCGTACAGAGAGTACAGAGAGTCATTCACAATTTTGGAAAGATACATATTAGCTAATCACCTTTTTTTTTTTTGCTGTCAAGTCACAGCTAACTGCAACTCCACACAGTTTTCAAGGCAAGAGACATTTAGAGATGCCTGCCTCCAATTCATGATAATCCTTGTGATCTTCCATCCAAATACTATGCAAGACTCACCCTGCTTAGCTTCCAAGATGTGATGAGACTGGACTAGCCAATGTAGGCTAGGACATTAACTTAGCCAAATTCAGTCAAATTAAATAGGCTAATCATCACAGCCAAATTTAAAACACCCACACTATATGGCTGGGGCCATTTTTCCAGAGACTTGCTTAAGGTAGCTAAGTAAATACAATAAAATCTTAAGACCAACACCTCTTATAGAAAACAAGACAGCAACCTAAAATTGTATACATAATGTAACCTCTAGGCTAGAAGGCAGCTTAAAATGATGGAACCCTTTATTTAAAAACATGGCCTGGGTAAATGTTTTTTTTAATATATAGCCCATAGTTAATATGTTACTTTAAAGTAGTTTTGAGTTTTGCTTTGCAAAAGAAAAGAGGGATAGGAATATTTCTATACATACAAATACATTTTAACAGTTGCACATTTTTGTTGCATAGTTGTATCAGTCCACTTTCCCTCACATCAACAGAGACTTTTGCTTTCCTTTTCCTATAATGCTGCTCTCATTGACCAATAGCAGCATTATCGCCCATTTTAGTAATCTCCTTCCTATTATTGATATGCATTTCCTCCTCTGTGGGTGCCTTTGGGGCTCACTGACTGAAAGCCAGTGTGGCACAATGGTTAAGAGCAGCTTATGCTAGAGAACCAAATTTGATTCCCTACTCCTTCACATGGGCAGCGCACTCTAATCTGGAGAATCAGGTTCAATCACTCCTCCACATGAAGCTTGCTGGGTGACAGTTCTCTCAAAATTCTCTCAGCCTCCCTTACCTCACATACACATACCTGTGTATGTGGGGGGGGGGGGGGGGAGCAACTGTAAGTCACTTTGAGACTTCTTACAGTAAAAAAAAGAGGGGTATCAAAATCAACTTTCCTTCTTGAGACTGTTAGCAGTTACCATAATCCCATTTTTACCCAGACAGGGATTTGTCCACAACAGGATTCACAATGAATCCACAATCCATAGATGATGCATTAGCAATTCAGAATAAAACATCAGATTGAACAAGGCCTGCAACATGGATAGGACCAGATATAGATCAGTGCACTAATTATCAAATGTTCAATGAACACTGAACTAAATGACCAGACTGCCTATCAGTCACTCTTGAATTATCAACTCGGGCACTTTCTAATCATTAGTGACAACCAGATACCCCTCAATTGGCTTTTGATACTTTTTAAAGCCTCCCATAATTGCAAAAACCCACCAACAGGGATTCCTAATGTCTAAACTGTGATGTCCTGCTGATACAGTCATGAACAGGTTCAGTGGGTGCCACCTTCTTTTTGGTATGTTTCGGTTCCAGAAAGAATGAGACAAAGTTCTTGATAATAATTAGGCAAGAACACTGGGTCTGTTTTCAAGAACTCCTTGTCCTTAAGGAATAACATATACCAGACTTCCCTGGCTGGCGTTACAGTTACAAGTAACACCACACCCTGGGTGTGAGCATTTTCCAATGGAACTTCAAAGAGAAGTTCAAATGATGGCAGTATCAATGCCTGTTAGACTACGTGTAATCGCCAAGACAAAAAAATGGTGATTAACTAGTTGTTCTATCAGATGCTCTATGAAGAAAATAACACAACAACTCAATAGCATTTAATGAAGTTGATGGGCAACAGATTCAGGTTAAGCAAAAGAAAAACTGATTCTTCACCCAATTACTAATTAAATTGTGGAATTCACTGCCAGTGGATACAGCGGTCATGGAATCAGAGGCTGTTTCTGCAAGGTCAGCAGAGCAGGGGTGCATCGGCATAGTTTATGCCGATGCACCACCCAGGACCATTCGCATGGACAGTCCCGCTGGCTGCGCAGCCGGTGGCGCAGCCTTCGCACAGGCTGCGCCACTCCCAAATGGCCCTTACCTTCTGCTGCCTTCCATTGCATTGTGGAGGCCAGGGGACATGCCCCCATGGCCAGAGCGATGGCTCTGGGGTCGGACACCAGGAGGTGTATCCCCTGGCCTCCACAAAGTGATGGAAGGCAGCAGAAGGTAAGAGCTGTTTGGGAGTGGTGCAGTCTGTGCGAAGGGTTCACTTGGCACTGAATGGAAACCTGCGTTTTCAAAAAACCTCGCTCCCTGAGCGAGGTTTAAAAACACTGTTTCGGGGGGGCAAGAGCACCACTGAATCAATTTGGCAGCAGCCCCTGTGCAAAGGTTCACCCCTCAAAACAGTGTTTTACTGGGCCGAAATTGTTGATTTCGGCCCGTGCAGAAACAACCATAGAGTTGGAAGAGACCTCAAGGGCCATCAACCCTTTGCAATGCAGGAACACACAATCAAAGCACTCTGACAGATGGCCATCCAGTCTCTCTTTAAAAATCTCCAAAGGAGACTCCACCACACTCTAAAGTAGTGCATTCCATTGCCAAACAGCCCTTACTGTCAGGAAGTTTTTCCTGATGTTTAGGTGGAATCTCTTTTTCTTCACCTTGAACCCATTACTCCTGGTCCTAGTCTCTGGAGCAGCAGAAAACAAGATTGCTCCCTCACCAACATGACATCCCTTCGAATATCTAATCATGGCTATCATTTCCCCTCTTAACCTTCTCTTCACTAAACTAAACTTACCCAGCTCCCTAAGTCTCTCCTCGTAGGGCATGGATTCCAGACCTCTTACCATTTTGGAAGAAAAATGAGGCCAGGTTAGGGATGTTTAGTACTTGGAGAAGTAAAACAGGAAAATTCAGAAAAGAACTTTTCCCCCATTAATTTTTCCTCAAATTTTCTAATAGAAAAGTTGGAAATTGGATGAGCACTAAGAAAAACTCCAGTGACATTTTCTCTTTGAGTGAAAGGCTTCTTATGGCAATATTTCACACTGAAAATGTATTGAATGAAAATGTCTGCGGACTTTTACAACAGGAAAATGAGGAACCATTAAAAAAACCCTCCTAGGAAATATTTTCTCATTTTTAAAGAAGTTGAGAAAAACCTTGTCTTCAAAAGCATCCCACTAATTCCAAATGTACAGAATGAAAACATCTGTGGCTTATAAAGCACTGGCGTAATGCCCATTGGGCAAGGTGGGCAGCTGCCCAGGGCATCACCTTGTGGGGGGCATCAAAATGCTGGGTTCGTTTTGGGGTATTTTAGTAGTTTTCCATTTTTGGCCTGCAGGGGGCGCAGCTTTTAGGCTAGTGGCACCAAATTTTCAGCGTATCATCAGGAGACTGTCCTTATGCTACCCCCCAGGTTTGGTGAGGTTTGGTTCAGGGAATCCAAAGTTATGGACTCCCAAAGGAGGTGCCCCTATCCCCCATTGTTTCCAATGGGAGCTAATAGGAGATGGGGGCTACAGTTTTGAGGGTCCATAACTTTGGCCCCCCTGAACCAAACTGCACCAAACCTGGAGGGTATCATTAGGGCAGTCTCCTGATGAGACCCTGAAAGCTTTGAGACTGTGCCTTCAGAAATTTCCCCCCCAGCCTGCAACCTCCATTGACAGCAATGCAGAAAACTCAATGCAGAACAAAGATGCTTGGGCAAATTTCGGGATGTTCTTGCAGGGAGGGCATTCTTGGACGTATCAGCACCAAAATTTCAGGGTATCACCTGGAGACTGTCATGATGTGCTCTTTAACTTATTCATAAATGACCTGGAAGTAGGGGTGGGTAGTGTGGTGGCCAAGTTTGCAGATGATACCAAATTATGTAGGGTGGTAAGAACCACAAAGGATTGCGAAGAGCTCCAAGCGGACCTTGATAAATTAGGTGAGTGGGCTAAGAAATGGCAAATGCAGTTCAATGTAGCGAAATGTAAAGTGATGCACACAGGGGCAAAAAATCCAAACTTCACATACACGCTACAGGGGTCAGTGCTATCAGTCACAGACCAGGAAAGGGATTTGGGCGTCTTAGTTGATAGTTCCATGGGAATGTCAACTCAATGCATGGCAGCGGTGAAAAAGGCAAACTCTATGCTGGGGATAATTAGGAAAGGAATTGAGAATAAAACTGCAAAGATTGTCATGCCCTTATATAAAGCCGTGGTGCGACCAAGCACTTGGAGTACTGTGTTCAGTTCTGGTCGCCACATCTCAAAAAGGATATCGAAGAGATAGAAAAAGTGCAGAGAAGGGCAACGAGGATGATTGAAGGATTGGAGCACCTTCCTTATGAGGAGAGGCTGCAGCGTTTGGGACTCTTTAGTTTGGAGAGGAGACGTCTGAGGGGGGATATGATTGAAGTCTATAAAATTATGCATGGGGTAGAAAATGTTGACAGAGAGAAATTTTTCTCTCTTTCTCACAATACTAGAACCAGGGGGCATTCATTGAAAATGCTGGGGGAAGAATTAGGACTAATAAAAGGAAACACTTCTTCACGCAACATGTGATTGGTGTTTGGAATATGCTGCCACAGGAGGTGGTGATGGCCACTAACCTGGATAGCTTTAAAAAGGGCTTGGACAGATTTATGGAGGAGAAGTCAATCTATGGCTACCAATCTTGATCCTCCTTGATCTCAGATTGCTAATGCCTTAGCAGACCAGGTGCTCAGGAGCAGCAGCAGCAGAAGGCCATTGCTTTCACATCCTGCATGTGAGCTCCCAAAGGCACCTGGTGGGCCACTGCGAGTAGCAGAATGCTGGACTAGATGGACTCTGGTCTGATCCAGCAGGCTAGTTCTTATGTTCTTATGTTCTTATGATGGCAACCCCAAGGTTTGGTGCAGTTTGGTTCAGGGGGTCCGAAGTTATGGACCCTCAAAAGGGTAGCCCCTATCTTCTTAGCAAAGAATGTGGGATGGGGTACCCCATTTGAGGGTCCATAACTTTGGACCCCCTACACCAAACTGCACCAAACTTGGGGGGTCCCATTAGAATAGTTTCCAGATGATACCCTGAAATTTTGGTGCTGATACATCCAAAAATGCGCCCCCTTCAGGAACATCCTAGAAATTTGCCCAAGAATCTTTGTTCTGCATTGAGTTTTCTGTATTGCTGTCAATGGGGGTTGCAGGCTGGGGGGCACATTTCTGAAGGCACAGTCTCAAAACTTTCAGGGCCTCATCAGGAGACTGCCCTGATGATACCCCCCAGGTTTGGTGCAGTTTGGTTCAGGGGGGGCCAAAGTTATGGACCCTCAAAACTGTAGCCCCCATCTCCTATTAGCTCCCATTGAAAACAATGGGAGATGGGGCACCCCCTTTGGGAGTCCATAACTTTGGACCCCCTGAACCAAACCTCACCAAACTTGGGGGGTAGCATAAGGACAGTCTCCTGATGATATGCTGAAATTTAGGTGCTGATATGTCTAAAAATGCACCCCCTGCAAGCACCAATGTCCTGGTGCAAAAAAAATTGGTCGTGGTGGAGTGGCCGCCCATGGGGGGGGGGGGGGGCATCCAACTCAGGTTTTGCCCAGGGCTACAGTTTGCCCAGGGCTGCCTCGTTACACCCCTGTTATAAAGTATGATTTATTCTGATGTCTGTACAACATTTGTTAACATATATATCCAGAAGAAATGTAACGTTTAGTCTTGACTCTCAGACTCAGGGTCTGTTCCCATCAGCCCCTACCAGCATGGCCAATTGGCCATGCTGACAGAGGCTGATGGGAATTGTAGTTCCTGAACATCTGGAGAGCCGCAGGTTCCCTACCCCTGCCTTAGTCAGACCTAACTGTTGAAACCAGAAGAACAGGCCTAGTTCTGTATTTTCAAGAGATAAAAGCTGTTGGTGTTCAAATTTTCTGTGGTGCCATCGCTCTTTTGAAACATCTATACAATGATGCATCTAATTCTGGCAAGTATTTTTTTAGCAAAGTGACCAATACTTTTACAGTCCATCAATAAACTATGGTTAATTATTCTGTCAGGGTAGATTTTTAAAACATTAAATGCATGGGACTTCCAAGAGTCCAAATGAAATTTGAACTTGATACAACACATTAGAGCCAAGCCTACAGTAGCTCAAACTAAGTCCACAATGACCATCTATCAAAAACTGAATATAAAGATTGATCTATGCAGGGAATATCTGGTTTTTTATATCAAATATCTGGTTTTTGACATTATAAATCTAGCACAATTGCTTATGAAGTATATAATGGGTTTGGGACTACAGACTATCCTACCTTTCACTAAGACCGTCCACTAAATAACAGGGGTTTTATAATCAAGTTCAGGAGGGGGACGGGGTCTCATCTAAATCAATCTGCATTTCAGAAACAATCAAAATATCCCCAAAATGCAGGGTGACAGACAAGCTACAATACTTCTGAAGAGATGGAATCTGAGAAGGAATGCAGGGAACCATCCTTAACCTCATCTATATACTGTTGAAATGCTCTGAAGAGTCCCAAACACAATATGATGTCACAAACAAGATTAACTTTTCGTAAGTATGGAAGGCATGAACTCTTGACAGCCAGTGGTTTGGGCATATTAGCTAAAATGTATAGGTTTCACATTATGAGTAAAAGACTAGTTAATTATCTAGAAAAAAACAAAAATAAACCTCATCTTATGGAAGCATACTATTCTTCCCGGTCATTATCAGATTTGTTTTCTGGAAAGATCTGAGCATTTATTTTAAAAGTGAGTAATTACTACCCATCAGTAGGAGAAAAAACAAAACAAAAAATTGATAACTACAAGTGCATTTCCTACACAGAGAGAATAGTCAGTGCAAGAAGTACATGGTCCAATGTTTTTAGAGAAATAAACCCATGTTTATTGTGTTGGACAGACAGAAAAAAATCCTTAACACCTAGTTCTCAGATTTACCATTAATGTAAGCAAGTCCATTGAGAGTTGTTCATGAGGTTCTTTTAATGACTGTAAAGAAGTTTCTACAAGCAGAAACAGAAAGACAGAAAATATCAGAATGGAACAGACAGAAGCACAACAGAAGCCTCTGAAATTGGTAATTTAGGAATTACTTTACTCTCACATGAGCCCAAAGAAAAACCTAGTATTCCTCTAATTAAAGTCTGGTTGAATTTTTAATATTTAATACCTGATATTTCAAGTTAATAACTGGAAGACAATTTTGGTCAAAGATGTCTGGCTAGGACAGATGACAACCATGAGCCATTCTTGAATGAGAATGTCCCAAAACAAGAGGTGATCAAAGCAAGGATCACAAACAATTATTTAAAGCTACACTTCACTACTACAAAGGAAAACAATGCAATAGACTGGAAGTCCCTTCAGCTCTCAAATACTGTGTATATAGAGAAGGATCTCTGTGATTTCCTCTTCCAACTACAGCTCCTTGCACTGCACATCTACAGATGTTCCTCACACACACTTTGGGAAGGAAATTTCACAGGGCTCCCCTGGCAGGTTAAATTGGCTTGGTTTAAACTTATTGTAATATTGATTTCCATTATGTGAAATGTACACTTCATTAGGCATTCTTTGCATAGAAACCTGAGGAGACCTACCATTTGGGAGCAACTTCTTTGTTTTAGAGAAATGAACGGTCCCTTCACTTGACTGATGGGAACTGCATGCTCTAGAAGTTCAGTCCTAGCCCTTTCTCTTCTTACCCAATCCTCTACTATGCAGTCTTTCCCCACTGCTTACCACATCTCACCATACTCAAGCTCCATTTCCCCATACTCCTGCACCTCATATTACCTTTCTCAGTTGCTCCCTTCCACAGCTGTTAAGCTGCCATGAAATAAAAGGTTAAGGAAATCAGGGCTTTGAATACAGGCTTTCCCCCATCCTATGTGTCAGTTCTCAACTACTATTTTCCATTCTGGCAGTGCAGATATGTATAAGAGCTGGCCCATAAAGTTTGACAAGCGGAGAGAAACAGCGTAGTCTGACTCTCTCTATTCCTCCAGTGTCATTGCACTGACCCACACCTTCTCAAAGACAGTGATGAGCAAAGGGCAGAACAGGTCTGCTATGCCAAATCTGCTCTTATTTCCCCTATCAATATATGGCTGACAAGCACTGAAAAGGCTTCCAACCCACCCAGCAGATCAGAAAGAGGAAATTCTCAATAATGCCTTAGTACCTTTGTCCATATCCTTAACTTTGTTTCTGGGTTTGCGAGGGTTGGAGGGTATGTGCATGACAGCAAGCATATTAATTCCTTGGTAATTCTGAGGTGTCTGCTGGAGAAAAGGTGGCAAAAATGCTCTCTTATGGTCATTGTCAGTGACAATGGCTCCTATTGAATCATTATGGTACTGTCCTTACTGCATTTTTTAGTTATAATTCACCTCATGTCTCAGCTAACAAGACTAACTATAAATGAACTCAACAGACAGTATAACATCTCGCATTCCTCTATAGGAATAACTGACAGACACTCACTTACCGTGTTTCCCCGAAAATAAGACAGTGTCTTATATTAATTTTTGCTCCCAAAAGATGCGCTATGTCTTATTTTCAGGGGATGTCTTATTTTTCTGTGTTCTGTTCATTGGGCATGCTTCCAAACAAAAACTTTGTTACGTCTTACTTTTGGGGGATGCCTTATATTTCGCACTTCAGCAAAATCTCTACTACGTCTTATTTTCAGGGGATGTCTTATATTCAGGGAAACAGGGTATATGGACTGACAAAAAAGCTTGCACTTGCTTTCGGAATGCGAACTTGTGATTGTCCTATGATTATGTCAGTTTATAGAATGTGAAGTAGGTATTCCTTACACCGCTCCCTCTAGCAGTGTTCTAGATTGCATCCTCCCCACCCCCTCTATTTTTTTACTGTAGCCCAGACAACTCAATGGGGGTTCTAGGAGACCCAAGCCAATCTGCATAGTCCTGCTGTGGGTTCTGTTTCTTGTCAGGCTGGGGCATTTATAGATTGACTGATCATGAGTACCCAGGATGCAGTGATACACACTTTCACTTTGGGGGGGGAGGGATATTTATTGCTTTGGTCATACTTTTATTGTATTTTTAATCTTACTTTTAAGCCAAAAATTGGCTTCCAACATTTAAACCAATACAGGTATTAAATATTAGTTTCAAGGTATTCATCAAAGTTCAGGCATGGTAAAAGAGTGCCCCTTTTGCTGCCTTTCTCACCTCTGTTTTTGCAAAGTATAACTGGTGATGGGGGTGGGGTGCTACAAGTTCAATCTGGAATGTTGTAAAGTTGCTTCCTCTTCTCTTTTCCCGTAATTTGGGCCAATGATAATGCTGCCTGAGTAACATTCATTCAGTTAGCAGTTCTGAGACCTGTAAGTCTTACAGGTTCTTTGATGATTGTCTTCCAGCCTCCTGTTTAAATTTATATTGCACGCATATTTTTGACACGCTCCTTTGTTATTCTGACCTATTACGCTTCTTCATCCTTGTTTCTGTCAGCACTGCAAAGCATCTCATAACAGCTTCCTTTAAGCACAAAGAAGTCATGGAAATACTCTGCAGTTTCTTTTATGTCTCAATACCTCCCAATCAGCAATGGACCCAGTGCCTATTTGATCAAGAAATATTTGCTGTATTTTGCATGAACTTGGAAATGAATGTTCTTCCTCTCCAGGTACCACTGAATCAAGCTTTCATTCAAAATTCTGGCAAACAGCTTTATAGAAATACCTCTACTCCAGCTGCAGATGGGAATATTTGAATATGACAAACACACTACTGAACAATACAAATATTTCAGCAGAGACTACTAAATATTACAATCAAATATGAAGGTTGTAGCATATTCTGAGAACAAGCTGCTTTAGTGCTTCTATCTTTTGGAAGAAAAATTCTGCTTGAGTTGCTCTAAGCAGTGCCGTCAGTTGTGATTCTCAAAGTTTGACAGGACTGTACTTTCGTAGGAACAACCAGATCTTTGGGTAGACATGGGCTCTGTACTTCAGACGGAAGGAGTTTGTAAGCTCTTTGAGACTCCTAACAGTAGAGAAAGGTGAGGTTTAAAACACCTAACTCTTTTCCCCATGTCTCTCATTTTAAATACCAGTAGTTTAACAATTACAGTGGAACTTTCTAAAGCAGGTTCAGTCAGAGTCAAAAAGCTGGCACAGAATACTGGCACAGTTTGAATTGTTTAAATTTGGCAAATTAACCTGAAGAGAGGTTATATGAGAAAGAAATAGAACGAAGTATAAGGACACTTGTCAGTAATGCCTGTAAAGAGGGAAACCAGTATGTTTCAGTGGTTAGAGTTTCAGACTAAGATCTGCATTCAATTCCCAAACTGCCATGGAAGCTTGCTAAGAAACCTTAGGCCAGTCACATTCTCAGACTAACCTACCTCACAGGGTTGTTGTGAAGATAAAATGGGGGGGATTATGTAAGCTGCTTTGGGTTCCCACTGGGGAGAAAGGGAGTATAAAGAATAAGAGGTTTTTATACCTTGCTTTTTTCTACCTTCAAGCAGTCTCAAAGGGGTTTACAATCATGTTCTTTTCCCCTCCCCACAACAGACACCTTGTGAGGTAGATGGGGCTGAGAGAATTCTGAGAGAACTGTCACAAGTCTAAGGTCTCCCAACAGGTTGCTTGTGGAGGAGTGGCAATCAAACCCAGTTCTCCAGATTAGAGTTTGCCATTCTTAACCACTATACCATGCTGGCTCGAATAAATATAGGTTAAGATAGCAGGTAGTTAGAATATGAGTTGAAGGAAGGAAAGAAGGAAGGAAGTGAGAGTATGGAGGTTGTCAATAGGAAGGAAAGAGGCTCTAGCAGTGGAGGGGGGAAATGAGGTGCTCTACACAAGTTCACAGGTTCCCCAACATGCAACTGGGCCTGGTCAAGGGGCTGGCACCAAGCAACTTGCCCTGACTTTTTCCAGGAAGAGGCTGCAACAGATAGGGTAGGAGGGAAAACTGAATACAGGAAACCCTTGCTGGTCCCCTGCTTGTGCATGCATATTCAACAATGACTTATTCAATTACTCTTTGTATTTCTTTTGGTCACTTATCTAACTTTGCTTATCTGATTTAAAACATGTCTCCAGGCAATTATGTTTTTTGTCTTTTATTTCTATGAAAATTCTGAAAATTAAAAATGTCACTTTAACCTTTATCCTGATTTCTACTCTTTTCAAAAAAGACTGGCAGGAGCTCATGAGTATACTCATATTAGTTTCAATAACTAATAACCATCACAGAAGGTGTTTAAAAGTCAATCACTTCTAAAATCCCACCCGCCCCACAAGGTTTTGTTGTAGTCAAAATGAAATATCTATGTAACTGTCATGAATATACTAGGTAATTCTTCAGAATAGGTGTTTCAACATTTTTTCAATCTTGGGATTTTTTGTAGTTTAAAGATTGTAATTTCAGATTGAAACAAATTGAAAAGAAAAAGGCCAGGGTGCTCAGATCTTTTCCTCACATGCTGTTCTCATCTTGGGATAACAAAGATTGGAAAAGCAGGACAAGTATAGCTAAGAGTGGCAGACTTCGGTGAAGCTCAACTCAGTGAATACCCTTCGCTTCAACATGCTCCCTCACCACGTTGCTAAGCTTTTGTAAAGCAAGTCTCTCCCCACCTCCATGCTACCCAAAGATTGTTCGTTACACAAACAGGTCTCGCAACATCTACCTAGAATATCCTCCCCTTCCTTTGGGCTGCTCAGGAAAGCCTGTGGGCTCTCCATTGCTATTTTACCTGCACCACAGCCCAGTGAGATAGGTTAGTTAGAAAGCAACTGGCCCAATATAACCCAGTAACTATGGCCGTTTCCGCACGGGCGAAATATGACGTCGTGGAAATGGGAAAAGAAACGTCAGAGCGAGAGCGTTCGCATGCATAGCGGCGGAGGTGCGCAGTTGCGCCGTCGCAAAGACGCTTAATTGGCGCGAAGACGCCATATTCAAAAAACGCTTTGAAGCGCTCTTTTTCCACATGTGACGAACCGCCGCCGCAGTCGTGCGAACCGCCGCCACGGAGCCGTTCTCAACAATGGCGACTGCCAAAAGGCCAAGCTTGGTCACCGTCCCCCCCCCCACACACACATGTTTGTCCCTGGTGATTTCCCTGCATGGTCAAGCACCTTTCCCAGATCCATGTCGCCTGCGCAGATGGTGGCTGCCCATACACACTCTGGTCTCACAGGTAACATGAACTGGGACTGACAGTAGCTGGGAGGGGAGGCAATGACAGATGGGGGACGGGCAGGACATCAGGGCAGTCACATCAGCCAATCGCGCTGCTTCGCGAGTGCGCAGCCGCAAAGGAGCGTGGCGAGACGCCGCTTCCGCAGTGCTTCCGTGCGAACCGTCACATTTCTGCGGGGCTCCTGACGCACGCAGCTCCGCCTGTCTGTGCGAACGTTTTTTCGCGGATGCGTTGCTATTTACGACGTCATCGCGTCGCTCCTTTTGTCCGTGTGGAAACGGCCTCTCGTGGCAAAGTAGGGTTTTGAACCTGGTTCTGTAGAATAAAATGCACTTCTACAGAACTAAGAATAGTAGAGGGAAGAAGAACTGATCACCATGAAAACTGAAAGATAACCCAGTTGAAAACTGCTTGACAAGCATAAAGCAGGAGAGTAAAAACTTTCACGTCAAATGTGTAATGCACCTGTAACAATGTTTTGCACTGTTTATTTGATGCAAGCAGGGTCACCTTACCACAAAGTCTAATATAACTACTTTCATCAAACAATAGGTCAAAAACACTAATTTATTTCTGTCTATCAACAAGGAGACTAGGCTAAGCCTCCTGTAGTCTATATGAAAAGCTCTCTCCTCTTCCTCACCAACCTATTGCCAGCCTCCCAGCAAGGACAAATCTTCCTCTCATTGTATGGAGGGAGGAGCCCTGCAAACAAAGCAGCTTACCCAGCAGGAGCATAACTGAATTGGTCTCAATTCTATACGGGTGGTACTTTTAAAAGGCAATAGAGCTCTTCCACATAGCAAGATTGGTCCCCAAAACAACAGGACATTCCAAA
The DNA here is from genome assembly GCF_021028975.2 of Sphaerodactylus townsendi. NCBI lineage: Eukaryota > Metazoa > Chordata > Lepidosauria > Squamata > Sphaerodactylidae > Sphaerodactylus > Sphaerodactylus townsendi. The sequence goes on along the minus strand of NC_059427.1, from coordinate 117,668,992 downwards.
GAATAAAATGGTTGAGAACTGCTTCCTTAGATCCTAGGATAATTTTGAAGTGATATGAAGAAATATAAAGTTTGCTGTTTAGGAAGAATCTTGTGACTTCATCCATGGGAAAAAATACCCAGCTAAAATATTAAAGCAATGTCAGAACTGGAGACGTGCAGCAACTCTTCAATGAGCTGACAGCTTCTTTTGTAATTTCAACAGACCCTTTTAAAGTTTTCTAAATACCATTCTTGTTGGAAGCATTGTGAATATGGAATTGGGTGCATTAAGTTGATGGTAATAATTCTAAACTCAGACCCCTAGTGAGCTAGACAAAAGACACAATGAAATGTCAGGGGTCCTGGGATTTTCAACTGGAAGGTAACAGCAAACCTGAAAAAACAAAGGAGAAAAAATCCATGCTTAGGTGATAAAATATAGAGCTGTTTTAGTCTGTACACTGGAATATTTGGAATAAAAAGCAGGTTATGGTGTCCTTACTCAGTAATATATACCTCTCAGCATTTCATAATTACTTAACTGAATAGTAAACAGAAAGTATAATAGTACTTCTTGCCTCTTTACAATTTATACATGCAAACTGTCTTATAAGTACTACAAACAACTTTTTACAAATTTAAGATGGAAAGCCATCATACCATTCTATTTCTATAAGGGTATTTATTATATTTCTTGGTGAGACTCAAGACAATTTACAGAATATAAAACAGTGCAATCATACAGCGTAAAACAACCAATATTAGGGCTAGGATCAGAGCTAGAAAGAAACCTAAATTCATGAAGAATGTTTTAACATGCATATGTAATTAATTTAATTTAACATGCACATTTCTTTTTCCAATGGGGACCCAAGGTGACTTATAACATTTTCCATTTTACCTTCACAACAACCCTGTAAATTAGACTAGGTAAAGAGTGTATGATTGGCTCAAGGTCACCTAGCAAGCTGCCATGGCAGCATGTGGATCTGAATGTGGATCCAACACTCTATCCTTCCCCACCTCCAAGATGGTTCAACTTTGTTTCTCAGTGTTTTAAGCTGTTCAGGAACAAGAGATACACTCTAATGCAGTAAAGAGATATTGGTACAACCCAATAAGTATACTTTTATCAATATTCACAGCCATTATAAAGCTTCTACTCTGAATAACCCTTGACAGTTACAGGATGTTCCAGTAAGTCCCCTGTGCAGGCAAGGGAGCCTGGCAGAAAAGAATCTACATACTGCTTGTTACGATTACCAACACCTATCTTTATTTTTTGCAAGTGGACTGCAGCACAAAAGGAGTTAAGTCAAGACTACTTGTGATTGGCTGGTTGCGAAAGGCAGAGTGAGGAGTTTTTGGAGAGAGTGAGTTTGTGAATAGGTATGGGCTGATTGGGGTCTGTTCTAAGCTGGTTAAGTTGCTCTGTTTGAGGGACTAGAGAGTCAGATTAAAAGGAGAATCTGTACCAAACAGTGGTAAACTGCTTAAAACAAAAACAGTGGCACTTGATAAACACACAGGTTGCTTAGTTGTTTTACTCTGAGGAAAGCCCCATTCACATACTAAACAGTGAAATTTATAAGAGTGCAGGATTTTAATACAAAGAAAAGGAGCGGAATTGGCTTCCTGAGGGATAGCTGGAATTCCTGCTTTTTGAAGCAACATGTAGGCTAGACATATCAAGTGGAAAGGACTGTCTAGAAGCGAGTGTTTAAGGAACTGTTTTTGAATACTTACCTGGGAGAAAAAAGAAAGTCTTTTCAACCTAGTAGTAAGATCAACTGAATATAGTATTAGCAAAACTGGTGTTTGTATGTTTATTTAAAATTAAAGTTAAATTAAAATCTTGAAAATAGTAAGCTAGTGACCTCAGCCAAACTTGTAGCAATTATGAAGAAAGATACTGTAACTACTTTTATAAAAGAAAAATCTATACCAGCATTTTGTTTACAAATAGTTGTTCCTTTGTCAAAATTCAGTTTTCTTTAAAATAAAATCTTGTTCGACCATTTTATTTTAAAGTTTAAAGAAACCTTGGTGCCTGCTTTTTATTTTCTGACAGAGGGAAAGGGATTATTTCTGTGTTCCCTTAGAGAGGTTTTCAACCTTACTAATGTCACGACCCTTTAATACAGTTCCTCATGTTGTGGTGACCACCAAACCTAACATTTATCCATTTTACAGATGGAGAACACAGATATAGAGAGTCTCAGGCGACTCCTGTGAAAGTGTCGTTCAACCCCCAAAGGGGTCATGACCCACAGGTTGAAAGCCGCTGCCTTAGAGCCTGAGAGATGCTCAGCAGAGCAGTTAAATAATGAGTTTACTGTTTATTATAAATTATAAAGGTAGGAAAAACACAAAGTGAAAGCAATCAAGTAAAATCACCACACTAACACTATCTCATCAGTATAAAAATCAGTTGGTAGTTCCTCAGTGAGCCCTGAAAGTTACAGTTTTAATTTTGGAAGGAAAACTCCTGAGAGCATCTTGCCCGGGCAGGTCAAAGGGAAGTTGTCTTAAACTGCCCTGTGAACATTCACACATTTGAAGAGTAATCAGTAAAGGAGACTACTCAGGTTGAATTGTTGTTTTAATTTCTGTATAAAATAAGAAACTGTCTATTGTACAGGCATTCAAAAATTGTGGATGGGTTTGATGGCTATCTGTAAATTTTTACTAATCAGGTCCAAGTCAAATCTTTCATAATTTAGGTTACATTCTGACTGAACAGACATATAATCCACCTGTATATCACTAGTGACCCGAACTGAAAAGCTTTAGGAGAAATTTTACTTCATTTTTCAAGACCATTAGTCCAGCCATTTTTCAAGAAAAATGAAGCAGCAGAAGAAGGGAGCATAACAGAGAGCAAAAGGTGAGCTGTTTTTTAGGGGGTTGTCCTTAAATCCTTTTGGGAACCTATTCTTAAATCTTTAAATATGACTGTTTAACTGTGTGTGTGTGTGTGTGTGTGTGTGTGTGTGTGTGTGTGTGTGTGTGTGTGTGTGTTTTGAGGGCTTGTGGGTGTGTTTTGAGGGTTTTTGTTTGTGTGGGGGGGTTTCTATGTTTTTGGCTATATGCTTGCCTCAGGTTTCTGAGAGGCAGGGCTTCTGGTGAGTCACTAGCTCTGTTTAACAGTCATTCAGCTCTTTTGAGCAATTTCTGAGAAGCAGCAGAAAGGAGCATCACAGAAAGTAAAAGGTGAGCTCTGTTTTCTGGGGTGTTGTCCTTAAATCTTTAAATATAAGTTTTTAACTGCATGCATATGTTTTGAGGGTGTATGTTGTTGAGGGCTTCGGAAGGCTTTTGTTCATGTGGGTTTTTTTCTTTGTTTTTGGCTGTGTACTTGTTTCATGCTTCTGAAAGGCAGGGCTTCTGGTAAGTCACCAGCTATCCAGTTCTTTTGAGCAATCTCAGAGAAGCAGTTTTATCAGTAAGAACCAATCTTTCATGAGACAGTAGAAGATAATTTAGAGACTTGATTGGAGGCAAATTGTTCAGCCAGTAGGTCTCAGTCCCTGGGAGCTCAGTGAGTAGGAGTTTGGCTAATAGGCAAGGCTAAAGCTCATTTTGAGGAGAATGACCTGGTTAATGGGGTAGAAGTGGTAGGAGTCTTATGTAGAAGTGACCATGTTCTCCTGCTGTTTGTTATATGGAAAGGGAATGCCAAATCTAATCTGACATGTATTTTAGACCTTAAGAAAGCTGATTCCAGTAAACTTAGGAACCTACTGGGTGTGATCCCATGGTTAAGAGTGGATGATAGATAGGAGTTTCTTAAAAGTGAGATCTTGAAGGCACAATTTCAAACAGTTCCAAAGAAGAGAAAAAAATGGAAGGTGTCTAAGGAAACCAGGATGGATATCTAAAGAACTTTCAACTGGAGGGTGGTGGACACTCTTTATTTGGAGGTTTTTAAACAGCAATTGGATGGCCATCTTTCAGGAATGCTTTGATTGTGTCTTCCTGCATGGCAGGGGTTTAACTCTTCCAACTCCATGATTCTATAAAAAGATTTTTGTATTATTACAGAGTATATAGCAGAAAAGCAGAGGCTAAAAAGCCACCCAATCTTTTTGGCTGAGAAAATCTCAAGACAGAAAGGAAGGCAGAAAAAAACCCAGAGACAGGTAGAATTGTTTGTGGTCTAGAACAGCATCAGGCTGAACATGGAAGTACAATCAGCTGCAGGTCTGCTACCACAGCATCATTCATTTATGTTCACTGATGTTAGGTTTTTGCTGGTTGTTATTTAATGTTATTGATATTGTCATTTTGCAGCTGTTGTTCACTGCCCTGAGCCCTTCGGGGGAGGGAGGTATACAAATCTAATAAGCCAAACCAAACAATGCAGCAAATTCTTCTGCCTTAAGAGGCAATTACCAGGCAGGAAAACTTCTTTGTCACTGGTTACTTAGTGAATTTTGCTGTAGAATACTGCTCATCTATACGCAATCCTATCATTATCTCTAAATCAACAAATAACATTCTCTTAAATACAACTGATGCACCAAACTTGAGATATTGCAGAGACATTTTCAACAGCTGCTCTGCAATCACTTGGGTCTATATATGCAGCAGAATGAGATGGGAACAAGATGGTAGCTTCCCAAGATGGTAGAACACTAAAAGTTTGGCGTGTTCCTCTTTGTGAAATATATACTTTTTCCTATATTTGGAAAACAAGCAAAATGTAATAAAAGTAAATGCAAAATATTTTAAGCATTCAGACACTTAATTTTTTTTTCTTCTGTGACACTTTAGTTAAGATTGTGAGCAGAAAAAGCTTCATTAAGGATAAACCAACAAGACAAATACTTCAACATTATTCCCTGAAACAACTGAAACCTGTAGTTTTAAGCTCAAATTATTTGCTCTGCACTGCTAACAGATCATCAGCATTAACAAGGTTGCCCATTTCTTCCAGGAGTCAGACTGGGATCAAACATTTAAAATCACCATTTTATTTCTGAAAATCACATTAAAGGATTGATCAGCATCATCTTCTTTCCTTGACTCATACTAATTCACTTGATGCAAATTACTCCAATACAGCTCATGGTATCCATTTGTACAGTGAACAATAATGAAACACTCCATGCTTCCATAGTGGGAATGACAATACTTAGTAGTGCTATGGTGCACCTTAAGATATTAAGTGCAGTGTTTTTATGACTATAGTAGGAAAAAGTAATTTTATACACTGGTATTATACCTAAACTCTGCATTGTACTAGAGCACCATTTCACTGCAACACTAGAAGCAGCTTCTCAAACTGCATCCTCTGATGCAGTACAAGGAACAGCCTTTGGGAGGAGGAATGAGCAAGTCCTTGCACATGACTGAATACCATCCATTATTATTAGTGCAGGTGCATGCAGAAAGACAATACTTGTGCAGGATGGATTGTTTCAGTCCAGAGAATGTAAAAGTACAAAACAGCTAATGCTAACATAAATATTTATGACAGCAATATTTTCCAGTGTACAAAGACATTGCACAAACACATTATACAATTAACAAAGACAATAAAATCTTTGAATTGTACTGTATTTATGCACAACTGTTTGCCATATTAAGATACAGCTTTCCTGATAAAATAGCAAACCCAAATGCAGACATGTTATCACAGAATATTTATCCACAGTCCACTGCCTTTTGTTCAGTGCAGTCTTCATACCACTCTATGTGATGCACCCAAAATACCAGCAGTGATATGGTATACATCTATTATCATTGGAAAGCATGATTTTTATTTGTTGAAGATTAATTTCCAGTGAACAAACCAACCAGCTTTGATGAGCAGATGAATCAATTCCCTCACTTCAGAACTCCTCTACAAAATATTCTTATTTATGTGTGGTATTGCTTTTTCTTTTGATAAAAACACTTCCTTAGAAGTACAGTTTTAACACCAGACCTTAAAAGCACCTTGCATTCATTTATCAAAACTGTAACACAAATTAGGCATTTATATTTCTTCTAAGATTGGCATTCCCAAGTGAATTGCCACTTCAGATGTTTTTTAACCCTGATTTGGTTGAGAAACAAAATTACTAGTTTTTGTTGTGGAAGCTTGTCACCCTATCTTTTCTGGCTGTAGGTTAAGTATTCAAGAAAGCTGATGAGCAGAACTGGGGTAGGGGGCCAGAAACAGAGCTGAGGAAGCAGGGTAAAATAGAGAACATTAAGAGAAGGGGTGAAACAATATTATTCAATATCAAGGGTATATACATAACCTTGATGTATATCACAGTTGCATTCCCATGTCATTATTTTACTACCATAATACAGTTGTAATATGGAACCTAAGCTTTGAATGGGTCTGTTTTAAAAGAATTACAAATCTTTATTTACGTTATTTATAGACTGCCTGCCTCACAGGGATTCCAGGTGAATCATAAATAGTGAATCAGTGCAATTAACAAAACAGGACGTTTGATAATCAATGCATTAGAGTTTTAGAGGTATGGAACCAGAAAGAACTGAACGACAGCAGAACATAAAATCAAAACTTAAAGACCATTCCATCCATCTCATGGAACAATGTTTGATGACCATATAGCAGGAAAAACAATATTCCAATCTTACTATATAATAGAACAGCATGTGCCCAACAACCAACAAGGAAAAGCAAAGGACTCTGAGAGATGTAGTCCAGAGAGTGCCATTTCTCAGGTACAGAGGGGCAGGTGGGACTACAACTCCCAGACTCCAGCTGAGGCAGTAAGAGCAGGACTGGGGTGGAGGTCTCACCGTGCCTACCCAGAGCACTCCAGGCAAGCTACCAAGAATTGGGCTTCGGGCAGGGGGAGCAAGAAAAAGAGAGAGTTGGAGTAGGGGCAGAAACAGAGTGATGGGCAGAGGAAGAAAGGGAAACACAGATCTAGGTAAATGGTCAGAAAGGAAGAATGAAAGCTGGGGCTGGGCTGCAGAAACATAGAGAAAAAAGAGTTGGGGTAGGAAGAGAGAGAAAAGAGCTGGAATAAGTGGACTGAAGGAGACAGCTGGGGTAGGGGGGCAAAAAGAGTTGGAGTGGCAAGGCAGAAAGATAAAGAAAGAGAGTTGGGAACAGAAAGAGTTGGGGTAGGGGGCAAAAAGAGAGAAGATTAAGAGAAGGGGTGGCAGGATGGAAGGGGAGAAATGGTGGGTGTAATGTCCTCTTGAGTCCCCACTAGAGAGTTCCCATTTGCTAGAGCCTATTGCATTTTTTTTCACCCAACAAGCTTCCCATCTTCACAGGCACCCTGCTGCCCCTCCTTGGCAAAGCTGGGATATTTGGGGAGTGCAGTGTTTGAACCAGGCACCATTTGCTATAGATATGCCCTGTCCTCTCTTGCCCTGGGAGAGAGCCCATTGTATTTTCTCACAGAACTGGTTTTATTGCTAGTATAACTATAATCCAAAGACAAGACTCTGTTTCCTCAAAGATATACTACAGTAAACAGCAGTTTATAACAATACTATAAACTACATTTTAAAATCATCAATTTGTGGATCATCCTATTAGCATTCTTTTCAGGAAAACGTGAGCAACAGCTAGGTTGCCAGAAGATCCTCACTATCCGCTTTTCTCAAAACATACAGGTATTCATCCTTGCCCTTTCCTGTAACTGTGCACGCATACTAGTTCTGTTCCTCCATCAACTGCACTAGTGATTACATGTTAGTTTTGTGGAGGGTTACTAAACTTCCAATTTCAGACTACCAGCATGTGGATTTTTAGGGCTACTCAAAGCAAATCAATCTTTTATTTCAGAAAAAAAAGAAACTGCTTTTGTGAACACTCTCTCCTCAAATGTATGCACTCTGAATAATGAACAGTAACTTTAATTATTTTTATACAAATTACTAAAGACATTTGGTGGTTAATATTCAGTTTACAACTTGTAAAAAATAAAATAAAATTAACAGAAGATGGGAAGAGACTCCATTTCAAGACAGGGAAAAGCAATTCTGCAGAGATAAAGCTGTTTATTAAGAATACATTCCACCTCTCCAGCCCTCTAAAGACAGAGCAGTGTGCAAAGCTAGACAATCTGGGCAGCCAGCCATAAAACATCACTTCGTAGCACAGATACTGCTTTCACTCTCTTAAGCCCTCCACAGCTGTAAAATATAACAAGAGGAGCTCTAGTAACAAACCTTTACTGTCTCAGACTCTTAATGATCTGTAGGCCAAAGTTTGTAGAAAAACATGCCTTTTCTCAAGACAGAAAACCCCATAACCAAGTAAGCATTCAGAACTGATATTATGGAATCGCACGGAAGTATCAAATATTAAAACCAGATTTTTTTTTTATGCTGACATCTCCGAGAGTATATACAGGTTTCCACTAAAAAATTAAAGCAGACCTGGGCTTCAGTTATGTAAGACTTAAGAAATGAAACGTAATTTTAAAGAACATATTAAACACATTGTTTAATACTGGGAATAAATGAGTCTGTTCAAAAGATAGTTGAGTCTGTTCTTCAATATAGTTTTAATTCTAAATCTTGGCAGATGCAGAGTTCCAGAAATATATCCAAGGCTTTCCCTTCATGGTGATCACTCTCTGCATCACCAAGGCTCCCCAGAACTGCAGATCATTAGGAGAATGGGACAGTGGCTAGAAGTGAAAGTCAGCCATTTGACATCTGTGCAACCAGTTTGCATTGAACTCTAGCTCTATTTGTAGGCTTTTTTAATTTTTACCCATTTGTACTAAATCAAGCAGCCCTTCAATAATCATTTGATAAAACTTTCATAACTTAGGTTACATTTATCTTTTCACTACCATGTTTGAATAATGAAATGCTGGTATTTTTCCACTACTATTTCCCCAGGATATCTGTACATTAATACCCCTTCATCCTAAACACTCACGCTTGGAAGTAAACCATTAATGGTAGGTCCTTGTAATTTATAACTTGATTACTGAGCTGTGAGACAAAACAGCATGTGTGATTCATCTTTCTTCTGAAGTCTCTAAATTTAAACACTTCAAATATAAATTGAAAGAAGTTTGTAAACAGGTTTATTTCTTCAAAAATGTGTTGCAATTCAGTAAAATATAATCCATCTTGGCTGATATCTTCATAAAGCCACTGAGAACTTCTGGCATTGTCTCCAGAAGGCATCTTTTGATACTAAACTGGCTAAACTACAGCATCATCAGGTGCTTAAGAGGTTTCTTATCACTCATCTCTAGTACTAAATGGTCTGATGTATTCCTTCTTGTGGCTCAAAGACTAAAAGGGAAATATTCCAAACATGTTATCTTGTCATCTGAATTTTAACTGAATATAATAATGATAATATCCGTACCAACAACAACAAAGCATCAGCAACAAACAGCAACCTACAAAATAAGCAATATGAATTGCACACTGCTTTCTCAGTAACCCTATTTTATAGTTCATAAAATAACAGAACAATTTAGGAGCTTCTCCAACTAGCAGTATTAATCTACACATTTACAACAGTTTGCATGAAATTCTGTGACTAATAACAGTAACAGATTTTAAAGTAGACTAATTTAGCATATTTGATGTCTGCAAATAGAAATGAGATGGGAGATAAATTCCAGTCAGCAGTGTTCTCACAGGGGCTGTCTCTAACCATTCTTTCCATCTTAAAGCCTTCCTTCCCTGAAGTAGAAGGCTGCCCCACCCCTGACCTCCTCCTCCAGCTTGTTTTGGAAAGAAGCCAGATGACAGCATTGGGGAAAGTGAATATTTATCTCAACAAGACCAGCTGCTTAGGAGTAACTAAATGATAGAGGAGTCCTACTTTTATGCCACCAAAATTGAGTGCCAAATCATGTTCATGTTGCTGGTTTAATAGATATACCTCTGATAAGTGGAATGGGGGAGGCAATTTCCAAAGGCTCAATTTTTAGATTTCTACATATTCCAAAAAAGGCTGTAACCATGGCAACTATTTTTCTAGTAAATAAAGAAGCTGAGCTCTCTACACATGGAAATGTGTTTTCATTATTAGCTAGAAATAAAGGGGAATGTGTTTAAAGGATTAATCCTTTCCCAAACTGACTATTTGCATCCATTAAGATGATTCTGTAATGACATCAACTATAGTTCAAATTACGCTCTTTTGATGCTGGACAATCTTATCTAACTAAACTGTATGAAGATCTAATTACCAAAAAATTGTTGGGCAGCATATAATCCTTACCTTATGATATTCCTGAATTTATAATATATTGAATACTGAAGGAATTTAATATTGAAAGTAATAAGATGGCGGAAATGTTTAATTACTGTCCTAACAGTGTTCCTGCCCAAAATGATTGCCAAAAGCATACATTTACCTGCTCCTACTTCACTAATAAATCAAGGACTGTAAAAATTATTTAAAAACAACAACAACTCTGAGCAGGGAAAAAACCTTTACCAAAAAGCAAATAAAATTAAAACATCTCTGACAAAATCAAAAATCAGTCTTGAAGGTCTTTTATAGTCCTAGATGGAACTGTATTTCAAAATAGAAATCAGTATTTTCTATCTATATTATCACTAGAACAAGATTGTCTTGCCAAGACTTTGGTCGCCAAGACTTTGGTCTATTCAGATTCCCTTGTCTTTCATCTCTCCCACTGGATAGTAGCTATAGTAGATACTGTAGAAGGATGTAATGTCATGATAGTCTAATTAGAAAAGGGATGCACTTCTTCAGTGCTGATGACTCAGGACACCTGTCCATTGTGAACTAAAGAATGCAGTAACATTCACATACATTTTATTGTATTGTATGCCAAAAGTTTATCAAACAAGTTCAGGCAAGCAAACAAAATTCTATGTGTTGGCAAAATGCCTTTAAAATAATGCATGGCCTCCTCATTGACTATTTCTCTTTAGTCCATTAAGAGAACAATTCTAAAGTGATCTATTCAACAGAACTTACTCCCAGGAAATTGTTAGCATTCCTAAAGGAAGCAGCATGTATCTCTTTATATGTCTACACTGAAATATATAGCTCTAGGAGCCAAAGAATTCCCTGTGCCCATTAAGCTTTGACCAGTGATGTGTTCTGTAGTGAAACTACCTTCTCATATGGAATTAAGAATGGTTATTATTTCGGTCAGTTGTGCAGCCAGAAATGTATTCATAAGTAGTTCCTATATTAAGCTGCGGTACATTGCAAGTGACAAAATGGAAACCTTCATAACTTGTTTGTAGTGCCTTTCTTAATAACTATCATGCAAGGCATCATCACACTTAATACCTGTAACCAAATAATCAACAAGGCCTATGATAGAAGAGGCATTAATAAAAATTACTATAGTGCCTTGAATATTCAATCACAGTGAATACTGGACCCAAGCTGAAATCTGTCCAATACATTTACACAGGAAAGAAAATTCACACAGACATTTTCAGATAAGAAAATAAACAGTAAATCATGGCCATAGCTATGATAGTAAGGCACTATTTTGTGATTAAAGCTCATGACTGGTTATTAGCAGCCAGAAATGGTAAAAGGTTTGGGTACCACTTGGAAGAGTTTCCAGTAACTGAGATGATGCCCAAAAATTCAAATACCAGGTAAAGCTTTTTTTAAAAGTCATCAGTTTTACCACTGAGAAGCTGTTCTACTCTTCTCTAGCTGGTTTCTATGGGAAATTTTTACTTTTCATATTGACAGTCACAAATACAGAATAAACCAGGAATCATCCTGTGTAAAAAACCAAGATACATATTTTGCTGTGGGGTTTCTAAATATTTATTCCCTTCGTGCCCTTTTATCAGTATTACCAAAAGTCTTCTGCAACCCAAACATTCACCTCGCCTAATATGATGTGTTTGATCAAGTTCACTAAAAGATGGGAAATATTGAATTTATGTCACTCAGTTTAAGCAGGTGATGTGCTTTCAATATCTACAAGAATCAGTTGCTATTATAAGAATATGTCAAGATAACTGTGGAAGGATTGAGGTTATATATTTGAACATAGTGACCTTACATAGTCAACAGCACTCCTGGCAGATGATATTCAACATTATTTTTATAGGCGCAATTTTGAACATCATTCCAACTACCTATCAATCCATTGAATGTTAAACAATCCATAAGTTTTTTTACAGTTCAGCAAAATATTTTCTATGTTCATATTACTTCTACCAAGGTTCAGAGTCCACAAAAACTGGTGAAATGAAGATGTTTCTAATACCTTTAATAAACATCTACTGGCAGGGTTTTGTGGAAACTTAATGCCTACTTTCTCCATTTATGCTTTCGTAAATTAAAAGTTTGGTCCATTCAGTCAAAATGACAATGAACAGGAAAACATTGGCCTCTTTAAAAAAATATTTCATAGCAGGGGTACTAAGGACCTATCTAAGCTCTATAAGAAAAAAGAGATCTATAGTCTCCTTTTTATACTTGACTGTAAATAATCAAGGATGAAGTTCAAGTTTCGTCCACTTTGTTACATGTTATCAGCCTTCCTGTTCTAGCTGCACTTAAACCAAGACAAATTGCCAGGACTAATTATCACTGTTTTCCAAACATAATATGACATGGTAATGAGATGTTATCAACAGTATGCGCGTACTAACATTATTTTTGAATTAATGCTTTTCCCTAACTTATGATTTCTTTTTTGTAAGTAGTGCACATCCCCCCCTCACGATCATGATTTACATAAAATATGCATGAGGGTTTAAAACGTCAATTAATGGATTGGTTATTTTAATGATTCCACCACGAAACAGTAAAACACATTGCAATCAGCAACCCTGTTCTGGACCTATTGCACAGGGAGTGGCGTAACCTAAACCATTTTTAAAGGGTCTGCCCCCATTTTTTAACTTTACTGCTTCCCTATTAAAAGGCAGGAATAGCCATCCTCTTACCTTTTCTGCGGTTCTTTCCGGGGCTCTTTGGCAGCTGTCGACTCAGTCTCCTTGAAAAAGAACAAGCGAATATTTTGTCTGGCGTCTGGGAATTTCACTAGCGTGCTCCTTTCTTTAATGCTTTTACTTACAAAAAGTACCCGTATTTTTTCACGTTGAATACGAAAAAAATCTCACACGGCCAAGAAAGTCAGGTTTTTTTTTGTTTATGTTTATGCCCGTTCCAAATTTAAAAGGAAAACAAAACAAAAACCTGCCACAGAGGAAGGGGAGAAGGAATCACACGAGAAATCAACAGTATCCGAGTAGAAGAGCTAAACGCTCCAGTTTGATTCCTGCCCAGAGAAGTAAGTGCAGCAGATGCAGGTCCAATTCCAAAACGAGCTTTTTTTTTAAAATCTCCAGTAGAGCAAAACTAGCAGTTATAAGTTCCTGACTAGAGTTTTGCGCCCGGAATATGCTTTTAAAATTAAGTACATGTGGTTGCAGCAAAAATGAACTGTGGGGATGCAAGACGGTGAAAAATGTTACATTTTGCAGCTGATCAGAACAGGGATTTTTTTCTTCAAAATGGTGTTTGAAAGATTCTCAGTTTATATGGATGAGCTGCTGAAGGTTTTATTTTCAAAAGTGCAAATTAAAATGAAGAAAACTGAACCCATCCAAAGGTTTAAAGGGGAATATCTCAAGAAAAGCAAAAAGGAGCCACAGGAGGATCCAGCAGTTTCGCATAGGGATCCAAACAGAAGTATCCAGCAGAGTCTCTCTAAAAGGGAGGCGAAACACAAACAGAAAAAAGGATCTAGCAGTCTCTCTCGGGAAGATCCAAGGGGAAGAAGGATCCAGACAGTGTCTCAGAAGGCAAGGATCCACAAATGCCAGGGAGATCCACCAACTCTGCTTTTCATAGGTGGATCTGAGGAAGGGTGCTCCAGCAATCTCTTCATATACCAGGATCCTAAAAGGATCCAGACGATAGGCTTCTTAGTGAGGAGGGGTCCTCCAGTCTCTCTCTCTCTCGAGGATCCACCCAGCTGAGCCAAGCATAGGTGGACCCAGGAAAGAAAGCGAAATACAGTCTTTTTCCCTCTCTCGAACAGGGACAGGTTCCACAGATGCCCAGGGCGATCCAGCAGCTGAGTTCCTCTTAAGGAGATCGGTCAGTCTCTCTCCCAATGGAGTCCACCCAAGCAGGAGCTGGATCCAGCAATCTCCCGCGCTCGTTCTCCTTCCCTTCCACAGGGACTCGGGAGAGTCTCTCTGGAGGGATAACTGGGATTTATAGAGGCAGCGACGGCTCCTTGGACAGAGGTTTCCCTTGGAGGGGAAGGGGTCGGGCCGCCGGCAGGACAGGTAATGCCGCCGGGCTCAGAGATGCTGCCGCGCGGGCCTCCCGCTCCTCCTCACAGCCGCCGCCGCCGCCGCCTCTGTCCTCCGCTTCAGGAGCAGAGCTGCTGCCACCGCGGCCATTTTGTTACTAACTGACAAGAATCCAGGCAGGCGAGCAGGCAGGCAGCGCGAGACCACAAACGGGGGGGAGGGGAAGAGGCGCGAGACTCGCTCCCTCCTCCCATCCCCGACCTCAACAGGAAGTCTCGGCCGCCTCTCCGATCACGTGGTCGGGGAAAAGCATAAAAGAAGGCTCCGAGACACGCAAATCAGGCAGCAAGAAGAGCCAATGGAGGCGCGGCAGGCGCGAGGTAGCACCGCCCCCATCCTGGGCTCATCCTCTTGCTTGAGAACGGCTGCCTTCTTCTGGCAGGAGCGCTGCGCCGTCGCTGCTTGCCCGGTTTTGCTCTCTTTCTGCTCCGTCCATCTTGTGCGCGTTACCTAATCTTCACAGAGGAAGACATCTCATCTCACAATTTGCGCCCGCTCTGCAGGTGCAAAGCACACCTTGCAAAGACCAAGGTTTCGTGCAATGGTTTTTGTACGAGGAATCCCAACACTAAAGAGTTTGAAATAAGACGGTATATACGCCATAGGAGATTCTAGTGACATTCGCTCAGCTCATGCGTTTTAGCCTGCTTGTGTCTCAGTGCGCTGTTGTTGTGCTTTTTAGCTTTGGAGAATCCCAGTAGTGTAAGTAGTGTTTGGAAAGCGAGCTAATGAAGCAAAACGAACCAGCCCACATTACGCTTAGCTGAACTTGCTGGCCACCCACGCAATCTTTTCTGCCAAAACAACAAAAATACGACAGTGGAGTTCTTCGCCAATACCAGATTTGGCCGCATTCCCTAGAGTCTAGCTCATATACAATGTAATCGTTTGTAAAATGCCCCTTCGCTCACACGCTCTCTCTCTATTCAAAGACCAACATCGAAGTGAATTAGGTTGCACAATCTAATTGCAAAACACACGTTGAGGAGGACAAAAAACCCCTCCCATTTGAAACCCCGTGAGGGTTGCTGCACTGGCTATAAACAAACCTGGCAGTGACATATATAAGGCAGTGCTTGTCTACACAGCGTGTGCCAGAGCCAAAGTAGATTTTCATTCAGTGCCAATACATCACTGCAGGCTGCCTGGCATTTTTAGTAACGTTATACAGAAAGGTGGAACATTCACCCAGATTGGAATGGACCTTTGGGTATGGATTCTGTATGTTTCAGGCAATTGGGGTAGGAGAAGCGGTTTGAAGGTTATTAGACACAGTTTATAAATACAGTCTTGGAAGTGAAGATGTGAATTTGGTGGGCAGCACCAGAATCCTAGGGAGGAATCAGAACACCATCAAGTTTAAGGACCCTCAGCTCAGCTGACTACAAATTAAGCCACACAATCCATACTACAATGTGCTAGAAATAAAAGAAAGTTGAACATAACAGTGATCTGTGAGTTCTTGCAACATAGATACCTCCAGATGACTGGATGATACCTCCAGGTGACTTTCCTAAGAATCTGACCCCTAGGTTAATAGTCACCTATGAACTACCATACATACCCACTCATTGGGGTGCTGTGACGCTGTGAAGTGATCTGGGTTGCTCTGGGAATCACCAGGAACACTATGGTAAAACTGGGCTTACCTCCAGAAGTATTGTAAAACTACAGATGATAATGACAGCAGGCAACTAGAGCTACCAACAACTTTTATCTCAAAATGTTTGATAAGGCTTGCTAGTCTGGGCTTTAGATTTTGTAAGTGTGGGCATCACTATACCTGTGGTGGCGATTCTAAGGCACTCCAGATGTTTATGGACTACAATTCCCATCAGCCCAATTGGCCATGCTGGCAGGGGCTGATGGGAATTGTAGTCCATGAATATCTGGAGTGCCATAGGTTCGCCACCACTGCACTATACTATAAATTGGGCAACTTTCACAGAATACCAGGGTTGTGATGCGGAACTGTGGCAAACTGTGGCAAACCACAACAGCTTTGCCTTGAAAGCCTTATGGGATCACCATAAGTCAGCTATGACTTGATGGCAAAAAAATAGTATGAATAGAAAAGGAGGCGGGAAGGCATATGATGCTGACATTTGTTTAGTAAATGTTTTGCTGGGGGTGATTTGTGAGAGATTTACATGCTTAATACCCACTTGCATTGGCTTGGAGCTGTTTCTCAGGCTAACAACCTACTTCATAGGGTTGGTGTGAGGACAAAATTAGGAAAGAGTTGGTGGGAAGAGAGCCATGTATGTTTTGCTGGGGGTGGGAGGTGTTTTGTGAGCTAGTGCAAAGAAATCATTGTTTGGTCATGGTGGGGGAGGGTTACTTGTGGCACACTTCTGGGCATTCCTTGCCCCCTTCTCCACAGCCTTTGGTTGGGTTGCCTGTCTCAGAAGTGCCTGGGTGAGGCCATCCCCCTGCCAATGTCTCCTCTGGAACAAATGAGTGCAAGGTTGGGACCATATGTATCATAGACATGCAACACAAATTGAGAATTCACTGACAGTTTATTTTCCTCCATGTGCCATGGTTCTGGATAGGCAAGGAACATTATGATATGAACAATTCACCAGCAGCACCAATAGGTGGAATAGAGTGTTTCTTGTTCTAGGTCAACGATAGCCACGCTTCCATGACCAGTTGTGAGAGTTTATATTCAGCAGGGTGAAAAGTTACCTATATTTGAATGTCTGCGACCCAGTAGATTCCACTTTCTGCAAACTACATGCATACCCAGTGACCCATGTGTGGGAGACACTGCTACAACCTATAGAATAATGAAGAGTTAAGCCAAGTTTTCTTAGAGAGTGTGGGCAAGGGAGTGTGTTTGGGAGTCCCAGTTTGAAATAAAGGTTTACTTTCCCTTTCTTAACTGTGCGGGGTCATATAAATTCTAATTGTATCAGGAACGTTGAGGTTTATTTTTAGCTGGACTCCCAAGGTAGGGTATCCTTTGTTAACTTTTTTTTTGTTCTTTGTTATCTATTTGTTTTGACCACAATGACAATTTGCCAAAGAACCAACTTGTGCAATTTTATGGACATGAGCAAAGAATGACATAGTCCCATGCCACATGCACTGATATATATAAAAGTCATGGTGGTCTGTCATGATCAGTTGCAGAGCCATGGAATAACGGCTGCCCCCATGGCAATGGAGCACAAGGTGGAGGGGGGGGGGGAATGCTGAAGCCCTTCCTGTTGATCTGCTGAACTCAGGAGCCCAACTGGCACCTCACAATGTTTTTAAAATGAGTCCCAGATCACATATTAAATGCAAGTTGGGTTGGGGTTTTCCCAACTCAAATTTAACATAACGTCTAATCGGACCATTTAGTTGGAATCCCATCCTCCACTATATGGAGGAGGGAGTGATCATTAATGTCAGTGAAAATGAAGGTAACAGGGTCTCTTACTGATTTCACACGGGACAGGAATAAGCCCTGGATGATCACATTTTTACAAATAAACTCTGTTATTCTCTTAACATGCTCCTGCTTGGCCCAATTTTTATCTCTCATGCTAGTGGTACATTAAGATGCCTTCAACACTTTGCATCACCAATCCAATGGTGCTTTTTTTTTTTACTGTCAAATCACAGCTGATTTATGGCAACCTGGTAGGGTTTTCAAGGCAAAAGATGTTTGGAGGTGGTTTACCATTGCCTGCCTCTGTGTCACACCCAGGCATTCCTTGAAGGTCTCCCATTGAAACACTACCCAAGGTCAGGGCTGAGAATGTGTGACTGGTCAAAGGTCACCCAGCAAGCTTCCATGGTGTGAGTGGGGATTTGAAACTGGGTTTCCAAGATCCTAATCTGACACCTTAAGATACTGCTCTGCCTGCCTGCACACTAGCTCTCATGTCAGTAAAGAAAATACCTATGCCAGGTCATCTGGCTCTGGTAGTGCATTCAGAAATGCTCCTATCACCATCACACCCAGCTGGCATAATCTGATGATAGGATTGTTCTGTGAGCGTTCTTCTTTGTGCATGTTCCATTGCATTCTTATGATGGCTCCTGAATTGGAAAGCATTTTTATTCTGTTACTGAGAGGTGATCCTGCCATTTATTATGAAGGGTTTCTACTCAGTTCTGGCCATTATAGCAACTACTTGTGAAATCTCTTTGCCATCTTGAAACTTTTGCGAGGACCCCTTGTTCTGGAATAGGGGAAAGAAAAAATACCTCCAATTGATGTTTGATGAGTATATAATATAACAAGTAATACCAGTGTGATGGGTTGGTAAGCGTGCAGCAAAGGAGCTCCCTTCCCCCACCTCCAACACACAATAGTGCTATTTTTAGCTGTTTGGATCAGTCTGGCAGCGTCTTTGGTTCACAGAAAATAATATAATTGGAACTGTTTTTGCCACTGGAGGGAGACCACATTGCTAGAAAAGGCAATAGAAAGAGAAGTCTGGAACAAAACAAAACAATTAAATCTCAGTGCTTTACATTTTAGAATGAATTATGCTTTCTAGATTAGACAAGATTTTCATCCATGCAGTATATTTAAATAGTCAGATCTGAGGTTAACCTTTTGCTTTTCACACTGAAAACACAGGCAATCGAGATTTTCCCCCCCTAGCTGAGCAACTTTTAAGGTATCTGATTATGTTTATGTGGAGGAAAAAAACCTCAACAATCCTGGCATTAGAGATGCCGGAGGCATTACTGTGTCTGCTGCAAATGTAAATCTAGTAGGTGGAAGACAAATAAATGACATTGCAGTAACTGAGAAACAAACGCAGCAAATAAGGGTTCTGCTTACAACAAGAGCCAACTCTATAATGATCATAAATATAGGTCAACACCTACAAGTCCCTTCCCCCCAACAACCTACAAACAAGCAACCAAGCAGATTGTTTCACTGACAATATCAGAAAGGATTTTTCTTCTGACATAATCAAAAAGGCTGATATGAACAGAACAGGCACATGACCATGTGGCTTCACTGCTGATGTACAGTAGAATCTAATTAAAGGGCTACAATATGATTACTGCGTCACAAATTAAATAATATATAAAGCTGCTGCCTGATGAAAACGGTTTGTTTTGCTTTTGCTGTATTAACAGAAAATATGGTAAGTGAAACTTGCCCCCTCATTAAGGTTCTGGAGAAGGTAAATTCCAAGGTTTTAGAATAACTTTCATATATGTTTTTATGCTACATTCAAAATGCAAAATGAGACATTTTTACATACACAAATCGCTCTGAACAGAGCCTGGTCTACTGCAGTTTAGGTTGGAGATTTGAAACCATCCAAGACAGGAGAGCCCAGGGGATGCTGAGAAAGTTGAGTCGGACGAGGGGAGGCAAGGACAGCATGTGGGATTAGGTGCTAGGAGTTTGAACACCCAGAACTGCTCGCAGTAACAGTGTTGCATTAGTGCAGAGCAAATTTGGATGGAAAACTTGGGGGTTCAGGGGGGGGGGGGGCAGGCTACATGTTCCTTCAGGTAATGATGCCTGCTCCTGTAGCTTTTTTGGTTTTCATTTTGGAGGGGTAGTTCTCAGTGGTAGAAATGGAGGCTGAAAGATTTTTGAATTGCCGCTTCAATGAAACTGCCCAGTAATACTGGAGAAAAAGGGGGAGAGTTATTCTTCTGCATCACAGATGACATCCCACCACCATTAGGAATAATATGTTTTTAATAGCAGCATGTGGCATAAATGCAGCTGAAGAGACAAGGGGGAGGGAGATCCAAAATGATGGGGTATGTGCAATGATTTCATGAGAAACGTTTCCAAAACACAAGGTATGGCGACTGGGAAAATCTGTGAAGCTGTGCATGTGAAAAAGGCCTTAGTATGGTGTAATTTAAAGCAAATTGTCCTAAGAAACTCTGCCAAAGCCTGAAGCCTATATAGACTAGTGAAAGGAATCTACTGAATTATGTTAGAGTGATTCCCTGACAACACTGATGATTCCAAGAAAGAGTGGCCTGTATAGTGCTGTGCTGAGAGGATTCAATCTAGTACAGCTACTGAGTGTGACTGAAGGAGGAAGAAGTAGCTTCAGGAAGGCATGGTTGCTGAGAGGATAGTGGTACCTGCCCTGGGTGTAGGTAAGATCACTTGTCAGTGCTAGATTCTAGAGTCACTGTGTAGCAGTCCAGTGCTGCAGTAGCCACCCTAGTAATTCTGATGCCACCTGCTGATATCCTCTGTGTCAGGGGGATAGTATCTATGTGATTGAGATGCATTCCTGAATCAATGTAACTGTTTAAAACAACAAACCAATGCTGCTAACAGATATTTGTAACCCTCGCCATTTGGGGCATTCTTTCCTTGATCCTTACTTTATGGCTTTGCACACTTTGTAGAAAACTAGGCTTCCCCTGGCCCTCTGGTCCCATGAGAGAAAGAACAGCATCCGTTACCTCATGGGGCAGGAAGCCAGATGGCTCTCTCTTACTATCGGCCGCCGACCTTGGGGCGCCTCAACTCCAGGGACTGTTTTTCTGTCTTTCACAACTTCTTGGGAAAATGGGAGGGGGGTTACAATGGAGAATAAAGGGGGTGGCAAAGACCAGGTTTGTCAGAACTGGCTTTGCCAGGCTTGGGCGCTCCGTTACCTCAACAATAAACACTACTGATCAATACGTCAGAGTCTGTTTGTTGGCTTACAGTTCCAAGCCCTAACACTCTGGTAAAGTAACCAGTTCCCTGACCACTCAGTCCTGTCAGCTGTAGTCTTTTCAGCAAACTGTCACATGAGTTATCACTGATTCCAAGAATGATGAAATAGTAAGAGCATTTTTGTTGTTGTTTCTCTTTGTAGAATATTGCAGCACTGCATTAATTTTAATGGTCTAAAGGAATGGCAAGACGCTTTCCCCCAATTGACAAATGTGCAGGGGTGTTTCTGAAATTGCGCTGTGCCTGATATTAAAGCAAGATCCACAAACTATGTGGAAATTACATATGCATTGAACTGTAAGTCTGTATTGGCGAATAACATGCTCCGTGGTCATTTTTTTCCTGAATAATCCTCACTCAGTCACTCATGGATTAATAGACCCCACAAGTTGATTCCACATGATAATCACATTTTACTTTTTACTGATCACTAAACTGATTTTTCTTTCATCAAGATTGTTATGCTTGGTTCAAGCACATGACTAATAGCCTGATGTTATAAATCTGCCTTAGCTGCCTCAGCACAGAGAGATTTCTGCCTGGACAGCTAAAATGGCATCCAGAGTTTGGCACAAGGGCCAGGACAAACTTGTCTTCTTGCTAGCTATAATTTGATGAACAAGAAATATTATTGTTTTGTGAAAACAATTTGGTTCTGGAGCTGTCAGGATGCTACATTGCATGCAAAACCCTGGTCTGGGTAAGTTGTTCTTTATTATTATTATTATTAGGGAATTTACATCCTGCCTCTCCAGAGTTCTGCTTGAGGCACGTAGGAGTAAAGACTAACACCATAAAGGCATAAAATATCATAAGTTTATCAGTTTAAAAAACCATTACAAATAAGCAATGGCCATAAAAACAGCATAAAACACACAGAATACTCTTAAAGTCCATAAAACAGATCTCAGAGCAGAAGTAGTCATACAATATCTAAGAAGATAATTTCTAGGTAAAAATCTTGATTTGGCCTAGAGCCTACAATACAGTTATGTGTCAAGGTCTTTTTTTGCCATGTTCAGCCAGAGGAGTCTGGGAGACAGTGGTACTGAAGGATCTCTGCTTGTAATGAAGCTTATCTTGTTTAGAGGCCTGTAGTAATGGTTTTTCCTCCCTAGGCAGACAACACCTGGTCCTTATCAGGGTTCCAACATTGGAGGACTGCATGGCCCGTGAACACTTTTGCTTTGGGGAAAACCATCAGTGGGTGCATAGCTGGGGAAATAGGCTACTGCTTAGTGTGGGAATGTTAGATCCAACAAAACCTCTGGAGTATACCTGTTCATATACTCAATGTAAACTGATTTCTGTGCCCGAGTCTGGTTATTGGGAAGAGTATGGCAGGTACCAGAAAAGCCTCAAGGCGGACAGCATTCAAAGACAGTGGCGTAGCGCCAATGGGAAAAGGGGGCGCAATGCCCTGGGTGCATGCTGTGGCAGGGGCGTGGCGGGGTCGTTGTGGGGTGGGGCGGTGCTGTGGGCGCTGTTCCCCCTCTCTCTGCCCCTGTTCAAAGGCAAGGTGGCACAATGGGAAATGCCTGTTTCTAGTTACCGCCTGCCTCACCTATATAGGCAAAATGACAGAGCAGGGCTTGGGAGACAGATCTTAACTGATAGGCTAGATCAGTGGTGGCGAACCTTTGGCACTCCAGATGTTATGGACTACAATTCCCATCAGCCCCTGCCAGCATGGCCCATTGGCTGATGGGAATTGTAGTCCATAACATCTGGAGTGCCAAAGTTTTCGCCACCACGGGGCTAGATAGTACAGGAAAAGATGGTTCTTATCTTTGCATACTCAGAGCCAAACTAGATGTTACAGCATCCACAAGTCTGACCAATGCCATTTTCGAGAAGAACTGAGCCATTTAAAAATGCCACAAAGGCCGGATACTGATCAGGTCCATGGCAGTATCAAGTGATCTTGGATCTGCTTTTAGATCCATGTATTCTATATCATCTAGTTTGGCCCTTAGTCATCAGCAACCAAAAGCCCCTAAATCAAGCCAGGCTCTCATAGAGACACCACTTGGCTATTTCCCTAATTTGCAACCCAAAAACAAAAGAAGGAATGGCAGCAATGTAGACCCAACCATTTGAGAAGTGACATTGGCCCACCCCACTTATCCTTTTTAAAATGGTTCTCCACAACACTAGTTGTTGCCACTGATGTGCCAAATCAAGCATCAATGCAGCAGTTTTGTGTTTCCATTTGGGCACTGGCTACATTCATGAGCCTGTGCTGCCAAGACCCTTATGTCCACTGTGTTGGTGCTATGTCTCATTACATTGGATCATAAGAATCCAGTGAAGTTCAAAACGTTGCACTTTACCCTTTGGCAATAATACATTGAAAATTAGGAAAGCAATGCCTTTTATTCATCTGTTCTTCCAATTTCACTTATAAATTCCTCACTTTAATCAGTTCCTCCCCCCAACTTCCAAGCCCATAATTGTTTGTTTGTTTGAGTTCGCTACATGTTTACTTGCCCTGTCAGGTTCATTCTCCTCCTTGTGTCACCAGGGAGGAGAATGAACTGGGAACCCCTCTTCTGTGCAAGCCTTTTGTTCCTGCCACTTCAGCTTCCTCGGTAGAGTGCTTCAAGATGAATCTAGCTGCTATCAGTTCAATTTGGCTATATCTTTCTCAGTCACCACTCTGCTCCATAAAGAAGCTCTTAATTCTGCTGGTTCTGTCACATCTAATGAGTGATGACAACATAGGTGACAAGCTTGGCAGGAGAAGCCCATTGTAGGGTCAGTTGTTACTATTAGTGTCATCTGTGAGAAATAATACGTGCCTCTGTGTGTGTTAAATGTGCAGAGCCGGATAGAAGCACAAAAAATCTCATGGAACAACCCTGCTGTGTCAACATCTAGCCTAGTACTCTTCTTCAGACAGCTTCTACATGAAGTTGCCTCAGTGAGTGTGGCAGCACCCGAGTTTCTGGAACATACAGTTTCAAACTATGGAGGGAGGGGATCAAGTATTTGAATATTTTCCCACATAAAAAGAGATCCCTGTACATTCAAAGTAAACACATCTGGGAGATTCTAGCCTAACATCCTCTTTACATGCTAGTATTTTTAACGCTAGGAAGTATTTTAATATTGGAACCCTTGGGCTACAGTCCAGTGGTATACTTTGAAGATTATTATGTCTTGTGGTCTGCCCAGCAAGGAGTGTATGTTTCATTTGAGGCAGATTTTCTGTTGTACACAAGATCCCCCCCACCCCCGAATTCACTGTATGTCAGATCTGACAATCGCTGTGGTTTCCGAAAGCAGGGAAAGTGTGATTCCTACCCCCCATTTGCACAGGGAAAGCAGAGCAGAGTCTGTTTGCCCTGCTTTGGGTTTTCCACTCCTCTCTGCCTTCCCCTATCACCCCTCAGCAGTCATTTCCAGGGTGTTTTTTTGTTTTGTTTAAATTTATACTAACATTGTATTGCAGGAGCCATAGGCCCCTTCCGCACATGCAGAATAATGCACTTTCAATGCACTTTCAATGCACTTTCAATGCACTTTGCAGCTGTGCGAAATAGCAAAATCCACTTGCAAACAATTGTGAAAGTGGATTGAAAGTGCGTTATTCTGCAAGTGCGGAAGGGGCCATATTAGAACATTAAAACATCCTACCCCAAATTAAAAAGGTGGAGGAAAAGCTGGCATTCAGCTAGTCAACCTGGGAGTGACCCAGAAACAAGGGCAGGCAAAATAGCAGCTTGGTGCAATCAGTAGGGTCGATTCGTGTGTAAACAAAGAAACATGGGGAGACCCCACTGTGGAACAAACCGATTAGGGTAAGCAGGGCATGCATAAAGGGTCAAAGACATCACTTCAGACTGCCAATCTCTAGATAGGGCCTGGAGATCTCCCAGAATTAGAACTTATGTCCAGTCTATGGAGAACACTTCCCCTGGAGGAAATGGCTGCTTTGGAGACGTATCATTTCTCACAGATGGAGAAATGGCTCTATGGCACTTTGTCCCGTTGAGGTCCCTCTCTTCCCCCGGCTCTATCTCCAAATCTACAGGAATTCCTCAGCCCAGAGTTGGCAACCTAAGCATCACTCGGGGCTGCTTTTTTTTTTTTTAACTTTGGCATTCAGATAATGATGATTTAATGTCTTGCTAGCTTGGCTGTCAGTTTTAATCATGGCCAGCCCAGTCCAATGGCTGCCATTTGGGGAAAACAAAAGTATGTATTTATTTATTTCATTATACTGTTCATACCCCCATCTTGTCCATAGGTCAAGGTGGCTTAAACATTCAGATTTAAAACATACAGAATCCAGTAAAATTTCCATAACCTCCCACTTGTCTAAAAACAAAACAAAAATTAAAAAAAAAACCAAAATAGGCAGCATTTGCAATGCAATCCTAAGAATACTGGCCTGGAAGTAAGCTCTGTTGAATTGAGTAGGATTTTGAGTAGACGTGCTTAGGACTACTCCCTTAGTAGACTGACATGGATGTGCCTTTCATTCTGCTGGGCTTTTAGACAACAGCAGCAGTGGTATGTAAAATAAGTAAACTGCAGTCAATGGGACACAGCAAATAAGATGTCCTGGGGACATGTTCAAAAAAGTCGCCCCCAATTTTTTTGTCCAGAAAGAGTGGACGAAAAGTTGTCAGAGGAGAAAGAGGCCCCCCCCCCCCCCCCCAATACCTGATGGTTAAAACCTCTTGTCGGTTTCCTCTGCTGCTGGCGCCCAATATTTTGTACTGCAGGGATTTTTCGTGCACACAGCTAATTGCTTAAGGTTTCTCCATGATGTTTGAACTGCAGACTCCGCTGGTGGGTGCTGTTACAGCCTGAAAAGTACATGGTTATGCTCAGTTCGTCCTGCCAATTCCAGCAATATATAGTTTCCAAGGAGCTGTCTTTGAAGACACAAACACGTTCATACAAGAAGCAGCTGATTCTCATATGTGGGTGTTTGTGTCTTTGAAGACAGCGCCTCGAAAAAAATTTTAAAATGAAAACTATACATTGCTAGGATTGGCAGGGGAGCTGAGTACAACCTCTCTTCAGGGAAGGGACCCAATACAGGGGATTCCCCACCCCTGGTGGGAGTATGGCATCCTAGTTGAACCACAAGCCATAGACAAAATAAAGTAGTTATTAAAAAAATGTGTGAGCACACTGAGCATCATGCTAGCTGCACAGTGTTGCCTCCGTATCTCTGAAAAGTTTCAAACTGTATGCAGCTTTTGAGTCTTTTGGCCTCTAGCTCAATTACATTAACAACACTGCAAGCATTTAAATTTGAACAGCCTGCCATGTGAAAACAAGGTCCTGACCACACTGTAACCCCCTCGCCCCGCGCCAATATTTGTCACATGAGAAAGTGTTGAGCTAGATGGCAAAATTATTAGCCAGGTGTTCTCAGCTGCATATGTCCACTGGCTTAATTACATGGCTTAGAAAGACTGTTACCTGCTTGTAATTCTTTCCCCCCCTAAACTCTTTGGAATCCTTGCGGAAAAAAAAATGCTGTGTCAGTCATCCTCATGAAGGCCAACTGAAATGAGATGCCGGGTGCAGGATTCAATTCACCCCTAAGTCATTGTGAAAAGGTTTTTAATCCCGACACTTGAGCATTTGCACATTTATGAAGATTACATCTGGGCCGCAGATCACTAGCATCTGATTACTATGCGTATATGGGCATAATCAAGAACCCTTAACTGTGACACTGAGACACACGGAACTCTTATTCCATCAAGTGCAAGGCATTCTGCAAATGTCCTTCAGAAATGAAACACTGATGGCAGAATGTGTGTCTTCATAAATTTTACAGCCATCAGTTTTTGCCATATTGAGCTTATTCCTTTCTCTCCCTATATCCTGATAGTGCATAGAACTCTGTGATGTTCATGTCACAGGTAGCTCCATGGTCAGCAAACTATCAGAAGGTGCAACAAGTATAGCCAGTCTTGTTGAGGGGCACTCTGTGTTCATTTACAGCACCACTAAGACACATGCACCCCTGAGAACTGTATTCCTTTTTTAGCATTTTAAAATCAAAATGAGTGTGTGTGTGAGTGAATATGAGTGCGTCGGGGGAAGGGGGAGAGGGGAGGGGAGAGATCTGTCTTGGACCCCCAGACATCTTTGCTGGGTTGTAATTAAGAAAACTATTGGGCCTATCAAAATCCTCTTGAAAACTCTAAAGCTCTTCTTGCTTTTGCTTGTACACAAGCATTCATATCCATCTCCCCTGGCCCCTGAAGCATGGAGCAGAACCTCTGCAGAATCTATGCCTGTTGGTAGGATCCTAGCTGTGGCTTGGGAAATTTTTAGAGATGTGGAGGTGATGCCTGGAAGAGGACTCCAGTTTCAGAGTATATCCTCTGAAACTGCCATTTCTTCAGAAGATCTAATTGCTGTAATCTAGAGATCAGTTGTAATTCCAGGAAAACTCCAGGCCACACCTGGAGGATGGCAACTCTACTGATGCTTTAGGATTAGGATTGCTACGTTTCATTGTATTGTAACATGCTCATGTTTAAATGCTTCAGACTTGGGAGGAATGTATGATATGCATTTTTAAATGAAAGAAATAACTTCTGCCAGGGTGACCTCATGCAAGGGCAGACCGAATTTTTATACCTTTCACAGAGGTGCAGCAAAAAAAAAAATCTGGAAAAAGCAGACTGTCACCTAGGGATAAGAAAAACTATTTCTGTTGAAACATTCTCATCCATGCAGCTTTTTAGAGTACAGGAATTTTACTTGTGGTTTTTGTCTGATGTATAGTTGCAGGGCCAAAGGACATAATTGGGAACAGTTTACCAGAGTGGGTTTTGTATTAGGCCCAGAAAAAATATATGATTGGGCCTTGTTTGATTGTGCTTAGATTTTTTCCAGATCTGCTAGGGACATTTTCCAACTCAACCACCTTTGGGGCAGGGAAAATAAATACTACTGATACAGTCTGAAAGGAGGACTCCGCTCCAATTATTCAGCAGCTGATTTCTCTTTCTCTCCTGGTTCAGTTTACTCCTAAATTGTCTAGAGGAGGCACTTTGATTTTCTAGAAATCACTGACCCACACATGCACCACGCTTGGCGATAGAGATCATTAGGAGTCTATTTCACAAACAGATTTAAGATAATGAAGGTGAATGTTGAAGCCGCCCACACCTTTGATCAGCTCCTCTGATCACAATATAGTGCTTTTAAAAAAGGTATAATTCAGTTGCCTTAAAGAAAGTAGCCAATTAGTCATCATCTCAAGCACTGGAAAATGGTCCTCTAGAGATAATTTTTTGGGGGAAGCCACATAGTAGAGTTAATACTGGAATTTTATGGTTCAGAGTTAGAGACTTGCTGTATAAAAATCTGGACCCGTTGGGACCCACTTTTATTTTTTTAAAACGACGCCTTTTAAATCATTGAGGGCTTGTTTACATTGCATAATTTTCACCCTGTTTCATCTTAGTCTCTTCTAAGATCCCTTTTACCTACTTACCAGCATGGTTTGTAATGCCTCTCAGCATACTTCTGAATGGAGTCACATTCAGTCATCACCAAGGGAATGAAGACACTGTGGGCTGTTTGCATTGGTACGGGGGCACTGGATAGCGCTCCAGCAGGTAGACTTTTCCCATTACTCCTTTAAGAGCATGACACATTTCAGTGAAGCAGGTAAAGTTCTTTCACTTTCTCAATTTTTGCATGCCAGACAGCTGTTAAAGGCACAGGAGCAGTTACTGATGGGGGGGAGTGGTGGCAAACTCACCAGGGATCAAAGCATTCTGTGTATGTGCAATTTCAAAGATGAGCAATCTACTTCCCAGCCCCTGCTGTTGAGACTTGGGAAAGGGGAAGGCAGGAACCCTCCCATTGCACCAGTATCCTGAGCCCAGCAGACTCCTTGGGACTTTAAAAAATGCCCTTTTTTACAAGGAACACAAGTTGGATCCAGGGAAGCCTTTAAAGGGAACCTGGACCCAACTCATAAAAAATGTAATGTTTAGTTTGGTCATTACCAGGGTTTTCCCCATGATGTCTCAACAATGCTTTCAACGTCAGCCACATAAAAAATGACATCCTGACCTCACCATCAAGAACAAAGGTCCCACAGTAGTGGGTCCTTATAACATGCAAGCCTTTAGTCATCACATTCCCTATATGCCCCACTGATGGACATTTTCCTTGTCCTTTAGTTTTTCAAAAGCTAAAGACTGCTTCCTGCCAACAGATGCGAAGGAGGACAATCCTCCTAAGCCTTTATTAGCTGCGTAGAAAAGGGAATTTCGGCAGATGCAGGTGATCCTGCAGAATGAGCAATGTTCTGTTACAGCAAAACAGCAAAGCATTTTCAAAGACTTTAACTGCATCATGGACTCTATTGTGCTCAATTGGACCACCAAGAGAGATAATGTCACATTTAATTTCTTGGTTTTTAAAGAAGTCCTGTGGATTTTCATTCTGAGAAAGAGGCAAGTAGGTCACGCTGCTTGTCATGCATACTCATCTAAGGTCCTCGGGATGGGGACTTCTCTTGTTTGCTCAATTTTGGGTATTTTGATTAAGTTACTCACTTAATGATGGTGCCACAATGTGGTTATTGTTATTAATAATAACAACTACAATAAGTAGGTATGGTTATAATAATGGTTTGACCATGGAAGTGGTTTTGGAGAATTGACCATGTGAATTAAAATCATACTGTAGGAAGTGGCCTTCATAAGCTGTTGTAGAGCTAGGAATAAGGGATGCCCATTATAGGAGATCCTGTTGGATGACAAAGGGCAATCTTGTGAAATAACACATATTCTTTAAAATATGCCACCTGGTAACAATGTTGATAAAACGCAGAGAAACTTATTTCAGATTGTAATGTATAAGTGTGGCCTATGAAGGCCACTATGTCTAACAGTGTAGGTTTCTGTGGCATCACAGAGAGTACATAATACATGGTCCATACATCATGAGAAGTTCTAGAGTGGAGCCATTTGAGCAGATCATATCCTCTGGGCTAGAAAGCAGGAATGGGGAGGAGGGACATAGAGGGAACTCCTGAAATACCTGGTACTGACCAAATCGCTCTGACAGGTGTGAATTCAGACAGGTTACGTGATCCAGCTTTGCCATAAATGTCTGACGGCTGATATCTCCTGGGGTAAGGATGTTGCAAATGAACATATTTGTTTCTGCTTTAGGGATTTTGCTGTGCATAATAATGTATCTTTCATAATGAGAACTACAGGAGTTTTATACATTTAAATTTGTCCAATTAATTATCCAGGAATGTTTTTAATAGGCTTTATCGCTGTAATTTCATTCTGAGACTAATGTTTCTTATTGGATCAAGGTTTGATTTCCCCTCTTACTTTTTTTTTTTCCTTTGGCATGGCATTGCCCCTTGGATTAAGGAAAATAATTCAGGATTCATTGTTTTAATCTATTGCTACATTTCTTTTACAGATGATAAACATACTGCTTGCAAATAAATGCAAGCAATTTTTTTTAGTACTCTATTCACAGATGCTATTGCAGACAGTCAGAACATTCAATCTCCGTGGGGTTTTCAAGCTTATGGATGAAGTGAGCCTGTTGACAAGGAAAAGCAGCCTACAAATCAAATAAATAAATAAATAACAGACCCAGACTATCCTACTGAGAACAAATGTGCTGGTTGAGAAACCAAACTAATTTAAAAAGGAGAATATAGACATACTGTCTGACCTAGATAGCACCAGGCTAGCCTGATCTCGTCAGAACTCAGAAACTAAGCAGGGACGACCCTGGCAAGTATTTGGATGGGCAACCTCCAAGGAACACTGGAGTTGTGATGCAGAGGCAGGCAATGGCAAACCACCCCCGAATGTCTCTTGCCTTGAAAGCTCTATGGGGTCATCGTAAATCAGCTGTGACTTGGCGGCACAAATAAGCGGACATACTATAGCTGAAGGTCATGAGCCCTAAACATCCTCTGGTGCTCTATTTCCCCCGGGGCTCCTTCAGCCCCCTAAAAGTCCAGATATATCACATCATGATCATTATCTATCTGGGGAGCCACTATAATGCAGAGGACAGAATGCTGGAACTGGTTCAGCAAATTTTGGATTCCAATTCCTGCCCAGTCATGAATCTCACTGGACAAGTTCCTCAGCCTTTGCTGCTTTGCAGAGTTGGTGCACAGTTCCATAGACTAACCCCAGCTATACTGTCCAATCTGGAGCTCTTTCATGGAAGGATAATGATCAAGACAGGCCATGCAACAGCCTCTGACCCTCCTGTGCCCAAGCCCAAGATACTTTGTTTCTGGATCAGGTTCAACAGTCATAGGAATTGCATCACCTGATAGTTATTTGATTCCTCAGATGCTCAGGTATACTACTACTTTGTGTTGCTCAAACAATATAGTAAGGATAATTTACTAATAAAGTGTCTGAAGACTATTTTGATCAGACATATTTAAAAATATGTTTGCACACATATTATTTTTTATTTTGTTGTGCCTGAGGTATACCCTTGTTCACGATACCAGGTGGTGTTTTTTTTTTTTTGCAGTGCAGTCCACTTATTATCTACTGTAGTTTTGATTGCTTAGTGTGACTTGGGAGGAAGTTGATTGATGGATGGTCTTGAATCCCTGCTGAAGGACGGATTGATAACTTTTGTTACTTTATCTGAACCTCTCTGTGTGCACCATAATTGGAAAATGCATGCACAGCCCTATTGATGCTAACTTTCCGGCAGCTGTGCTTACCAGAATCATGGGTAATGCTCTCTCCCATTATGCGACTGGGCTAGAAGCAGGCATTCTCTTGCCAGTGGCTGCAGTCTTCTCAGGCCTTTCCTCTGGGCAATGAGAAGAGAATTTTTTTTGGGGGGGGGTCAGGGAGCCAATACCATCATGTGCATTGCAATATCACTTCCAGCAGAAACTTCCATAATACTCTCGGAATTCCTCATATAAGGTTGTTGTGGTGTCATGTCCTGATTTTGACCATGACACTGTGATGCACAAGATAATTTTTTGCCCAAGGGTTTCACTTCTGAAATGTCCCAGTATTTGTGGGAGTTGGGCTGGCAACCCTACCTGCAGATTAGTGCCCTGGAGCACTGCTGGCAGTCAGGAGTAAGCAGTAGTCCTAATAACTGGCCTGCAGAAATCTCTTTAATAGAGATTTAATGTGTGGAAATGGGCAGCTGAAAGTTTTTATGGCCTATACTAGTATATGTATGATAGCTCATCATGCCTCTATTAAAGGGACAGGACATTTTTTTCTCCAGGCAGTTGGCAATGATAGTAAGCAGTGCTCAAGGGAGCCACTCAGCTCAGACCTCGTCAGCCAACAAGGAGTCCTTCTCTTTAGAACCCAAACATAAGTAGGAACATTAGGCCCCATTGCCGATGACAAGATACAGCTACTGAGTTCAGGATTATCATCTTAATCTCAAGAACCTTAAACAATCATGAAGAATGACTTCAATGATGACTTAGGCCAGTGATGGCGAAGCTTTTCGAGACCGAGTGCCCAAATTGCAACCCAAAACCCACTTATTTATCGCAAAATGCCAACACGGCAATTTAACCTGAATACTGAGGTTTTAGTTCAGAAAAAATGGTTGACTCCGAGGAGCATGTTACTCGGTGAAGCAGCCATACAACGCTTCGAATGGGTGAATCACGACCCTAGGAGGGTTTACTCAGAAGCAAGCCCCATTGCCAGCAACCAAGCTTACTCCCCGGTAAAGGATCGCGTGCCCAGGCTAGCCTAGATGTGTGTGTGTGGGGGTGATTTTCCGCCCCCCACATGATGAACTCTGTGCACGTGTGCCCACAGAAAGGGCTCTGAGTGCCACCTCTGGCACTCGTGCCATAGGTTCACCACCGCTGACTTAGACAGTAATCCATAAATGCTGTAAACAGCACACATATTGGTACAGTGTTTTCAGCAGTATATTATGATCCGTGCAGGGGTCTGGGCTCCAGACTTTCTGATTCTAATCCCATTTGTATTTCCTAATACAATTTCCTCTTCTCTTCAAACCTGTCTCTGTCTCTCTCTGTGTGAAGAGAAACAACACAATTTGCTGACCAGGATCAAGTTCATATATTATGCATAGCTTATTCCAATGGTAGTTGTTAGGTTTTCTGATTACAGAACTGGAAGGCATAGGCACAGAACTGTAAATCTGCTGTGCTTGCAGGATGCTGCAGCTTTTGGGACAAGCCAACACTATAGCTGCCTCAAACATCTTGTGCTGTTGTTGCAAGGTATAAATTTTTGGCTAATAATAGATGGGGCTACCCTTTGAGGGCCCATAACTTTGGACCCCCGGAACCAAACTTCACCAAACCTGGGAGGTATCATCAGGAGAGTCTCCTGAAAGTAGCCTGAAATTTTGGTACTGCTAACTTAAACATTCATCCCCTGATAGGCACCCTCAAAATTTCCCCAAATTCTCCCTTTAAACCTCCCCCTTCTGAGAGGATTTAAAGGTAGAATCTGGGCTCTCTAGTCTAAATAACATTGAAAATGATGCTGTTTCGGGGTGGATCCCCCCAGCATTACTTTCGGTATTGTTAAAACTAGGGAGCCCAGAGTCTCCCTTTAAGGTGAATTTAAAAGGAGAATCTGGGCTCTCTAGTCTAAACAACAGTAAAAGTGATGCTGTTTCAGGGTGGACCCCACCCCCCACTACCACAAAAAAAACCCAGCATCACTTTCAATGTTGTTAAACTCAGGAACCCTGGGTGTGTTCAGATTTGTGAGTTGGGTCATGTTCTATAATGTGATGGTGACTTTGAGATGACCTGTGCAAAAAATTTTTTGGTCATAGTGGGGGAGAGTGGCCTTTAGTCATGAAGGGGTGCAAAACTCAGATTTTGCAACAGGCTCCATTTTTCCTAGCTATGCCTCTGCCATGGGGGGGGGGGTTTACCCTTAAAAGGTGTGAACACTCAAGACGTTTAAAGTATAGCGCTAAATACATGAATATCACAAACACACAACACATAGGTAAACTCATTAGAGAACAATGACTTGTTGCAATTAATGCCTGTATTTGGTGATAACCACAGGTCTGCCTTATGTAATATATGAAATGTGCATAACACACCACAAATATGCTGTGTGCTCTGAGAAGCACATAGGTGTCTTACACTAAGATGATTTTGTTTTTCAATCATCCTTCAGAACAATATTGTTTTCTGCACACTTAGCTCAGGAAGAATTAATCATGTTTTTTTAAAAAAAATCTGCATTCTTTAACAGCTAAAGTTGATGTCTGAGCAAAAATAAAAATCAAGCACTAATAATAAAAACCCAACCCTCTGATGTCTAGAGGATCCTCTTTATTCATTTGTTTTCCCCCAGACACTCGATGCATGGTGGTGCAAAAATGTTTGTTTTGTATTCTCTGAAGTGGCTGATCTACACTCCTGCAATGAAAAGGTGGCTTATTAGGCTAATTGCTGATTAAAAAGAATACTATGAGCAAATATTACAAAACAGACACAGAAGGCTGAGAGAAAAAATAAATAAATCCAGATCTCAATTTTTTTCTCCCCTGTGAAGTTTTCCCACCAGTAATCAGGCAGTTCAAAGTGACGTCCAGCTAATCCTGTTCCTCCGGGCAGCCTGAACTGATGCTGTTCATTAGCTGTCTCATAATTCCACTTTGCCAAGCTGGATTAATGGAAAAGTGCCTAAGGAAACTGTCAAGGGACCTGCTAATGTTTGCTGTAAGCCCTTAGAAGGGTCCTCTTGCTAGCTACGCTCCCTTCATAAGGCATGTGGCATGCAGCGCAAGGACGTCCTGCCATATAACCACAAGGAGTCCGAATGCTAAAAGGACATGGTGTCCTGGAAGTTGGGTCCCCGAGACCAATGGAATCCAAGAAGGCAAAGTAATTGCATGCCTGTTTTCTAATACAAGCAATGAGAGTCCCCCAAGCTCATTAAAACAGATGGAAGTTTTAAAACCTGTATTACTTGAAAAAATTAATTTACAGCTGTAGGGCTCAGTGGCCCAGAGAACATTAAAGTGATAAATCCAGGAAGGTGATGTGATTAGAAAAGAACATTTCTTCAGTTGCAACAGGGAGTGCAAAGTGGGAAAGGAGAAGCAAGCACTGTGAAAGTTCTCTTTGTTTCACTGCTTCTGGATTTGCCCAGATCTTTAGGCATAGCGAAAGCTGATAAAAGTCATCCTGGGTGAATAATGAAGCACAGGGTGTGCAAAGTGTAGAACATTCATGGAGCCAAACTCCAAATTATCCAACGTCACTGCCCCTTTTGGTGTACCCCCTCCCCCACAATTATTTATCTGGACACTTAATGAGCCATATATTTTGAATGACATTAAAGTTATTCACATACACTGGCCGATCATGCACAATGAGGTTCCCATGACTTCAAAGATGCTGGGGTGGGGTGGGGGGTGTCTTTGTTTCAGGGCACATTCAGAATTATTACCCACTACCCTATTTGCAGTGGGACAAGCATTACCCTCAGCTGGCTTTTTGCTTGCATCTGGGGGCAGGAGGGAATGTTTCACAGGTTCTCTGTCGCACATGTGTGCTTTAATGTTTAATATAATCTTTAATTTTTTAATCTTATCAATAGATTGATATGTCAATCTAGCAATCTATCAATAGATCAATAGATCAGCAAAAAAGGTGAAGTATTAAAGAAAAGTCTTGAATAGGGCATCTGTACACTTTGCCTGGACACTGATTTTCTTTTATGGCAGGAAGGGGGCAGGGAGTAATGGCGGTGTGTAAACGGCAGAACTGCAAAAGGACAGCAAGAACTGCCATTTACTAAGCTTCCCAGGTTCATGATCAACCATCTTCCGATGTGCTGTAAATCCAAGCCTCAAGACCGACAGGCTTTTCCTGGTGTGGTCTGGAATCACTAATTGCTTGTGTATGAAACTACGAGGCTGGAGACATCCCAGTTTGCTGATCAAGTGCAGGCGCAAATCAGGTGTTTGGACTGATCGACTAGTCTTATTTTTTTTACATTTTTTAAAGTAATGGTATCGATTTATCGATCTATTGATAGGGTTACTTTTTAAAAATCTAAAGATATGCAGGAGCAGGGAGGCCATGGGCAACGGAAATGATAACAGCAGGAGAAGTAGTAGTCAGCAACAGGGAGGAGGGGAAGGGGGAAGAGTACAAAGCAGCGCGAGGGAGGTGCGGGGTAATACAAGGCAGGCTGGCTGCAGATGGAGGAAAGAGGTCCAGAACAAAGCTGTGCCCACTGGCAAATCTGTCCCAGTGAAGCAAAATTAAAATAATGCTATAAGTGGAATTGCTTGCTGCACAGAAAGTGGAAAGTGAAAATGGGGCTAGAAGGAATATGTCCGTACAAGATGCCAGCCACAGATACAGGCGACATGTCAGGAGAAAATGCTACTAGAACACGGCTATACAGCCCAGAAACCACACAACACCCCAGTGATTCCGGCCATGAAAGCCTTCAGCAATACACCTTGTGCATAATTGGCCAATGATACATCATAAAAGTTAGACCACTAAAATTCCAAATTCTGATAACAAGGCAAACTATTAAAAATGAGAAGTTCATTAATTTATTTTGAATAGGTCAACCTAAGGAGCAGCAGTGGCATAGGAGGTTAAGAGCTCGTGTATCTAATCTGGAGGAACCAGGTTTGATTCTCCGCTCTGCCGCCTGAGCTGTGGAGGCTTATCTGGGGAATTCAGATTAGCCTATACACTCCCACACATGCCAGCTGGGTGACCTTGGGCTAGTCACAGCTTCTTGGAGCTCTCTCAGCCCCACCCACCTCACAGGGGTGTTGTGAGGGGGAAAGGGCAAGGAGATTGTAAGCCCCTTTGAGTCTCCTACAGGAGAGAAAGGGGGGATATAAATCCAAACTCTTCTTCTTCTTCTTCTTCTTCTTCTTCTTCTTCTTCTTCTTCTTCTTCTTCTTCTTCTTCTTCTTCTTCTTCTTCTTCTTCTAAATAAGAAACTTTTATTTTGTAGCACTTTTTTTGACCGATGTCTTAGGAGGAAAGAAGGCAGATGACAGTGCTCAGCAAGCAGTGAAGTCCCTATGGGCTATGGTGAAAAATAGAGTGAAAATGGAGAAAAATATCTTTTGACTTTCAAAACTAATATTAGTAGTGTCTTCAGAAATAACTTTTCCAATTTTTATAGGCAGGGGTGGATTGGTCATTAAGATCACTGGGAATAGTTGCGGTGGGCTGCCAAACCTGGGCCCAGCCCCCATCAAGGCCAGAGGCATGGAGAGGGCTGCACCATCCTGGCCCACTTTTGCCCACTCTAGCCTCACTGAGGGACCAGGTGTAACTGTTCAGGTAGTTCTTGGTGTGGCATGGTGAGCAACAGGCCTCACCCATCCAGTTTCACCACAGCGAGGGATGGGGTGGAGCTGATCTCACCTCACCTTCCTGGTCACTCCACTTGGACAAGCACCTTCTGTTTGGGTGGTGTGACAGATACTGCCTCCCGCATTTGGGTGGCAGGGCCAGGGCAGGCTAGGGGCAGGGTCTTTTTACAGGACTATTACCTCGCCCAAATTTGTCCCTGTTTTGTGGTCCCACTGATAAAACCTTCCAGAATGAGGAATGGCTTAAAACAGCTTTAATTAAAAAAAACAGCAAAAACATCTTGCACAGCCACCTACAAATTTGGTTGCAGAACAGAAGTCTTCAGTCTATGATCCCAGAGCCAAATGTAGCTCAGCGTGGAGTCAAATATGACTCTGTTTTTTTAAAAATGAAATAATGGTATACTGGAGGGGATAGATGGGAGGCTAAAATTAGTAGTATGTGACTGGAATGTCAGACAAAGATTTTTATGAGATTAAAAGGGTTCTGAGAGATGTTTTGCAGAAAAGGAAATGATAGAGATGAATAGTTGCCAGTAATCCAAGTACAAGCTGTAGACAGATGTAAAGAGTGTCAAGCAACAGCTGATTTATGGTGATCCAGCAAGGGGTCTTCAAGGCAAATGAGAAGCAGAGGTGGTTTGCCATTGCCTTCTTCAGCAGAGTTCCCCTTGGTGGCCTCCTTCCTAAGGGCCAGCCCTGCTTAGTTTCTAAGATTTGATGAAACTGCACTATATGGTGTTGCATCTCCTTCTTCTAAGCAGAGTTACTCTTTTACAAGTCCACTGAAGTCAATGACTTGATTTAGGATTGTACTCAGTGGTGGGATTCAGCCTTTCCGCACCAGTTCTGTAGAACCGGCAGCTAATTTTTTGTCT
Organism: Sphaerodactylus townsendi; assembly: GCF_021028975.2. NCBI lineage: Eukaryota > Metazoa > Chordata > Lepidosauria > Squamata > Sphaerodactylidae > Sphaerodactylus > Sphaerodactylus townsendi. The sequence goes on along the minus strand of NC_059427.1, from coordinate 117,630,872 downwards.
AGTTCAGAGAACTGGTTGTAATCCCACCACTGAGTCCTTTGGAACCGGTTGTTAAATTATTTGAATCCCACCACTGATTGTACTGTAAGTATGAAATCTAAATGCAGTCTTAAAGCCCACTTGTGTGTGTGTGTGGGGGGGGGGGGAGGGGAGATAACAAGGTAAAATTATCCTATGCAACTATCCCCTTCTGAGTGGCTTGCTGTTTCTGTTTTACTCTGCAAACTTTTGTGCATGAACAGTTGCAAAATCTAAGCTGCATTTTTTCTGATTTGCAGAATTCATTCAAATGATTAAAAATGGGCTTTCTTCCATATAACATGCATTTATTTATTTACATTTTTAGTCTTGCTTTTTCATACAAACAGAATACCATGACTCAAAAGACAGGGTGAGGATGGGGTTAATGCTAAGGCCTCAGTCTGCTACATAAAAGCCCTAAATGAGTGGTTGGTCAGACCATTTTGAAAACATTATTGGACAAATAATTATAAAATGTGATCCAGTTCATTTCTTCTCCATTGCAGATATTTACTTCTAGAAGTGCTCCAGTGTATTTGAAAAAAAAAAAGAACAGGATTAAATGAAACAGCAAAATCCAGCCGTCATTCTGTGCATATGTCCAACCCTAACCCTTCAGTGGCAGATGTGGAAATGCCTCCTCGACCCTGCTCTGAGTGTTGCAAGCACTCGCGACACTGTCTTAAAGACATTGTTAAGTGATATTGGAAATAATATAATGTAAAATTTCTTATGGGGAAACAGAGTGCCTGCCTGGTGGGCGTCTCCTTCATTACTGGGCTTACGTGTTCATTATAACCTGTTTCTTCTTCCCTTCTCTTAACTAGGGCATTAACTCAAAGAGTAAATTAACTTTACTCTGCTGTTGGTTAGCTCTCAGAATGAGTGTGAATCACATTCTTTCCTTTGCTCCCATTAATAGAGGCCCATCTTTCATTCAGCAGGCAGCATGCTAGGAACCACAGGGCTGCAAGCTGCTTATTCACTGCATCAGAAGGCTAAACAAAGACCTCATTCACTCCTGCTCTCTTTCTGCCAGCTTGCCTTTGAGCCTGCCTTACACTTCTCACTCCCCATTCTCTCTTTCCCAAACAGTGTAGGCTAATTTCATTGACAATATTCATAACATTGGGGTTGAGGGAGGGGGGATATCTCATTCCATTCAAAGATTGTGTATGTGTGCGTGTGTGTGTGTGTTTCTCCCTACTCCCCCAGCTCTCCCTCCTTCTTCAGTTTCAGTCCCTGTTTGTGGGTTTGAAGAAACTACAGGCAAAGAATGAATGAGCTGTGGCTTTGGTATGTGGCCAGAGACCTAGACTCTTCTGTGTGTATTTATCGCATGCTAAGGGGGTCACAATTAACAGTTTTGAAATGGCTGTATGCCATATAATCAAATTGCCTCTTAAAATATATGACTGATATAAAACACACAGTCTTGTTTAGCTTTTATGGCTGGCCACAATCCACAAACCACTTACTTTAGAACAAACCCATGGATTAAAATATTTGTGGAATATGTGGTTTACAGCAGATGCCAGCTTTTGCCTAATTTGTTCTGTACCCAATCTCATTAATCACAAAGTCAGCAAAAAGACCTGTGACACTTTAAAGACTTTTTTATTGCAGCTCCCCCCCCTCTATTGTAGCCCCCTTTGGAGCTTCTATAGCTCCCTGATATTCATACAATGCAATGTATGCATATTAATATGTTCAGAGTCCTGTGTTTCTACAGTTTCTCTCTCACACATACTATCATGCCTCCTTTTGTACATTATTTTTGCTGGATAGATTTCCAAATAATATATTTTCAGATTATGTGAACTAGATTTTAGAGGTTATGGAATTTTGCTGAGCCACAGAACAAACAAATTATATGCTCTCAACCTAACCTACTTCACAACGTTATGAGGAGTATAAAAAACCAGATATATATGTTATAACCACAGTGAGTTCTCAGAATGTTCTGGTAAGAAATATAATAACAGAATGTTGATAAGGATTCTGATGAAGTTTTGAAGATTCCCTGACCTGGCACAGGAGCGGAGTGCCCACGGGGACATGTGGGGTCAGAGGTCCCCAGGTGCATGCCATCCTGTCACTGGGGGGGCACACAAAATCACCCCCAACACCCCTCCTCTTCGCATCGACTTGGCACCAAGGTCAGCGCTGGGGAGCAGGGGATGGCACCCATGGGGGGTGCAAAATCACCCCCACCCCCTTCTCCCTCATGCTGACTGGCTTGTCCAAGCCAATTGGCATGGGGGAGAAGGGGTGTGCCATGTGGGGGGCGATTTTGCGCTCCCCGTGTCAACTTGGCTCATCCAAGTTGGGGCGGGGGAGGAGGAAATGGTACCCATGGCTCCCACAGCCCTTCTTTCCCATGCTGACTTGGCTTGTCTGAGCTGCATCGGCGCAGGGGAGGAGGGGTGTGCCTTGTGGGGGGCGATTTTGCGCCTCCCCCTGCCAACTCGGCTCATCTGAGCCAGGTCAGCTTGGGGGGAGGAGATGGCATCTGTGGGGGGGGGGTGCAAAATCGGGCACCATTGCCCTGGGTGCAGTTTTTTTCCACTACACATCTGCTCTGGCATTGTCCATTAACACTCTGATTTGTGTTGGCCTGTAAATGCTGTTGAACTCAGTGAGATTTTCCAACATGCTGACTCGTGTTCAGTTTGTGGTCTACTAAGACTCCCAGATCCCTTTCACATGTACTGTTGTCAAACCAGCTGTCACCTATCCTGTATCTGTGTATTTCATTTTTTTCTGTCCAGGTCATTTGGAATTCTGACTCTGTCCTGTGGGGTATTAACTACCCCTCCTAATTTGGTGTCATTTGCACATTTGATTCGCATGTCCTCTATTCTATCATCTGAGTCATTGATAAAAATATTGAATAGAACTGGGTCCAGGACAGAACCCTGTGGCATGCCACTAGGCACTTTTCTCCAGGATGAAGGCGAGCCATTGGTGAGAACCCTTTGCGTTCAGTCAGTCAACCAGTGACAAATCCATCTAACCCACAAATCCATCTAACCCACAAATCCGTCTAGCCCACATGTTATTAGCTTGCTTGCAAAACTGTCATGGGGCACCTTGTCAAAGGCCTCACTAAAATCAAGATATACTACATTCACAGTATTCTTTTTGTCTACCAAGTTTGTCATTCTATTAAAAAAAAGATAAAAATAGTCTGGCATGATTTGTTTTTGAGAAACCCATGTTGACTTTTAGTGATCATGGCATTCCCTTCCAAGTGCTTATAGGCCCATTAGGCATGGAACCAGAGGCGTAGCTGGGCCAGAGTCCACAGGGTCACCTGTGAAATGTAGTTCCCACCAGAACAGGAAGGCCCGCTCTCCAGCCTGCTTGGTTTCCTAAAGTAAGTATGAAGGGCCAGCTGTGTGTGTGTGGGGATCCACGCCCATTGGCCCACTTACTTTACAAAAATGAACAGGCTGCAGAACAGGCCTTCCTGTTCTGGTGGGAACTACATTTCCCAGGAGACCCTGGGAAATGTAGTTCCCACCAGAACAGGAAGGCCTGTTCTCCAGCCTGCTCGGTTTTCTAAAGTAAGTGTGTGTGGGGGATCCCAAGGGGGGGGAAGGGACCAGGGGGGATTCTGCGCCCCCCCATGTGACCCAAATTCGTGCACCCAGTGCATCACGCGCACCCCTGCCCCCTGCAAGCTTTGCCGCTGCATGGAACACTTATGTCAAGCCTGTTCTCTGTGTAGTGGGCTCATAGTGGTCTCTCTTTGCATTTTTCTATTTACACGCAGCCCACAGCCTGCAGTGTAGTTTGTCTGCTGAACTCTTCTGGGTCTCTGCTTCTCTCCGTTCTCTTAACTCCGCTTTAAAGGCACAGAGTGGATATTCTCTTCCCCACTCCCTTTTCCTCTGCACACACACACCCTCTGTCTCTGTTACAAGAGAAGAGAGAGACTTATTTTAAAACAGAGTCTTGCCTGAAATAAAGTTTTAAAAGTCCTCCCAGCCATTGGGAAGGGCGGAACTTGAAGCCAAAAAATGCCTGCTTATCCTGTTCCTTGCCAAAGCCCTCTTTGTTGCTACCTGTATGGAAAGAGTGATCTCTCGATCTCTCAATATGTGCACTTTAGAGAAGGAGTTGGCAGTATGGAGAGGGGGTGAGGGCAAAGGCTCCAGGGCACCTGGTAACTGAGGCTGTGCTGGTGGAAAAGAGACTATACCCAGACATTAGACAGAGATGGGGGAGTACTATACATTTGAGAGATCAATCTCTTGATCAGTGCACTTAGGGAAGCAGAAAGGAGCTGACAGCATGGGGGTGGGTGGGGGAAAGGCATGCAAAGCTCTGTGACGGAGTAAGGGAAGGCTTTGCGCCGGACCTCTTCCCTCCTTTCCCTTCCTCTCCCCACAACAGACACCTTGTGAGGTAGATGGGGCTGAAAGAGTTCTAAAGGAACTGTGATTAGCCCAAGGTCACCCAGCAGGAATGTAGGAGTGGGGGAACAAATCTAGTTCACCTGATAAGAGTCTGTGCTGATGGAGTGGGGGATCAAACCTGGTTCTCCAGACTACAGTCCGCCTGCTCTTAACCACTGCATCAAACCCCAAGTTCCATGCTAACTTCAGCCAATAGAAATGAATTTTTTTGTTCCCTCTGTTTTCTCTAAACTCTGTTCCTCATCTGTGTTTTTTCTAAATGTCATCAGAATTATGTTAGGATGGGGGCAGAACTGTTTTTAGGCTAGGACTTATTGGATAGTATGCCATCAAAATGTTAGATTTTAGAGTTAAAATTTTATGTTATTTGTATTTTGATGCTTTTAACCCTGTTGTGAGCTCCCCTGAGCCTGGCCCTGCCTGGGAATAAGCAGGGTATAAATATAATAAAATTAAAACAAATCATTTAAAGGCTATTATTTGTTTCAATTACCAGCCTTTCCCCCCCAAAAAACAACAGAACCCTCTTTTTTGTCCCAGAAGACCACAGGTCTGTTATACTGTTTAAACCCCAGCATCTGGTATTCAGATGCATACAGCTTCTGAGCATGGACAAACAGTAGCTAATAGTGTTGATAGATTTTTTCCTCCATAAATGTGTCTAATCCTCTTTTAAAGCTATCTAAGCCAGTCGTTCAGAATTCCATAAATTAATTATGTGCTATGTGAAGAAGAGCTTTCTTTTGTATGTCCTGAATTCACTGCCCTGAATTCCTGGCTGATAAAAATGTCTTACCACCAAAACATCTGCTGAATGGAGTCTGATTTGTTTCTCTGTGTGTGGTTGTAGGGATGTGCACCTGAAAATAAAAACCACAGTATTTTTTTGGATTTAAATTTCAGGAATGGAAATCAAACTGGTGTTATGGAGTGTGAGTGCACTTCCACCATTCCAAAATTCTGATTCAGGCTTTTATTTTAAATTTAAAATTTTTATCAGGTCCATTATTTCCTATGGGGGATTCTTTCTGGGAGGCTGAAATGACTAATTTTCAAGCAAATGACACCAATGTCACAGGGAATCCAGTACTGCCTGTCCACTGAAGATGCCCCTCTTTGCCTATAAATCTACATTTGCTGTACAGATCATTGCTCCAGTGAGCTTGGTGAGCGGTCCTTGATGCACAAGTCATATGCGGCCACCAAAATAGAGACCTTCTGCTTGGTGAGACTGAGAGGTTCAGGTAAGGTGCAGCTTCTGCACCAAGCCCAGGCTTGCCATGTCAGATGAGAGTGTCTCAGTGAACTATTCAAAGGACTTAAGGACCTCCACTATCTGGGAGGAGAGAGTCAGTCTGTTTGCTGAAAGGTCTCTCCCTGTAGAGTCTTTGAGGCCACCTTCTCCTGGATGTCAGTCTTTGAGGCCAGCTTCTCCTGGATGTTTTTCTGTTGACTGGATGCTCAAGCATGGCACAGGTGGCATTCCAGACAGTACTATAATCGCTGATCAGGTTGTACTCTGGCAGGCCTGTCACTGCCTGTTTCTGACATAGCAGATGGGTAGCCTTCACAATGTGGTAGAAGTGGCTCATGATATTCTGGCAGTTCTGGAGCAGACGATTGAAATCATGAGTTACAGCATCCAATTTGGGATTCTCCACAGTACCTAAACCAGGGCATCCCTCACCAGTAGGTGAATGAGATGGCTGCCCAGTAAATTTGCTTCAGGCCCACGGCCTCTGCTCTAATATTTTCACTGCCATCAGCTACCAGGTAGCCTGCCTACCAATATCACGGAGTTCTTTTTAATAGTGGTACAGATGTTATTTGCTGTGTATGCCTCATTCAATACCTTGGTTTGAAGCAAACCCTGACAATAACTGGCCTGGTGGCACCTCTCACCCTGCTGAGTGCTGGTTGTCCAACCCCCACACAGAATACCTTCAGGCTGCCAACAGAGTGCAGTGTGCAGTCAGCAAAAGCTATGAGTGCTGCGACTGAGCGCAGGTCTCAGCAGTGGCATAGCGCCAAGGTGGGGTGTGCGCGATGCACCGGTGTGGGGACCTTCCAGGGGCATGGCAGGGGCACAGTTTTCCCTTGCTCCGGCCCTGGGTCTCAGTACTGAATGCAAAGTACACAGCTTTCCCACGAATATGGGGCAAGTCTGCCTTTGCAAGGCCCCAAGCAGCCCTAAACGGAAGAGACATCCCAGTTCTACTCAGCATAGTGTGAGCAGGGATCATTTATCAGGATAAGTCTGAGGGACCCATCCTTCTCAACAATAGAAAAAGGCTGGTTGTCTACAGTGAACTTATTGCCAGAAAGCCATGAGACCCTCTGCCCGGTCTGCCCCCCTCCCCAGCAAACCAGTGCCAGCCTCACCAAACATCTCTGTCAGAGATGCTCTGTGTCTCTTCCCTGCTGGAGACCTGGAGGGCAAAGCATCAGAGGAGGTCACAAAGAGAGTCCCCTCTTGACTGACTGGCAGCTGCACCAGCCTTTTTCTCCCAGGGAAGAAGCACCACCAGCTGGTGATTTCTCAAATGGTTCCTGAGCCCAGTTGCTTATTGATGACCCAGGTCTTTCCCTCGGTTGATCCTAGCCCTACACAGCAAGCATTGTGTGAAACAGGGATCCTCCGTTCTCTGAAGCTACTTCCAGATCATGGAGGTAGGGGAACCCATGACGACGAATGACGGTGGCTACCATCAGAGCCTCCTGTGAGGAGATCACGGCAGACACAGCATGTATGGGAGGGGCAGAAGGAAATACCTGAGGGATAAGGAGTTGAGATGGCAGCACCTCATGGTATGCCTCCATCTCTTACTCTCGCAACAGATTTAATTTCTGTTCAATCCTCTTCTTGGAAGGCCTGCTAGATTCTGGAGGAACCTGAGAAGAGGTACTCAGTCTCCTCCAGCAGCCTGTGGGGGAAATAGATAATTATTTTTTTTTAAATCACTTTATTTTTCTTCAGGCCTTCAAGTGAAGCCTACCCCCCCCCCCCCCAAAAAAAAAAAATTTAAACTAATACCTATTCTTTCAAAAACATGTATTCAATTTTTGGAAGACCAAAAAGTCATCCTAAACCTGATTTTTAATACTTTATTTTATAAAAAGTAAACTTTGTGCTCCAATTAATTTGTTTTTTTTTTAAGCCTGGCTCATCATTTTGGGAAGCCCAGGGTCCTTAAAATGCTGGCCCCGGATATTCTTGAATATTTCTGGAAATATTTGGGACCCAGATACCAGTATTCTGAGATTCCCGAATACTGCTCCAAATACCAAAATAATTCCAACAAGCTTTTTCTTGGGTACCGGTATATATTTGGGCTGGAAATTTTCAAACATACATTTGTAAATGGTTTCATGTCTTCTCTTCAGTGATCTCTGTCCCATGGAATATTCAGCCACAAAGTGGGAAATGATATGTGCTTAATGAAGCATGGGGGTTGGGGTGAGCTGGTTAGGAGCCACAGGGGGACAATTTTGAAATCCCGCATCTGAAATCTCACTCTTCAGGATTCTCTAAACTCTCAGGGGCTTTAGCAGGCTAATCCTCCTTTTCCCTTCAACTGACTGAACGTGTTCCAGAGAGGAACATTCTAAGTTTGCATTAAGCTGTTTTTAGAGTTTTCCCTCTCTTGATTCATTTACCAAATCATATTGTTTTGCATACCTAGGGACTCTGGTTTGTTGAGACTCCGACCTTCTCTGTGAGCAGCCTTGCTGTGCTGCTTTTGTTATCCACACAGGAGCCTGCCAGTTTATTATTACATAGGTACAAACTGGAAGCCTGAAGGGAATCATGGGCAGAGTTGGGATAAACAAACATTTTACAAATTTCCCCCATCCATTCTACCTCACTAATTTTGTATAGCGGAAGCAGTTTTTTTCCCAATCTTATGCACCTTCTGTAGCATTTCAGTTCCTTTCAGAGAAGTTTTTAAAAAAGTTTTCCCCATTTTGGTTTAATGTACAAAGTTCTACTTTCCTGCATTCTTGGGAGCACTCCACAGCACGTAAAGGCCCGTCTTGTTTGTGGGTGTGACCCCACTGTGTAACTTTCTGGGTCTTTCGTTGCCATCAAAATTCAGGTTTTATGTTGCTAACCACACAGAGCAATGATCCACAGGAACCAGTCTCTTTTCTAGTAGATATAGAAATGTTAGCGTACTTTGCAAGATTGGGACCCTCTGTCTCACCAACTCATGCACTTAACAGAATCAAACCAGAAAATTCCCCTGGTGATTCCCTTAGCAAAATTATGATAATAAACCTCTAGATTCGCTTTTGATTTCATTTATAACATTTTTAGAAACTGTGTACCCCAAACAGTACATAAGGAGTGTCAACTGCCAAGAATTTGCCAGCTCTTTTCTCCTCTTGAAAATGAGGATCCTCTCAGGGAGCAGGCAGTGCCAAAGAAATAGTTGTGCTAGCCTTTAACAGGGCACCAGATGAACCAGTGCTTTGCTTTCTACCTCACTAAGAACTCCAGAAACTGTTTCTTTCTCTTGCTTCAATATCAGGCTTCCTGCCAAGCGGAAATGCTTGGAGAAGGTATACGTTTTTCAGTCCACAGAGCAAGCCATCAGCTTCTCGAGCTCAGCTGCCAGAAAAGCAGTGTGCATTCTTCAGTTTCCATCCCAAGACAAAGAGAAGCCGCATTGGCTGAGGCTGTTCAGCCAGTTGCAATCTTCTTGCTACAAGTGAGTGCCAAACTGACAGGAAGCCAAGCTCTTCAGCATGACTTTGTTTCTTGAGGCATAGCAACAGGAATAGGACACAAGCCACCAGGTGTCCCCCACCCCTCCCCACCCCACCCCACCCCACCCCACCCCTCCCCTCCCCTCCCCTCCCCTCCTCCCTGTATTCACAGATGCTCAATACATTCACAGTGAGGAAAAGTCTTATTTTTTTAACATTTACTAAATTGAACAAATATCCAGAAAGGCACATTTTATCTGCTGGGATCTGAATGGAAGTAAACTCAATAACTATTTGCTTTTCGTAGCTGAAGATTTGCCACCTTTCTTCTGGCAGACTTCCCAGGCCTTTATCAGCTGCAGAATAGGCCAAACATTCTACAGGTGCAGCTCTCCCCATGGGATTCAGGAATTTAAATCTATTTAACTCCTCCAAATTTGCCAATTATATTGCTGCTTAAAATGTGGGAGCTCTGCTTGGAAAAACAAGGTGGCAACAATTGATGGAAAAGTGACACCATTCTTATGTCAGAAATGCAGTTTCTATCTAATTGGTTTTTATGATTTCAAAAGCTTTCCTCTTTGTGCATGTCAACAGGTTGAGGAAACAAGAAGGATTTGCAGCCAAGAGAATTACTCATTTTTGTGGCAGAGGCAGACCTAAGGCAACATCTAAAAGGTCTGCTCATGTGCCATTGTTTTGGTGAGGCTTCTGAAAAGAATCTGTGGTTAAGGAGATTAAAGTAATCTCTGAGCTCCTGTTTCCTTGTGACACCAAATGACATGTTTTGGATTCAAATCAGATGCAGTATGCAATTATAGGTACAATTCTGCTCACTTCTTAAAACCAAGAGCAGCCCCAGAAAATGGTGAGTTTGACGGGATGAATGGCGGGGAAACGGCTTTGTCAACCCTTGCTCTTGCTATTAAGGATGAGACTAGAGCAATGATACAACGTGGCTCACAGACAGCCATTCACAATTACCATCAGTCAGAAAAACAATATGAACTTCATCCCTGGCATTTGGCCTGTGACTCAGGGAGGCTCAGAGTTTACTCATTCCTCTAGTGGGCTCTGTTGAGTTGCCAGCAGAGGCAGAGCTACTGGGGGGCGCACATTGCACCGAGCGTATCCCAGCCCCCTGCGGCGCCCCCCACCTCCCACCACACACTTACCTTAGTTCAGTCTGAAAGTGCAGGCTGGAAAAGCAGCCTGTTCACGTGAGGCTGAAAATAGCCTGGTGGGAACTACACTTCCCAGGAGACCTTGCAAGCCCCAAGTGTGGGGGCGGAAACCGCAGAGTGCGCACCGGGCGCATTATGGCCCAGCTACGCCTCTGGTTGCCAGCTCTGGGTTGGGAAATACCTGGAAATTTTGGGGGTGGAACCTGGAGAGAGATAGGAGTTTGATGGCAGGACCTCAGTAAGGTATAGTGGCATGGAGTCCACCCATCAAAGCATTTTATCCAGGGGAATGGATACCTGGAGAACAGTTTTAGTTCTGGATAATCTCCAGGACTCACCTGGAGGTTGGCAACCCTAGGACTGTTTTATGGTGGAACCAACTACCAGTCACAAGTCCCATTGGGCAACGGTTTTGCCACTCTTCTTAAACATGGGGCAAATGCCACACTGGGGAATAGGACTCTATGTGACAAGTTTTGACTCTTTTGAGTTCCAGGCGACATCCCAGCCTACTATCATTGGATGAGACAGCATCCATTTCTTCATAAAGAAATTTCTTCATAAAGACATATGAATTTCTTCATAAAGAAACTATTTTTTCAACTTGTTCACGTAGAATCCACTGGGCTTCCCTGAAAGTCAGGGCCAAATTAGATGGAATCTCTCATTTTTCTTCCCCCTCCCAATTCTAATTAGCAGCCCAGCATGATTGCTTTAAAGATGGGAGGTAGTTAGTGGGCTGGGGAAGGAGGTATATAACCCTTTCCCTTCCATGCTGTTTCTCTGTTGTAAACAACTCCCTCTCTGTTGAAGCTGCAATTTGCTCCACAGGAGCAAGATAGACACTGAGACTAGAAGGCCTTTTTATCAGACTTTCCTGTCACAAACATGAAAGGGAAATCTCTACCTGTGAAGGTTTGCTTGCTGCGTACATGCAAAAAAGAAAACAGTTCCAGACAGCTGGGAACCTTACAACCCCTGTGTGTTGAACTTTGTGGCAGGCACCTACTCTATTCAAATAGCAATGCTTGATCTCATACCTCCTACTTCACTAACCTATGCATTCACAGAGAAGATATTCACAATCCCCAAAATCTTGCCAGCCCAGAGGAAACTGTCCACTCAAAGGAATATCTTCTTTGGGCCACATATTCATGAATCTTGTGCCTTGTAACACTTGGGAGAACAGAGGTCACCCCACTGGGCTGAGGGGACCTACACCCTTGAGGAAAGGTCTGCTCATAGAGTCAAGGGAGTCATCAAACCTGGGGAAACCAAGTTTGTGGGCCAGACACACCTATGGCAAATCAATGGTGTTGGCCTTTGTGGTTGCAGTCCAGGATGAGAATGTACTATTAGGCCTGAGGAAGGGGTGGAACAGAAGGCCTAGAATGCTGCACCCTAATCAGCAGAGGGAGGGCCAGTTAATGGGCAGTGGTATCGAGAAACTGGAGGTGGCTGGAAGCAGTGGAGAAGGAGATAAGAAAGACCAAGTGAGCCTGAGGAAGTGAGGTTAACCATCCTAGGGGAAGAAGTCAGTGTTGCATATTATGGACCGCTGACAACAGAGAAGTTTATTTGCAGCCACTGCCAAAGAGTCATCCTTTTAGCCACAGGAACCCTGATCATCACTTAACCTGCCCCAGGATTCAGTTTTGCAGATGCCCTGCCTGCCCACACCCATCCCAGTCACACAAGTACTGAGAGCTCTCTTGCAATTTCAGAATTGGGCTAGTTCCTGGAAGGTCTGAGGCTACCAGACATACCCACAGGGGAACTTACCTGGAAATGGTGTCTTTGCATCATTCAAGGTTCTAAGGGAGGCTATAACCATTCCCACTGTATTCCTCCAGCGGTCACTTGCCCACACTTGCGTCATTTGGATCATTCACATACTGGGCAAGAAGACAGGTGGAGGAATGGACAGGTGGAGGAATCAGATAGGAGCCTCCCTCAATACCCCAGAGAATTTAAAGGTCTGTCTCCGGGCAAAGACTTGGCAACCCAATACAACAACCCCCACTTTTAAATTTTCACAAGAGCAGGAGGCTTCCTGTGCCACAGAGACAGACACATCTTACCTTGTCATTCCTCTGAAGATGCCAGTCATAGATGCAGGCGAAATATTAGCGGCAAAAACTACCAGGTCATGGCCACACAGCCGGGAAAATCCACATCAGCCAGTTGATTCCAGCCACGAAATCCTTCAACAATACATCTTCCTTAACCATCTCCTGTACATGTATAATCTTCCTTAAAAACCTCTTATGCCAAACCTTATGGTAGAGCTTGCCTTCCCAAGCCGACTAAAAGGCTCCTGAGATTATCATGTGCCAGCATATCTTGCTACATTAGAAAAGGTCAAGCTTTGCTCCAGTTTCAGTCAGAAGGCAGACGTTTGTCAGGCAAGCACTAATAATTATTTAGCATTCATATTCACCTACTAGAATCCCTATGCTGCAAACATATCTCTGAATTAACAAGGCATCTGGCCTCTTTTGCACAATATGGACAGCTTGGATCATGAAGTGTCTGCAGCAAATAAAAAGTGCCTTCCATCTGTCTCTCCAAAACATAGCTCACTATCACCAAAGCAAACAAATTGCTCTTCCAAACATGCCCCCCCCCCGTCCAATGTGTTACTCAAACAAAGCCCACAAGTGTTTCATAGGGAACATTTAATGCTTTTGAAATCAGTTTCAGGAAAGGTATCAACAACGGATGGAAAAGACAGCAGAGAATGTCAGAGGGGAATAATCTCTTCTCTATGGCAAAGGAAGTGTGGATGGTAAGATCAATTAGGAAAAGGCTAGGAAACTCAACAGTGTTGCCATTTATACTTTTATCGCTGGTCCTATGGGCTTTCCGTAACTAGTAGAACCCTTGCACTATGTATCTCAGCAGAATCTCAAAGACTGATTGGGTAGATGCAGATCCCCTCCCTACACCAGAACTGACCATGGTTTGAAAGAGAGATTATTACTTGTCATTCATGTATAAAAATGGTTACCTTTGTTTGCATCCTATGAGAACTCTCAGTAATAGTAAACAATAAAACCCAATACTAATATTTTATCAAGCATAAAAATTACAAAGCCATAATAAATAGAAGGACCAGAAGGCAAAATTCAACAACCATTCAACACTGGTCAAAAGTGAGCTGAAATAATAGCTTCCTAGCCTAGGGATTCAAGGTAAAATTAAGAAGAGCCAGATGAATTGAATTTTGTATGCAGAAATTTCAGATCCAGTCCCTGGCATCTGTCGTTAAATGGGGTAGCAGATGCTGGGAAAGACCTTTCATTGCTTGAAAGCCTGAAGAATCACTATCAGTCAGACTTGACACAAGTGAGATACATCGCCCGTGACCTGACTCAATTTTGGCCCTTTCTGCACACATCTCCTAAAACTGGTTGTGGTGGGTTTTCCAGGCTTTGTGGCTGTGGTCTGGTGGATCTTGTTCCTAACGTGTCACCTGCATCTGTGGCTGGCATCTTCAGAGGTGTATCACAGAGGGAAGTCTATTACTCACTGTGTCCAGACTTCTCTTATAACAGACTTCTCTCTGTGATACACCTCTGAAGATGCCAGCCACAGATGCAGGTGACACGTTAGGAACAAGATCCACCAGACCACAGCCACAAAGCCTGGAAAACCCACCACAACCAGTTGAATCTGGCCACATATGCCTTCGATAATACATCTCCTAAAACGTTTGTAAAATGCTTTCAATCCCCCTTTCTGTTTGTACTCACTCCCTTGAAATGATTCCTGGCCACCATTTTTTGTTTTTCCCTGTTTTTTCCCCCAGTGAGTTGACAAATCAGTGCTTCATACTTCATAGCCTCGTGCTGCAGTTCCCTGAGTCTTCTGTAGTTGATGCTGTGAAGAGTAAGCCCCCCCAAACCTCGAAAATTCTCTGAAATGCTCCAAAAACAGGGCATGCGGCTTCTGCAGGCAAGTAGTAAACTCACAAAATGGCACCTAAAGGACAGCCCACACAAGTAAAGGCCTTTTAAAAACTGTTTCAGTCAAAAGAATTGCTAGAAAAGAGGATACATTTAAAATGTTTTGAGGCTGCAAATAAAACGTTTAAGGGGGGAAAACGCAAAACTTCTTGAAAGAAACGTTTTATTTCCTACTCCAAAATATTTTAAAGTGTCTGTGAGGACAGGACCTTTATTTATTTATTTAAAACATTTTATGCTAATTTTCCACCTGATTGGGGTCCGCCAGTCAGACAACATGAAAACATTTGAACAATCAGCAGCAATATTTAAAGTTATAAAATAATTCGATAAAACGCATATACATACAACAACAGAACCAGGGGTGCGAGCCAACAACTGTTATTGGGAGCATGCCAAATAAAACAAATGAACATTTCATCTTCAATATTTCAGAATTTGGGTGCCCACCATTTTTCAGTTCAACACAATCACGTGTATCTCATTCCCAGGGAATGCTGGGGTTTCCTCAAATGGCACCCCTGGGGCTGAGCATATGTTCATACAGCCAATAATGTTTGTAAAGAGAGCAGAATCAATTTTGGATATGTGCCATTGAAGAATGACAGGCTGTAGCCTGTGACCATGGAACTAAGCGTAGAGTTACTACCTCACTGAAAAGATTCAGAACTCTTGAAGGGCAGAGGAATGATGACATTTGGCTTAACCTGACAATGGAAACCTATAGATTTCATGGCTCAGTGGCAGAACATGCCAAAGTGCTTGACATGCCAAAGGTCCCAGGTTCAACCCCTAGCATGTCTGGTTTAAAAAGGATCAGGTAGTAGGCTGTGTGAAAGATCTCAGCCTGAGACACTGAAGAGCTACTGTCAGCAAGACCAGACAGTATTGACCTTGATAGACCAATGGGTCTGACTCAGGATAGGCCAGCTTCAGGCAGACAGAAGGCGGACTATATCCTTTTTTGGTTATAGGCATCGTTCAGTAAGCTTTTGAATAGGTACTGTATGACTTCAAGTTGTCAGAATCAACATGATTTGGAAATTACTACCTTGATCTCCATATTTATTTATTGAAAGTGATTATTCCAGTCAAAAATATCTAGCTTCACTGTTGTAGCTTCATAAACAATCAATCTGCTCTTTTAAAAATCCTCACACCTGAGAATACTTCCAGAAGGATCTCTTTGGGAAAAATGGGTGGGGGTTTGGGAGTTGGATAAACCTCCCTATGGTATTAACAATGAATTTCATGGCCAATAGATCTTGTTGCTTTCTGCCATATCTGTTAACTAAACAAGCCAATGGAGCAGATACATTTTTTTAAAATACACGAATGCCATATGATTGATACTATCATGTGGTGATTTTCTAGAATTTGACAGGAAAGTAACCAAATAGTGAAGAAGAAAAAATGAGAACATATTTTTAAACCAGATTAGTACAAAGTCAAATGTTCTTCAGCAAGCTAGAAAATGTGAATAGAGTGCTCAGGTGGGGAAAATTGATTCCGCACTGCCATTCACACTGAAAACTGATATGAAAGTCCAGAGCCAAAAGATCATTTCTGTGCCTGCCATAGAACCAGCTCTTTAATTTGCTTTGGAAGTGACATTGTTTTTGTTCATATCAAGAGAACCCAGCAATAGTATCTGCCTACATTTATATCTTCCCTGATGAAGAGAAATTGCTCTTCTGAAATAACCTCCTTTCCCCAGATGATCAACCACATCCTCATTTCACCTCACACTGAGAAGGGCAGAAAGGTCTTCTTTCCAGAACTTCATGAGCCATATTTAGCCCTGAGGGAACTGCCCTTTGGGAAATCTGTTCTCTGACCCTGATCCTGCACCCAAAGAAATCAATGGGGGCTTTGTTACGGGCTTGAGTGGAAGCAGAATCGGACTCCATATGCACAGGGAAAATCTTTCAACCATGAAAGCTAATTTAAAAGGAGCAGTTCTGACTGCATTCAGAGAGAGAGAAAAAATCATGACAGATTTTAGTGTATTTTAACTGAGTTATTGTCCACCGGGGATTGAGCTAAGACCACAAACATTATTTCACTTTCTAGCAACCTTCCATGATAAATTTGAGTTTCAAAGCAGAAAACTGGGAGGTTTCTGCTTTTGCTAATAAGTGATCTACTGTCACTCTTCAGATGCAAACGCATTAATATTGCTGCATGTGCTTCTTCAAACAAAAGATTCTTTATTATAATCAACAAACGTCTGAAATGTAAATCCATTTCAGCCTTACAGATGATAATGCTAAATGCAACCAGAATTTTCCACCCGGGTTCTACTAAGAATATTCTGTTTAATTGATTTTTAAAAAATCTATTATGTTGCTCCAGGCCTGGTTATTGATCGGCAACGCTGTGGAGGTAATGAAGGAGCCTTGAAATCAATAAGGCAAAAGTATATCTCAAAGTGTATCTGCTTCACCAGCACATCAAGGATGCGGCCAGTCAAATTCCCTAGACAGAACTGGTAGCGTGAACTATCTTTCCTCTGACTGCTGGGATTTATTTCTATTGGCATAAACATAACTAATGAAACCCCTATGACTCTTGGTTCTGCGGGTGCTAATAATATATTGCATCGCTAGTGACAAAAATGAGCAAGGGCACAATCCACAAAAATAAAGTAAATAAAGTGAATTAAATCCTTGGGCTGTTAGGAGTGGAGAGGTTCATTTGTATGATAGTGAATTCTGTGTTCACTTAAAACCCTGACCATGGTTCAGATATTTCCCTTTTCCTTTTTTTAACATACATAATGCTGGTAACAGCAATCAGCAACTGATAAATGTCTGAAGCTACCCATGTTATCTTATCTGGCTTGCAGTAATATTGCCCTAGATAAGCCACCTGGATTAGCTAAAGACTATCTCTGAAGGAAGTGACCTCATTAAAGTTCAGAAGACCATAGGCTGTCATGAGAACAGCTGTGCTGATATCAGAAAAAGAATACACAGCACTTCTATACTAACTTCTGGCTGAGGTTTTGCTTTTTTTTCCTGCGTTTCATGCTTTGAAATGCATGTGAACTTGAAATATGAAACTAGCAAAAGATGTATAGGACTATGCTCATATGTCTTATTTTCTTCAGGAAGTTAGTCTCCATCATGTGGTAAATGTGCCATCTCAGTAGCAATAAAGTCAGTTGGACAGCATATCATCCTACCATGCACACTCAAGAATGCAACTAAGTACAGTGGAGATTCATTTGTTTATTTATTTAAGGAATGTTCTTCCTGCTGTTTGGCCTTAGGAATTTCTGCTTAGAGGCATTCAAGGTGTTTAACAAACAAAACCAAAAACCTTAAAACATAACAGCAATAGCATCCAGTTAAAAGGCACACGATAACGGCAGAATGCATACATACATATATACAAACTTCTGACAATCGGAAGCTTTTTTAGTCATATGATTCATGCAAATCATTCAAATACTGTGATGTTGCATAGACTGCATTCATTTCCAGGATTTTAGGCAGCTTGATGTCAACAGTAGCTGCTAGCAACATAATTTGAAATAAACGGCGGGAAAGGGAAGGTCCCCTTTCCTTTCATAAGCTATAGGAATTGAGGATCTAAAGGAGAAATAGATTAGCAGAACCAGAACGAGGATGGGAGGAGGAGCCATGTCTCCTGAAGAAATGGTTTGTGAATATATGGATGGCAATGACAAAGGGAGATGACAACCCCGGGAATCACAAACTCTAGCCCAAGTTCTGGTAAACCCTCAAAGTACCACCTTCCGATCACTGTACAGGATACTGACCTTTCTGAAGATGATGTGACTATCTCTTAGCACTTGACTTGTAATAGCCACAGGAATTGGTATTTCTGCCTTGGAGAATGGCAGAAGACAGGGCTGATTTTTGGGGGAAGAAATAGGACAGAATGGCTAGGGACTTGTAGCAAGCAAGTCTGTGAGTGCCAAAAGGAAGGGATGCATAGCCTGTCAGAAGGGGATGTGCCACCAACATTCATTCCAATATCCTGAGCATGAATACAAAATTTCATTTTGACCCATAAAAGTTGATACTGCACATCAAAAAAATGCATGCAAACATCAAATACCAAGTTAAGGGAAAGGGCTTATTTATTACAAAAACAACCCTGTCTTGTTATCTTTGTAATACTTCATAACGTGTGTGTTTACTGGTAAACATTTGTGTATGCAGTCACCAGATGTCTGGGCTGACCTTGCTTTTTCATGTTGATGCCATTTCCCCCAACATGGACAGTAAAGACCAGACTGCTGTAGCAGCATCTGGCAGTCTGTTTTGCCAGAGAATGTGTAGCTGGTCCGGTTGACCAGTGCGATTGCTATCAATCAGGACCAGCACAGAAGGAGAGCTCACAATTCAAACAAAGCTCAGACACTTCCAGCTCGCAAATTAATCTGATTATTTTGGAAATGTCTACATCTAATCTGCATCTCCAAAGTTTAAAAAATATGGTAATGCAATTAGTAGCTTTGGCTGTCTAATGAAAGCCACTTAAAACCCTGCAAAAATACCATTAAAAGAGAAGGCTGAAGGGCCTCTTCAAACTTTCCAAAAATGTGAAGTACATTCTTATTCAGAAGATGCCAATCTAGTCTCTTCCCTTCTAAGATTAATTAGGGTCTTGTTTAGTGCATCAATGAGGAAACAAATGAACTCTTGCATCGCTCACCACTGGAACCAATTTTTCAATCTCCCCCCTCCCCTGCCGCACTTTACAATTATATTCATATCATGGAACTCTTCATTAGACTTTTCTGTCACATGACTATATTAAGTCAGGCAACTATAACAGCTGCTTGCTGCTCGCCCAGATCTAAGATTATGAATTTCTTCACAAATAAATACAGAGGATGGATTTTAATACAGTATCAAAGGTCATTAAAATATTGTTCAGTTTTTAAAATAAAGTGCATACTGATATTTACATTCTGATTTCCCCCTAGAGATAAGCACATTTGGAAATTCAGAAGCACATGAATATTGAATCCAGCCTATGTTCAGCAGCTTTCCTTTTTTAAAAAAATGTGAAAGCTGGACACAGTGCTGGTTAAAATCACACTGTAATCAATGGAACTCTCTGCCACAGGAAATTGTTTTTGGTAGAAGTGTAACAACGTTAAAACAAATTTACTGAGAATAAACGTTTAAATAGTTATCTGTAAAAATTATTGCAATAATTGACATCTGAATGCAGAGTTGCCAACAATCTGGAGAAAAATTGTCCTGTCCCTTTAATAGAGATTTAATGTGTGGAAATGGGCAGATGAAGCTTTTCATGCCATTGAGGTGAATAACAGCACCTTATCAAAAACATACCATAAGGGTGCCATTAAAAGGACAGAACACTTCTCCAGACTGTTGGCAACACTATTTGAATGTCCTAACACATGAAATTACAGAAAGTTTAGAAGCTGTTAACATGGTAACTCTTGTTACCATGTAGTATATGCATGTAGTAAAATCTCCACTGCAGATGTTACTGTACTGTAGATACAGGAAGAGACACAAGTAGACTGTAGATACCAGTCTGTATTAAACTTTTAAAAGAGCAGCAGATATATGAAAAAAAGAAGACGACACTGGAATGAAATCTATTGTCTATTTGCTCTTTAACGACAGCTGTCCAAAATGGGTTATGGATCTAGAGAGCCAGCATGGTATAGTCATTAGGAGCGGAGGACTCTACTCTGGAGAACCAGGTTTGATTCCCCATTCCTCCATATGAGTGGCAAACTCTAATATGGTGAACCAGGTTTCCTTCCACACATGAAGCCAAGGGTGACCTTGGACTAGTCTCAGTTCTCTCAGAACTCTCACATTCCCATCTACCTCACAAGGTGTCTGTTGGGTGGAGATGAAGAGAAGGCTACTGTAAGCCGTTTTGAGACTTCTTATGGTAGAGAAAAGTGGGGTATAAAAACCAACCCCTCCTCTTCCTCTTCTTCACATCAACATTAGATGGATTGCAGTCTTTTCTGAGCCTCTAGAGAATATGGAAATTTTGAACATTTAGTTAAGTAAATTGACTGCTGCAGCCTGAGTGACTTCATCTCTTGAGTTTTACATGCTCATGTTTTGGGCTGTGTTTGGCTCACTCTGTTATCCATGCAACTTTATGAATATCTCAGATATTTTGTTTCATTTTGTTTATACCAATGAATGTATTTTACTGTGAAAGGGATTTTTTTTGCTTAATTTTATGTTATTGTCCGTCCGTCTGTCCCCCACTCACTTTTTGACTGATAACCAGTGTGGGTATATGCAGGGGCGTAATGAGGAAAACTGGAGCCCTGGGCAAAACCTGAGTTTGATGCCCCCCATGGGCAGCGGAAGGAGGCGGAGGTCCCCCGTCCTCCTCCCCTGGTGGCTTGTGGCTTCCCCCGTCCCTGCCGGCTGAACTTAGGCTCCCCCCTTACTAGCAAAAGGGCATGAGATGTGGGGGGTAGGTGGGCGGTGGCAGGCAGCGGCGGCATCCAGGGGAGAGCGGCACAGTCGATGGGTCGGCCAGGTGCACGTGTACCCCTGACTGCTAGTCTTGCCACCCCACAAAGATTCATCCGAGGATGCAGCAGGGCTGACAAGAGACGGAGCACAGGCAGCAAGCCTTGGCAGTTCGGCTCGGCTCGGCCCGATCCATGGATCAGGCCGAGCTGAGCCGGTTCAGAGGTGCTTGGAGGGCTAAGGGCCCGAGGCCGCCACCTCCGAACTCTGCGCAATCCGAACTTGTGGTAACATCCGAGATTCTCTGATGCGTTTTTATTTTTTTGTGGTTTTTTGTATTTTGGCCTGCAGGGGGCGTATTTTTAGAGATATTGGCACCAAAATTTCAGGGTATCATTGCTCCAGCACATGAAGCCTGCTGGGTTCCACAAAAAAACAGCATTTTTAAAGCTAGTGACACCAAAATTTCAGGGTATCTTCAGGAGACCATCCTGATGACACCCCCCAAGTTTGGTAAAGTTTGGTTCAGGGGGGGCCAAAGTTAATGGACTCCCAAAAGGGGTGCCCCATCCCCCATTGTTTCCAATGGAAGCTAATAGAAGATAGAGGCTGCCCCTTTGAGGGTCCATAACTTTAGCCCCCCTGAACCAAACTTCACCAAACTTGGGGGGTGTCATCAGGACAATCTCCTGAGGATACCCTGAAAGTTCTGTGACTGTGCCTTCAGAAATGTGCACCCCACAGGCTGCACCAGAAATTCCCCATTGACCTCAATGGAAAAAAATCAATGCAGAAGTAAGATTCTTGGGCAAATTTCTGGGGGTGCCTGTCAGGGGTGCAATTGTTAAGCTAGTGACACCGAAATTTCAGGGTATCATCAGGAGACTGTCCTGATGGCACCCCCCAGGTTTGGTGAAGCTTGGTTCATGGGGGACAAAGTTATGGACCCTCAAGGGTGCAGCCCCCATCTCCTTAGCTCCAATTGGAAACAATGGGGGATGGGGCAACCCGTTTGGGGGTCCATAACTTTGGACCCCCTGAACCAAACTGCACCAAACTTGTGAGGCATCATCAGGACAGTCTCCTGATGATACTCTGAAATTTTGGTGCTGATATCTCTAAAAATGCGCCCCCTGCAGGCCAAACTGTGAAAAAAACACCAAAAAATAAAAATGCAGGAGCATGCCCTGCAAAATTCCTGAGCCCTGGGAAGTTGCCCACATTGCCCAATGGACATTACGCCACTGGTATATGTGATTTTGCCATCAAGTCATAGATGGTGACCTTGTAGGGTTTTCAAGGCAAGAGACGTTCAGAGGTGGTTTCTCATTGCCTGCCTCGGCATGGGCTGAGAGAGGTCCATTCTGCACAGCACAAATAAGACGTCCTGAGGATGTGGAAAAAAGGTGTCTTGAGGAGGAGCCCTGCACAACTTTTTCCTCAAGACATCCTCAGGGTGTTTTATTTCTGCTCAAGCAGTCTTATTTTGAAGTCACTAAAATGTGGAATTTCCCCCCCAGAAGTCATCTGAAAGATTCCTCTTGCTGTGCAGAGTTCAGGAGCTAAGGATACGTCTTTTTCCCCCCTGTCTGACCGTTAAAGCCTCTTGTCAGTTTTGTGCGCTGCTGGTGCCTGACATTTTGTGCTGCAGGGATTCTCTGTGCATGCAGCTATTTGATGAAGGTTACCCAGAACATTCGTTCTGCAGGCTCCAATGCTGGCCACCCTTTCAGTTGGAAAAGTATATGGTTGTACTCTGCTCATCCTGCCAATTCTGGCAATATATAATTTTCTTTTTAAAATTTTTTTGATGAACTGTCTTGGAAGCTACACACATACTATTGCCCATGATTATGAAATCATGTGCATGTAGCTTCGAAGACGCTCATTGAAAATAAAGAAGGGAAAACTATATTTTGCTGGAATCATCAGGACAAACAGGGTACAACCATGTACTTCTTGGACAGAAAAGATGCCCAGGATCAGAGCCTACAGAGCAAACATTCTGAGGAAACCTTCAGCAAAGGGGAGAATCCCTACAGCACAAAACATTAGGTGCCAGAGGCAGAGGAAACTAAGCGGTTTTAATGGTCGATTTGGGGGGGGGGCGCCTCTTTCTGAACAAAACATAAAGAGGCGGCTTGTTTAAAGACATCCCTAGGATGTCTTATTTGTGCTGTCGCAGAGTTCTGAGAGAACTATGACTGGCCCAGGGTCACTCATCAGTTTTAATGCGTGGGGAATCGAACCAGGTTCTCCAGATTACAGCCCACTGTTCTTAACCATTACATCTTGTTGACTAGAGTCATCAACAAACATGGCTTGGGTGAACATGGCCCAGAAGAAAACTGGACTGTGCCGTATCTGATTAGAGAATTAAGATGGAAAGGCAGAACTATAAGTTTTTTGTTGTCTGTATGGGTCAGGGTGGCTATGGGATAGGAGAGACATCTCTAGTATTTGTTTGTTTGCTTTTTGTTTAATTTATAGACTGTCCTTCTCCACTGAATAAACTCAGGGAGGCTCATAATAGTCAAATTTACAATATTAAAATCAACAATAACTATCTAAATATCTAAATATCTTGGCACCTCATATAGGATTGTAAACAATCAAATAGAGGGAGGAAATGAATCTATAGAGAAATATAATATCCTTAAACAAAAAAACAACAAAAGACACAAAGGAAAAGGGAAGGTGGAAGAAGGAGGGGCATAGGAATAGGGGAGAAGGAAGGTCAGCTGAGTTGGATACTTTTGCATTCCTCACTGGAGGCCTGACAGAACAGCTCTGTGAAACTGTAGCAAGTCCTACAGGGCCCAGGCCTCACCTGAAAGGGTGTTCCACTAGGCCGGGGCCAGTGCCAAAAAGGCTCTGGTTCTGCTTGAGGACATTTTAGTTTTATGGAAAGAGTGAGCATTCTATTCTTTTTTTTTGTGTATGCATTCACATTCCTCAGCCTGTTTCATATGCGGCTGAATCATCTCTGGAATTAAAACTTTGAGATGCTCAGTAATAGCTGGAAGAAGCCACTTTTGGAAATGGTACCTTAGACTAATGCCCTGAAGCACTAAAAACTGTTTCCCATATATGGATATTAACCCCGCACTACATAACCTTTGTTCTACTCTGGGCCTCTAGATCAGCATGAGCAGCTATAAATGATTTCATTTCATTCCAGGTCAGTATAATGGACCAGCATCAACCAGTCCTGTATGGGGATAAAGGTGTCTTTCACACAGATGGTTCTTTAGAGACAAATGCTTCTCTGATGGGAATATCCTTTTGTTTTGGCTACATATGGTAAAGCTAAATACTCGGGGAGTGTGAAAACTCATCTTTTATTCCCTGAGTTTGTGGTGAGTGCGTAATGGGAAATGAGGCAGACATAACAATGACCGGCAGTTCTACTTACTCTTTCCCATTAGTATCAATTTAAGATTATCCAGACCTCTTCCAGACTTTGCTGATCATGTTTTCTCTAAGTAGGAGGTAAGGGTGTAATTTTCATAACTGATGTGTTCAGTCCTACCTTTCAGCAATTGCACATCAGATCTACACTCTCCAAGACTCACCTGCATGGGTATTATTTATTTTAGGTATTACACCACCTCTGAACCATGTTTTAGATTCTTATTTCTATTGGGACAAGCTAAATAAAGTTCACATACTGATGCCATCATAGGAGAACTTCCCATCACGGTGCTTTACTTCTTCAGCCAATGTTAACAGGGCTTACAATACAAATGCAATCGATTTCAACTTCCAAACTCTTTTCCAAGTAGGTCAATCCATAGTTTCAAGCCCAATGCTATGAATTTAAAAACTCAGAATACCTTTACAAATGACACAATTGGTTCAGCTGAGGGCATCCCTAAGCCCACGAAAGCACCTAATAAACAAGAGGACCACAGTGCCACTGCATGGGAGTCAGTCTATGTAGTGAGATAATCACTGTGCTACAATATGGGGTGTACATGACAGAATGGTAGTTTGAAAATTGCCAGTAGAATTTCAAGTATTGCATGAAAGGTGGTCATGCCAGGGTTACACAACATCAGATCCATGAGCTGTATCTGGCTAATCAAGTAACACCCCTGATTCTAAGAGGGGCAGGGGATCAGTCGGCCATCCTTTAAACAGGTTTTGAGACTAGGTTTGTCATGTTTCAGCATGATGCTGTGTCTGCAATCCTAAGAACACAGACCTGAGAGTAAATCCCAATGAATAAAATAGGGCTTATTTTTTTAAAATAGATTAATTGCTTCTTGAGGTGTGGACAACACCGAGTTCAGCACACAGAGAATTTCTACCTCCAGCAGAACGTTAGCCCAGTTTCACATACATAAATGCACTGTTTATTATGAATACAAAATGATTTAAGTATAGAATGGACACATATCACAAACTCACTTAATGGTTCGAGAAGTCAAGAAGTTGAGAAGTCCTATTGGTCTTCTTGTGTTTAATTCCCAGAAACACTTTTGTGAGGGCAATATTCACATTTTCTTTTAGTAGCATGAGCCCATCATTGGATTAACAGACTATTTGGGTTAGGTGTGGGCCCTGAAAATCACTGAGCAGTCAATGGCTGGGAAATACTATTGTTGATTAATATTCCTATAATACATGAAATCTTGTGTGGGTTTATGAAGAGTTACTCCAGTCCTAGTCAATTGGTTTCGATGGCCTTAGACGTGCCCCCCACCCCACCCCAGAAAACATAGTCTGGCACTATAAACATGGGCATGCAATATAGGTTCCAGGATTGAAATATAATGCAACCTAGTTTAAACTAGGTTAGATTTCTGTAATGTGCTCTTTGTGGAGTTGCCTATGAAGACTATTCAGCAATTTCAGTCAGTCCAGAACTCTGCTGCCTTTTGTTATTGGAGGATACAATACTTGTGCTAAGATAATGGCACTGGCAACTATATATTTCCAGGAACAATTCAAAGTGATGTTTGACCTTTAAAATCTGAAACATTTTAGGTTTACAATGTCTTAGGAAATGTCTACTTTCATACGTCCTTTCCCATTCATCCTGTCACTGAATCCCTGTATAAGTACTTCTGATGCTTGCAAGATTGCTGTCTACTAGGCTCATCCCTATATCACAGCATACTCACCCCAAAGCCTTATTTCTCCATTGCTGAAAGTCCAAGGCAAAGATTCCATCTGCTTCCTCTTCATATCACCCAAACCGAAACCAGTACTGTATATGAACAAATAGAATGATTTCCCTGGTTCCATAAAGTCACTGAAGTCCTGGGATTTTTTTGCCACCCAAGTTCACCACTCCTTCCCAGTGGCCTTACCTGGATTTTATGTTATTTTTTTGACCAGCCTCCAATTGTAATATGACAAACCTCAACTTGACTATCAGCCCAATCCAGAGGGGAGGGGCCGAAGGGAGTTGTGGAGGTGGCGGGGCCCTAAACTGGTGGGTTTGCGCTCCCTGGGGCACTCACGGGGCAAATGCATTGGCAGGCGGCCACCACGGCCCTTCATGACAGCTGTGAGTGCCCCTATGTCCCTGCCAGCTCTGTTGATGAAGCAAGGACATTCCAGAGGCATGGCCGGGGTGGAGCTAAGCTTAGCTTCTACCCCAGCTTTGCCTCCCAGGACATGGACTTCCGCCACCCTTTTGGGTGGACTAAGCCCGCTGACCCCAGTGGAAAGCATTTTGGCAGTGGGGACGGGTTTTTTTTTTGTACTTTGCCTCCCTGTGCCACAAAAGCCCTCTGGAGGTGGTGGGGTACTGCTGCAGTGTTGCCATCTCTGGCCGCCCCAGGGTTCTGGATTGGTTTTTATGACATTTAAAAAGAACCTTTTCAGCTCTCAAGGCCTAACTGAGGCCATAACCTGCAAAGACTGGCTGCATGAGGCTGTTTCCACATGGATGTTTTGCTTTATTTTGGTTTCCCTAGTCTAGTGCTATTTTCAGGGGCAGCTGTATGATATTATCATCTATTTGTTCAGTTTCCACATCCCCCCCCCGCCCCATTTTTCTGAGAGGTTTCGCAAAGTGGGTTTGGTACGATCTTTTTGAAAAGCTTGCTATCAACGTGCCTTTGGATGCTCTGTGGATGGTAAGGTATGCATTTTAACAAGCCTTGCCCACACTGACGCTTTGTATTTTGCTTCAGCCCCCTGCAGCTGCTATATCCAACCCACACAATGAAGGACTTTAAGAAAAATCCACACTGGTAATTCACAGATCTCTGTAGGCAGAAAACAGTATAGCACAATGTACTAATTCCCACCTTTCATTTCTTAATGAGCTAGTGTGCAATCCAAAGGGGAGGGGACCCAAGGCTGCATTGGAAGCAGTGGAATTGGTTGCGCCGGCATGCTTGCCACCCATGTCATGTACTGTGGCATGGATTATGACTGCTGCAGTGCTCAAATCTGGAAGCTGGGTTCTGCAGCGACTGGCCACTGCTGCAATTGCCTGCATTGGCATTCTGGGTGGCATTCCAGGGTGTTTTTTTGCCCCATAAATGCCCCTTCCCAATGGCCCCTTTGCTGCGGTGGGGAGGTTGAAGCCTCGATTAAAAAGTGCAGTTTCTTTACAAACTTGGTTTGAACTAGATAGAATTCCCAGTGCCACCAAGAAAGCTGGTGTAAGTCATTTTCCACTATGGGCTTTCCTGGAGGAGTAAAGATTTTCACCATTTCCCACAGTGCCCATGCTTGTCAATTTATTTGTGCATATTTAGATCTTTTTACCCCATTTTTTTCACTCATGAGAACCCAAAACAGCTTACATCATCCCCCCCCTTCTGTTTTATCCTCACAACAACCCTGCGAGGTAGATAAAATGGAGAGTGTGTGACTCTCAAGTTCACCCAGCAAGCTGATATGAAAAGGTGGATATATGAACCTGGATTCCCCATATTCTCTGTGAAACCATGACGGCAATCTAATAGTTAAAAATCTTTAAAAGCTAATTGTTAAAAGGGTTTACAAGTCCTCCAGTTTGTGTATGTGTGTAGGAGGGGAGGTGGTTGCAGGAAAAAGTATTGTGTGGATACCCTTTTGCCACTGTTAATGCTGCTGCAATTAAGAATGTTTTCTCTGCGTGGAAGCAGTATATGGTCGATTCCACACGGTCAATTAATCACGTGATACTCACGTTAAATATCAAGGTTTCAGCAAGAACTCCCCACTGCTTGAGTGACGAACAGGGATTCATCCTGTTTCTGGCATTCATTCTCCCACTTATCCCGTGCCCTGGCAGAACCTGCTTGCAAGTACAACTTTTTCCCTTGACATGCTTTCGATCCAGTTTCATGGGGAGGAACGGGGGTCCAATCTGTCTTGGAAATTCCCGCTGTGGAAGTCTAGCAACCAATCTGCTCTCGGTGGGCACTGAGCAATGTGTGCGCAGCCTCTTCTGGGTTTCGATTTCACCATTGGTCTCAGTGAGAGACATTAGCATAACGAAAAACTGCTTAAATGATTCACCGTTCACCGTTCCAAACAAGCGAAAACCCACTTAGTGCCTAAACATTTAAACGTTAATCCTTGCAAAAGAGCGAACCTCAGGTTAGTAAGTTGCAGGGAAAAATTTCCCGCCCAAAAAAGGTCCTGTCCCAACACGGCACGTCAGACAATCAGGAGAGACCCGCAAAAGAGATCGCGTGGTAGTGGGGATTGCTACATTTCTGGGTTCCAAGATAGGTCATCATGTCTTCGCTGCGGTGGGGAGGTTGAAGCCTCAATTAAAAAGTGCAGTTTCTTTACAAACTTGGTTTGAGCTAGATAGAATTTCCCAGTGTTTCCCAGTGTTTCCCAGTTTCCCAGTGTTTCCCAGAATCTACTTCCTTGCAATGGACAGCGTAATCTGGCATTTGTTTCCCCACATCCCGTGAGCATCACACTGTACAAGAGACCTAGGTTAAAGCTAGAAGCCCTTTGATAAAGCATTTACATGCCTTGGCTACAATATGCATTTTGCCTCCCTAACATTTCCTTGCCAGGTAAAACTAAAAGGTGTAATCATCTGTGTAATCTCATTTGGCAGTGTTGGCTGCCCAGATTCATAAATATGCACAGATTTATGAGCATAAAAGGTGTGTGGCATAAGGTTTCAAGAGACAAACACCATGGTCACAGCATTCGCCTCTTAGCGGCTCAAATTTTAAAAAGGAAGATGAGGAGATTCATGGGGAGGGGGAAATCCATGCGATAAAAAGAAGCCTTTTAAAGAGATTCATTTTAATTATAGACTTTTGTAATTTTCTGTAGTTCCCCATCCCATTATTAAATTACAACAGCAACTCATCTAATGGATTTTCACTGTGAAAGCATCAATTTTGCTTTATTGTCTCCCATTGCTACCCCTCTAAAAAATTTTTTTCTAAAAAGAGAGCTTAAAAAGCTTTGTTTTCTTGCAACAGAACCCATTAGAGTAGAAACGGCGGATGGCTGGCAAATCTCTTTTTTATTAACAGGCCTTCTTTCCCTTTCCCTCTCTAAGCAAAGTGGACAGTGGGAATGTCAGAATGAAAATAATAAACTAGATACAGGTATATTTGATTGGGTCTGCAGGGACAGTGATAGGACTGATGATTGGGCAGGTAAGGGCAGATAATTTGCTTCTGACTCCACTGATGATTGCCCTGCTGAGCCAACAGGGGAATACTGTAGTGGCTGCTTTGCAAGTTGGCTTCCTGCCGCAGGAGAAATTGGGAAAATATAGCCTTGGTTCATTCTATGGTTACTTAATGCAAGGCTGGCTTGTGCTGAATCTAATTCCGCACTAACTAGTTCACTTCTGCACTGCCTGAGAGACCGACGTTTCTGGCAGAAATAATTACCCCCGGTTTCTCTCTCCCTTTTCTCAGCATCTGTGCTGAATGTGGGAAAGCTATCCTATATCCTTTGTAAAGCCAGGAGCTGAACGAACAAAGAGGAGAGGTTTTAGACAAGAAGGAGGACCTTTTTCAGAGAAAGGCGGCCAGTTTCAGGACCAGATCTTACCCATGGCTACTTTCACCCGTGGTGAGATTGTGAGTCTATTTTAAGAAGAAGAAGAAGAGTTTGGATTTATATCCCCCCTTTCTCTCTTGCAGGAGACTCAAAGGGGCTTACAATCTCCTTGCCCTTCCCCCCTCACAACAAACACCCTGTGAGGTAGGTGGGGCGGAGAGAAGCTGTGACGAGCCCAAGGTCGCCCAGCTGGCGTGTGTGGGAGTGTACAGGCTAATCTGAATTCCCCAGATAAGCCTCCACAGCTCAGGCGGCAGAGCAGGGAATCAAACCCGGTTCCTCCAGATTAGATACACAAGCTCTTAACCTCCTATGCCACTGCTGCTCCTCTTAAAAAAGATTCTTACCATTTTCTCTCATTTGAAATACCTTGTTGGTGTTTCATGTGGACGCTGGGATTCAGCTGAGGCTGAAAGACTATCAGATAGATTACACATATTGGAGAGTATCTGAAATTTCACTATAATTTCATTTTGTAGCTTGAGGGCTGTAATGGTAAAAAGTCTAGCTTTCATCCATGCAACATGCCTGCCCTTCCTATGCCACTTCAGGAATCTGTGCCATGCAGTTTACAAAATGAAATATCTACACTTGTGTACAGGCAGTCCTTAGCCCCACCAAGATTAAGTAACAGACTAGTAGTGCTATCCTGAACACAATTACACCCTTCTAAACCCAATGTCTTTCCTAGGGTTTTAAGAGAAATCACTTACATCTCCCTGAGCAACAACATTGCACCAAGTCTCTGTGTGAAATGAAATAAAATGAAAGGGAATAATGCAAGGATTTTGAGATGGGCTTTGAGCCTACACTAGGCTGACCAGATGTCCTGCTTTTGGTGGGACAGTCCTGCCTTCAAACAATTTGTCCCGCGTCCCATGGATTATTTCAATTGTCCCAATTTTTGGGAGGCTGCCGCACTGCCTTCTGGGGCGCAAGGCAGTGCGGCAGCCTCCCATGCGCGCGGCCGCAGGAGCACGGCCTTCTGGGGTGCTGCTGTTTCCCGCCCTGTGACAGGGCGGGAAATGGCAGTGCCCCAGAAGGCAGTGCGCTCCTGCGGCCACGCCTGTACTGCTGATCGCGGAGGGAGCATTGACTGCCTTCTGGGCCAGCTGCGGTCCCTCACCCTGGTCACAGAGTGCGGAAACGGCAGTGCCCTAGAAGGCAGTAAGGCTCCTGTGGCTAAGGGCAGACGCATGCACGCGCCAGGCCAAGACGTCACCGGGGCCCCCCCGTCCCGGTTCACTAAGGTGACCATCTGGTCACCTTAGCCTACACGATTTTCAGATTGAGGTTTCACACATCAAAGGTAGAGAGAATATAGTGGCTGATGTCCTAAGTCGTTGCAATGAGTGAGATTTGATGGCTAATTTTGCCAATGTATTCTCAAGTGTATTACATTGTTTTTTAGTTTACTATTCTATTTTGTGTCAACCTGATTCTTCTGTTTTGTAATGATGCTGCTGTACCAACAACATTTCCGCCTCTATTATGTATATGGTTAGTTGAACTTTGTATTAGTTAGAGCTAGTTAATATTGCCTGTACATATGTTGTCTCTATATGTGTTGGTAGATGTAATTTGTTGACATTAAGGGCGTGTGAAGGAAGTGTATATATTCCTTTAAATTTACGTAGAGGTCATTTATCTTGCATACTGGGTCTTTTATGAGGCAATCATTTGGTTTTGCTACGTTGTTTACAATGCAACCATTTGGCCTCGCTAAAGTTGTAAACTGTGTTTGTATTTCGTTTAAGTGGTGTTATTCTTTAGATAATGCAACCTTACAAGGCCACATTCTAAACCAGACAGATAGGGCTTAATTGCCAAAAATGCTCAGGTGGAGGTCACCTCCATCATCTAGAAGATTTGACTCTATTCGACACCCAACTGGTTAATTACTGGTCAAATGGTCTAGATGAGCCAGTTCTATAAAACCCATGACACCATTTTAGATGGAAAGATTTTCTTGTGATTGTTCTTCTGCCTTAGCCTTGTATGAATAGCCTTGTATTGTACTGTTTTTATACTTGGAACTGTCTAGAGCTGAGAGAGAACTGATCTTATTATTTCTTTTTCTTTCCTTTTGTCGTGTCAGGAAAGGAAAAAAATAAAATTTGCCCAAGATCACCCTAATCATTCAGCTAATATTCTTATAGAGTGACCATCAGTAGAACTCATTCCATAATAGCTTTATTGACAGTGGTACTAGCAGAAAGACTCTTCCTTTACAAAGCCTTAGACCAGTGGTGGCGAACGTGTGGTACGTGTGCCAGAGGTGGCATTCAGAGCACGCGCGCACAGAGTTCGTCAAGGGGTGTGTGGAAAATCACCCCCCCACACACACAAACATCTAGGCTGGCCTGGACCACTGGGCACGACGTGCGTGTACCACAGCAAGCAGGGAGGACTTGGTTGGTGGGCCTGGTGCCTGTGCTTGGTGCCTGGTGGCTGCTGCCCGAGGTGGGTGCAGAAGCAGAGGAGGCGGAGATGCTAGAGAGGCACAGAGTGGCATGCGTGGGACCCTCCTAGGGTTGTGATTCACTCATTCGAAGCATTGCATGGTTGCTTCAAAGCAAAGCCACTGACTACCACCAAGCTTACTCCTGAGTAACACGCACCTCAAAGCCATCACTACCTTAGACCTATATTATTAAATACATATTGAACCAAAAATCTTCCCTTCTTTCACAAGGGAACAAATTTTTTATTCACATTCCAGCAAGCCACCTGGTTGCTTGCTGAATTTTGTAAACAGAGATAACAAACAGGGTTTTCATGATCCCACTGTAAAATGCAAAATCACTAACAGAATGTGAGAAAGGACTTCTTTGACTTTAAAGGCCAGCATATCAAAGACATGGGTTTCTCTCTTTTCAAAAGGACCCTTTTCCTGGGGAAACACAAATAGCTCCCTTTGAAACCCAAGTGTTTGAATCTAACCGGGTCTTGTTGTATCCTTACATATAATCTGTTAGTAAAATGCAAATCCCAGGGATGTATTTGATACTATGAAGACATCTATAAACCATGTACTAGAAAGGCTATGTTTTAGCAAGGAAATATGATTGTTCCAGAATGAATAAGCATTGGCCAGTATAATTCTGTTCTGGTTAGGTAGGTATTGTGTTAAATACTAGAGGATAGGAAAATATGTGTTACCTGTTAGCTACAAGGCAGCTAACCTTGTGACCTTAGAGCAACAAACATTTGGAAAGGAACATGCCTCTCCCTCATCAAAGCCCAAAGATCCTATCAGTCCTAAGATGTTGTGATTGTATCATGTCAACTAACCTCTTGTGATCTATTATTTTGGATCCCTGGTTTATTGTGTACTTCTGAAGAACACAGATGTATTTTACAACAAGATTGCCCCCTCTTGATGTATTCTGTTTCCCGCAAAATTTCCTATAAAAACAAAGAGTGTACACCATCTCATTGCTTCCCCCAGGAGCAACCAAATGAGGAGGTAACACAGCCCTCCAAATTAAAGCTTACTTCTTTGCCTCTCTGTTTCGTTATCGGCCTGGGACACTGAGATACAGAACTGATATCACACTGGGACGTATCACTTTTAAGACAATTTTAAAATCTCAGCTGTTTGAGAGTATCTGGATAAAGAACCCAGGTTTTGGTACCTTACTGGTAAGGCCCCTGACTTTGGGTAACCTTTTCACACTGTGCTATAATAAAACAAAGTGATACAGGATGATACAGCTCTTGACATTCTTAGCCCCTGCTAGTCTTGTTGTTCTGGGAGAGACTGGCAAGGGCCCTTGACATACTATAACAGCGCCTGTGCTTTTCTGCAGGCTCACAAGTAGCAGAGTTATGCAGTATTGGTAAATTTTAGAGTGTATGTGAACAGATAATCCTAATAGACATTTTTGGGTGGTCACCACAGAGGAAGAAGGAAGAAGGAAAAGCAGTTTTAGATTACCCAGCAGTTGCAGCAGCCACTTTTACTGATGACAACAAGCAGCCATTTGAGGTTGCCTTTAATATGACCTGTGAATGCTCTGTGGTATTGTCCAAAATGTACCTAGTGAATACATTTATCCAACCTTCCACCAAGGAATTTAGGATGGCACATATCATTGTCCCTTCTTCCTTTTATCCTCACAACAACCTTGTGAAGTTAAGCTGAGAGGGCCTGACTGATCCAAAGATACCCAGCAAACTTCCATGACTGAGTGTGAATTTTGCAGCTGATTTTCATATCGAGTTTTTGTAGCTTCAAAGACATCTCATTTTTAAAAAGAGGAAAAAAATACATAGGCATATAATTGCCAGGGAAAGCTAAGTTTATTCATGTACTTTACATACTGAAATGGGAGGGGGAGGAAAATAGAAGCTCTTTAACCTCCAAGTCCTTTTAAAAAAATCTAATTGTAACAGCCAACAGAAGGAGTGTATCTGCAGAAGGGTTGCGGCATTCTTTGTGGAGAACTGTTTTTGTGGTCACGTTGTGGGATTACTCCTTATTCCTTGAGTGCTACTTCTGCCTTTCCACCCTTCCAGCCATACAGGGTGTCTCCCAAAAAGGCTTCACACCAAACTTGGGTCCAGATGACAGTAGCTTCCCAATGAAAGGGGCAGATCAGGGGCAGCAACAAGCCCCCTCGTGCCCTAGCTCAAGAAAAAATGCCCACCTGGATCCATTTGGGCTAGACCAGGGGTAGGGAACCTGCGGCTCTCCAGATGTTCAGGAACTACAATTCCCATCAGCCTCTGTCAGCATGGCCAATTGGCCATGCTGGTAGGGGCTGATGGGAATTGTAGTTCCTGAACATCTGGAGAGCTGCAGGTTCCCTACCCCTGGGCTAGACTAACACCTGTAAGTCAGTCAGTGGCACTCTTGTGGGCCTTTCAGAGGCCCTGGAGCATCTCTCTGAGCAGCTGGACCAGCTGGGTCCACCAGGACAGAGCCTGTGCCTGCCTGTGCATGGCCACAGATCAGCAGGCTGGGGGTCCAGTGAGTGAGGCCAGTGCAGCATAGTGGACGTGGAAGGTTACCTGCTAGCAGCTTGAGGGAGGACTCTCTGGTGAGGCAGGAGTTGCTAAGAGGAGGCACAACAAAGTTCATCCTGTGGCGGTGGAGACTCAGACAGCACTGGAACTTCAGGTGAGTTTTCCTTGGAGGACAGCTCAGGGACCATCATGGGAGACCACTGGTATGCAGTGGCCCATGCTATTGGTTGTAGGCATGGGCAAGAAAGGGCCAACCTGGATCAGACAGGTGCTGGCTTGAACAGGGTGATGGAGGTGGTGGTAGTGGATCTGGATTACTATGGGTAGTTACAAATTTTCTGGTCCCATGTCCACCTTTGGGGACAATGGAGACCCACCTGTTATACACCTTCTGTGCAGGCTAGGGAGTGGATTCTGGACAGCTGCTGGGTGGACATCTTTTCCCTTAAGATTGGAGGCTGAGGAGGGACAGCAATCGTTAATAAGGGATAAGAAGGAAGAGAAGAAATAGGAGCTTGATTAGATATTCAGCAACCAGGTGGCTGACTACATGGTATTTATAGGAATTGTTCTCTCGGCCTATCCCAGGGGTAGGGAACCTGCGGCTCTCCAGATGTTCAGGAACTACAATTCCCATCAGCCTCTGTCAGCATGGCCAATTAGCCATGCAGGTTCCCTACCCCTGGCCTATCCTGAGAGGGGCTGGTACCAGGTGAACCACCAGTACACCGGCGGGAAGACGCTGCTTTCCCCCTCCCCTCCCTGTCCCCTCCAGTGTCGCTCTGGAGGGCTGCAGAGCCCCATCCACGCTGCCCTCTGACTCCTGGAGGTCGTAGGGCAGTGTGGGCAGGTCCCTGCAGCCCTCAAGAGTGACACTGGATGGGATGACTGGAGGCGGCTCCGTACGGAGCTGCCTCTCTGGCTGAGGGGAAAGTTGGGGCCACTCGCATGCTAGCATGCAAACGGTCCCCAAGCCTCAGGTGCGTTTCCACCCGTGTGTGGAAAGGACCATAGATAAGGAGCTTTCCACGGGCTGGGTAGCCAGCCCCTTTTCAGCTCCCTCAATCTGTAACCTACTTGTATCTTTTTTTGAGGTTGTGCCCAAAAAGATGCCTGCAGAGTTCCAGTTTCCTACCGCAAAGATTCCTTAGGTGCTGTGTGGTTTCCGGGCTGTATGGCCGTGTTCTAGCAGCATTCTCTCCTGACGTTTCGCCTGCATCTGTGGCTGGCATCTTCAGAGGATCCTCTGAAGATGCCAGCACAGATGCAGGCGAAACGTCAGGAGAGAATGCTGCTAGAACACGGCCATACAGCCCGGAAACCACACAGCACCCAAGTGATTCCGGCCGTGAAAGCCTTCAACAATACAAAGGTTCCTTAGTCAATGATACTATTTCACCTGAATTCTGCTTCATAAAATATACCTCCTTCAACCATGCTATAGGTCTAGTTAATTCATGTGGTATTGACACCCTTATCGCAAAATGTGACATCCAGTCAGCCTTCTGACTGCTGCCAATACACCTCCAGGAGAAAGGAGCACTAAAGTGATTTGTCCCATGTATGAAAATATTTCTAGAACATTCCTCCATCTCCAATTCTTTCTCTGAAATGCACAATGGCATTGCATTTTGTCATAAAGCTGGGTCATATGGTCATGTTTCTCATGAAATAACCACAACTATCACAGATCTGTAAATACTGAGAGGAAAACAGATGCCTAATACTGAAGGCAGAAGGAACCTCTAAATCTCCTAATGCAATTTCACATATCGAGGTGGGATCTTTCATACCCAAACATTTCTAATACATTAGCCCTTATCATCTGGATCAATAAATGCCACATAAAAAAGGGCTGAAAAATGCCACATAAAAAAGCACGCAACTTGCCAGAAATGCCCCCATCAGGAAATAGACCAGACTGAGGATACAGGAAACAACCCTTAATTTTACTGAAGCAGAAAAGGTGGCTGCAGAAGATACATCACAGTCAATCTCTCTCATTCAAGCCTGGCTTATGACTTACAGTGCTGGCAATGGTGGGGCTAACAGACCAGGAAGAAAAAACATGTTCTTTCCACAGTATTTTCCCCCTCATTTCCTGGACCATCCCCTTTGGTCCTAGTCTGTAAAAGACAAAGTACCTGGGAATTGGAACATGTATTGCATCATTTTGGCCTTATTGATGTGTGAAAATAACCTGGAAGGAAGCTGTAAGATACACATTCCACCACCTGACCTTTTACTGCAAAGCAGTGTGTTGATAGCAAGGCAGGGTAGGTAAACCATAATGATTTGATCTGTCCTTGAATTCCCCTCTGAGGCATTCTTTCTCCCTTAGCCCCCATCCCTGCTGCTTTGTCCATGTTCCTCAATAGGCATGGCCCTGTCAGTTTGATAAATGAGGATCAATGGAAGAGATCCCCAAGTCTCATTTTGAAAGTTTCCTCTGATGGGTTGAAGTGGAGAAGCATCCAGCTGGGAATATCTCTCTTGGGTGAGGGTCTTTCACATTGCCTTTGGTCCTCACTTAAACTTCCTTTTTAAAGGTTAAGCGTATTTATATACCACCTACAAAAAGGTTATTCTGCTTGACCAGGTCTCCAGAAAAAATGATTAATGGCTACTCCTGCCAATGCACAATACTTTGGTTGAGCTGGAACTGGAGAGGAAATCTAGCTGGTACAGAGGGGGGGGGGGAAGGTAAAGGTTCCTTTTCCATAGAAAGAAAGTGCTTAATCATGCAGGGGCAAGGAAAAGGACTTCTCTGGGCCACTGTTTGGACTTCTTATCTTTCTTTCCAGACTCTCAAAGCCAATACTCACAATAATTTATGATGTGTTGCAGGTTGCAGGTTTACCATACCATTTTATGTGGTGAGATGCTGTTGTAAAATGAGATCTCTACCTAGGGAAGCAGAAGCAATATCTGAAGTTAGCATATGAGATAAGATGATCAAGACTGTTCTAAAGAATGAAAATTTGACATAACTGCTGACATTCTCATACACACTGATCCCCCTGACTTAGCTTTCATGCCCAAAGTGATACTCCTGCAAACTTCCTCTTACCCTTTCTATCTTGCAGTGGCCATAGTTTTTAATAGTTATGAAGTTCCAACAGACCCCATACTTTTAATGAATTCCAGTCTGTTTTCTTCTGTGGCTTTGGTTTTTTATTACTCTCTTAGCTATTGAACCTGTGATGTCTAAAATAAGCAGGCTGACCATCTACTCACACTTTGTGGAATGCTCAAATCCTGCCAAGGCGGAAAGGATGGGATGCAAACTCCAATAAAAAAGAACCTCCAATAATATATACCAGGAAAAATCATCCAGCAACATCTGTAGTAGGCAGTAAATTGAAGAGAAAGTAGTAGCTACGTACCACCACATCTAACAATAGTTGGTGGATTTTCTACATACATTTTGAAATGCTGTTCACTTTTTTATTTATCTCCCCACTGTTTTGGTCTATTTAATATACCCGTAATTTTAAAGTTATTTGGCTGCCCAAACACTAGCCATGGTATTGTTTATAAAAGAGTCAGTTTAGCACAAGAAGTTAACAAGAGGGAGATGCTTTCCTGTCAACAGCTCGAACTGGCAAATTATTTCTGAAAAAAGGATTTAAAAATTCTACCATCATGTAGAGATGTGCATAAAAACGCTATTGATGCTCAGATACGTTTTGTTTGTTATAATTTTTGTTCAGATTTTTTTCATATTGATACGAACGTACACACAGTCACTGCATTTGGTTGTTATTCCTATTGCATAAATCTGAATACAACTGTCTGCACATGCACACACGCACACACATGCACTTGATGAAAACAACATTCTCAGGGGCTGTACTGAAGGGATCCACCCTCCCAGTTTTCAGGCAAGGGGACTAAAACCTTCCTGTTCTTACTTGCTGACTGACTAGCAGGAAGAAGATACTTCAAACAGTCAAGTGCTCAGTGAAATGAGGTAGGTTGTGAGAAGAGTTTGTCTGCATACTCTGCTTTAAAGAAAAGGAAAAAAGAAACACCTGCTTTACACATGAACATATGGACTCGTATATATCTGGTTCCTCTACAGCTGCCTCCTTTATTAACAACTAGCAGGGCACCTGTGCTTCGCTACGCATACTTCATCACAGGCTCTCTATGAATTTCGGGGTGACATTCAACATACTTCTTTACAGCCTGTTCGTGAACTTTGGGGTGACATGCAGCATATTTCCTCACAGCCTGTCTGTGGACTGATGGGTTTCGCATATTTTGCAGCAGCTTCCTGTAGTTGTCTTTTTATAATGCAATGTCTTATTTCTCTCTTTCACCTGGTGGGCTCCAAAAGATGTCATGTGGAAGCAGCCGTTGTATTTTCGGGATGCAAAAAGGAAGTGTTCTGTCATTGGATGCTGATGAGTGAGAAGGCTGTGAAGAGGTTCAGGGTAGGGTTGAAGGGCAGGGAGCTGGACTATACCGCCACTGCAGCACATTCCTGGGGAGTCATCCCACCACTTCAGAGCACGACACCAAGCATAGGGTGATCGGAGGCCGAGAGCAGTAAACTTGTCTCCACAGTAATAAATCTGATGTCCATATGCAAAACCCGACAAATGTTTAGTAGTCCAAGGTGATAGTGTGGTTTGTAATGTATGTTGTTAGTATTTGGCTGTAGCGGTGTTGTTAACGTGAGGGTGGGTGGAGGAGTACTTTTTCACAGCCTGTCTGTTAACATTGGGGTGACATTCAGCATACTTCTTTGCAGCCTGTTTGTGAACTTTGGGGTGACATGCAGCATATTTCCTCACAGCCGGTTAGTGGACTGATGGGTATGTTTTCTCATATTTTGCAGCAGCTTCCTGTAGTTGTCTTTTTATAATGCAGTGTGTAAAGCGCTTTCTGCGTTTAATTCCTCTTCTCCCTGTAGTGGTTTCAGCAGAAGGGATAGGTTCGCATGCGTTGTGGAGGACAGTGTTAGAGTGCATTTGGCGCACCTTGGTGAACGACATGAAGCTGGTTGTATTGAACTGTCACCCTTAGAATATTCGTGCAGCATGTCTGTGGACTGAGCGGTTGGTTTTCCCTTAGAATGTTTGTGCAGTTGGCCAGAGATGAGCAGTGAAAAAGTAAATGTGTAATATCTCGAGTAAAACTGAAGATTTTGAAAAATCCTTTCTTAGTGAGCACCTGGAGTATGTAATGAATCGGTGTGCCAAATTTCAACTTTGTAGGTTCAGTGGTAGATCCTTCATCATCACTGATATCTCTTAAATCTTTGTGTGTTTGCTTTGCTGTGGGGAATAAGCCACTGTCTTTTATGTTTTCAGGGTAATTGGGCTGCTTTCCATTGGAGGAAATCTGTGAAGCTTTGCCCCGCTTGCCTAGCCTTTACACAATGGCACATAACAGTGGCCTGTTGAGATAACCCTCTCATACACTTGATTGGTTGTAATAGTGGGGAAAATGATTGCTGTACATAGGAATGCCACTTGGGACAGTCCTATCTGGCACACAAACATGGACTTCGTTTTCTAATGGGATAAGGTCCCTTTTATGTGTAAATCTTGTTAGTTACACTTTTCTACCCTGGCTTCTTCCCTAACCTTTTCTTATCTAGGAAAATATAAAGTTATGATTAGTGTGGGGCAAGGAGAAATATCCACAGAGTAGAATTCAGCCACAGAGAGCCTAATACCACCCCAAATACTGCTTGGATATGGCCTTTCAGGGGTACTGTTTTGCTATTTTCATTTGGTTAAAAACAGATACATAAAAATCAGGGGTACTTTCATTCAAATTAGTCATCCTTTCAAAATTAACAAGATTAACTTGTTTTGACTGTTTTTTAAAACATTAGTTATGTTCCAAGTACATAGCCCTACAATGTCCCTCTTGGATGTAGATTATTTTCTGTTCTCCAAAAAAACAAAGCTTACGTGATTCCCCATTCTATTATAAGCACTTGGTGGAACTGCCTCTGTTTCAGTCTCTCAAGCCACTCTCATGCTATGTTTAAGCGTTTTACAAAGCTGGCCTTTAAACAGTCCATATTATTCTAAGAATAGACAGCGGGGTTGCAATTACACTTCATTTCAGTTCTTTAGAAAAAGAAATACTGAGATCACAGGGATGAAAACACACAGGTAATCTAGCTGCTGTGCTAAATCCTTGAAATTTGGCTTAAAGTTACCTTCTGGGATGTTACTGGGATCAGCTCAGACCAAGACAGTTAGGTGCCTGGGAAGGAAAATCCAAATGGCACCCCTCCCACTCAGTAGCATTGTCCACTAACAAACTCTTTTTTCACAAGAGTCATTAAAATTGATGACATCTGCATAACCCTGCTGTCCATTTCAATTAAGTTGGCACAGGAGAATTTCTCAGTGGATCAAATCCCATGACCTGATGGATCGTCTATTCTTCCTTAACAGCATCCACAATCCACTGCTTAGAGACTTTGCCTCCTCTTATTGTAGTGATTAGCAGGGTTTTCTACACACCAGCATACCTGTATTTCTATTCAGCTCCAGTTGGTGATGGCTATATAATTAAGTCATTTTCAAAGAAAAATGTTCCATCCAACAGCTTGTGATCTAAAATTTAATCAAGGTCTCTCAATGTAACATTGGACCAAGAAAGAACAAAGATTCAGCTAGAAGCCAAACTGCCGAATGAATTGAGAAGGATTTTTAAAAGCTTTATATTTACTTGCTGGATCTTCTCTTCCAGAATCACAAACACACTGCAAAAAGCTACATTTATGGGGTAATATTTGGCTTCAATCCACAGCATAGATTTTCAGGCACTAAATAACTGTTTCCAAGACTGGATCCCTCAAGTTGCAAGGTAATTCACTACCACTGGGATGGTCCAATCATAGTGCAAACAGTCATTTTGTTTCTTCCCCATGGTCTCTTTAAAACGTCAGGGATAGACCAGTGCTATGCCTTGTTTTTAGCCATGTCCCCAGTAGAAATGAGATATGTTTCAGATGCTTTCCTTCAATTAGTTAACATCTTTTCAAAGGAATAAGAATTCTGTAAATAAAAGGAACCCCATAAAAATTCACAGATGGATCACTAGTGGTATAAAGATGTGCCATAGTATTTCTGTGATGCTTTACTGAGAAAAGTAATGGAGGAAAAAATTCCAGTAAAATTCCTTCATGATTCCCTCAAACTCTTTATCAGGGGTTCACTTTGGCCAGTTCCACCTGGGCCATTTAGACTGGGGCCGGTAAAAATACCATTGTGGGGGAGAAGATGGCACAGCTGTCAGTGCAGCAGCAGCAGTGTTTGCCCCCACAACAGTGTTTTCTTAACTCGCTCATTGAGCAAGTCTTTTTGAAAATGCCGCCTTCCATCTGATGCCGAGCGAACAGCATTGTGTGGAAGCCGGCATTTTTCCCGCACCGCTCCTGGTCCCCTTTTACCTCCTGCCAGCTCTGGTCACTCTGTGGAGGCCAGGGGACACAACTCCTGGCCTCCAACCCCAGAGGTGTCGCTATGGCCAGGGGGCGTGTCCCCTGGCTTCCACAGAGTGACCAGAGCTGGCAGGAGGTAAAAGGGAACCGGGGATAGGCGCAGCCTGTGTGGAGGCTGCATCGCTGGCTGCTGGGCCAGCGGGGCCATTCGCATGAGCCGGTACACCCCCCCACCATTCTATGTCGGTACACCCCCCCACCAGGGCCGTTTGCATGAACGGCCCCGGTGGGGGGGTGTACCGGCATAGAGTATGTTGGTGCACCCCTACTCATGTGGCCCGTGCGGAAAGAGCCTATGTCAGGGTTCACACACTGGTAGAGAGGCCACTGGTGGCCAATGTCCATGAAGTCAAATTCTGATGCTTCATCTTACAACATGAAGTGATGCACACTGATTATGCCTACAGAAACTATCAGAAACTGCTGCTGAGAAGGATGTTTTCCTTTTTGTGGCCAATGTAAATCACTATCTGGGAGGGAAGGCGACATGGTATAGCTTGATCTCAGAAACTAAACAGGAGCCGATACCTGGATAGGAGACCATCAATGAAGGCTTTGCAGAGAAAGACAAAAGCAAATGAACTCTGCCTCTCAGTTGCCCAGAAAAAAATCTTGTTGGGGTCCTTATAGGTCAGATGTGACTTGATGGGACCTATGTGTGTAACCCACTACCGATCTTTGACTGTTGATATCTTTACTCAAACATGGCAGGAAAAGATACAGAATGTGAAAGGTGGCCCTTCTCCTAGGGAAATATAGAATTTT
Source organism: Sphaerodactylus townsendi (assembly GCF_021028975.2). Classification (NCBI taxonomy): domain Eukaryota; kingdom Metazoa; phylum Chordata; class Lepidosauria; order Squamata; family Sphaerodactylidae; genus Sphaerodactylus; species Sphaerodactylus townsendi. Next base: position 117,587,894 of record NC_059427.1, on the reverse strand, counting down.
GGGGACTTTTTAGGTTAGAAAAAATAGACTTCTACAGAAAGAATAGGATAGAAGTTTTTAATATTGTGCATGGTGTGGTAAGTGTATAGGCAGAACTTTTCCTCTCTCTATCATAATAGGAGAACCCGACAATACACAGCGAAACTGATCAGTGGTAGATTCAGGGCAGACCAAAGACAATGCCATTTTATACAATGTACAGTTAACTTATGGAAATTGTCGCCACTGGCCTAGACAGCTAAAAAAAGGAAATTAGAAAAAGTTGTGCCAGACAAGTCTGTTCATGGTTGATAGCTATGATAGCTAACAGAATATCAATTTTCAGTGGCTATTCCACTTGTGAGAGAGGATGGCAGCCGTCCTGCAACAATTGTGGGCTTCTCTCAAACATCTATTCACTATTAGAATCAGCAAGATTCAGGTCCCGTGGCACCTTAGAGACCAACAAGATTTTCAGGGTATAAGCTTTTGAGAATCAAAGTCCCTTTTATCAGATACCCTAAAAATCCTGGTGCTCTCTAAGGGGCCACTGGACTCACATCTAGCCCTTCCTTTCCAGGCCAACACAGATACCCTCTGAAAGTACTGGAATCAGGATTCTGAACTGACCAGAGAGCCCTTTGCAGCAAAGCTCTTCTTATGTCATGTACGGGGGGGGGGGGGGGGGGGGGGGGGGGGGAACCACCACCAGTTTCCCATATTTTCCCATATACGTTGTTTTACACTCCCCATGTGAAAATGTCCCCAGTGCAATCATCATATCAATAGTTTTAATGGCGTAGAAGAACCCACTGATCCAGGTCTGTTACAACCAAGCCGTAATGACTGGATCAGCGCCATCTTTCCCCTGGCACTCTTTCTATCCTGGCTGTTGCCTTCACCAGCAGTCAATTAAATATTAATTCAGGCCAGATCAGTATAAACTGTTTGAGATCTATTCACACCAGTGAGGCTGCCCTGATTTATACGAGCCAGATATTGTGCTTGCGATGTGTATAGGTTGTAGGGGTAATAAGGAAATACACAGTAAGGAATCACATTGTTTCCCTTTATCTGCAGCTCCTCTCTCTCTCTCTCTCTCCCTCCCTCCTCCCCTTGATATACACGGCTGGGCACGCTGCCAATTCAGTCCTACTATTAATAATCCAGCAACAATGAGAGGAAACAGATTTCAGTGCCAGCCTTCCAATGGGAGCTAATTAAAAATAAGTGTCAGCAGAATAAAAAAAGAAAGATTTTGAAAAATAACAGGACAGTGCCCTTTTAGGCAAAGATAAAAATCTCCCCTGTATATGGGGTTCTTCTTGGCCTGTGCACTGTGTCTCTTATGAGAAAAATAGGACAATTAAAATTTAACGTGAGCCAGCATGTTAATAAATCAAAGTGGACACGTACACAGCTGGGACAGCAAAATGACTGTGTTACAAAGCACCAAGGGCCTGGCTTCTCGGCAGGTTGTGTTCTGCAAATGAGAGGGTAAGGCTAATATTCCGCCACTCCCTATAGCTTTATACAGCGGGAAACTGACAGTCTGATCCTATGCAGAGTTAGGTGTGTCTAAGCCCACTGAAACCAATGAGCTTTGGCATGCCAAACTTTGCAAAGGATTGGATAGTGAGTGATCATCTCAGCTTGGTGTCCTTCCTCTTAGTCAAGGAAAGTAGTCCATATCCAAAAGCAAAGAAAAGTGAAACAAATCTGTGATCTTGTGATTTTTTTCCCTTTTCCCTTTTATCTGCATATTGAAAACCTAATCCAAAAATATTAGAGCGCAAGGGGTTTCCTTAGGGCTGTCACTGACAATTATTCTGTATCATTTGGAATTCTGCTTATTTTGAAAGACTATATCATATATGATAATACAACAATGTCTTAGAATCAAATAGATAGAATCAAATTACTAAATTATAGAATACATCTTATTCATGGACTTTGGTGTGGGGTTAATTATCCATATTAACATTAATTTCTCTGGATCCTCTTCCAGGTTGGAGAGAAAAGGGATAGATGATTTCTGGAACATACTACTGGCATGGAAAAGTGATTCTTTCTACAGATAACCCGAAATATCTCTAGCAAGTGACTACCCATTGGTGACAGAGTGCTGCTGTGCTGGTGACCTAGGGTCAGTCACACACTCTCAGCCTAACCTACCTCACAAGGCTGTTGTGAGGATAAACTGGCGGAGAGGAGAATGATGTATGATGTTTTAGGGGGGAAAGGAGGAATATAAATAAAGCAAATAAATAAATACTGACACTGATAGTCCAGGGGTCTGATTCAGTATAAAACAGCTTCATGTGTGTATACAAACCATCTGAATACAAATGTAATTGCATGTGTTTTAAGTACCATCACCACTAAAATATTAAACAATGCACTTCTAAGTTAATATATATATGATCACAGTATTAGGGAAGTATAGGTTATTGTGTCATAGTCTGTTTAAGACATCTGTCTCTGGCACTCAAAGTTAAGAAGTTTTCAAGGCAGCTTACGGCTCAAAAGAAAAATTATCTGTTAAAATCATAATTGATAAAATAAAGTCACTAGAAGTAGTACAATAAACCAGTAACACATACTTGCATAATAAAACGAACAGCATAAAATTGCCTAGCATAAAACAGTAAAAAAGTATTTGTTACAAAAATAAAATACATGAATGCCTGGATGAAAAAGAAATATTTTTACCTGGCACCCAAACCTTTCACAAAGTTGAAGGTTAAAAGTTACATTGAGGGGAATATAAAGTACTGCAGCAGAGAAAGCCGTGACCCTAGAGGTGACTGCGTTGCAGGTGCTCGCTCATGGGTCTGGGCCTCTGATGAAGAACTTAATTGTCCCGCAGGTTTATGTGGGAACAGCAGCCATATATAATGTGCCATTCCATATCAGAGGACAGGTTCTTGGTTTGAAGAAAAATTGAAAACGTGGTGTCAAAAGTGACTTTAATAAATTAAGAATCTGGGAATGAAGAAGTGTTTGGGTGTCTGTCAGGCTATTCTAGTGCAGAGGCATAGCTATATGGGCCCGGGGGGGGGCAGAAAATCACCCTGCCCTGCCCCTACCCCCTTCTCTCTCATCCTGCTCCGCCTCACTAGACCAGGCCTCGCCCCACCAGCCTGGCCCGTTTTCAGCCAGCAGAAAGCTGTTTTCAGCCGGCAAAAAAAGTAAGTGGGGGGGCAGGGGGCCGCACTTTGCTCCTGGCACCATTTTCTCCCCCTACACCCCTGCTCTAGTGAAAGTATTCTAGTGAAGTGTTTCCCAGCCTGTGGGTTGCAACACAGCCAGAAATGTGTTGCAAAGCTTCTGAAAGTGGGTTGAGGGCCCACCCTCCCTAACAGCGGCCTCTGTCCTTTCCATTGCTCTCTTTTGTTTTTTTGGAAACCAAGATCTGACCCTAGAAACAATATCTTCCATTTGGCTGGCATCTTCAGAGGATCTGATCCTCTGAAGATGCCAGCCACAGATGCAGGCGAAACGTCAGGAGAGAATGCTGCTAGAACACGGCCATACAGCCCGGAAACCACACAGCACCCAAGTGATTCCGGCCATGAAAGCCTTCGACAATACAATATCTTCCATGTCGTACATTAGTTGGAATTTTTTCCTTTCCTGCATATTCATATGGTTTCCTAGAGTGTATTTCTGAGAACTGTAGAGGGGATTAGAGGCAATAATGGAGAAGAGGAGGGTGGTCACCATGTCAAGTAAATTTGGGCTTGTGGATGACCATACTGAAAAGACTGGGAAACTTGGCTCTAGTGAAGTGTCTATTTAGTAGAAAGTAGAATAGTTACAGCTTATGAGGGTAATTATAGGAGGGGGCTTGAGATGCATGAAATGTGTACACTCCAACCATCTCATCTTTTCCGTCTTTCCCTAGCGAGTTTGTCATACTCCATCAGCAAGGAGTTATACAGCTATTTAGCTTCTCTTACTAGTTTAAACCCAAATCCTCAGCAGCTGTTGTTGGTTTTGTTTTATGTTTAGTCTTGAAGAACAGCTGCATGCAAGACTAGTCTTTTACTAATATAGACACACACATACACAGAGGCACACAGACACACAGAAACCTCTACACACCATGATTAAGACAGATCAGGAAACAAGCCGCAGAGTTCATCAATCCTGAGCCAGTATTTCAGTTCCCAGGACAGCTCATTAGCCACACTGTGTCACAAAAGATATTGCCTCCCATCTGAGGAGAGAGGAGACCACACGCAGAGCTATGGGGATCGAGACAAAGGGGGGGGGGGTACAAAACATGTAACACATCAAAAGGACCTCACCAGTGATAGCAGAGAAAACCAGATAGAATTTTAGGAACTGGGGAGGAGTCTGACTATAAGCACAGGAAAGAAATCTGAACCTCCATGGAAACTCTTTTTTTCAGTACAGTAGGATTACCCAGTGGCCCAAACAGTTAGTTACCGAAACTGTTTGTCTCCAATATGGCCCCAAGCACTTCTGTCCTACGTGAACATCTGATTGTCTACAAAAGCATAGAGATTTCATATTGTTAAGTACTGGCACAATAGTATTGTGTGTGTTTATGTGTGTTTTTACAAAACCCTGAGGTGAACATAATAAATAGTTTGGAATTTTGAAGTTGAAGTTAACGAAATGAAAAGTTAAAAATATAAGAATCCATGCAGTGGTGGGATCCAAAAATTTTAGTAACAGGTTCCCATGGTGGTGGGATTCAAACTGTGGCGTAGTGCCAATGGGGCTGGACAGGGCACGACGGGGGCATGGCCGGGCATTCTGGGGGTGGGGCATTTCTTGGCAGGGCTGTGGCAAGGACGCAGCCGCTGCGCCAGTCCTTGGGCGGGAAACAAATGCATGCAGGTGCAGGCTGCCACTCACGCCGGTGCACCTCCTGCTAGACTGCTTCAAGTTCTGTGCGCTACTGCTGAAAGGAGGGGCGTAACTAAGGCAAAAATCACGTGGCAAAATCACCAATTAGTAACCCCCTCTCAGCACACACAAATAATTAGTAACCTACTCTCGGGAACCTGTGAGAACCTGCTGGATCCCACCTCTGAATCCATGTATTACTAAGTCAACAAATCTTGCGAAGGTTTCTATCAGACAAGGAAAAGGGCACAGTGAAGATGGTTTGAGAAACCAAGAAACCTGCCACCCAGCTTTTATTTGCAGTATTTTCAAATAGTATTCTAGGAAACCTTATAGTGCTCTGAAAACTTATCAAGGGCATTTTCCGCACGGACCATATATTCTATATAAGGAGGTGGAACATCCCGGTTTGGCAATGACTTCTGCATGGCTTCTGGGTCTAACTCGGGTCCGCCCCATGAGTTTCCCCTTATCCTGTGGCTTTCAAAAAATGATAAATTGGCAGTTCTTTTTTTAAAAAACGCACTGCTCCCGCTCCCATGGGAATCCTGCAGGAGACGGACCAGTTTATTTTTCCCGCCTCGCCACCTGCAGCCAATCAGGACGTCAGAAAAACGGGACAGTTCACGCAAGCGCAGCAACGTTGGCGAGGAAAATGAAAGTAAACAGGGGGCTGTGTGTAATCACCTGGAGTTCTTCCTCCCGGTCTGAATGCACTGACGGACTGTCGTGTGGAGGGAGAAACCGAGATAGAAACATCCTGGTATATATGATTCTAGTTTTCCACCAGGATATTTTGTCTGTCCGGAAAACACCTACTGTTTCTTCTTTCCCTTCACTGAAAGAGCCAAAGCCTCTCCCTTTTACCTGCTTCTTTCTCTCCTTCCCACCCATTCACCAACCTTTCATCTGCCCCCATCTTCAGCGATATTTATTATTTCATTTATACTCCAACTTTTCTCCACAATGGAAAACAAAAGCAGCTTAATTTAGTATCTTCTCCTGTCTTATTATTGTTTTGCACAGCCCTGGGTGCTGCAGCATGGCTGCCATTTTTCTGCCCTGGAGCGGCCCCACGGCAATGTCTTTGCTCTGTGAATTTCCTGAACCGCAAAGGTTGAGGTCCTTTTGAAATGCCCCTTTATTGCACCAGAGGCTTCCACCGGCGTGCAAAACTCCTCCATAGCAGAATTGGGGCCAGTTTTCCTGCCTTGCCACTCTGGCTCGCCCCACCAATGGAGAGGTGCTAAGAAGCAGCACCTTCCTCCCCCCTTGCAGTGAAAAAAAAATTGAGGGAGAAACCTCGGTTTTTATAAAGGAAGGAGAAACCTTGGTCAGAAAAGCAGCATGTTCAGGTGCTGCGAACAGGAGGGTGGTGATTCTTTCGCACACACAAGGATTTTAGATTTACATTTTAGACGGAGGGCGGGTGGAGGACGGTGATCCTGTTGCACACACAAGGATTTTAGAGGGGGGAGGAGGGCCTGATTTGGGCCCGTTTGATTCTCCACGCCTGATTTGTGTTCAGAGTCATGTAAAACTAAAATAGTGAAAGTAAGTGGAGGGAATGTGGCAAAGCCACCAGGGGGTGGGAGTGGGGGTGCGCGACGCATCGGGCGCACCATTTCTAGTTACGTGGGGGGCGGGAAAATCCCCCTCCTCCCCCTGCGGTGCCCCCCTCCCCCCCGCAGCGCTCCACCCCACTTACTTTTAGGAATGGAACAGGCCGGAAGCCAGCCTGCGTTTCCTGGGCCTGGTGGGAACTACATTTCCCAGGGGTTCCTGGGAAATGTAGTTCCCACCAGGCCCAGGAAACGTAGGCAGGCTTCTGGCCTTCTCTGGTCTGCTCCTTTCCTAAAAGTAAATGGGGCGGGGGGGGGGCTGTGGGGGGGGGCACAAAAGCCAGAGTGTACACTGGGCGCACTCTGGTCTAGCTACGCCTCTGGGTAAGATTCAGCCAATTCGAACGCAGGAAATGGAGGCTGCCCATGCATGCATGAAAGAGACTATGGAAGAGCTCACAGTGCTTAAGCGGTGCTTATGGGAAAGCCCTGGGCTTGTCGGGAACCATTTGGGGTTTCCCTCACCAGCCCTGACTCGAACAAAGGACAGAGCCAGGCAGCAGTGGGGAACTACAAGCAGGGTGAGAAGCCCTGCAGCAGGTACGCTCTCCAGCTAAGCCACAGAGCATTTAGAAAGTGCAAAATCAGCCCATGTTTCCCTCTCCCCCACACTCAGAAGCTTCTACATAGGAAAATTTTGGCTCAGTTTTATGGTGCTGCCCATTGGGCTAGGCCCCAAATCCTCCCCTCCTCAGACTCTACACCATAATCTCCAAGAATTTCCTAACCTGGAGCTGGAAACTCAAGCTAGACCTGACCCCAATAAGTTCCTCTTTCAAATATAAAAACAGTTCTGGAAAGGGTAGGAAATGGTGAGGAACTTTCAAGGACTTTTAGGGAGTACCTCTATTTCCCCTATATCCCCCTGCCAACACTACGTCCTCTTTCCCTTCTCCTGGAAACCCCCATAACCTCTCTCTTTACTCTGCCTTCTCAGCCACTCAATAACTAGTCAACTTTTTATCTGCCTCTCATCTTCAGCTATTTTTATTATTTAGTTACTTCACATACTTCAACTTTCTCCACATTGGCCATTTCTGCATGGTCGAAAAGTCCTGGGTTGAGCAAGAGAGATACCCCATTCCGTACAAGAATTTTGCACAGTTCCCGGTCCTCAAGTGGGTTTGCCCCATGATATTGACTCCTCCTGGGGATTCAAAAATTGCCAAATTGGTGACTCTTTTTCAAACTCCCCGGGTGAGCCCGCTACCATGCAAACACCTCGGAAGCAGAAGCAGTTTATTTTTCCTGCCCAGCCGCCTGATCTCCCTGCCCCTCCTCCCACCCCCCTGGTCTCACCGCCTGACGTTCATTCAAGCTGTTACTCCAACTAAGGCTCCTCCCCAAATCCTCCCATTCTCAGATTCCACACCAAAATCTCCAAGAATTTGTTAACCTGGAGCTGGCAACCCTAGCCAGAGACTTGGCCCCAATAAGTCCTCCTTCAAATACAAAAACACCTCTGGAAAGGGCCCTGCCCCCACCCCCCTGCCTTTTACTCAGGAAAACTCAGCATGGAATGCTGTGGTTGCCTAGCAACAACCACTAGGGAATCCATTTGTTAAAACGACAGGCACTTCTTTTATCAGTTTGGGGTTTTCCCCCCTCATCTTTTTTTTTGTTACATATTTTTCTGCAAATCTGGGGCATGTTTCAAGTTTGTAGAAATATCTGTTTTGTTTATTCAAAGCTCTAATAATGGGATCTAAGTATCTTCAGATTTTGGCTAACTTTCAGAATGTAAGATTGACGATGGCAGTTGAGGCCTGTGTATAGTCATGAGTGGCCAGTGGGACAGGGAGTTAAATTGCTATCTTTATTGCTTTCTGCTCAGCCTCAATAAACACTGGCAAAAGGGATCAGATGGTTGAATGGCATCCAAGCAAAGTGAGGTCTTTCACTCAACTAGTCCTGGAAACTATGGCCCAAGTAAACCAGATGTTATTTGTCCAGATGTGTCATCCGATAATAATGGGAAAGATAAGATTATGCAAAATTCTAAAAGGAAGAAAGATGGAAACATCTAAGGGGAGAAAGACAAGAAAATCAAGCACCAGCAGATAGAAAACTGCAGGATCAGCTATTGAGAATGTAACAATTTGAATGTGAATGCAAACACAGAAATCCTGTGAAGGAAAAATGTTCCAGAAATGATGCAACTAACAATTTAGGAAACGAATACCATATTCTCAACAAAAGGAAGCATTACATGTAAAAACAGGGAGTAATGTACATGCAATTACAAAAAAACTGTGAGGAAAAAAACGTTTATAAACTGGGCTTTCTCACACAATTCATTTAAATCTTTTTGAGGCAGGAAAATGTTTCCTCCATGGAGTTCCCCATTGTTTTGACCCCCAAACATTTTGTTTCCAACCTTAAAATGTTTTAAATGAATATCCTTTTAAAGCAATTCTCTGACTGAAACGTTTTGAAAATGTCTTCAGTTGCTGTGCGATCTATAGACTACATTTCCCAAGCTTCTCTGCTTCCCTAAATGTCCTCCTCGGCACCATCTTCTAAACTCACTCAGTTCCCCCTTGCGGGTTTCTTTGCAGCACTTAGCAGTTTATTCTTTTATTTGTGCGGGGGGAGGGGCAATCTTCGAAGCATTGAGTAAACAAGAAGTAGAGAATGCACTACAAGGCACTGAAGCATTCTGTGTTTCCGCACAGCCAGAGTAGAGGGGCTGCATCAGCATGAACCATGCCGATGCAAGCCCCAGGGTCGTTTGCACAAACTGCCCCACTTGCTGCGCAGCTGGCGGAGCAGGCTCTGCATGGCTGTGAAGCATCCCAAATGCCTCCTTACCTCCTCCTGGCTTCCGTTGCTCTGTGGAGGCAAGGGGACACACCCCCATGGCCAGAGCGACGGCTGCAGGGACGGAGGCCAGGAGCCGTGTCCCCTGGCCTCCACAGAGTGACGGAAGCCAGGAGGAGATAAGGAGGCATTTAGGAGATAAGGAGGCAGGGACAACACCGCCTTCCACCCGCTGCCGTTCGCACAGCAGCGGGTGGAAGACGCTCCTTTTGAAACTTTGCTCCCTGAGCACAATGCTTCTGCGATGCAGCAGTGCCTGGTGTGCAAACAGCGCCCTAGGGATGGTGTATTTACTGTCCCTAGGGTGCTGTTACTGGGCTGTGCGGAAACAGCCATTGATTCAACACAGAGCTAAAAAAAAAAAGTGCAAACATATGGGGAGATTGAAAACATTTTACAAACATTTTGGGAGATTTGTGCAGAAAGGACTTTTACCTACTTTGTCCAGCAAAATTAGCACAATGAGCCCAGAGAGAAGAAGAATGCATCGTGATTGGATTGTAAGTGTGTTGGACCCAAGTTCTAATCCCCATTCTCTCATGAAAACGATGATCTTGGGCCATTCACACATTTTCAGATTAACCGCCTGGACAAGGTTGTTATGAGAAGAAAATGGAGGAGAAGACAACAATGTAAATTGCTTTGGAGAGAAAAATGAAGTATAAATGAAGTAAATAGATAAATAAATGGTAAAAATTCAGTTACAGTTAGACACATAAATGGTGTTCATATATCTCCAATGATGAGTGGCAGATCCATACAGAAAAGAAATTGATGAGGAAAAGAATATTTAGTTCAAGTTAGGGTACCACCATATCAGAAAAGAATTAAAAAATATTGATATTTCTTTTAAAAAGTAAAAAAGTACCGTTGTCAAAGAGAAAGTCATATAATATAGAAATTTTGTTCTATAGACTGAGGATTCTCAGGGGTTTTACACATAACACTATCCTAAAAAGCTGGGAAATTATCACAATGAAAGAAGGATATGTATATTCTGCATATGAATATGTGTAAACATTAATAGAGTAGATCAGGAGATGGACTGTGAAACAAATTGGAATAGAAAATAACAAGGAAAGCTTGCTAAATAGATGTGTGTTTCTCTAACAAGAAGACAATTAAAAAGTGTGAACTATGGAAAATGTATTGAAAATGTAGCTTGAGCACAAAATATCCTGTTGTGCATTTTTTTAAAAGTTGAACTCTTCAAAATTCCACATACACAATGAGGTAGGGTGCATTATTGTGCTGCCATAAACATATCTGAGCAGTACAAGAAGTGTTACAGCTGTACCAGAATAGCTATGGTGCATAACTTTAGAAAGCCTGAGCTTTTTTATCACTTTTTCACATACTTCTACATTGAATATTTTCCAGTACCAGCATCGAGAGCATAGACTGAATTTTGTGGTGTCAGTTTTCCATGTGAAAGTACAGGAAAAGCTGTAAATATACTTGGAGAAGTTCAACTTCGCTTTCTCCCATGGATTGCCTCATACACATATTGTTTGCATTATTGATATGTTTATATTACAGGAGTTATATAACACAAATTCAACAATTTCAAGGGAAATCTCAGAGCCAGAAAGCCACCCAAAATATGTAGAAGAGTATAGGCTTCATAATCCATGTGGTGATAGACACAGTATATCAAGGATGAAAAAGGCGCTCAGACATTCTCAGGGAATTTTGAAAATTTTACTTCAATCAGCGTGAAATTCCACCCAGCCTTGATCAAAGACAAAAAGTAAAAAGATCTGAAAAAGGGGGAAATTTGTGGATGCCCCAATGCTAGTTGAAATTTGTCCAAGTCACTACTTTGTCCCTGCATGAACATAATGATCTGGTGTTGTTTTTTAAATGTCTCTCAGCCCATTCATCAACCTCCAGAGATAGACTGGCAATGTGGCTCCTAGACAATGTGGAACTTGGTCTGCTGAATATGGAGGTCTTTGACGTTTACTGGTACCCTAGGTGACTGCCTAGGGATACCTAGTGGGTGGGCTGGCCCTGTCTAAGATTCAAACACAGAGAGAAAGAAGATGGAGGCAAACTTAGCAGGGAAGAATGACATATTCCTTTTTTAATTCCAGAAAAGTAACCATGATAGTCTTTATGCAGCAAAAGCAAACATGAGTCTAGTAGTCCCTTAAAGACTAACAAAATTTGATTTCAATATAAACTTTTATAGACTAAAGATCATTTGTCAGCTTATTTAATTGAGTTAAGCACACTTGGGTTTTGAACAGAGTCTTGAACTAAGAGTGAGATGCAGCAAGTCATGGAAAAGGTACGGGGGTGGCTCCTTACAGACCAATACTAATTCTAAGCTCTGGTGAACTGTAGCTCACTTTGTCAGATGCATATGGCCAGTTTGTCCTACGGAGACAGCAGAAGAGCATTTTTGACAGACAATTGCAGGTATCTGTGAAGAGGGGATTGGAATGCTGACAGTTACTGCTAACACCTGCTGTTCTTATAATGTTTGAGATATCTCTGCTTGGCGCTTTTCCCAGACTGGCCTGGCTTGGCGTGTGAAACGGTCTGAGTGGTCTGGGTCAAAGTTCTCTTGAAGTCTGTCTGTACTTTCCTAATCAGTTCTCGCAAGGACTCTGAACAAATCTATCCATTTTAATAAAGATCTTTCTGTTTTCCAAGAAGATTCTATTGAATGGACTCCGTTTGTTACAGTATCACACTGGGCAGGTGAATGAATCCCTGATAGTTTGGCTACAAAGTTCAGTGGGGTAGCTGTATTAGTGTGGCGTAGCAGAAAAAGAATGTAGCGGCTACTTAAAGGCTAATGAATCTTTTATAGCATGAGCATTCATGAGCTGCATCTGCTTTGTCAGATGCACAAAGTGAATTCTCACTGAGGAAGATTTATACGCAGGGAACAAAACAGATAAGAAAAATATGCGAACAATGGGTTAATATGAAGCATTTCTACACAAAAGTCAAAATATCGACAAAACCATACTGAGAATTCACAACAGCTCCAATTGGTGAGAATATACCTTACTTAGTTATGGTAAGCAATTTAACACCTACATAGACTGAGAAAATTATCTGGCCTGTTGACCTTCTGGCTTATATTAACAAACTTATTTTCACATACTAATTCAGCAATTTACTGGTGGAGTCTCACTTTGATGTTCCTTTGCTGAAGAATGCTGCTTTTCACTAATGAATCTAACTCAGGTGTTTGTTTTTTAAAAAACGTTGCCACTGTTTATTTAAAACTTGTCTCCATTTATTCTTTCAAAGAGCGACTGACCTGATTCTCCTATCTGAGCCACAAAAGAGCATGATTGATAGATGATGACATATATCACATTCAATGGTTGATAACATGATTACGTCCTATAAGAAGTGAGCAGGTAGTCACAGGGGAATGGCACTTCAGCTGAGCCTCTGGGGTCATTTCTGCACGGTCCAAACACCCCGGGTTGAGCAAGGGAAATATCCCAGTCTGGCCAAGAAGTTCACACGGTTCTTGGTCCTAAAGCGGGTTTGATCCGCGATATTTCCCTCACCCGGGATTTTCAAAAATAACCAGTTTGGTGATTATTTTCAAAAATTCCACAGTGAACCCACTATCGTGCAAACACCACAAGAGCAGAGCCAGTTTATTTTTCCTGACCAGCTGCCTGATCTCCCCGCCCTGCTATTTTGGCTATTTGCCCTGCAAAGGAAAACACAGAGGCAAACACTATCTTTGTGGTTTACTTAGAAAGAGAGTTGGCATGAAGGGAGAGACGAAACACCTCTTCCATCAAATTCATTCCCAGATGTAATTTGGACTTTGAATTGATCAGACACACGAGTCTGATTTGGCCCTTAAACCACCTTCACTTTATGTCTCTCTTCTCACCTGTCCTACATGAGGTCTACATTGTGCCCTAGCATGGTTTCCAGAGTTGTTGCTTCTAGGGTTTGCTGTTGGAGATTATCTTTGAAACCAAGCTTTTTGTTCCGGACTAATAGTGTGTGTCAGTGGGAGGAAATGATGAGACTTTTCTGAAATTGCAGGCACACATGGCGAAGGTGAAATGCATGAATAAATAAAACACCAATATTAGAGCTGAGTTTTGTTGGAAGGGTTTAAAGAATATTAATGTGGTTCAGGCCCATATCTCCCAACCTTTTAGGAGCTATTTATAATCCTTAATGGCTTGTCTCAACCCAGACTATGGCTTTAAAAAAATGTCCATGCCCATTTGCGATCCTTTTATATATCTTGGAAAATCAGTTTTTTTAAGTGTTCACAGCTGAAGAAACCTTGAACTGGTGGGATAGCTTGGGTGTAAATATAGGTGATGTTTTAGGGGAAATGAGGTTAGGTCTGTAAAGCAAGGTAGTCCATAATCAAAAGCAACAATTCTGTTTGGGCTGCAACTCAAGGCAACTCAAGCAAGGGGGTTCCAAGGCATCTGAGAAGCACAGGTGGTTTGCCATTGCTTTCCTCTGTGGTCCTGAACGTCTTCCTACCAAGAACAGAGCCTTCTTAACTTCTGAGATTTGATAAGATTGGGCTATACCCTGCCATCTTCCCTCCTGCAAGGTATATTATTCATACCTTTTAAATTAAGGATAAAACAACCATTTTAATGCCCAGTTTGCCTATTAGAATGGTCAAGGGGTTGGAGCTAAGATTCTAGAACCCATGAGTTTAAAATCTTTTTGATTTTCATTTTTATATGGACGTGGGTATTTTAAAAATGAAGCTTGCTATTCACACAAGAGTTTGCAGGTAGGAGGAACTAAACCAGCCATTAAAACCAGTTAGCTATTCAAACCAAGCACTGTCCTGGGGCAACTACATCTGGGTTCCTGTTTCAGAAAGCTGAATTTTTTTTGTTTCTTTTGCATTTTCCTTTATGGCCTTGGTATGTTTTAAGCAATACAATCTGCTACACAATCAAATCATAGATCAAGTGACAGCTTCATATTAAAAGAACATTTGTGGCATTTTAATCCCAGGAGGTAATGTGGATATTTGTCATTTCTGATCTTCCCTTCTTGCAACCATCCACAGATGACAAGATCCGTGAAATTGCTACTGCCAGGGAGTGAAATGGATATTAACCTTCTGCCCACTGGCTGCCACAATACCACCTTTTCAGAGCTAGCCTTGACCACTTTTCCTTTCTCAGCAAGTGTGTGCGCATGTGCTGAGTGTGTGTGTGTGTGTGTATTTTGAAGGCAGTTCGTTTTCCATTCAGGTTATGATGTCTTACATATCAAGAGTGCACGTTAGGGAATAATAAACTCCACCACGTTAACAGATTGCTTTAAATCCTTCACTTTATTTCTGATTCTCATTTGCTTTGCTTTTCATGCTACTTTCTCCGGTATAAAAGGAGAACTGGGAAAGAAAAGAAAGAAACATGAACACCTAAAAAAAGATCTTTTTTTCATATACTTGCCACTGCTACTCAGCACTGAATCTGAATAGAAATGGATGGGAGGGAGACGAAGAGATGGATGAATAAAATTTCATGCCCTGTAGTCAAACATAATTTCAAGAAAGAAACGAGTGCAGACTGGTAAGAGGGCTGATCCTGTTAAGTTGGCTATTGCACAATTCAAACTCTCTTTGAAGACTGGCCTCTAATTTTATCGGGCAATTATTACACCTGGAAATAATATTTAAGCGGCTTCCTTGCTTGCATTGGGGTGGGTGTGTTCTTAGAATTGGGGGGATGTTGGGAAAATACTTCAGAATGCTGTGTTGTCCTGCTCCTTGAAAAATTATGCAGGAATGGTTTAATAAGGGAGTTGGGCATTTGCCTCTTTAAAATGCAACACTGAAATAGTTCATCTGGGGACCAAACATTACAAATAACAAGCAAAACTGTGGGAAAACATGCTTCTTTCCTATGTTTGAATGTTCCACAGTGTATCTTTTATTGAATGACTTTTGTTTAATATTGGGGTATGTGTGTGTTTCTCTTCTATAATAACAGTCCTACGAAGCTATTTGTTTGTGGTTTTACCATTAGACATGATAGCTTAAAAGCACCTAGTACAAATATTGCTCCATGACAGTCAAAATTGAGAAACCATTAAGGGTTAAAGGAAAACCTCGATGCAAAAAATGAAAAGAGCGCTGACTATGGACAGATTTTGTTTGGAGATTTTAAAAAAATCTGCTCCTGAAGTCTAGCCTGGTCTATGGTTTAAAAGGAAGGCAGGGTCCACCCTCTAGGAATGGCGTCCAATTGGACTTCCAGGTTTTGCAGTATGGGGCTGAGGGATAGGTGGCCACCAGCACGTCTGCCATCTCCATTAGGGAAAGTGGCCCAGGGAAGATAAACTGGCACAGGGCTGTGATGCTTCTTAAAGCCCTTTTGCACCCCACCTCCATTGGATGGGGCTGTTGCAGTGTGGCAGATTTTTAGCTGAACTGGAAGCTTTTTATGTGGTTACTGCCCCACACAGAGTCAGGTTTTTAAAAATTATACAACAGGTGTCTGCCCTTCTGACTCCGCATTAGGTATTCAATGGCATTTCCCCATGTTTTCCACATGCAGTTGTAGGGCAAGTGTTTTTTTCAACCCACTTACAACTTGATTTAATTTGCTGTGTAAAATTTTTGTCCCTGAATTTTCCTACTGTGAGTAGCTACTCCCAGCATTGATTGCAGCAATAAATCCACTCCCCTTCCTTCCAGTCTCCTTTCCTGCAGCTCCCCAACCCCTTCTTAAAAATTATTTTTAAATTCCATTTGTTGATCCTGCGCTGCTGGAAAAGAAGAAGAGTTTGGATTTATATCCCCCCCCCCTTCTCTCCTGTAGGAGACTCAAAGGGGTTTACAATCTCCTTTCTCTTCCCCCTCACAACAAACACCCTGTGAGGTGGGTGGGGCTGAGAGAGCTCGGAAAAGCTGTGACTAGCCCAAGGCCATCCAGCTGGCGTGTGTGGGAGTGCACAGGCTAATCTGAATTCCCCAGATAAGCCTCCACAGCTCAGGCGGCAGAGCTGGGAATCAAACCCGGTTCCTCCACACTACAATGCGCCTGCTTGTAACCACTACTCCACTGCTGCTCTTTGCTTGTGTTTCTTTGTACTCCCTCTTCCTTCCCACTCTCTTCACTTCCTGCACTTTTTCTGACCACTGAACCCTTTAAAAAATTATTTAGCCTGCGCTGCAGGAAAAGGTTCCCATTCTCTGCTCATGTTTGTATTCTCCCCCTCCTCTTTTTCTGTCTGTGTGCAGGAGACAGAGCATTTCCTTAAACGCTGTTGTGCATCTTGTTATGACTATATTGCCAGCTGGCAGTAGCTCCTGAGCTGGAGCTACTGTGCTGGCAGACAACTGTATATGCATCTCATGGCGGCAGCAGAAGAGCCACGAATCCTTTGCTGGTACATGACTCCCTGTTGTTGCAAGAAGCACGCTTCATGTACAGTGGATGCAAATCTATACCCCCCATGGATCCTCTCCCAGGGATCCCCAGCCAATTTCTGTGTTTGCTGGGTAGCCATGAACATACTTGTGCTTCTGTGTGTTATTAAGAGAAAACCACTGAGGGTGGTTTTTGAACAGAACGTGACTGGCAGTTAGAAAATGGCAAATAGAGACCCGTAGCCTGAGGTGCTTTGCACGTCAGATCTTAGAAGGCAAGTGGGGTCAGTCATGGATTATACTGTGCCAGGTAACCGCCCTTTGAAACAAGTGTCAAACTGAAAATCCACAGCAAGTAGTGAGGAGTTCGAAAATAGTGATCAGCCACTGAAGAAACGTCCGTGGGAAAGCACTGTAGCACTTGCTCATACATGACATCTAAGTATTGTGAAAGCATTGATGGGAAAGCATAGCATGGTCAGCGCTTTGAAAATTATCAAAACTGTGCTGGTTCATTAGAGCATATACACACAAAAAAAGAGGGAGGGATGATAGCTGGTGTAGAATGACGATTAACTGGTGTGTAGAGCCCACAGTGTATAACATGGCAAAAACAACTATATGCAAACAAGACAACACAAATGGTTGTTGTGGGCTTTCTGGGTTGTGTTGCCATGGTCTGGTAGATCTTGTTCCTAATGTTTCGCCTGCATCTGTGGCTGGCATCTTCAGAGGTGTATCACAGAGAGTGAGTAACAGACTTCTCTCTGTGATACACCTTTGAAGATGCCAGCCACAGCTTTAGGTGAAACATTAGGAACAAGATCTACCAGACCACGGCCACACAGCCCGGAAAACCCACAACAACCAGTTGAATCCGGCCATGAAAGCCTTCAACAAGACAACACAAAGTTTTGGGTCATAGAAGTGAGATGGAAACTGCAGCGAAAAACAGAGGTGCAATGAATCTGAGACACAGTGAATCCACTATCGAACCTCACAGCTCAAACACATAAAAAACAACAACAGGAAGAAGGTGTACATGTTAAAAAGGCTAGAGTCACTTCAACAGAATCTTCAGGGCTATAATCCTGGATCAGAGATAAAACCAGTTTCATCTCGTTTCACAGCCACAATAATAAGAAATTGTGAGGTTCGGAGGATGTACTTTGGCTTTTAGTGTGTAAACCGCTGGTTTGGTTTTAATAGAGCTGGGTACCAAGTATCGCCAGGTACTTTCTGTACCACCACAGTTCCTTTCCATTCATTGTCCTGTTATTTTCTTCCCCAATGACTGACAGAACAAAATGACAGAGCATGAGGAACTATCTTCAAAATGGAGATGAATAGTGTCTGCAACCATACCCAGGCAGCAGGGTTTCCCACATCAAACTGTGTTCTGGAATTCTTGCAGAATTACAGATGATGTTTAGATTGCAGAGGCTCAGTTTCCCTGGACAAAATGACAACTTCTGAGGATGGACTCTACAGCATCACATTGCTGGCACCACCCCCAGTTTCCCTGGAATTTCCAGAACCGGAGCTCGTAACCCTATTATTAGACCACTCTATTAAAAGATGGCTTTGACTACTGTTTCCTTAAGGTTCGCATACTTGTGCTTTTTTCTCCATTAAGCCAGGAAGTTGTTGTTGTTATACACATAACAACACAGCCCAAGTGTCTGGAATTCACCTCTGAATATTGAGTCCTTCCCAAGGACCTAGGACCGTGGTGGCAAACCTATGGCACTCCAGATGTTCATGGACTACAATTCCCATCAGCCCCTGCCAGCATTGCCAACTGGCCATGCTAGCAGGGGCTGATGGGAATTGTAGTCCATGAACATCTGGTGTGCCATAGGTTCACCACCACTGACCTAGGATATTAGAGGTATTTGCGTAGAATGTGTGCAGTTCGTATTATTGTTGTTGTTGTTGTTGTTGTTGTTGTTGTTAATTGAGTTTATATACCGCCTTCCCCCGGAGGGCTCAGGGCGGTGTGCGACATAAACTTAACAGATTCAGCAATTCAACATAATCAATATACAAACAGAAATAAATAGGCTCTATTCACATTAAGCTCCTAAAAACCCCATTAAAATACAGCGTTCTAAATTATAGAAGCCCTGGCTTGAGTGGAGGAAAAGGAGATTGTAAGCCCCTCTGAGTCTCCTTACAGGAGAGAAAGGGGGGGGGGGATACAAATCCAACTCTTCTTCTTAACTCTCATTTGAAATGCTTTCTCTTTTTGAGTAAGAAAAGCATCTGACTAATTCCAAATGTATAGTATTAAAGAACCTGAGAACTTTCTCAAGAGTCCAGTAGTCTCAACATTGTAAAGTTTAGCACAACATGCAGATATGCTCATTCCTACCTATTGGGTCTGCATGTGTTTCCACACAAGCAATGGACTTTTTTTCATTTACAACAACAAAATTTGTTTTCTACTTTCAGTTTAATTTTTCCTGTCTCTGAGATGGCAAGAAAAAGAAAAGATCATCATGCTATGGTAGCATAGAATACAGCAGACTGCAACTCTTTCTCAAGTATTGGATTTATTCACAATATTTCTTACAGAAAATGAATAAATGCCATGAATGTGCCAAGTAGTAACATTTGTATGTTAACAAATTATGAATTTTTGTGGTTAAATCAGTAAAATAGATTTAAGTTTGATAGGACAGTATTGCATACTTTCCCTAACATTTCTATCCCCCCCCAACAGCCCCCCCCCCATTCCTCCCCTCCAATGGCTTCAAAACTTTTGGTAATTTTATAACTCTAAGCAGGAGGCAACCAGTAAGATTACATTTCAAAGGCAGACAAAAATTAGCATGACTGTGACCCAGTTTACCATTCAAAAGGAGGCCTGAGTGAGAAAACCAGTGATTTAATTGAAACACCAATTGTAGATCCATTGATTCCGCTGGTAACTGACTCTGATGGGTTTGCAGTCACTTCCAGGGTTTCCCAAATGAAATTCAAAGCTTTTCCATTGCTCTTATGCACATTTGCACCTTCCCCCCATATGCAAAGAGAATATTCATTTACTCTGCTCTGGAATGTGCCTGTAGTTCATTAAATATCTTTAAAGTGCTAATGATTTTTTCCTTCTCTTTTTTAAAAATAAAAAAAATTAATGTTTTTCCAGCTCATTTCCTGCTGCTGTCACCTCAAATCCAGTGGGCAGTAATGACACGTCGAAGGCAGAAAATGGGATTATGATGAACAGAGTGAATGCTCTTGAAAAATGGGTAACATTAAAGATTTGCAGACACTTTCTCCCCCTTTCCCCTTGCAGGCTTCTATATAAATGCATTTCATTCCCATCACACCCAAGTTACAGTTCTGCAGGCACACAGAGAAAGAATCTAATTCATATATAGCCCAAACACTTGAGCTAATAGCATGGAGAAGCAAAAAGGAGCCAAGGACAGGTGATCTATTCTAAAAGAACAGATATGTGATCTGATATATCTTTCTTTCTCTGTGTGTTTCTCTGCAGGGCGCCATGCAATTTAAAAGAAAAGTGATTTTTCCCCAGGTTTAAAATAAGAAGATGTTTCACTCCTCCCTTTCCTCAAGCAGCAGAAAGTTCTAGGAAATACCTCATCTGGAGGAAAGAGGGCTTATGCCTTTGTAATAATCTGTTTATTTACAAGTGTCCAGGTTGACAAGAAATTATGGCAGAACATAAACAAATACAGAAGCACAGAAGGCTAGTGCCAAAGCGGCAGTGACCAGACATCTCTAAATCCAAAGCCAACTCTTCTCAAAAACATCTTGAAACTGCCCCATAAACCAAAGTCGTAATGGGCAAACCAGTTCTGTCTGCCTGCCGCCTTGGTGGTGGATGTGAATTAAGCAACTTTCCAAACTGCTTTCCTACAAAGAACAACCCAATTGCTGATTATAATAGTCTTGCCCAGGCTGGTAGCCAGAAAATTTGCATGTGTGGTGGTGGTGGGGGTGCAAATGCGTACAGTGGTGGTCAGCCCATCATTATTTATTTTCTTTATTATTCATTTATTTGTGCTTTGTTCTTTATTTACCGGTTTTGTTCTTAGGACTCAAGGTGTATACATAGTATAAAGCAACATAACTGAATAGCACGAGGGATTTAATAAGCAATGCAATAGATCTAGGATTACAAAAATTAGAAAAGTGCAAAAAAAATTTCAGTCATCCCACGTCACCCCCAGGCTTTTTAAAATTAGGGCATTTCAGCCCTGCAAACTGCTAACCCTGCTCTAGCCAGTTGCATAGAGAATCCACACTTGGAAGATTTATTATAGGATTTACACCTTTTTACCTCAACTCCTTCCTTTGTTTCACTTAGAGAATTTACACTTGAAAGATTCGAGATGGGTTTCACACCAACCCTAGTGTTGACTTTGCTGGTGATCTCCTCTTTAATATGACCTCCCTTAGTTTGTTTAGCCACTGCCAAACCTGGCTGTCTTTCTCCTAGGTTTGGAATTAGGAATGGCTCCCTGGAATGGGAGAAGAGGGCACTTTTGTTCTGAGCTTTTTGGAAAGCATGCAACAGTATTTTATTTCAGAAAGCTTTTTATGGAGGTGAAGCAACTGTTCTTAAGGTATCAGGCAGGAAGGCTTGCCAAGTAACTGTTTCAAATTATTACAGGAACCTCTTGTTGTTTGTGTGTGAGGTTTCTTAAATCTGAGCAGAAAGGTGGGACAGAAATGTTTCGTTTTGTGATTCCTTTAAAAGTTATGTCGCATACACATGTGATTAAAATATTGTCAATTTCAGGCTGAATTTTTTTTTAAAACCAACCCTCCATGTCCCAGGAATATTTATTCCACAGTATATTTATGGCCCTCCCTGTAATACTATCAAGCAGTGACATGGGTATAGATTTTTAATGGGGTGGGTTCAGTGACTGAGCTGACTTTCTGGCTGTTCCGTTCCATGCATTGTTTCAAGCAAGCCGGGCATGCAATGGGAGGGGTTTGAACCAGTGAACCTCCCCCTTACCTACGTCCCTGCTATCAAGGCTATAGACATAACTGTGCATGCTTTATAAGAAAGACAGAACGATTATCATTTCAGGAAAACAAGATTAAGTTGTTGATATGAGAAAGGATAGGAGAAAAACTTCCAAGAAAGACCTCTGTACACATACCCATGCACCCGGAATAGGATAGCTCACTGTCAAGCTCCACCCCTGCCCCCCCCCCCATCTTGCAGCCAAGTCTGAGTTTAATTAGCATAAACAGAATTCAGTCTGGGAAATGCAATACGCTTGGAATGTTTGCTCTGTTGAGACATTTATAATTACGCAAACCACTGAAGGTTTCTCCTTGCTGCACTGCTTGAGAGTCCTCTGCAGCCCTTTACACTTGGCTTAGTCAAACTAAGAACTGTACACACTTTCAGACACACGAAAGATTAAATGATATAGGCTGTGAGGAACAGCCTTGAAATAACAGAAATTCAGAGATGAAATACTGTTTTCATGTCTGTTTGCTCTAAAAATTGACTTTTTAATGTTCCACAGGAAGAAATAATAGAGCTTGGTATATTTTATGAATAGATTAAAAAAAACCTTTCTTTGCATTCACTTTCAGTGCAGTATTGTTTTTATTCATTAAACTTTGCACTTTTTCTTGGTGAAACCGAATATTTCATATCGCACTATATTTAGACAACTTCGATGGATGCATAATTTATTTCTCCCAAGCCAAAAAACATCAAAGCTAAAGCTGCAGAAAAATGCAAATCATAACAGGAATTGAGATGTGGTTTATGTTTGCATTAGGAAAGTATACCCTCTCCGCAAAACACGATGAGTGGCTTACTGGTTTGAACCATCCAAGTCTATTTTGCCTAACTTATTTCTGTCCTTTCTGCACTATGCTTTGACCAATCTGTAATAGGATAACAAACAGTTTTTTTGGGCAACAAGTTGCATGCGGCACTGGTGGCCCCCAATGCAAATGCGCCTTCCCTTTTGCATTAAGCAGTACATTCTGTCAGCTGGAGTGGGCTTGTAGGAACACTGCAATGGCAAGTGAATTGGGAAGGAGCAGCAGTGGCGTAGGAGGTTAAGAGCTAGTTTATCTAATCTGGAGGAACCGGGTTTGATTCCCAGCTCTGCCGCCTGAGCTGTGGAGGCTTATCTGGGGAATTCAGATTAGCCTGTACACTCCCACACACGCCAGCTGGGTGACCTTGGGCTAGTCACAGTTCTTCTGAGCTCTCTCAGCCCCACCTACCTCACAGGGTGTTTGTTGTGAGGGGGGAAGGGCAAGGAGATTGTAAGCCCCTTTGAGTCTCCTGCAAGAGAGAAAAGGTCTTCTTCTTCTTCTTCTTCTTCTTCTTCTTCTTCTTCTTCTTCTTCTGCATGTGAAACTCCTATGGATCAGGGCAATTCTGTTTGCTGAGCTGGGCAAAAGAGATGCATTCTCTGCAGGAGCTGGATCCATTCTTTAGGTGCTATCCTGTGCTCTAGTTCTATGAGTTCATTCCAAACCCAGCCCATCTAACATACAATAGTTAGAAGCTCTTTCCAGAGCGGGAGGGAGATTATATGAGCTCTCATTCATGGATTGCTACAATGCATTTCTGCAGCCCTCCAACATGGTTCACTTAAGTTAAACAGCCGCAAACGTTGGAGTGACACTATCAACATTCTTAGGTGCTTTTGTCACTTATTCTTTTCTCTTTTTTAAAATATAAAGAAAAGCTTATTGTGCACCCTCTTAACATATATTTTTTTTAAAAACCCACTACAGCAACAACAAAACCAGGCACCCTTTTCCCTCTGTGTAATGTATCAAAGCAATAACGTGTGCTAGACCATTGCAGACGCCTATCAAGAGGTTTATCAGCTTTTATTGGCCTTGGGCGACTCAGCACATGATGGTCTTTAGAGTGACATGGAATTTATTAAACTTTTCCATAGTCTGACAGGCCCCTACCCTCCTTCACTCCCTCCTCCTCTCTGGGAAAAAAAAATTCCTGCAATTCTTAGGGGTTTTAAAAATCTATATATTTGCTCTTTTGCTTCACTGGCCACTAGAGTGTGACTAGCGAGGCATCTATTTAAAGAAAACCCATTATAATGCTATCTCAAAGACAAGGTTTTTAAAAACTGTTCAGCCCCAGTAGCTGGTTGCCTTGGAACACCATCTTACTTGATAGGACAAGCTCTGCAGACATATAACACCCACCAGGCAGGGTTTGCCGCCTTCCCCTCCCCTTTGGGTAGCCTAATTTTGTCTGTGTATGCCGTCCTGTGTAATAAATTTCACATTTCAGACAACAGCCTGTCGCCTCCAGCAGCTGGCCCCCGTTCATGATCCTGCACTGTTAAAAGCATCTGTTTGTCTTGCCACTTCCTATCAATGAACTGGATCGTCACAATGATACCAGCCAGCACTATTCTGCTTGAAGTAGCATTTGGGTTTTAAAAGGGACTGTTCATTTAAACAATTTGTAGTGTGGTGGTACAAACCTGCCTTGGTCTTTGTTGTTACCTTTGCAAAATCAGAAACATATACACATGAACTGATACATTAATTTTTAAATGAATATTTTGACAAAGCCTTTTCTAATCTTAGTTGATCGAGCAGCACTAATTCCTATATAGATGTTCTAAAAATGTATCTTCATACATACCTCATAAATATTTTGTAGTTTTAATAGTTTATTGTTGACATTATCAGGTAGGTCCTTGCAGATCAGGTCTGAAATCCAGATAGGTCTGTTGATTTGCTTTTGCTAGTGGAGTGTTTAAACTATTGTGGTCAAATTGCTTGAACATCAATGATGGAGTAAAAACCTCTACAGCACAGTGGTATAGAAGCATAGTTGAGAGTGTGAGCTCAGGTGGGAGGCAAGGACATCCCTGGTTCAAATGTGAGCTCAGTAGTGATCTCACATACAGCACTATCCGAATTGTGCAATCCAGGTTGCTGGGGGACTGTTGAGGCAGCTGGAGGTGGCGCCACGGAAGTGCCATTGGTTGCCTCCAAAGTGGCTTCAGGCGGGACAGCAGGGAGGACAAACAACAAACCCGAAAAGCCCCATAGCTCAAACAAGTGTACACCACACTAAAGTGCAGCGTAAGTTTGCGGGCTCCCAGGGTGGCATTCCTGGGCTGGAACATAGGTGGAAGCTGACTAACATCGGTCCACCCTCCCCCCGCCCCACATACTGGTGCCTGATCCAGATGCCAGTGCAGCTCCACGGCAGCCCAGTCATACGGGTTCCACCACTGCAGAGCTGAGGGCTGATCAACTGCCAGAGCATTTGTTGCCTGCAGTGATGGCTCTGCCCCGTATGCAGTGGAGGAAAGCAAACACACCGGCGCAGGTCTCTGCTGCTCCCTGTGTATGTTCACCCCCCCTCCCCAAAATCTGGTTGGTGCTGTAAGAATACTTTCCTGGGAGCAAGACCACTGAATAGATTTTAAGGAGACCTGCTTAAGTTCACATTATGAGTCACATGCAGCAAGCTACTCTCATTCTCGGCCCCTTTCTATTTTCACAATACTGGCCTACTGTAAATAGTAATTGGTGGATTCTGCACATGCCAAAAATAATGAGTGTAGGATGTTATAAAAGAAGCTGTTTTGGGCAGAGGGGGAGCTTCGCACAGGTCCCATTCCCAAAATGAGTTTGGCCTATTTTATTCTCCTCAACCCAGGATTTTAGAAAATTGCTGAATCAGAGATCCTTTTGCACAATCCCGGGTTGGAACTGCATCCGTGTGAACACAACAGACAGGAGATACTTTATTTCCCTCCCACTCATTCACTTTAGGTTCCATGCAGTTCACCATCAGGGAGAATCCACCCACTCGCCGTTCTGTGCAGGTCACCCAGCTCGTTGTAAACAGATTCTCTGAGGACCCCACAGTATACAAAGTCCCCCAAGAATGTTTTCTCCCTGTGGCAGCGAGTATGACCACCATATAGATCTACAGCCACATATTCATTATTCCCTGGCTATTCCCCGGCTATTTTTGTGTGTTGCACCTGTGTAGCTATGCAGTGCAGCTGATCAGATTGGCTGTAGGAGTTCATTTCTGTATGCCTGTAAAACTATGCATGTGTTGCAGGAAATAATGAAAAAAGAGAAGCATCTCTGTGTGAAAGCGCGAGAGCAATGTGGATTGTTGCCATGTGCTCCAATTGCTGCCTGAATGGGTGAAGGGCACACATGCAAATGGGGAAAAAGGAAAACGCCTTCCTTTACAATGACTTCAACCAGTTTTAATGACTGCAACCAGAACAGCAGTGTTGCAGTGGTTCAGAGCAGGTGCACTCTAATCTGGAGAACCAGGTTTGATTCCCCGTTCTGCCACTTGAGCTGTAGAGGCTTATCTGGGGAACTAAATTAGCCTGTGCATTTCAACACAAGCCAGCTGGGTGACCTTGGGCGAGTCACAGGAGTTCTCTCAGCCCCACCCACTTCACAGGGTGTCTGTTGTGGAGGGGGGAAGGGAAAGGAGATTGTAAGCCCTTTTGAGTCTCCTTACAGGATAGAAGGGGGGGGGGGTATAAATCCAAACTCTTCTTCTTCTCTTCTTATGCTGTGTGGAATCCAGCATTGTAAGGTTTATTTATTTTATTTCTTTACTATTAGATACCTTATAGTAACTTAAGATGGCTTACAATGTAAATAATAATAAAATACTATAAAATATATGAAAACCACTAGTTAAAATAAATGTTTTAAAAATGCTGGTAGTCAGAAGAACTAATCTAATGCCTTCCTTAATAAAATTGTCTTTAGCTACCTCCTAAGATACAGCATGAGGTGATCCAGCATACCTCCTTAGGGAGTATGTTTCATAACCACGGGGATACTTACTGAAAAGGCCTTGTCATGTATTCAGCAGATGACCTTTGTTGGTTGATGGAAAAGTCAAGAGTTTTCCCCCAGTATTTTTCAGGTTCTAGTTTAATAGTCCCAGAAATTAAAAAAAAAACCCAAGCAAATACTGTTATTGGCTTTTTAGAAAGTTTTCGGGTTTAATAAACTCAAACCCAAAAAAGCCCTGTTGCCTTCCAGCTCCTTGGAGCAGGGAGGTAGCAGTGTTGGCAGCAGGTCTGAAGTGGCCTCAATCATGCTAAAAAAAATTGAGCATTGATTCAGGATCTGCTTTTCAGCTCCCTTTAAATTGCTGCCCTTTTTCAAGTGGAAAGCCTGAAAAATACTATTAAAGTACCTTTTAGGGTTTTTCCAGTTTAGTTTTTTGCTGAATGCGCACCCTCAAGAGGGCCTCTCCCTATGATCAGGCAATAATGTATGGGAGAAGTTGATGGTTCTTCAGATATCCTGGTCCCAAGCCATGCAGGGCTTCAAAGGATATGCTTTGAATATTCAGAAAAAATCATTAGAGTGGGTAACTGGTCCAGAATTTAGAACTGCGTGACTTTTGAATCAGGAGTATTGCCCATATTTGCAAAAAAGATTATAAACTGGAAAATAGCAGCTAATTTGCATACATTTATTAACATTTGCTCACAATTTTCAAAAGCAAGGTGCTGGCCTATATCCAATGGAAAGATGGCCCCTCTTTTTGTAAGCTATTTATAATGTTTCTGGAATCATTTAAACTGTTCTGTTAAGACGGCAGCGATTATATTCTTAGGATGCCTTGTCAACAATCAGCAATTTACCACAATTTGCATTTAAGGTTCCCATTATTTCCACCACACCACTCCATACTACTCCCCACCCCCCACCCCCCCCGCTATCTGTTGTAGTTCCTAGTGAAGTAAATTCTGTAGAAAATGGCTAAGAACTCTTGACACTTAACAGTAAATGCATTACAACTATGCTAAAATTGCTATAGGGTATGTATATGTATGAATGTGGGTAAGTTTGTTTGGGATCGAAGTAATACTCAGGACTCCCAAGGATCTGCTACATAGCACTCAATCCTCATTTTAACCTTATTTACTCCCTTTGTTATCATACTGAGGAATGAAGAACAAATGTACATTAAAATGTATGACCCTGGGGCACCCCTAACAAAAAGGAATGAGAAAAGAGGGCTTGCTGCACAATGAAACAGGCACCTTTCTTTATGAATTCCCTGGCAGGTCTGTAAGAAGAGATGGCGCCTCTTGTTGCTCTCGCATGTAATTTACCTTTGTTGGAATGATATCTATCAGCATCAGGCCTCTGTTAGGTCTCTACAGTGTAGGCAGGAACACAAAACTGAAAGCACGCACCTATTGGGAAGGTTTAAGCAAAACACCCCAGGAATCCCAAGGGTTCTTCTATTCAAATTGGTTTGCTTTAGACCTGGGTGAAACAGGGACACCACTATACAGGATCCCTGTTGGGTTATTCAAATATTACTTTCTTTTCTTCTTCTTTTTTTTTTTGCTGGGGATGGAGAGCAGCTAATGGAATGTAGGGAGGGAAAGAAGACTCTTCCAGAGAATGCTAGATGTAATGTAGAGCTTTGTGTGAGTGGACCCCACAGCCAGTGACTCTGAAAGACACCAGCCAGTGAACACTCCGGTGAAATGATAGCTTGAAAAGATGAAAAATCTTATGACTTTGGGTCCCTCAGTTCTTCTCTCACCCTCAACAGTGTCCAAAGCAGATATGTCTACAGTGACAAACATCTGAAGGTGGAGCTAAATTTGCTAAGAAAAAAAAATCTGATCAGGGATGCCCAGGGATGCAGGGGGGAAGGGCAACGTAAAGGTGAACTCTCCAAGGATGAATCCACTGTTCCCTTCCCACATCTTTCTTGCAAGTGAGGAACATATATAGAGTGTAAGGAAAACGGATGTGATCAGAATAACAAAAGATCATTTGAAGGAGCAATGCTAGGCTACTCCCAAAGTCTCATTTTACTCAATGGGGCTTACTCCCAGGAGCATGCTCTTAGCATAGGCACTGTCATTCCTTCTGCTTTCTCGTGGTCTCTTGACTGCTATACAGAACTTCTGTAGATGTTCTCTCACTTTACACTTTGGATGGGGCACAGTGGGCAAACAGAAAGAAGCACAGGAAAGAGTGACAGACTGCTTTCTACGTGCCAATGGACTTACATAAATTTGTACATCACTTTATCCCCCTTCAGCCGTCAGTTCTGCAGTAAATTGCATGTAAAAAATGTCAACAGTTTTAAATGCAAAAAGAAAGTATTACCAGACCATGTGGAAACGGAGTAAACAACAGTATGGAACTGTTCAATTTCTTTAATTTTGAAGTGAGGAAATTACTTTTTGAACAGAAAGAGACGAACAGTCACAAGGAAAGTGAAATATATACTTAGGAGAGCTGAATGCTGTTATAAAGCTTTTGACGTTATTTCAAACTAACTTCAAATAAAATGCGTGCCATAGATGGCAAAACAAGACAACTTGCACTTTGTTTAGAGCCTTCTCTTGCTGATTCATTCTGTAACTGTATCACAGTCCCATAATCTATTTAGCAATGTTGCCTTTTTGAAATTGTCTCTGTTTACGCATCATACTGGTGACCAAGTGTTCGATTTGGATCTGGAAGACCCTAGTTTGAATCCCTACACTGCTGTGGAATCTCATTGGGTGACTTTGGGGCACTCATAAACTTTCAGCCTAACCTAATAAACTCACACATGCTCGAATATTAAAACACAAGCACACAGAGGATTTTAAGATGCCTAGGATTTAGAAAGAGGTTAGGGAATAGGTCTGGGATAGAGCAGGTTATTGCAGTAGGGTAATGTTTACTTATCTTGAGGAGAAAAGGTCCCAAAGGGCACAGCTCAATGCCTGCACTGAATTCCAAGAAGAGATTCTGAGTGCCCACAGGGACATGTGGGGGTCACATGTCACTGGGTGCATGCCATCCTGTCACATGGGGGTTGCAAGATCACCCCACACCATACCTCCCCCACACTGACTCAGCTCCCAGGTTGGTGCGGGGAAGGAGGGGTGTGCAGTGTAGGGAGAGATTTTGCAATCCCCCATGCCTCCCCCACACTGACTTGGCTCATCTGAGTCAGCGCAGGCAAGGAGGGGATGGCGCTTGCAAGGGAGGGGTGCAAAATTGCCCCCATGCCCCTCCCCCTTCTCTCCTTGGCCTGGCCTAGCCCTGCCAGGTTGCTCCTTCAGCCAGTGGAGGCTGAAAGAGCAGCCTAGCAGGGTTGCCACAGGGCACTGCCTCGCCCTGCCCCACCAGGCCTGGTGGAGGCTGCAGCCGAGTGCCCCTCAGCCCCACCCCACCAGGCTGCCCAGAATCGCCACTGGCTCAGGTAAGTGGGGTACGGGGGGCGTAGTTACCATGGGGTTTGGGGGCTGCCATTTTGCCCTGGGCACCATTTTCCCCTGCTACACCTCTGCCCCGACTCACTTTAGGTCAGTCTAGTAACACATGCATAGTGTCTTACAGTATATGTAAAACACATTCATCAGCACAAAATAACCAGTGGAATGTATCTACCTGTAGAATGGTTTGGTAAGAGGATTAGAGCTAATGAGAGAGATAAAAATCCATTATGCATGGAGTGCTTCCTGTGATGCTCTTTGCTCCTTAGTGGGGTCACAGTGGGGTCTCCTCATGTTTCTTTGTTTACATGTGAGAAGGTGCCCCACTGCCTGCTGCACAGCTTGCCTGACCTCAGTTCCGGGTCACTCCCTGTAGACTGCAAGATTGCCGGCTTTTTAAAAAAAGCCCTTTAAATTTTATATTGATTATCTTCAGTTTATGGCAATATTCCTCACATTGTGATGGCTTGTTACTATTAATTTTTGGTCTTTTGGAAAAAGTTGGGCATTGATTTATTGAAAATGCCTGAAAAGGCAGGGGGGCAGAAGGAGTGGAAACCCCTAAGCCAGGGAAAATATTGGGATTTGTCCATTCTCAGGAACTGTGGGGCTTCCAAGATCTGTGGCTCTATAAACGTGAGTGCATCTGCAATGAAAAGTCTACCACAAAGGAAACATACCCTTGCTGTGGGGGAGAGCTCCAATGTATAATTGGCCAAAGTGAAGTACAGTATATTGTGAACTGCTTTGAGTCCATCGCAGCATGGAGTGTGGTTTAGAAATCTAATAACAAATACATAAAGAACCCAATAGTTCATATCAGAAATTTCTCCAGAGTTTTCTTGAATCCAAAATGTCACTGATATGGCAACATTTTCAAAGGCAAAGTCATGTATTGACCAGATGACATCTGTTGGTTGAGGGAACAGTCAAGAGTATATGACTGTCTACTCATACACCAAGAGATATAGAAAATGTCTTTCTTAAAACATTACATCTGAATTCTCTCTCTATTCTTTCAGTTGGCTAAATATAAATTCTTTTTTTCCACCTTGTTACTTTAAGGGGAAATTTTGATGCAACCTTAACTATAGCTGTGCTGCTGTTAAAGATATAATATATAATTAGTGAAGAAGAGATTGAATCCCAGTGAATACAGCCTGTGAGACAACCCTCCATTAAAAGCCTTCTTGTTTAATCTTCAATATTTTAGCAATAGTGTCAAAGGACCAAAACTGACTGATCTTCCTTCTTAATTTTTAATTTAATTTTTTTTAAAGCCACACTTGGGTTGGTGCTTCAGATAAACATTATCCAGGACTCCAATTCATGTTCCTACTACTTTAGCTGTCTGGTTTAAACTGGATGCTAGCGCTCTTATACAGGAAGATGTTCCCTACTTTTGCAGCAGGCTTTCGCTTCCTGCCTGTGTTGTTTTATTGAGCGGCATCTGGGAGACGCACAGCAGGGAACAGCGTACCCTTGAGAGGCAACTGGACTCTGTTCCTAAGCTACAGAATCCTACCTTGAACACTAACAAAAGAACAATGGCATTTACATAACAGAGCGCAAAGCATGTAAAAAGGGGGCCTGCAACCAACTCTTCATGCAGGCTGACAAATTCTGCACAATTTATGTGTCCCATTTTGCTGATCTGCTTTCTCCCCCCCCCCCCTCCTTTGGCATTCTGCCATGGAAAAAGCCATGCGAGGCAAAGGAAAGGGGGAGGAGAAAAGCCCTTCTCATCCAGGTGCTATGCTTTATGTACACAGCGTATGACTGAGCATACCCTTGCTATTAAAAAGTAAACCTGGGGAAAACAGCCCAACACTCTTTAAATGTCATGTTTTTATATTTGTCTCAAAACTGGGAAATGAAAATAATTCAGGGGAGTAAAAAAAAAAATGCCAAGAGGTTGGGAACTGGGGATTTCTTTCTCCACTTTGCTCTTTGGAGATTCGATTTGGACTGCCTGCAAACATCAGCATGTGGGGCTCACTGAGGAATTCAACTCAGTACTTTCCCTTCCATCCCCCACACTTGGTAAACAGAGCTGAACAGATGATGCAATATTTGGCTGCCCTGCACTGCAGAGGCCCCAGTTCAGAGTGCTTTCTTGCCAGTAGCAGCTTGATATGTATGTTGCCATGCTGGGAAGACTATCCCAGGCTATTTCTATTGAAAGGGGCAATCCTTCATCCCACCCCCACCCCCCATTTGTTTAATTCAAATATGGGAATGCAAGCAAAGCTCTTTCTGTACAACAGAAATGCGTAGTAAACACTGCTAACAGTGGGACAAATAAATCGGGGCAGGGGAAAAATAGGTTCTGTGTAGGCAAGCTTGTCTGTTCGGGCTGATGTGGAAATGCTGCATTGCCGTCTGAAAAGGGAATATTCTAATGAAGTTTAGCTATGTTCTGCAGGTTCACCAAAGGACTGAGACCATCTTCTGATGAAGGGAATTGCACATCTATATACTGGGGCCAGAAGGGCAAAGTGCACCAAATATGGTACCCATCTTCTCAAACCTCCTGCTGGTTCTTCTTCCCGGACTCTACCAGAAGGTTCCTCCTTAACATTGCCAACCTCCAGGACTGACTAGGAGATCTCCCAGAAATACAACTGATCCCCAGAATACAGAGACCACTTTCCTGAGAGAAACAATGTTGCACTTACCTGTAACTGCTGTTCATCGAGGGACTCTCTGTGCAGACACACATTGAGACTGCAGAGGCACAGGCCAGTAGTGAAGACTGGATTCTTGCAAGTTTCCAGAAGGATCCACTGAGGAGCCCCTCACCCCCTAGCCACAGCGCCAAGTGTTTTCCCACCTAAACGTCCCGTGACTCGGGAGAGGGCGCTCCTCCCCTCAGTTCTCCAACACTGTTGGAGAAAATAAAATAAAATCATGAATCAAAGAAAATAAAGAAAATAAAATAAAATCATGAATCCAAATAAGCAGATTGCTGCGGGGAGGGAGGGTGAGACTGTCTGCACAGAGAACCACTCAATGAACAAAAGTTACAGGTGAATGCAGCATTGCTTTTCATCGTCATGGCCTTTGTACAGCCCCATATTGGGAGAGTGGCAAACTCACCTACCAATGGAAGCAGGAGTGCCTCCGCCTATTTGAACAGAGAGTGTAACACTGCTTTCTGACAACTGCCTCCTTAGAAGAAGAAGAAGAAGAGTTTGGATTTATATCCCCCCTTTCTCTCCTGCAGGAGACTCAAAGGGGCTGACAATCTCCTTGCCCTTCCCCACTCACAACAAACACCCTATGAGGTAGGTGGGGCTGAGAGAGCTCCGAGAAGCTGTGACTAGCCCAAGGTCACCCAGCTGGCGTGTGTGGGAGTGCACAGGCTAATCTGAATTCCCCAGATAAGCCTCCACAGCTCAAGCGGCAGAGCTGGGAATCGAACCCGGTTCCTCCAGATTAGATAAACGAGCTCTTAACCTCCTATGCCACTGCTGCTCTCTGAAGAGTCCATGTCCACCGCGTAGTGCTTCACAAATGTAGTAGACAAAGACCAAGTTGCCATCTGACAGACATGCCCAATGTCAGCAGCACGGAAAGCATTGATGGCAGCTTAAGTCCTTGTGGAATGTGCTTTAATGGACATGGTGACAGGCTATATGAATAGCTCTTGTGATCCAACGAGAGAGAGTTTGAAAAGATATTGATTTACCCTTCAAGGGGCCAATGAAACCTACAAACAAAAAGGGATCAAAAACTGCCATTCGTTGAGTATAGAATAAAAGTGCCCTCCTAAGATCTAATGTATGGAGTGCTTTTTCAGCCGTTGTCTCAGAATTAGGGAGGAATACAAGAAGAACAATATTTTGTTAGAGCTGGAAGGTAGAAACCACTTTGGTAGTTAGCAAGGTTAGAACTAAGGACCCTTTGTCATGGTGAAATTTAAAAAAGCGAGGTCCACTCTCAAAACCCTCAAATTCCCCACGCGATGAGCAGACATAACTGCCAACAAGTACACCATCTTAGGATAAGTATTAAAGGGGATAAGTAGCCATAAGCTCAAAGGGTCTGCCCATCAACTGAGATTAAACAAGAGATAAAATCCACTGAGGGATCACAGAATACACAGGGGGATAAAGGCTATACTGCCCTTTAAGGAATCTCTTGGAATGTGAGTTAGAAAAAAGTGACTTAAATTCCATACCAACATGAAACTCTGAAATCACCACCAGGTGAACTTTAATAGAAGCATTTGACAAACCACCATCTTTTAATTGCAACAGGTAGTTGAAGACTTTGATTAAAGGACAAACATCAGGCCTAATACCATCGGATGCAGCCTCAAGAAGTAAAGCGGCACCATTTAGCAGTAAAGGAAGTTCTAGTAGATGGCTTGTGTGCTGCCAACAAAACATTAGAAACTCTATCTGACCACTCAAGGAAATGTGGATTTTCCAGGCTGTCAAATGAAGGGACTGTATGTCTAGGTGACTAAGGGTGCCCAAATTGTAACAGGTCTTGCCAGTGACAAAGGGATGGGAAACTGTGCCTGGGACTTGAACTGCCCATGCGCCCCCTCCTGCCCCGCCCCACCCCCGAAATGCCCCCGACATGCCCCACCCCATCCCCGACATGCCCCCGTCCCTGTCCCCGACATGTGACTGCAGTGGCGGTGCCCGGGATGAGCCGCCCCAGATGTCCCCATTGCAGCTCCGCTTCTGGGTCTTGCCTGGGAGGGAGAGGGGTGTAAAGGCCCTTGGACGTGGACAGCAACACTGGAAACCAAACCCTGTTGCTCCAAAAGGGAGCCACAAGGATGGCATCTGCTTTGTCTGCTCTCAGCTTCACCACTACTTTGGTCAGCAAGGAAAAGGAGGGAACAGATAAAGAAAGCCCTGAGACCAATTCAGCTGAAAAGACATCAGTGAGTGTTCACCTCCGAAGATGGAGAGCATCAGTCCAAATAGCGGTGACATCACACGGATGGACAATCACTAGTAAGGAGGCTGCTGCAGGACTTGCTGTTGGGGTGACATGCAGGGCTGCTCAGACAAAGGCTGCACATCTTGGCATTCAGGGGATGGAATATGGCATGAATGATCAGGCAGCACTGGAGACTGGCTATGGCGCACAACAGCCTTAGGTGACAAATTGGGATGAGCAGGCAGGGGCTGTGAGGTAGGCAGCGCAGCTGTACCTGAAGCGGGATGAAAGAACGCCTCCGGAAGGTGTGGATCAAATATTGCCACTGAAGATCTTGTCAGGGACAGATGCCTCACTGAAGAATAGCCTTGCACCCCTACGAACAGCTCAGGTGACCGATGTTGAGGTGATATTGACTGTGAACAGGAGTGTCGCCTTGAAGAACTGGATGTGGAAGAGCATTGAGGTGCCTTAGAGGGTAGTGAGTGTAAAGCCAGTGTTGTTGTTTTTTGCATCCTTAGATTTTAGCTTTTTCTTGCTTCTCTTTGTTGGAGGCGCGGAACCTCAGCTGAGGTAGAAGGGACTGCCTAAGATGGGCCAGGGACTGAAAACACTGAAGGCTTTTGGGAGCCCATGACTTTGTCTTGGTTCATTGTACCGCCCTGAGCCCTCCAGGGGAGGGCGGCATACAAGTTTGTTTGTTTGTTTGTTTGATTAACTAACTAACTAACTAACTAACTAACTAACTAACTAACTAACTAACTAACTAACTAACTAACTAACTAACTAACTAACTAATGATGATGATGATGATGATGATGATGATGATGATGATGATGATGATGATGATGATGATAATGATGATGATGATGATGATGATGATGATGATGATGATGATGATAAAAAAACATCTGTCAACTTCAAAAAGCCACGCTGCTGGGCTCCACAAACATCCTTTGCCGATACGTCACAACATCCTAGGCTCCTGGCTGGGGCTCGATGGTGACGTAGACCAACACCAACAGTGATACCTGGCTGCCACGTATTTTGTATAATAATAATAATAATAATAATAATAATAATAATAATAATAATAATAATAATAATAATACAAGGACCTACAAATTGAAGTTGAACGATTGTGGCAAAAAAGAACAACAGTAATCCCACTAGTAGTCGGTGCTCTAGGAGGAATCCCAAGAAATCTTGAAAAACATCTGGAAAGCCTAAACTTGGACAGAACATCAGTCCACATGCTGCAGAAAGCAGCACTTCTAGGAACTGCACACATTCTACGCAAATACCTCTAATATCCTAGGTCCTTGGGAAGGACTCGATATTCAGAGATGAATTCCAGACACTTGTGCTGTGTTGTTATGTGTATAATAATAATAATAATAGAAGGAGCATCCATAGACTTTTTCCACAAAAAAGCCCAAAGATGGGAGGGGCATTCATATCTCAGGTTCAGAGTGAGGAGAGAGCAGGCTCAACAAGTAGCTAGGGCATGTGCCTGTCCAAGGCAGAACAACCGCTCTTGAGTGCTTGTCATTTTTTGCCATTTTAAGGTGGCATTTCACACATTTCTTGAAGAGAAGCTCTCCTTTCCCTATTTTGCACAGAAAGGGAGCCAGAAGAAAATGGGAGAAAAAGAAAGATCCAATATATGAGGTAAAAATCCTTGGAACTCACAAGATACGTCCTCTAACCATAGCGGCAGAAGGGGAACTGAGAGGAGGAGTGCGCCCTGCCTCCTGGTCATGCTATGTTTAGGCGGGAAAACACCTGCCGCTGTTGCTAGAGGGTGGGAAAGCGCTCCTCAGTCAATCCTTCTGGAAGCTTGCAAGAATCCAATCTCCGAGGCTGGCCTGCATAATCCCAGTGTGGAGCTGCACAGAGGCTACAAAGATGAAAAAATGGCTGCATAGGAGGGAGAAGTCTTTGGCATTATGTGTGTGTGCAAAATACCATCAAATCACAGCCTTCTTATGGTGACCCCAGCCAGGGGCATTCAAGCCAGTTGAGAAATAGAGGTGGTTTGTCGCTGTTTTCCCTTGAAGAATCTTCCTTGGTGTTCTCCCTTCCAAATACTGATCTTGCTTAGCTTCCAAGATCCAACAAGTTCAGGTTATACTATGCCATCTTCTCTCCCCCATGGTATTACACACTACTGATATCCCTCCTGTCCCCATACCTGCCCTCTTCAAATCCCCTTTCAAACATAACCTCTTTATCAACAATATCATCCTTTTGTATACTCTTTACCACAAGGAGAAGTCTCTTGGGCTATACCTACTTGCTTCCTTTTGCATGGGTGGATATGGAAATTAACTGGTGTTAGCATACCCAAATGTCCAAAGAAAGTGGCATTATGGAGCAGCTGTGGAATCAGCCCTTAAAACTTTGTTGCAGCTGTGCATAAGAGGGGTACATTTTGTACTGTGCAAAACAAAAACTTGGAATAAGGACCCAAACCTTTAAATCTAATAGATAGGTAGGTAGGTAGACAGTCAGACAGATAAATTTTGGAAAAGGGCACTTTTGGCATTGCAAACTACCAGGAATATACCAAGCCCTGGGAAATGTAGAAAATCTGGCCTCTTGAGAGGCCTACCCCATAACTGAGAAACAGAACTGCACTGCTGGTCATGGTCTCTGATCTCATTGTGGAGAGGGAGATTCTCTATAATTATTTTGAATTACTGAATCTTACTGTAAGCAGCACATCTGGGCTGGCCTCAACCCAGCTTAGGCTACTGTTGTTATCCTCCTGATAATTATTAACAAAAATCAGTAATTTTAAAAAAACCTTCTGTCATTTGTGAATTCTGCACAAAGGACATTCCAAGTTGCACGAGAAAACCCAAACCTGGAAAAGATACTGCCTTCATTCTGCAACCAGACTATCTGATGCCAATTAAGGACAATGTGCAAAAGAAAAAAGGAAAAAAAAAAGGTTTACATCCTTCTGTCTGCAGAAGTTGCAATCACAGCATTGCAAATGTTGAGATTTTTGAGAAAGAACTTGAGATCAGGAGTCTGAGACAATCATCTATTTACAGCATGAAAATCTTGATTATTCTAGTGATTCCTAACAAATTGAAGAGGTAGGCAGATAACAGAAAGCACCGAAGCTGGCAGTTAGTTACATGAGCATTTCCAGCCCAATTAATAATTCTCTCTCCCTCTCTCTCTCTCCCTCGATTTGTATTCTTTATTACAGTAATATAACTACCCGCCCCTGTGCCAGCATAAAAAGAAATGTTCGCCCTCTCCAGTCCACTAGTAAGTCACACCGCCACACACAAAACAGCTTTGAGATTCCACTGCTATGGCTGCTGCCTGGAGAACCGCTTTTGCCAAGCCGTGCTATTGAGCAGCTTAGCCTCCTTCTCCCTCCCTCCTCGTCGTCCTGATATCCTGGAAGAACAGTCCCAGCCTATTACCCAGTCAGTACACATGCTAACACTTCACCCTCATGAATCTTTCATGGCACTCCAGAAGATTGTTCAAGCAGACACCAAGGGGGCCACTGCAAGGCCGCTTGGATCAGCCAAAGCCGGGTAAAACTGGGGAAGGCAGTGGCTACTTTGCACAGTTCTAAGCCAGTATGGGGTGATTAACTGGGATGGGTTTAAGGAATGTCTTCTAGGTAGATTGTAAAGCAGCCAGTGTTATGGAGAGATGAGTCCTCGCTTGCAACCTTTCTGCTTAATCTCATAGAGAATAATAAATTGCAAAGCTTTCAGGCAAACCCACAGCAGCCATAAAACAGCAACTTGCAGAGAGAGAGGAGAGAGAGAGAGAGCTTTGTTCAGCAGCATGACAGCATGTAGCTGGTACTCTGGCCTTGCACCCAAGCAGCACTAACTCTATCCCATCAAATGACAATCGGCCCTTTCCTCTGCTCCTCACAGTCAACTGAGACCTTGGTGCATTATGTCCCACTTTTAGATTAAAAAACAAAGCAGTTAAACTATTTAAATGCTGACAAGCAGTTGAAAAACAAAGCCAGCCAGCCAGGCTTGACCCAGTTAATGACAAATGTCGGAGTTATGTAATACATCAGCTAAATTGGAGGGGGAAATATGTGAGGGCTGGACTAACTGGCATATTGTTAGATTGATTGATTGAGTGATTGATTGATTGATTGATTGATTGTGTGAATGTGTGTAAACACAACACACACAATTACCCAACAATATAAAGCAGTCTATGGCTAAATTTTGTCCCGATCTCTGCCAAACCTTCTGTATTATTTTTCCTTCGACTTTACTGCCACAAAGGTAATGACTTCCTGCTTCTTTAGTGAAGCAACTTGTGATTTGTCTTTTTATAGAAGAGTTGCAATCAAGCAGCAATTCCTCTTATTAAAAAATTGAGCAGTGTTTTCCCAACAGCAGGTCAGAAAAAGCGAAAGTTGCCAGGAAGTGTAGTCCTCAGCCACCTGGGAGGGCCCAGATTCCAACTTCTTTCGGAGGAGCAAGGATATACTTCCCAGCAGGACTTGCTGTAGGAAGCCATACTCCCCTCCTCCCCCAGTGGTGTGTTTCTCAGTGTCAGCCAGCCATGTAATGAGGGGAAGTACAGAAGGAAGCCATACTTCCTTCCCCTGCCCGCCATGGTGTGAATCTTCCTACCACTGTGATGGCGAACCTATGGCACTCCAGATGTTCATGGACTACAATTCCCATCAGCCCCTGCCAGCATGATGTGAATTATAGTCCATGAACATCTGGAGTGCCATAAGTTCGCCACCACTGTCCGACCATGACTAGGTCCCTGTGGTGAACTTTGAAGAATTTCCTGCCTGGGAACCCAGGACAAACTCTGTCAAAATGCAGCTGAGCCAGAAGAGACCATTTTCAAAGTTAAGGGAGCTTGTCTCTCTCTGTGTGTGGTGAAAGGGGGGAGGTGTCTGAGAAGGGAGAGCCTATTTGCAAAGTTAGGGGACACTGACTGTTTGCGTGTGTGTGTAGGGAGAGGAATCTGCAAGTAAGCATTTTGTTTTCATTGAATAATTAGGCTATGTTTTCATTATCTGCGGTAAATTGTGGGGCCAAGCAGGGAGGAAAGGCAGGAGGGGTTGGCCCCCTCGGTGGACACCATTAACCCACCAACAGTTTTCTAGAGCCCGTTGTATCTGTGGGCTTTACTGCTAGTCTCTTATATGGTGCGATATAAGAGCCTGTGCAAGCCAGTTTTCATATCTGTTTTTTACAGATAGGTTGCCAGTGCATAAGTAGAACCAACTCTGAGAAATAGTGACTTGACACACTGTGGCAGAGGTTGACTGGAAGAGTTCTCTAATTCAGTGAACCACTTTGGACACATCATGTCAGTTTTTTCCCTTACTGGTCATACATACCAGTATATACATACCAGTATATATACATATATCAAGAGGCCAAATTCATAAGAAACTAACAATTATGACTAAACACTTTTCTGCATTACTTCCTGTCAGTACAATACAATGCAACTAGCTTTTTGCATTTGTGTATTCTCATGCAGTCTTAGAAAGTTCTGCTTCCCTTATTCTTGCTGCACTTATTCTTGTTGTACTTCTATTACCAAAACAGTCAAATCAGTCATAAATCACATAAGTAAATATTGTATTGACAAGTAATTATATCATTCTGTGCTTGTCTAAGTAGTCTTTGGTTATATTAGTGGCTGCCAGTCTGTTTGGATGGGTAGCATTTTTGCACATGCAGTTTTCTAACCTGATGCAAAGTTGTTCAGTTGACGTCTGAGCCAAACCAAACAGACCCATTGATCAGTTTATACTGAGTGCCACACACACATTAAGTTCATTAACGTTGAAGACATTTGCTGTGAAATTTGCATTATCCCTGGAAACCCTACAGCTGTGAGAAGAGCAAAATGGCAAAAGACTGTACACTTTCCGCTAGTAAGGAGTGGAACAACTCTTCAGAGCTACACTCATCGCTTTTACCATCCCGCACCCATTGCTCATACCATTACTGCCAGGCAGAGTGAATGCATGATAAGTTGAGGGAAGGGGTGGTGGTCTCTGTACAGTCCACCCATTCATATCTTCTTCCACAAGCCATCCACAGTCATCTGATTCTCTATATTTCATATACTCCAATACACCTTCCTTTGCCTCTGGCATTATACTCACACTCAGCCACATTTCAGGTGTTCCCATAATCCCACAACAATCGATTTAGTGTGCACTTTACCAGCATGGTGCAGTGGTTAGAGTGTCAGGAAAGGATGTGGGAGACCCAGGATCAAATCCCCACTCTGCCATGGAAAGTTGTTGGGTGACCTGGGGCTAGTCACATGCTCTCAGCCTAACCTACCTCACAGCGTTGCTGTGATGGTTAAAATGAAAGACAGAAGAATGATGTAAGCAGCTTTGAAAGAGAAATGAATGATGGAAGCAGCATGGGGTACCCACTGGGGAGAAAGGTGGGGTATAAATGGACAAACTAGAGTGTGGATGATAAATTTACATGCAAGTAGTCTGTAATCAGTTGGCCATCAACTTTGGGTAATGAAAATGTATGGTCCATTTGTGTGTAAAATTTTCATGGAACATTTTTGTCTTTATTAAATACTGCCCATCAGCACTCTTCATCTGGTTGTGGTAGTCTACGTACAATTAGTGAATTCGTTGGTTGGGATTTTTTTTCTGTTGTACCTGCTTTGGGTTTTTTATTTGCTATTTGTGACATGCAATCCCCAGTGCCATGGTAACTATTAACTGTACATACCATGTTGCTCCCTAGGACCCCAGGTTGACCTATATGGGCATTCAAGCATTCCAAGTTCAGCTGTTGGCTTTCCTCCATGTCTCCTGCACCATCACAATTCTCCTTGCCTGCTCCCTCCCCCGGTTCAAAAGGAGACGGCAGGCAGTGTGTGCGCACATAAGGGACCTATGTCATTACTATACTTTGCGGAACTGTGAACTTTCCTACAGTCAACGTGACAAAAATAACTACTGTAGAATCAAGTGTAATCAATCCCTGGAATTTGCAGCTAT
This sequence comes from Sphaerodactylus townsendi, assembly GCF_021028975.2. Taxonomy (NCBI): domain Eukaryota; kingdom Metazoa; phylum Chordata; class Lepidosauria; order Squamata; family Sphaerodactylidae; genus Sphaerodactylus; species Sphaerodactylus townsendi. The sequence continues at coordinate 117,546,068 of NC_059427.1, read as the reverse complement.
ATAATCCTTACTAGAAATATTGTAAAAGAGACAAGAGGGAGGAGCCCCAAGGAGAATGAAAGCTAGTAACCACACACTTATAACAAGTCACAACTGAACTCAGCTGCTGTAATTGCTGCTGCCTAACAAAACTGCACGTGCACAAAAGAAACAACTGAATATTGGGATGGCAAAAGGAAACAAATGTGCTGGAAGCAACTGTAGATCCACTTCATGTGTGACAGTTTTCCTACATGGACAATTTCCTACATCACTTCCGTTTGGGGGGTGGGAGAACAAGTTCTGTAGCATGAAAACATGGCATGATAGATGCCCCTTCATCACATGTATATGGACAATGTATAATGGTTAAGAGTAGCGAGTAGTGAATGCTGCTCCCCCATTGGTGGGCGACATTCCAGTGAACCAGGTTTGTCTCCTCACTCCTATACATGAAGCCTGCTGGGTGACCTTGGGGTAGTCACAGTTCTCTCAGAACTCTCTTAGCTCTACCTACCTCCCAGAATGTCTGTTGTGCAGAGGTATAGCTACAGAAAATGGCATCCGGGGCAAGAACTAAAATTATGCCCCCCTCACAATGTCAGACACCCATTTTTAGATATCTGTATCAAAGCACCCCATGTTCCCTGAAATACCTCCACACAGGTGTCTCCATTTATATGCAGCATAGACATGAAATAAAGACCATCTCTGCAGCAGCCATATTTGCTCCAAGGAATCTTTTCAATTATTAATCATCTCCCTCTCATAATTCTTCTTCCCCCACCCCCCTAAAGGAAACCAGTTCTCATAATTTCCCCCCATTATTGGAAAAGGAAAGCCAGTGAAGGCTAAGGTAGTTTGTGTGGGAGGAACTTTCTTTTGCGCTCTTGAGATCTAATATCGGTAATAATGTTATGGCGTTCTGGGAGATATAGTATCTGTGGTTCCCAAAAGGGAAGGGGAAAAGGATAAAGAAAGAAAAAAGACGGAGAGAGATGGAGAGAGAGATGAAAAGAAAGAAAAAAGAGAGAAAGATTAGTAGAGAGAAGGAGAGAGAAGGAAGGAGAGAAAGAAAAGGAGATCTCCAGATATGTCATACATAGACAAACACACACACTTAGTTACAGCAGTTTTGCAGCCCCAGAGACATCAGTTGTACATTTAGCCCCTGTTGTGCTACATTTATCTTTGTGGGTTCCACATTTTCATTTTTTAAAAATAAAATTAAAAATACACATTCTTCTGTTACACTTAGGAGTTTTTCGGGGGGGATATAACAGTCGATTGACATGGGACCTGTGGAAGGGAAGTGGCAATTTCACAGAAGAGATAGCAGACAAGCACTGACTGATGTGGAATATATAAGAAAACAAGAATAGTTGTATGAGGTCATATCAAATGGCCATTTAGTCTACAAATGGGACAGTAATGATGCAGAGTGGACAATTTACATAGGTACCTTGCCCATGTCCTTCTTAAGGGATTTGCTCCCAGCAAGAGGGAGACACCCCCCTTCCCATCTCTCCCATCCCAAATTTCACCCACAGCCCCCACATCTCCTTTCCCTCCTTCCATGGCCTCTCCCTCCTAAATGTGCCAAGTTCTGTCCAGCCTCTAAATGTGCCAAGTTCGGTTCTTGTCTTCAGTCGGGCTGCAGGGACCTCATGGTTCTTCACAAAGGGGCTGAGGGGAGAATCCATTGGGGGTTGGGGGAAGTCCCTGTGACTCCCATTGTGGTACACTCCCTTATCTCTCCCTTGCACTACAACAGCTCTGGGTGCTGGGCTGTCTCCACGAGCCATGACTCTGAGCCAGTTCCAGCCAAGTAAGGTGGTTTCAGAGGACCATCTCCTGGGTAGGTTGGGCCAGGGTTGCTGGGAGAAATGAGCAAGAGCTAGGCCCCTCCCTAGCCTGCCTGACCACATGCTTCAAGCCCGCCACTTGGGCCTGATGCTGCACAGAGGATGGCTGGCTGGTGGTAGCAGCAGCACCAGAGGCAGATGGGGGAGGGGTGGACAGCACCAGGAGGAACCAGCAGGTGAGTCTGTCCGCTGTCCAGCTGCTGAGCCCTGAGGTAGCAGCCCAGCTTGCTGCTGTGCCTTCTGCCCTCACCTCAGGGTGCCAGCCCGGGAAAGAGGTGGCTGCAGGCAGCAGAAGTCTAAACAGAGGGTGGGTGAGGGTGGCAGCAGCAGAAGCGGGTGGGTTGGATGGGGAGTTTATCTGGCAGGTGTGCAGGAGGATGAGGAGGTGGCAAGGAGCACAATGCTCCAGCTCCTTGGTCCTGGGGTAGGGTGGGAGGGGGCTGGGGTGGAACATGCCATTCTCATGACACTGAAGTTGTGCCTGGGGCTTCAGCCCCCTCCACCACCCCCCAATGCCTCTGCTGCTATGTGAGTTGAAGGAGTTTGTAAGCCACTTGGAGACTCCTTACGGTTGAGAAAAGCAAGGTATAAATCCAAATTCTTCTTCTTCTACAAGCAGAGTCCGCTTTCCCCCATGTCGGAATGATATTTGCGTCGAAAAGCCATCAGCTGTGAAGCAGTTTTATAACTGTGTGCGTATATAACATAATTGCCCTTCCCCTTTTTATAGTACACAATGTGCTATAGGCCAACCCTACATTGCCCAAAGTAGTTGTCATTATGCTGCTTATTGTTTTGCTGTGAAATCACGTGATGTATGTTGACTCCTGGTAGGGTTTTCAAGGCAAGAAACTTTTACAGCTGGTTTGCCATTGCCTGCCTTCATGTCACAAATCTGGTATTCTTTGGAGGTCTCCCATCCAAACACCTCCTTAGTTCATGAGATCTGAAAAGATCAAGCTATTATGTCAGGGCCTTTGGAAGATCTTAAATCTATGCTTATACCAGTGGTGGCGAACCTATGGCACGGGTGCCAGAGGTGGCACTTAGAGCCCTCTCTGTGGGCACGTGCAAACAGAGTGTAGGTAGCCCTGTTAAGCGCTGTTATCCCCACTGATTTTCATGCGAAGAACTAAAGCGTGATCCTTTACCTGGGAGTAAGCTCGGTTGCTGGCAATGGGGCTTGCTTCTGAGTAAACCCTCCTAGGGTTGCGATTCACCTGTTGGAAGAGTTGCACGGTTGCTTCAAAGCAAAGTCACCGACTACCACCAAGTTTACTCCCGAGTAACGCACACCTTGGAGCAAACCGTTTTTTCTAAACTAAAACCTCAGTATTCAGGTTAAATTGCCATGCTGGCACTTTGCGATAAATAAGTGGGTTTTGGGTTGCAATTTGGGCACTCTGTCTCGAAAAGGTTCTCTATCACTGGCCTATACATTATGCCTTTCTTATCCTCTTTATGAATGCATCAGGTCTCAGAAAAGGGTCAGTGGGCAGCTTTGGATATATTTGAAGAAGGAAGAGTGAGATTTTTATTTCTGTTTTCCTCCTTATTTGACTTTGTACAAGGAAAGTTCAGCCAGGATCAGTCAAGAAATGAACTGCTACCATAGGCAATGCTGATGCACAAAAATATCCCCAGAGGGTATAACCAAGACCCCACCCCACCCAACATACGCTCATGAGCACTCCTGCTGTCAGGTAAAGGCAAATGAGAGGCCCATATCCCTGCCCAACCGTCCCCCTACTATAACATGTTCAAAAAATGGAAGCCGTGAGTTTGCATTCCTTCGTCCAGTCCTGGTCTATGTATACAGTAGAATGAGGTGGGAAAACCCTGAAGAGTTACTATTTCATGGCCCGCGACATAACCGATGATTAACAATCGAAAATACTTCACTGAGGTTTCAAGTGGACACCCATGTTAGTCTGTAGTAGCAGATCACAACTCTAACCAAGTGAGCTTTGATCCATAAACCTTGGGAAAAAAATCTTGGTCTTTAAGGTCCTACTGGACTCAAATTTCATTCAAACACATTAGTGACAGACTGTTTAAAAGGTAGGAATCATGATCTTAAGGTTCCTTGTCTACATTCAATATAGAATGTTCTGCAAACTGAAATGGGGGCTATATTGGGGCTGGCATCAAATGTTACTTCTAGCCTTTTGAGAAGAAGAAAGTGAGACACGGGCAGCCTCTCACTGCAAATAAAAAAGGTGGATACCAGTTCTATCCAGAACCTAAGTGGCCTTATGATCTTTCTCCCATCCCTATCACTTTAACTTTTTTTTCTTTTTTAACATCCAACAGGATGAAAGGTTCTGGTGAATGTGGAATATTTCCTACTTTTTTTGAGTCATTTTTGTTGGTCTTCATAAAAAAATATTACATATGGCTTTGGTTTTCATTTTTTCTTTGGACCCACATAGCTCCCAGGAACTGTGTCTATTTCTGGGGCTAACTACACATTACCTTTTCCTTGTGACTTCCCAGGGTTCACGTGATCAGACAAGCTGTCAGTTCCATGCTAGGTATTTAAATTCCCAGGTATGTGCAAGAGGATTCAGACTACTGCATGCAGGAGCTTTCCACCCTCACTGTTTTCCTAAGCTAAAATGGCCCAGGAGGTGCTTCTTGTAGTGCTAAGCTACAGCTAAATTTCATCAGTGGGGAAAATACCATTCCCTAATACTGTTTTCAGATTTGGAAAGCACTGCAGGAGGACCCACATGCTTGATCTGAGCAGGTCTGTGCATGCCTAAGCATTAAGTTCCTAAGACATAACTCACAGTGCATGTCCAGCTTCCTGGACCTGAGGAGATGTGAAGAAAATGTGCTGTGAAGCTAAGACCTGCAGGTATGAGAGCATTTAAAAATGTGTTTCTAGTGCCTGAATTGGGGCAGCCCACTCTATCACCTCACTTCAGCGATCTTTCTATCTCCTTGTTCTTCATGTTGTGGCTGGATGGGAGGATGGGAGGTGTGCAGGGAGGTTTCCTGCTGACAGCTTGGTGTTGAGTCTACTGCGGCGGGAGAAAGCAGGGCTTTCTTATGTTCTATCAGAACCTCTCTGTTTCCTGGTGATGGGATGGACTGAGCTCTTAGCATTAAGGCAAGTATCATCTGTTAACACACCACGTTTAAACACCTGTTTCTCAATAAGCAGATCTGGCATAACCTGATCTTTAGAAAAGGATGCCTAGAAACGTCTATACAGAGCTTCTTCTGAAGACTGAAAGGGGAGGAATATGAAAATAACACTATGGAAGGAGAAAAGGAGGTGATGAAAAGGGGTGTGTTTTTTATTTCATCTCGTTATGGTTTCAGTTCTGTTTCAGTCTCATAATGATGAGGATTAGCAGAATACCACACAAACCACTCGAGAGGAGGAAAACGGGGTTGGGGGCTGTGAATGGCACTGATCATTTTTATTACTGAAACACCAGTAATGTAAAGATCTTAAAAGAAGGCAAACAAAAACTGGAATAAATCATCACAAATACCTGGCCAACGAAAATAGGTGGTGACTTTGGAAAATAAGGCACTTCTACATTGGCATATTTGAGGTTAGCAATCTTTAAAGAACAGTTTGTGACCCATAGGAAAACAATACATGGTTGAAAATGCTGGGGGGAAGAATTAGGAATAATAAAAGGAAACATTTCTTCACGCAACGTGTGATTGGTGTTTGGAATATGCTGCCACAGGAGGTGGTGATGGCACTAACCTGGATAGCTTTAAAAGGGGCTTGGACAGATTTATGGAGAAGTCTATCTATGGCTACCAATCTTGATCCTCCTTGATCTGAAATTGCAAATGCCTTAGTAGACCAGGTGCTTGGGAGCAGCAGCAGCAGCAGGCCATTGCTTTCACATCCTGCATGTGAGCTTCCAAAGGTATCTGGTGGGCCACTGTGAGTAACAGAGTGCTGGACTAGATGGACTCTGGTCTGATCCAGCAGGCTCTTTCTTATGTTCTTCTTATGTTCTTATATTTGAGGTTAAACAGTAATTTCACCATCAAATTAACTGGGGGCTAACTAAGGTTTGTTTATTTGGTCTTCTCTAATTCAGGGCTTTAGGAATACATGTGGTTTGGCTCACTGATTTGAATCATCTGCAGATATGACTGAACCAGCATCACTTGCATTACATCTACTGTCTATTTGTGACATGGTGATCTGGAGTTCCTAGTCTGGTTTGTGAGGAGTAGGAGCATGGGAGGATGAGAAACTCATTTGCTTCCTTTTCACACTATTACCTTTGGAGTCTGCCACGGACCGATTTCATTTTCTGTAAGGTGTTCCCATATAGGGCTGCTACTGTACTTGGGCAGGGAATAAAATAAACTGGAAACAGTCCTTTATGAATGGAAAACAACAACCGGTAATAAATAAAGCTACTAAATTACTGTTGCTGATAACAAGGGGATGTTTCTGTATAATCTCCTGACCACCTACAGCTCACAAAATATAATGGAAATCATAAAGTCTTTAGCTGGTTTTATGCTCCCTCCACCCCCACCCCTGTACTTCAATTTCTGATGTTCTATAATAGATTTACAAACAGAATAAAGTGAGTTGGAGGGAGCGGGAGAGGAGGAGAGGGATCTTCCCTTATAGAAATAGCATCAAAATTCTCCTCAGCTTTCCAGCCGCTGACTGTTCCTGAAGCCTTCAGTGAAATGCAATTAGTATCTTTTACCGCCTGCCTTCTGGGGATAGCAGCATTATCATATTCTTGCAGTTTCACCTTGACATGCAGATCACAAGGCAGGGAACAGGACTGCATCTCGAGATGGCCCCCAGATTGTGGCACTCTCTACTGATGGCAGCTCAGTGATAGGAGAAAGGAAAAAAAGGAGAAATAAAGAGAGACAAACAGCAAGTTTCCAGCTTTAGCAAAATTGGGTTTTGAAAATCAAAAGAAACAAGTCTCCATAACGCATAAATTCTGCTCATCAGCCCTGAGGAAGTTAAACATAGACCCCCAAAAGAACAGGAATGTAAAATGTAAAAAGAAAAGAAAAAAGAATCTTTCTCCCTGCCTCCAAAATCTATAGAGGAAGTAAGGATCAGGCAGTATTTCTATACAGCTAATTCTGCTTAGCAGCATATTTCTACTCCACGTCAATTGGCTCCCAGATCATTTATTCTCCCTGAAAAAAAGATGAATTTTATATCCTTTCAAAAGAGATGATCACAGAGGCACGTTTGGCAGCACTTTGGCGGCTCTAATAGGGTCAGCTCCGCTAAATGTTGAGCCATCCACTGTGTAGTATTTGCAGGAACAGAAATCTTGCCTTTGATTCTTTTTTTTATTGTACTAAGCTCCAGGGCTTGCATAGCCCAAAAGAACATCTCACCAAGAACTGCCAAAAAATAATACTTTGAAGGAATATGTGAGCATGTGCGCGTATGTGTGCTTGTGCATATGTCTAAGTGTTTCTCCCCAACAATGCATTCTAGCATTTTATTCCTGTGGTTCAAGGGCAAAGGTAGATAGAATTGGGTACAAAGGCCATTATGCTTTGTGCAATTATGTTGCACAGTTCTGAAAGCCACATACAGTGACGAGAGAATATCATTGGTGCTAAGGATCTGCACATCCAAGAAAACCATTCCCTCTGGTGCTATGCCACAAGTTTGAATACCTGAAACGCAAAAGAAGCTAAAAATAAATCAAGGAAAAAATACAGTCAATCCCTCATCACTTCTGGTATTTAGGTTCTAGGAATGTTTCCAGTGCAAGAACTGAAAATTTGCTCTCATATCTCCAGGGCTAAAGGGAAGCACATAAGAAATATATCTTCAAACCCACAACCTAATGGCAAGATGGTTACCAGGAATACACATGCTACTGAAAGGGACCACTACCTACTGCAGCTATTATGACTGATTGACACTACAAACCATGAGGAAAGATTTTGACTTTGAGAAAGCCCACTTATCATACCTGAACAGCTAGCAGACTTGACAGGTCACTTCAGAATTCATCTCTACAGTTCAGTATAGCCAATGACAGAACTTACCTTCAGATTAAAAAGCAAACACTCCACCGAGAACATAGTTTAGCCAACCAGAGAGAGAGAGAGAGAGAGAGAGAGAGAGAGAGAGAGAGAGAGAGAGAGAGAGAGAGAGCATTTATGCATGCACTACTTACCCTGCGGCTGTTTGCTTCACAGTGAATTTTTCCCAATTTTTGGTTTACATAGGGATTCTCTTCCTGTGAAGTGTTCCTAACTGAACTGATCTGCCATTTTGCCTGCCTGCTGCTTCCTTGTTCTTTTCATGCAACCTCCATTTGCCTGCCCCCCTTTTTTGGTGACAACTTTGGTCCAGAGGTACTTTGCTAGACCCTGTCAATTTCATGTCAGTTCAACATTAATTTTTTTAAAAAGCCCTTCTGATTGTTCTGAAATGGTGGGCCAGACAGTGGGAAGAACTGCTATGATGGGGGCAGGGGGAGTGAGAAAACCCAAAGAAAGCCTAATGCACATGGATCCCCTTTGCTTTTCCTTCTAAGGGGGAAAAACGTTGCACTTAAACAGGTCGCAGAAACTGTGAGAATTCTCTGATTTGAGGGCAGGTGACTGCTGAAGATGGCAAAATGTGTGCATAACCAAAAATCAAACCCAAAAGGAATATATGCTCAATGCAAAGGAGGCCACTTGAGCTAAAAGCCCAGAGACAGAAACTCAACTGCCTATTTTAACGTACAATTGAACTGAAAGCATTTAATTTCAGAAGAAGAGTTTTGGCAAAATGCACACTAGTAACAGTGTATTGTGGAGCTGATTATAATCTCAGTCAGAGTAGGAACTCCCTTGAGTTTTGCATCAATGGAAGTCCCACAGGAGAGAAGAATGATCTGCTTTCTCAGATGATGTTGCTGTACAGTTGTCTGTGAATGAGCTGAGAAAAAGGCTTGATTGCAGATTGGGTATCTGGAATAGATGTCACTGCGGACAGAGAAACAGCAAAAGATCCCACTGTTCCCCCCCCCTTCAAAATGCACTTCAGCCCATTTTCTCACTTTGCTATTAAGTCTGGTTTACTGAATTCTACACGCTAATGAACTCCTACCCATGAGAAGCTAATAGGAACTTGCTCACATTCAAATCCCTCTGCCCCTGAGAACTAGGAGATAAGAAACGCTAATGAAGGGGGAAACCTCAAAACGTGTTTGATCTGAAACGTCTATGAAAAACTAGCTGCTGTGGTTGCTGATCTTATTGGAAGAACTGTTCACTTTATGAGGCATCAGCATGTATAATTCTGCTTGGGAAAGCAGAGTCAACAGCCATTCTTATGGTTTATCAACATTATCAATGAGGTTCTGTTTAGGTCTTTGCCCACCACTGATATTGTAAATGGAAAATGGAGGAATCAAAATATCTCAGAGGCCGTTTCCGCACGGCCTTTTTATGGCGCCCTGGGAACGGTAAAAACGCCGTTCCCAGGGAGCCATTCGCACAGGCAGCGCTGCTGCTAAGCAGCAGCGCCGACCTGGCGTCGCTCCCCCTCCCCCAGGGTGGCGTCAGGCCGCCCTGAAAAACAACCCTTTAAAGGGTTGTTTTTCCCGCAACAGCGTGTTCCCGGCGGCGCGGTGCGAACAGCACCGCCGGGAACACGCTGTTTCCCTTCCCCGTCCGACTCACCGTGTCCCCGTCGTTGGCCTGCTGGCCATCGAAGCCCCGCCCACGCTGTCCTCCGACCCCTGGAGGTTGGAGGGCAGCGTGGGCGGGGCTTCGACGGCCAGCAGGCCGACGACGGGGACACAGTGAGTCGGACAGGGAAGGGGGCAGAGGCGGCTCCATGCGGAGCCGCCTGCCGTCCGCCGGCCTCTCCTGAGGCCGCCCGCATGCGTGCGTGCGAACGGCCTCCGCCTCCACGCCGGCAGAATTCTTGCCGGTGTGGAGGCGCATCGACGGACATGCGGAAACGGCCAGAGTCTCCTCCAACTTTTGGGAGGAAGAATGGAGATAATGGGTTCAAGAAGTAGATATTCTTGGTGGGACATCTGAGAATCAACTTCCCTTTCCCCATGGAAGATACTGGCTAATGATTATAACTAAGGTGTATTAAACCATCTTTGTAGTTTACCGAGCCGTTTTTTCCAACTTCCGTTTACTGCTGCACTCCACTGCAGTTACCCAACCTTGTTTGTAGGGTTTAAAGGACCATCAGGACCAGCACAGGGGCCAAACTGGGGGTCAGCAGTGGCAGAAACCTTTATTGCTCGTGAGCAAATGGAAATTTCCTTATATTAGAAAAGCCATATGATTGGATACATTCTGTAGGCCTCGGGGCATCACAGTGCTATTAGAAACTCAGTGTAAAGTCAAGCCTAGATTATATTTGGATTATAGAAAAATTGCAATGCATCAAGGTTGGAAGGTAAATGGAAAAACACATTATGTTGATCACATGCAGCAGGACTGGGAGCCCTGCTAGAGCTAGGTCACAGCACTCATTGAAACATTTTGTATGATGGTTTGCTTCCACTGCGTGGAACATTTCCACTGTACCAATGTTGAGAGAAGCTTCACTAATAGTATTAATCTCAATGCTAAAGGTACAAAAATCATAAATAGAGTCCGGAAGTTCTGGTACTTGAAAACAGAATATATCAGATACTTTCTGTATGATTTCTAAGAGCTGGAACAGAACAGTTCTCAAAAGAAGTCTTCCATACCACATTATGTGTTTGAGAGAATTGATGCCTTTCTACATTCCACCCCCCCCCCCATACATGCATCACCTGGATTTGCAGGTAAGGATTCAGGAGGGGTAGGGACATCATGAGGGAGCAACTGAGTATACTAAATTCGCAGGGCCTGGGTTGCTCAGAGGACCACAGAGGTCAGGTAGTCTGACTTTCTAATGCACTGTCCTCTCAGATGACAGAAAGGAAGCAGTTGGCACAAGACCTGCTGGTTCAGGCCAGCCTCTTCAATCCTAGGGATTCGGTGACATCTGGAACACTCTCCAGGAATTCAGAAGCACATGCTTCTGAGCAGCACTGGCATAGTGGTTAACAACAGGTGCATTCTAATCTGGAGGAACCGTGTTTGATTCCCTGCTCTGCCACTTGAGCTGTGGAGGCTTATCTGGAGAATTCAGATTAGCCTGTGCACTCCCACACACGCCAGCTGGGTGACCTTGGGCTAGTCACAGTTCTTCAGAGCTCTCTCAGCCCCACCCACCTCACAGGGTGTTTGTTGTGAGGGGGGAATGGAAAGAAGATTATAAGCCCCTTTGAGTCTCCTACAGGAGAGAAAGGGGGGATAGAAATCCAAAATCCTCCTCCTCCTCCTCTCCTCCTCCAACTTGCTATGGTTTCTATTTAAGTATAAACTCAAAGTAAGAGAATCTGCATTCCTAGAAATAATTTTAGTGTGTTCCTCCCTGAGGGAAAAATCACACACTTGATTGTTTACCTGACTACTGAACACTACTGAACACTGTGAAGTTCAGAATGGGTGTGGAATAAGAGAAACCATTTTGATGGCACATCTTTTTTGTACTTCACATTTCCTTCTAGGCAGTTTGTGCAGGCTTCTAGAGATGAACAGTACATAACTCCACTTCCGCAGCTGCAATGTTGGGTAGGACAGTTTACACCTGTCTGTTTATTCAGAGACACATTTATTTCAGATGGCAGAAAGCCTCTTTAAGGGACTTGCAGTTCCCACTCTCACCTACTTTTTCTCAGTTTTGCCTTCACTACTTTCCCACAGTGTTGCACTTGGAGGGACATGGTCTCAAACCTCACACAGAGCTCCTTCACAGCTAATGTGGTGCTGCCAGCTGGAAGGAAGAAGAATTGTAGGGGCTCATTAGCTGGTGGGGCTCACAATGGAGTGACAAGAAATTGGAAGAGCAGAATTTCACAGTTATCTATGCAAAACAACAGAGTGGTCACACCATGTGACATCTTCTTACAGGAAAAGAGTAAAGACACTTGCAGGAGGAAACCGCACGACAGGTACAAAACCCCATAGCACAGATCATGTGGAACACTGATACTGGAGCTGAATTATTTGTCTTCCGGAGCATTTAGCCAAACAAAGGTGAAATTTCATAAAGACAGACACTGGCAGACATCATTTTTTAAATGGTTGGGGAAGGAAAAACTGAAGATGAATAGTTAAACTTACTGCAGAAGTCAGTGGTGCTTCACAGTCTCAAAGAAATGGAAAAGTCATTAGATTTGTTTAGTATTTTCAGCTAGCAAGATAAATATTTTGGATCCTGGACTCCTTCCATTCTTACTTCACTCGCATGGTACATTATACATGCCATCTTCTTTGCATCTTTTATATGCACAGTGCAATCTTGTGCCACAATAAACCACTTGGACTTTAGAATGTTTAACAAACCATTTTTTATTGTGCCTTTACCCTGGATCCATGCCTGAAACTCCTTCACACCCATCAAAAACAGAATCTAAGGTCTCATTGGTTTAAGTCTGAAGATTTCCTGCATTTTAGAGGTGAATTCTTGATAAAGTAGAAAAATGTGCGGGTCCTATCATAACCCCTTCCTATTATGAATGATCAATTTGATCTCATTACAGTAGTATTATTTGATGATGACTGAACAATTGTGGCAGTGGTAATGTGCGAGAGCACAGACATACCTTTTATATTTCATTACATACAAGATAACAGAGCTGACATGAAAAGGAACGCAACTTAGGAGTTCCTTAGAGAGGCTCACACAAAGAAAAAAAGCAAACAGAAGTTAAATGAGAAACACTTCATTATTTCTCTATATGTAGTACTTGTGTGTGCATATGCTTTTCACTGTCTTTCTGTATTACCTTCCACAGGGGGATTGCAAAGTGCTTTACAAACAGTAGTTAAGTCTCACAATGACCCTTGAGGCAGATTTAACAAGAAGAGCCGCTGCACACAGCAAACTGTTCTTATTGCTTTGATTACATGTTGAATTTTACTGGATTGCAACTATCTTTCAGTATTTTGTGCATTACACAGTTGGTCCTGGAACAGACTGTATAGTGGCACCTGGCCCAAAGCTCATATAAAATGATAGACTAGAATGGTGATCAGAGGGCTGGCTCTGAACTAGCCCCTAGGAAAGTTTTACATTTGCTGTACCTCTCCCTATACCTAGCCCTTTTTTTGGGAACGAGAAATCTGAACAAGCAACCCTTCTGACCCCTTATCAGGTGAATGCTGTGACAGTTGCCATCTGAAAACTTCCTCTGAAAACTGATGTGCACGCATGCAAAATAGAAAAATAACTTCAGATAAGGCAAAGTTAATTCAGAATAAAGTTATAGGCATTGTCCAAGCAAAACTGCCAAACCTTTTGTTTGTAAGAAGTTCAGGATCCTCCCCCCCCCACCGCCTCCAAACCAAACAAATGCAGATAAATCCTGCCACTCATTTCTGTTATGATCAAAATAACCATCTCTTTAGATAAGTCCCAGCAGCAACAATAGCCAGAGAAAATTTATTCTGAAAGATCACTCATTTTCTCTGTCTATCCTGCTCTTTATAAACTAGTCATGTTTTATTCCTTTTATGAACACAGAAATTGTCATACTGGGTTAGGTGGGTAAAAAAAAGAGAGAAGTGATTCCAGTTCATGCTGGCTGTTTCCAAAGCCCTTCCCCCTTCTCTCCCCCCCAAACAGGTGTTTCTCTCTTAATAAGTGCCCATTTGTGTCATCCAACCCCTAATTAAGCATCTGTTCTCCAAGAGGCTGACAAGTTCTTTTGCTGATAATCCCAAATGGTTTGGCAGCATTATTTATAATACAGCCATGACAAAGACTCTCTCTATTTCAACTCACTTCCCTGAGAGAGTAAGATGTAACTATTTCATTGTTATGATGATACGGCAAATGTAAAACGTAACTGAAATCCAGGTAGAATATATGAAACTCAACACTGTCCAAAACAAAGTGCATGAAGTCACACTAAGAAACAAGCGAAGTTGTTACTTTGGCATAAAAAACTGTGGGACAGTATTTGTTAAAGACACTTTATAGCAGCTTTGCACAAACTATTATTAGAGCTGTCAACTGCCTAAAATATTTTTGGTCCATTAGCTATCTTACTGTTAACCGAATGATTAATTAACTAATCAAAATAAACACTTCAGTACGAGTAATAATTTTGGGTTAGCTAATAAAGATAACAGTTCACACTTCATCACAACACAAGTGTGGGTTTTCATTTTTAAAAAATTACTTTAACAGTATTGCCTGAATAAAGATATCTACGTGGTCCATTTATCTTAAGTGCTGCCATCAGCATGGAACAGGCTTTTGCAGCGAGTTACTAGTTTTGAACAGCTTCTTTTTGTTTGCCATATATTACTAATGAAAAAAAATCAAATATCAATTATAAATATGAATGAATTGGGTTTTTTTGCCTGAGCAAAATAAATGCCAGAGTCCAGACTGCAAGGTACAAATTGGACAGCCACAATCATCTGAAAGATTCTATACATTATATTTGATTTATCTGATTTAGCCATGGAAATTCAAGTGACAGATAAAGTATAGTTCATGGCAGTGGTGGGATTCAAATGATTTAACAACCGGTTCCGCTGGTGGGATTCAAATAATTTAACAACTGGTTGTATACAAGTACCATTTTAACAACCGGTTCTGCCGAAGTGGTGCGAACCTGCTGAATCCCACCACTGGTTCATGGGCTTTATGCTGCCACATTTATATTCAGCCCATATGGAAAAATATGTAGGGACCCTGAGAAGATTCCATGCCACCAAAGATGAGATAGAGGAGCAAACAGAGTCATGGTGCTGGCTTCTAGACAGTTCTATGAAAAGGTGAAAGTCTGACCTATGTTGAATGGGTACGCAGGCATGCATAGAGAAAGGAAATTGACAACAGTTAAAAATATGGTGTCAGGCTGTCAATGCAGAACAGCCACTAAAAAGTGCAAAATGTGTGGAATAAAATCCGGAAGACTAGGATGGTGACTGCTAGGGTCACCAGGCAGGTGTCAGGCAATCCTGGGAGCTTTGGGGGATATGACATGGAGAGGGAGAGCATCATACGGTCACTTCCAGGTGAAGACTTAGAAGTGGTATCACTGGGTTCAGAAACGTTCTGGGAATTCCGCTGATCTTTATTGGTAAAGACTGCAGAGATATCATATGGCACTACATGGTAAAGATCATAGAAGCGGGTGGAATTCCTGGACTTTTACCAGCACTGCCAGCAAGGCCTCTGTCTCACTGCTGCCTGCTGGTTGCTGAGAGGTAGGCTCATTGGCCAGATGGCTGATGTTTTCTCTGCTTGTCCTATGCTACTGCAGATGTACAGTGTAGCACTCAACTACTTCCTGGTTTCTCCAGCTACCACAGCATTACTCTTCCTGGTAAATCAAGCTTTCCATGACCACTCCCACTGCTAATCTGCCACACAACCTTAAAAAAATTCTGCAAAAGTTTCAAAAGAAATAAACTGAAAACTAAAAAGAAAAAGAAACTGGCACTGCAAAAACAAACTCTCAGGTGCTGGTGCATGGGACCTTCACCAGGGAAAACTGAGTCATGAAATTAGACTATTCCTTGCTCTTGTTGCTGTCTGTAAAATGGGGAAAATGGCCTACTTTAAGATGCTGGCTGTGAAAATAGAAAGCATGTGAATTAAGTGCAGTAACAATATACTGTGTGTCAGACAATTTGGCCACAACTGGAACAGCTGGGGGAATAAAATTCCACCAAGAAGTTTTTGTAGTGCAGTTTATCATAGTAGAATATTCTCTCACACTTTGTTCATTCTTTTATCTTTGTATTCCTTCCAAGTCTCCTTGCTTGACTGCTGATTACAACACCCACCACCAACCTGCATCAACTCAAACTTTCATGTTCTTCCATCTTGCTTCTGGGAAGAAGCAGCTCTATGTATCTCCCATGAGGCATTGAAGATTCAATTCTAGGACTGTTACAAGCCATTGGAGGCCAAGGCCAAGGCCCAGTCACTGAAAGCACAGCCTTCCCTGATACAGTCTAAACAGCTGACATCCTGGGATGCCAGCTGTAACGTATACAAGCACTTAGGCTTATACACTCGATGGAATGTTCAGAGCTCATAGTGTTATTTTAGAATTCCATGGGATTGGCTGTGAGTGCTGCACAGCATTATAAAGCCTAAGGACAGGGAGGTCTTGGGGGGAAAAGGAGTTCTGTTGTGAGAGTCAGAGCAGTGGCGGAGCTACAAGGGGAAGGGGGGTGCGCCGTGCACCGGGTGAACACCTGGGGGGCACAGAAAATTGCCCCCAGGCCCTTCCCCCTTTTCCCCACCCCCCCTGCAATGCCCCCTGGTGCCCCCCTTCCCACACTTACCTTAGTTCCTTTCCTTTTTCTAGAACTTTTTCAGGCTGCAAAAGGCCTGTTCGCAGTTAAAACAGCTTGAGGAACTACAGTTCCCAGGAGACCTTAGGGCTCACAAGGTCTCCTGGGAAGTATAGTTCCCATCAGACCATTTTTACTGTGAACAGACCTTTTGCAGCCTGAAAAAGTTCTAGAAAAAGGAAAGGAACTAAGGTAAGTGTGGGAAGGGGGGGAAGGGGGGGGAAGGGGGGCACCACAGGGCCCCAGGAAATATAGAATGTGCACCGGGTCCAGTTTGGCCCAGCTATGCCTCTGAGTCAGAGTGAATGGTAGTTCTGAGATAACTCTGTTCTTTGGAAGTGGAGGGCCAGTGGGCTGTGCTTCTCTGAATTAAGTGCCAGGTAGGACAGAGTTCAGTAAAGGAATCTTTACCAGAGTCACAGTAACACAGATTAACCACACTGGTGGCTTGGTTATTTTTTCTCTCTGAGGAGAACCCATTCATATATGAAGCAGTGAAACTTTTGAGGGAAGGCAAGTTATAGAGAAAGGATTGGAACTTCCTCAAGGAGAGAAGGCTTGTTCTATGATTAGCAACATGTGAGACAGACATTCTAAGGGAGAGTTTGTCTTAGTGTCCAAATAATTTTGTGTATGTAGTACTTAGGTGAGGGTAAAAAGTAAGTTTTTTTAGAACAAGGGCTAGATAGCAAAACAGAACTCTGTAACAACAACATTGAAGTAACAGATTCATTTTGTTTAGTGTCAAAGTGACAGCATCATCAGGAAAGCACAAAGATAGTGTCCTGTCTGTAATTTGCATCAACTGGAAAAGTCATTAAACAAAATCTTGTACACAGTATCCTCTCTAAAACCAGCTTCCTTCTCTCTCTCTCTCTCTCTCTCTCTCTCTCTCTCTCTCTCTCTCTCTCTCTCTCTCTCTCTCTCTCTCTCTTAAACTTGTTCCTGTAAGTTAAATCTTTCAATTTCTGGTTTCAACTTTACAAGCCTCTGGTGACATTTCTTTATTTAGTTCATGACAGAAAGACAACAGGTTATTTTAGTTTTCTTTCAGAGATACTGCCCTGCCTAACAGACAAGTGCCCCAGAAGAGCAGCTAAAGACTATTTAGTTGGCTTCTTAGAAGTAATATATGTGGGAAAACTGAAAGAGAAATATGAATTCTTCAGCATCCTCTCCACATAGCTAAAATGTTGGAGGGAAACATTTCCCTCAGGGCACAGACAGATGCTTGTTTTTGTGAGAGGCCTACCACCTCTCTATCTCGCTTAGGAGACTAGGGGGTGCCTCGTCTGTGCTGCAGTTCAGGAAGATTAAAAATTGCATTAAAATATGCTGATCAAGATACACACTCCATGTCAACAATCCCTGGAGGATTCATAGTACAAGCAGTAGAAGCAATATATCAAGATAAAGGGAAGTTTACAAAGGAGAGTGACTTTAGAGAAATATCAGAACAGAGCAAAGGTAACTAAATTAATGTCTGCCTGTCTGCCACATATCCAACCCAACATGCAAATAAATAAATAAAAGCTCCCGAGACCAGAGCTAGCTATTTTTTCCTTTTCCTTTCCTTGTTTGCCATTCCTTATATCTTTCCTTTCTCTGACACAATTGCACCTGCAATCTTTGAACATACATTCTCAGAAACTTCTTGAGCTTATTTCCCTATATGTGAATTTTTAAAAGAGATGAACCCACATTCCCTGGTTGTTTTCCTTATTCATATTCAGGTTCCGAATCCTGAAAAATTGCTAGGCAAGATCTTATATACTTTAACTTGTCAGGATCAAGCATTTCAGCTTGTCCCCCATATCATGAAACTAAATTTCCTAAATCAATCACATTAGCTCAAATCAGAAACTCCTGATAAAAACGGAGGGGCTTAGGGAGGAATTCTATGATGTTCACACACTATGATGTTCACACCATTTTAATTGTGAAAAATTCAAAGCAGGTACTAAACAGGCCACTGGAGCAGGGCCCACTGTGTTAATCAAAAAGCAAGGACTTCAGGCAGTAGATAATGAGTTCAAAAATCTCTTAATTTAGCACAGAACTGACTAAATGGAATTGATTTTCTAAAAACATCTAAATCGTAGAGCAGGCATGCTATATGATCTAGGCAACTTTTTCCAAGCAAAAGACTAGAACAATATTTCACTTTTTATATGCCTGTATCAAATATACTGGCATCGAAGATAATCTGGAAACTTGTGGTTCCCCTGGCAGGTATCATGAAGCTGATTCGTCAGACCAGGTTTATGGTTAGTGAGAAGATAGTTAACCCTGTCAGATGGCTGAAAATGAAAGCTTATTTTGAGGACTGGACTATTATTCTGCAAGAGAGAGAGTTTGGTGGGAGTCAAGGCTACTCTTAAACAGATCTGTGTTTTGGCATTTCCACTCAACAGCACTACAGGAAAAAAAATTACTGCTCCCAACTGTGCTCTTGGACTAGCTGAGCTGCCTTTGGTAGAGTGGAACCTGCCAGCTTCTCAAAGGAACTAGAAGGAAAGAGGGAAGAAAAGGAAGACAGTCCAAGAGCTAACAAGGCATCTCTGTATTGTGATATATTTTAAATGGGGAAAGATGGTAAATGCAAAAGGATTTACAGAGTTTCTCTCTTCATGTACAAAAGCCCTTCTGGAAGCAATTGCTTGCACTCTTCTATGCATGGCACAGCTCCTTGGGAAATGAAAAGACTTAACAAAAAGAGAGGGGGGGTATAAAGAGAGGGAGGGTGAGAGAGAAAGGCAAGCACGGAGCTTCATGAATTCACACTGGCACTCCAGAGGCTTAGAGAGAAGCAATACAACATAAGCCACCATTGTCAGCAGCAGCTTCACTCTTATCCAAGCAATACAAGGAAGCCCCCATATAGTACTTGGGGAGGGGCGAGGGGAGAGACCCACTATTATAATTGGCTATACTGAACTAAGGAGGGAGAAAGAAGAACTAAAGAAAATGAAAAGATTGCCGGGGGGGGGACTAACCCCCCCTCCTCAAATCAATGGGGAAAACTACAATCCAAGGCATGCAGTGTGAAACCAACCCTTGTACAACATTGTCTGGGCAAATTGATGGACTTGCATTATTCCTCACTTGCATTAAGTAGCTTTGTAGCGTTAGCCCTGTTCTTGAAAGATAACTTCACCTTTCACCCTTTAAGCTCTGAGACACTCCTAAAAGTACTAGTACATTATTAGAATAGGCAAGAGCCATGGTAATTCCAAAGTCCTCTGCTTTTCCTCCCTCCTTGCCACCATTGTATGTTTCCCGCCCCCCGCCCCACTTTTTTCCATAAAGCACTGCTGTATTAGAAAGAGAATATAACTGGGAAATATCAGATATCTTTTCAGCATCAAAACTGCAACAGGCTTCAATGTAGGCCACCACTCTGATCTCCCAGCCTTTGTCCTTGTACCTCTCCATGCCAACCTTGCTTCCCCTCAAAAAAATGTAATATGTAATGTAATATGCTGAGAAGCTGGCAGGTTCCACTCTACCAAAGGCAGCTCAGCTAGTCCAAGAGCACAGTTGGGAGAAGTAATTTTTTTCCCTGTAGTGCTGTTGAGTGGAAATGCCAAAACACAGGCCTGTTTATGGTGACCAGACATCCCGCTTTTGGCGGGACAGTCCCGCCTTATAACAATTTGTCCCACGTGACAGGGCGGGAAACGGGAGCGCCCCAGAAGGCAGTGTGCTCCTGCGGCTGCGCGCGCATGCGCACGTGGTCGCCTGCCCACCCGGGTCTTGGTTTACAAAGGTGACAATCTGGTTACCTTAAGAGTAGCCTTGACTCCCACCAAACTCTCTCTCTTGCAGAATAATAGTCCAGTCCTCAAAATAAGCTTTCATTTTCAGCCATCTGACAGGGTTAACTATCTTCTCATCATTCCACTTGCCTCATTTGGGTGAGAAAAGATATATTATAATGAAATCAGTTTGGGAGAAGAGGGAAGCACTCTTCAAGATCTTGTTTACATATGCTGTTACTAGAGAACTACCTCTTCCCTTGGACTTTTTTTAATAGTGAAAAAAGAAATTCAAGGCCATGGGGAGACCTAACAGAACCTTTCAATTTCCAAGGGAGGAAAAGAGTCTCTGAACAGTGAAGGTGAGAAGTCTTGTTTTGCCTCATTTTTGAGAATATCTGATGGTTTCACAGGCCACAAATATTCATCCAAAGTTACCATCTCCCCTGCAGTGACTCCCTCATCTGGTCAGATGTACATTATTTATCATATCATACAGTCCTATCACGTTATAATTTTCCTCACATATTCCAGCAGCAGCCAATGTCACAGAGGAGGAAAACTTCCAGTATTGCTTCTACACAGGGGCAATTCCCTGCCAGGCAGCAACTGCAGATAACTAATTTTTCAAGTTCCGCAGGTGCCAAATTTGAATTGGGACTGGTCAACTGGGACAGAGAGAGTCCCACCCCACAGTGGGGTGAATAATGGCATGGAAGCCATGTTAAGTCAGGAAAATGGTGCACAGGATGGCTGAAGACCCTACCCCTTCATACTAAGGTCCCAATACAACTCAGACCCCTTGCAGCACCTGAAAAAAATGGTTCCCTGAAGTGAAGCTGCCCTCTGGCTGTTGGAAAAGTGAATTGGATGAGTGAACCTGTTGGGGGGATAGTTATCTAAGTGATTGAGATTCATTCCTACCTCATTGTAACTGCTTAAAATAACAAATCAATGCTGCTACAAGATATATGTGACCAGCCTGGTAAATGTAACCATTGCCATCTGGATAAGTCTTTCCTTAATATTTACTTTATGCCTTCACATGCTCTGTAGATAACTAGGCTTCCCCTGACATCCTGGTCCCATGAGAAAAAGAGTTGCATCTGTTATCTTGTGGGTGCAGGAAGCCATGGGGGGGAGGGGGGTTCTCTCCTACTATCTGGTGCTGACTTTGGGGCACCTCAGCTTCAGGGACTGTTTTTCACAACCAGGGGCATAGGGGGAGAAAATGGCACCCAGGGCAAAATGGCACCCGGGCGCCACCCCCCACAGCTCTGCCCCCTGCCTGCCCATGTACCTTTTTCTGCCAGCTGAAAATAGCTTTCTGCTGGCTGAAAACGGGCCAGGCTGGTGGGGCGGGGCCAGGCCTTGTGAGGCAGGGTGGGGCGAGGGGAGAAGGGGGCGGGAGGATTTTCCACCCCCACCAGCGCATGTCCTGTGCACCCCAGTCTCCTTATAGCTACACCTCTGTTCACAACCTCTTGGGAAAGCGGGAGGGCGGACTTGCAGCAGGGATAAGGGGATGGCAAATGCCAGGTTTGTCAGAACTGGCTTTGCCAAGCTTTGGTGCTTCGATGCCTCATCAATAAATGCTACTGATCAATACCCGAGAGTCCGTTTATTGGCTCAAGGTTCGGGACCTAACAGGCCACATTTGAATTAAAAGATAATGCCTAGTTTGGCCCCTAGAAGTTACTGCAGAGATGGACGACAGGGATTCAGTTTTGTGCAAGCACTTAAATAGCGCATATAACCTCTCCAGTTTTTCAAGTTCCACGTAATTTTTCCTTATCATCATCATCATCATCATCATCATCATCATCATCATCATCATCATCATCATCATCATCATCATCATCATCATCATCATCAACAACAACAACAACAACAACAACAACAACAACAACAACAACATCAACAACAAACTAGTTACTGTGTGCCCCCCCTCCCCCAGCATTAATAGTGATATACTTTTGCTTCTTAAGTATTTCTGGGCAGGAAATACCTTAACATACATTTGTAAAGCGTTATGCAAATTGTCCAGTAAGCGTTTGCCAGTTTTTTGTATTTCAAACAAGAAAGTACACAGCTGAATAAGTGGTTAGAGATGCAAACTAAATTGATGTGACACAGGTAAAAAAGCTGCGAACAGGAAGTAACATGAGCCCTCCAGAGTCACCAGCTGTAAATAGTCAAGATGGCATTTGCGGTAGCAAGCCAGCTGTGAAAACCAGAGAAGCAAGACAGGCATTTTCTAGCAGAAGGTGGTTAAGGCTGTATCTGAAACCATGGGAATAAACCCCGCAGAATAAAATGGAACTTATTTATGAATAAACATGCATAAGATTGTAGTGGAAATATTAGAGAATGGTTTTTTGGCTGGCAATGCTCTTGAAAATAGAGAAGGGCACAAGCTTCTTAAGTCAAAGTACGTTAATGCTGATGACATCTGACAGGCTGTGCACTGTTAGGTCATTAATGCTTCCTATGTGTGAAGCACATCATCACTTGCAGTTTCTCCTACCCACCCCCCCACCCCCCATCTTTGTTCCTGTGCAATCAGGAAGTGCCCTGCAAATGAAAAATGAATGCAACTTCCATGGTCCAGTGTGAGAATATATAGGTGTGAATTTGTTCCTGCCTTTTCTTTTAGCTATCAATATGAGCACCGTATGCCAGGATAGGAATACTATGGCGCAAGTTTGACAAGTCCCCAAATGTATCTATTTTAGTTGGATGCTTTTCTTTGGATGATATGGAGAGATGACAGTTCTTATGAAGTCACATGTGAATTAATCCAGGCAACTTGGTAGCTATTGACAGATGCTCTTCAGAGCACACTGAGACTCCAAAGAAGTCAGTGCCATCTCAATAAGTCCATTTTTTCATTTTAACAATTTGCCTTGATATTTGAGGTGGTAGTGGAGGGTGGATGCGGTAATGAAGCAGTATGTTATCATTCAAAAACGGCACAGGATTTTTTCCACAGTCCACCCATTCAAACTGTTTCAGTGCAGATGAACAGTGCGTTCAATGCTCAGCCCCCAGGATTGCTAACTGTGAATGGAACTCATCAACCTCGTGAGTGACTGAGCGTCCCACCTGACATGTTGAGGGCTTTTACGTTCAACTGACATTGGGAGGGGCTGAAACCAGAAGCTGCTCAGTGGTAACTCAGCACTGCATGTTTACTCATAATGGTCAATTCCCTGCTATTCTACCTACCACAGAACTGTGACATCCAAAAACAGTGTCTGAGGCTCTTTGAGGGATATATAATTCCCTTCCCCATATTATATGTCAATTCATCTTGGTCACTATGATGAACATTATCTCCTGGAAGAGAGTTCTACCGCTTCCATGAGGATTTTTCTGCATCTGTTAGTGGCATCAATACCATAAGCCACACTATCTGTCTGTCTTTAGGGGATTGGTGGGCACTGTGCTTCATGGCTTTGCTTCTGCTTTAAAAGTAGTTCCAGAAAGTGACTCTAACTCTGTTTCCTGGTAGCCATCCTCTGAAATTTCATTTTGTCTCCTATGCTTGTAGATATCAGAATGGCTAAAGTCATCAGAGGATTTGGACTGTTGCAGAACCCAAATCTTTTTTTTTTATTTGAGTCAGATGGGAGCAGTGGACATGCTAAATGGAGGTTGTGATAGGTTAGATAAGAGTGAAGTTCAGTCCAGACAAAAAAAAGGTACCGTTAGCTGGGATAAGGTATTTCCACCAGTATGTGGCCATGCTGCCCCTTCTAAGAGGACTGGTGTTGCATACCACCAAGCTCCTTTCCTCTGCCCACTAGTGACTGAGCTCTGAATACATTCTCCGCTGCAGTCTCTTTAAGTACTTTCAACTTTTGTTGGAGGACTTGAAGATAGTTCACAACATCCTGGCTCTCAACTTGCTCTTGCCAGTCTAAGCTTCTTTCAAAATGTCCAAAGGACCTCTCGGTTGTCTGCCAAGGAGTAGTTCAAATGGGCTATATTCGGAGTTCTCTTGGGGTACTTCTCTGATCATTGGGGTGATTGTAAGCATAGCTCTTTAGCATATGATTTAGACACCATTAAACTTCTCAGTGGTCTTGAAGACATGAAGGCTGCTCTGAAATCTGTGATGACGTCATCTGGGAACCCCAGTCTAGCAAATACAGTCAGTAATTCACTGGCAACAGTCTTGGTTTCCACATCCTTGAGTGGAAAAGCTTCAGGATATATAGGGGTGTAGTTCACCTCAATTAAAATGTAACAATTTCCATGTCTGGTAACTTGAGAAATAGGACCAAGAATGTCCACACCAATTTTGGAGAATGCTTACGTAACTACAGGGATGGACTGAAGCAATCCTTCTGTCTTATCTTGGGCTTTTCCCACAAGCTGGCAAACTTCACAGGACTGACAAAAAAACAGCTTGCATTTCTCTAAGATCAAGTCTGCAACTTAGGGGTGCTTTGAGATTCAATCTAATATTTAGAAGCCCAAATGACTTCTGTTGTTCAGACAGCCTGTTGTGACCTTTACAGTGGAACCTCGGTTTTCGTCGTCAATTTATCCGGGGAATCTTGGCGAAAACCAAAACTGACGAAAACCGAGGCTCCCATTGACAAGAATTGGAGCAGCACGGGGTCACCGGTTTTTGCTGCAATTTTAGCACACGTGTGCTGGCGAAAATCAACAAAAAGTGAAGCAGACAACGAAAACCAAGGTAAGATTTTCGCTGAAAGAATCGGTGAAAACCGAATCCAACGAAATCCGAAGGCGACGAAAACCGAGGTTCCACTGTAATTGGCTCACCAGATGACCCTTTCTTGTAAGTTACCTGGCTACATTTTTTCATGAGCTAGTCATATCAATTACTGATTAAGGTATTTACTCTAGATGAACACACATACAAATTGGACAGACGTCAGAGTTGTCTATTGTGACTGGCAACAATTCTCTTAAGTAGAGGTCCTTCATATCAAGTAGTACCGTGGTGGCGAACCTTTGGCACTCCAGATGTTATGGACTACAATTCCCATCAGCCCCTGCCAATTGGCCATGCTGGCAGGGGCTGATGGGAATTGTAGTCCATAACATATGGAGTGCAAAAGGTTCGCCACCACTGAAGTAGTATCTAAATCTTTTAACAAGGGATGCTTGAATGCCCACTGGCTTAACTCATGTTCTGTTGATCAGTTGTGAGTAGGGAGCCAATCTTTCATCTATTAGTTTGTTCATTCATTAATAGTTTGGATCTGTTTTTCCAGTATTCAAACAGTGCAATTAGCAGTGTTTCACACTTGTATATTCTGTCACATCTGATGAAAAGTCCAGTTCCCCCTTTCACCTGATGTTTTATCAGAACATGCTAGTAAGCAGTGGCACCCAATAATTTAAATAAAATGGCCAGATCAGTCAGCCAATTATTACAGATAAACACTGTATTTTATAAAAAGCCTTTCCATTTGGTATTAAGTCTTTGCTATTGGGCTTTTTTTCTGCATACACAGTTTTACAACCTTATAGTTTTCTCTCACACATCATTTAATTAACTGACCATAAACCTGGATAAAATTGAATTCACTTACTGTATAGATGCAAAGGTCCCTTCATGGCAACGAAAGATCACTGCATTAAGGAAATGAAACTCCACCAACAAACTACTGCCATAGCATTTCATCCCTCCTCCACCCCTCCATGCTGCCCTCCGCCCTTCTTCCTGAGCGGATAGAACAAACCACCTTCTTTTCAAGGCAATTCTGATTGTTTCCCACCATCCTGCTTCTGGGATGGGAATTGGGATCGGGGAATGGGGGGTGAAAGGCTGAAGGTCTGTTAAGGAGAGTGGTTCCATGGCGACTGCCCCTCTGCCCTTGCATGCTAATTGCACCAGGCTCCGGCCATAGTTGTGGTGTGGGGTGCAGGTGGCAAAGGGAAGCAAAGCTGGAGCTGGCAATCCTTGGGGAAGAAATCAGTGAAAGAGGCTGCTTAGCCACTGGCATTACTGGGAATTTAAAGATCTTAAGTTTCCAGGAGGCAACCCATTGACCCTGCCCCTTCACTTCCTTTTGTCTTTCACCCATATTTATAGCTTTGGTGCTTTTGCTAATTAGAAGGGTAATGACAATTCCGCTGTTTTACATATGCATCCTCCTGTCCCCCGTCCCCCCCAATGCAAGCAGAAGCTTGAAACATTAAGCAATGTTAGAACATCGGCAGCCGCAGTTCTCTGCCAATTGCAGAAGACATTTTTTATTTATTACCCCTGATGCAATGATGACGTCGGCAGACGTCCTTTTCCCCTGTCCCAGTCACTGACAAAAGTGACTTTGAGCAACTTTCCTCATTTAATTGCATTCCACCGGGCTGCTTCGAATAGAAAACGTGCTCCATTGTGGGAGACCAGAACCCTGTGCTGCAGCAAGGCTGAAAACAACCAGCACTGCTCCTATGAATGGGCAACCAGGGAGCTGGCCAGAGGGGGGTGGGCTCTGTTGGCATCAGCACCACAACTCCGCTGGGTGGAGGCCAGATGGCTCAGAATGAGCTTGGTGTTGTTTGCTGGGCCTTGAGATGGGTTAGGGCTAGGCTGTGAGTCTATAGCTGGGTGCATAGGTGCCCCTGCTGAGCAAAATCAGCCCCAGTATGAGCACATTTGGCAGCCTTTCACCCTTCACTGGGAGAGTTGGCCTGCTGGGCCAACTATGTTTGGAAAGACCTGATGGGCAGAGGATGTTTCCAAGCTGTGGAGGAAAAGCAACTTGAGGACTTCTCCCTCCCTCCTTACACTTCGGCTTCTGCTGCCTGCTTGCCTCTGACTTGATCTCAAAGGCTGCTAGCTGAAGACCGCGTGTATAGGCGAGGGAAGGGCACAGCCTTGGCCTGCACACTCTCAGTCTGGCCCTGCATTGCTTGACCTGTGGGGAAGGGAGGGATTAGGGAGGAGCTTGCGGGTCACAGCTCACCTGCCTACCTTTCTCACTTACCTTGGAAGCCTGCCTATCGATTCAATAGCCTCTATCTATCGAATCGATAGAACAGCAGTGGTGAAGTGGCTAAGAGCAGGTGCACTCTGATCTGGAGGAACCGGGTTTGATTCCCAGCTCTGCCGCTTGAGCTGTGGAGGCTTATCTGGGGAATTCGGATTAGCCTGTGCACTCTCCCACACATGCCAGCTGGGTGACCTTGGGCTAGTCACAGCTTTTCGGAGCTCTCTCAGCCCCACCCACCTCACAGGGTGTTGGTGTGAGGAGGGGAAGGGCAAGGAGATTGTAAGCCCCTTTGAGTCTCCTACAGGAGAGAAAGGGGGGATATAAACCCAAACTCCTCCTCCTCCTCCTCTTCTTCTTGGCATACAAAACAGAAGCCTGCCTATCTTCACTAGCCCTTCTTGGCCTGTGCAGTGCAGGGAGATGGAGAGAGAGGAGGTGGGTGGCCAAAATGTGTTCCCACATGCCCACCCCCCAAGATACGCCTATCTATATAACCAAAGTCAAGGCTGACAGGCAGTAAGAATATTCTAGCCAGTGATATACTAAGCAAACAAGCTCAAGCCTTGAAAGAAGTAACAAATGTAATGAAAATGCAACTTTGGCTTTGTCAGAAGGCGCAACAGGCCTCTGGGATAATAATCAGTGGGGACATTAACCAATATGCTGAGCAGCAAAAGCTGCTTTGTTGACACACTGAAGTGCCTAAAACAGCAAAAAGCCACTAATCACGGGGTTATAAAAAATTCATATCTGCAGTCAGCCATACAAGGCAAAGATGTCATGCCAAGGGGTTAGTGGCAGTATCATAAGACAGGCAGAGATGCTTCACTGCATGTATTAGAGGAGGACGAAACCTAAATGCATCAGAAGGATGAATCTCTCTACAGGAGGCACAAGGTTGTTCATCACAAGCTTATTTATAAGGGTGAAACCACTGTGCTGCTTAAGCTGTGTTGTCCCCACATCCCTCCGTCGTGTCTCACTTTCTGAATTGCAACAGCAAGAGAAAAGAACATTTCAATTTATATTAAAAGTTAATTTTTGAAGAAAGGTAGCTATTTAGTCAGTTGGGTCTTAAAATATTACCATGTGACTTAACTTGCAAAAAATCACACTTACAGCCCAATCTGGTGTGTGTGGGGGTGAGAGACGGGCTTTGGGTGTAGTACAGGCTTGCACCAACGTGTTTGCCCCCACCACCAGCAAAAGGGGCGCCTCTGTTGGCAGAGAGGGCAAAGACATTGGTATCCAGGTGCCCCTGTAACAGTCTGGCTGGCAGTCATGGAGAGCAGCAGGAGACTTTCAGGCGAGCTGAGTATAAACACAATCCCAAGAGAAGTGCAAACTGTCCAAGCAGGGGTAGGGAACCTGCGGCTCTCCAGATGTTCAGGAACTACAATTCCCATCAGCCCCTACCAGCATGGCCAATTGGCCATGCTGACAGAGGCTGATGGGAATTGTAGTTCCTGAACATCTGGAGAGCAGCAGGTTCCCTACCCCTGGTCCAAGGTCAAGGCACGTGCAAGGCAAAAAGAGTCAAGTCTGAGAGAATAGGTCAAGGGATGGTCCAAAGGCAAAAGTTGAAACACAGTTTCCAGAGGCAAGTCCAAGCCAATGAACTAAAGGTCAGGGTCTGAGGCGAGGTCCAGGGCCAAGGGTTCTAGGTATGGAAAGCAGGTCCAGTGCCGAGCAGCAGCAAGACTGAACAACACACTTTGCTTCTGCAAAGGGGCAGCTGTTTGCAGTCTCCTTTTATGCTTTGCTGGGAGCGGGTTGCTGCAGGCTGTTGAGTTACTGGTACTGATTCTGTGGGCAACTTATAGTCATCAGGCAACCAATCTGACGAACTTCCTGTGTTCTGCTAGCTCCAAGGAGAGTTGCTGGTACCTCAGTTTGTGGTAGGAAAAGGAGGTCAGGGGACTGCGTGCCCTTGATGCCAGTGGAATCTTCTGAGCTGGACCAGGATCACAACCAATCAAGCGAGATGGTCTCCATTGTCTGACACTTTTGAGTCTCTCTGTGGCACAAGCTCGGAATGCCAGTAATCCATTGGCAGAGCTGTGGACCTCATTTGTCCTCAGCTTGCTCCTCCTCCTCTTCCCCTCCTCCTTGTCACTCTCAGATGCATTGTGCCCCTCACCACTACTATCATTATTGGTCTTGGCAGGGCACAAGGGATAGACCATGACAACTCCACAGCTCTGTGATGGCCAAACCTGGAAGTAGGCATTGCTGTAGAGCTATGTTGGTGTCTGAATGAACATCGGTGTGCGTGTGTGTGGGTGAGGGGAGCTGGCCAGGGCATTCCTGGGGGTGAAGCTGATATTATTTGGCTTCCATCCGGGCTTTGGAGCCAGGAATGCCAACCTTCGGATCTTGGATTTAGCATCACCCATAAGGGTGGAATAATTCCATTGAACCCATTGGAGGACTTCCCAGGTGGCCATTTTTTTCTTTTTTACTACCTCCTTGTGCTATCTGAAAGCCATCTGGAGGTGGCATGGTAAAGTTAGCTCTTTATATTGCCCAAAGAATGCCCCCCCCAAGTTGGCATGAAATTATGCCAACAAAAACTATTGCATAGCCCATAGATGTCCATGCAAAGGGAATGCACAAGTGTTCCCCACAGCCCAGTCGTCAGCCATTAGCTCTCAGGAGTTAGGAAGTAGGATTGCTTGATAGTACTCTTCCAACACCACAACATCACTTCATGTTCATTCAGGAAGTAGCAATGTCATCCAAAGTGACATTGCTACTTCCTGGCGCATCCCATGATGCTGTGATATCATTTTGGCTATGTAACAGTAAGTGATGTAGCAGCATTGGAAGACTGCCATTTCACACACACACTCCAATTTTTCCTCCTGTCACCCTACTGTATGCCAGTTGGTCACAAGGGAGCACCAGCAAGTGCAAATGGCAAACCTAGGTCCCACTCTCAAGCCTTAGAATAGCTCAAGATGCTGATTACGGGCACAATCAATGATACCCATTTCCTGTGGCCAACATCCCGTACATACAGGCATACCCCCCATCACTTCATAAACCCCAGTCAGGATGGCCTTAACTCAAATGATGGCATGCAGCATCTTTGCACATTAGAGTTGCCAACTCTGGGTTTGGAAATATCTGGAGATGTGAGGGTGGAGCCTGGGGAGCGAAGTTTAGGAAGGGGAGAGACTTTGGTTGGGTATAATGACATGCAGTCCACCTTTCAAAGCAGGTAGGACAATAATGACATGCAGTCCACCTTTCATTTTCTCCAGAAGTGGAATAAACAAACAAACAAGCAAGCAAGCAATTTGTGCAGTATAATTCTGGGAGGTCTCCAGCCAAATCCTGGAGGTTGGCAACCCTATTGCACAGTACACTGTAGTAGTCTGCAAACGCATGTTTTGAGGTCAGCTGAGGCTCTGAGACAGTGCAGTCCTAAGGAGTATTGCACCCTTATAAATCCATTGGAGCCAGCGGTGTTTAAATGGGTGCAAGCTCTGCTCACGCTTGCAATATTAGAATCCAACCTGAGCTGCTGGAGTATCTTCAACTTGTTCTGCACCATGTTTTCCCCCTTGAGTGTTTCCATAGATGCTCAATGAGAAAGGAAAGGGGGGGGGGGGACCAAACCCTCTCTCTTTCTATCATGAACGAAAGAAAACTAACTTCTTCAGCCGGTCAGGGCTTGCCTGAGAGCTACAAGGAAAGAGCCAGCCGGGCGCATAGACTACAAACTGTTCTTCCAAATCCATCCTGCTGATTGGCTGACAAAGAGGGAATAAGGTTGCATCCTATTTTTAGCTTCTCTTGCAGCAGGCTCTTATGTCACAAGCCTGGCTGTGCAGGGACAGGGCTGTCTGCTGCACTAGACAATGATTTCCAGCAGCATTAAATCCCCTGCCGAATGCGTGGCTTTTCAAAATTAATAGCGATTGTAAGAAAGCGCAGTTTTACGCACTCCAGTTTAAACACCACCACCGGCAAAAGGAAATCTTTGCAAATGAATATTTAGGGAGAGCGAGAGGCAGAGAACAGTGCAGGAATCCCATACCAATAACCTCTCCTCTTCTGCCTGTAAACAGACGGTTCCAGTGAGATTTACATACCTCTAATCAGGAGAAAGTCTGCATTCACGGAAAACTGCAACTCATACAAAGAAATCCTTGGCCCAAATTCTCATGGCATTTCTACCATTTCTGTCTCTTACTTGCTGGCAAAACAGGTATAATTAGACATTGGCTTGGGGAAATTAAAGTGCAAGCCAAGAACGACTCTGTGATCATTAAGTTGAGAGCCAAAACACTTTCTCCAGAATTTCCTCAAGATTTTGTAATATCTGTCCATTGTTTTCCTCTAGCCTGTGGGTCTCCTGGTTAGTGTGTGTGTGTGAGAGAGAGAGACAGGGTTGTCAACCTCCAGGTGGGGGCTAGAGATCTCTCAGGATTACAATTGATCCCCCTTCAGAAAATAACAGTTTTGAAAGAAGGCAGACCCTATGGCACATCCCTTCTGAGTTCTTTCCCTCCCCAAACCTCACCAGTGTGGTATAGTGGTTAAGATCAGGAGCACTCTCATCTGGAGAAATGACGGCACTTGAATCAACAGGCCTGTGATTGTGATAGGGGGCAGGGCACGCGGTGAACTCAGTGCATGGAGTATGTGTAGCCCTGGGCGGCCGTACGGCAGAGCCTTTCCACTCGGCAATGTCATGCGTCACGCACGGGGCGAGGGGTGGAGCATGCTGCCTATATAATAGGCAGCATGTGGTGGCCTCAGCCTCTTTTTGGTGCCTTTGGCAAACTGACCCACCCACCCTTCCTTTTGGGACAGGGTTGTTAGATATGCTGCCACTTATGCTACAGCCC
The DNA here is from genome assembly GCF_021028975.2 of Sphaerodactylus townsendi. NCBI lineage: Eukaryota > Metazoa > Chordata > Lepidosauria > Squamata > Sphaerodactylidae > Sphaerodactylus > Sphaerodactylus townsendi. Next base: position 117,514,266 of record NC_059427.1, on the reverse strand, counting down.
TAGCGGCTTGGGCAGAGGAGCACATCCTTGTGGGGAGGCCGAAATCACATGATGGACCTCCCTGCGGTTTGGGGCCTCCGAACGGGGCTTGGGATGAGTTGGGCTCCAAGAACATGCCAGGAAGGCCTCTGCAGGCGAGCCTGACAACCCAGCAGTTAGGGGGCTGCAAGGGGCGAACGCCCGGTGGCCTGGGACCTATCTGTCCACCCCAATAGGGACTGGGGTTGGTGCCGGGTCAGTTGTGATGCTGTCCGGCTGTTAAGATGCGCTCCTCTTGTTCACTCAGCTTCAGCATTCAATAAAGGGCTGTGGCCCAATTCAATCCAGAGCATGTCCTGTGGTTATTCACCTAGGAAAGTATCTGCACATCTGGCCGCAACTGGGTTTGATTCCCCGCTCTGCCACTTGAGCAGTGGAGGCTTATCTGGGGAACCAGATTAGCTTGTGCACTCCAGCACATGCCACCTGGATGACCTTGGGCTAGTCACAGTTCTTCAGAGCTCTCTCAGTCCCACCCACCTCACAGGGTGTGTTGTGGGAAGGGAAGGAAGCTTGTAAACCACATTGAGTCTCCTTACAGGAGAAAAAGGGGAGATATAAATCCAAACTCCTCCTCCTCCTTCTCCCCAATATCCAGGAATTTCCCATCCCAGAAATGGCATTCCTTGTTCCCTGAACTTCATGTCCTCACATTATGTCCACTTTGGACACTTTTGTGTCATCTTTGCCCATTATCTTTTGCCAGTGGCAAAATATATTCAATGGCATGGAATACGTTACATTCCTACACCCTGTTGTGATGTGTACTTCTTTCCCTTTGGATGTGGGAGAAAATTCTTCTAAAAATGGTGTCAGTATGACCTAGGCATTGCTAGGAGTGAGCTCTTGTGCCTCCCCTTTATCAGTCTGTCATCTGTTTTAAATCCATTCTAGATTGCATCTCTTTACTTTCAAGTGTTCATGTGCAGATGAGCTGCAGTTTCATGGAGATGACAGGCAAGGCTTATGGATATACTTATCAGGAGCACAATAGTCCAGTGTAGATGTGAAGCTGAAAGCCACTGGGTAAAACACATGCCCCTTTCTACACCCTTCTCCACCCTCTGGAACACTTTTGTTCTCTTACCTTCCCAGTGTGATGTGATGTGTGCAACAATACAAACCAAGGTTAATATAAACGAAGATGGGTACTGCTTATCTTTTCTTACTTCTTACCCTCAAGGGTGGTGACTAGGACTTTCCACACAGCAGAATGTCCTGCATATGTGAAAATGTAAGAGAAACCTAAAATCGTAAGCGAATGGGGTTCAAATGTATTGTGTTCCCTTATATATAAGACAGCCTTTTAATCTAAATTTGGTTTATGAAAGAATTCTCAACAAACACTTGCCAAAAGTCAACAAGAGTTTAGCACCATTCATTGAGATCGCTCTGCCACATTGTCACTTCTGTTTCTCTTTACTTTCCCAGAGTGATGACAACTGAAGCTGCAAAACAACGAACAGGCTTATGTGAGCCAGTTTTAAAAACAAACAAACAATGTTTCGGCTATGTTGACAAAAGCACCTTTCTTCTACTCTCTTTCTCATGGTTGATTCAAGGAAAGGATGTCCAGAGCTCTCTTCTCCCTCTTCTTCCCTCAGCCAGGAGCCGACATTAAGAAGAGCAGCTTAGAATTTGGATAATAAACACGACCACCAAAAGAATCCTCTTAATTCCAAGGATTAGTTCATTATGCAATTGCACTCCTGGGGCTTAGTGACAGTCATACTTTGAAAGGACTTGTGTGTCAAATCTAATTTGTACAGCCTCAGAATAGTGCTCCTCTATTACGGGGCAGAGAGAGGAAAAGAGAGAGTGTTCCCTTCTTTTGGCACAAGGGGGCAGGGAAGAAGGAGCCCTGTCAGGCCACAGAAAGTACCTCAAATGGCTGCTTCTGTGCCAGGGGCAGATCCCAGGGCCAGAGGACATGGTGGGAGGAAATCAGAGTGAGGCAGGGAGGAAGGGAGGAAAGAAAAGAGGTAGGGAAAGCAAAAGCAGGACAGGGAAGAGAATGTGGCAGAAAGATGATGACCAAAAGCAACGGGGGGAGGGGGATACCATTCTCTCAATCCATTTTGCTTGCTGGCCCAGGTTTGTTGGGGAAAGGTGAGTTGCAAAGTATGTCAATTCACATGTTCTGCCAAAAATGTAGAGTCTCCTTTGAATATCCTGCTTAGGTGGCTATGTGTATGGTCATGGCAGCTTGGACCCTGCTACAGCATGATGATGAAAATGCAGAATTGTTCCTCCTTTCCAAAACAGGGATGCCCTGTCTGGGGATTGGTGCCAGGCTCAGTCCAGCTGATTCAGTCAGTGTTCCAAGCAGACCCGACCTGCACCCATCCCAGCAACCAATCAGCATTCAAGAGAATAGCCCAGGCAATCTCGTGGGTCCCGGCGACAGCTCAAGCTTCTCCTTAAAGGAAAAGTAATCAGTCCTTTGTCTCTGGCTTTCCTGCCAGCTCACTTCATACTGTCTCACGACCCATACTGGGGTACAAATATTTGGTCCTTTGACCATTCAAAGTGTATAGGTGCTCCATGCGAGCACCCCCACTTGCATGTGGGCTCTTCCTTTTGCTACTGGAAACGCTGGCCATTTTCCTCTTCAGTGCTGCTTTCCCTGGACTCCCCTCTAAGACTGGTAACTTATTACCCATCCCTAAAACCCTATCAAACATCCTCCCTCCTTCTCTTAGCCAGACTTGTATGCTTTGCTTGTGTATGTTCATTGGTTGAAATATATTTCTTGTTTTACCATTTTTACTCTTTAAAACAACCCATTTACTTATACAACCATTGCTCATTTGAGAATTCCTCACCCGACAATCATGGAATACATTGGTTATTGACCCCATTACTCCCGTCTATAGCTAATCTCCCCATTTCAGTGGAGACTGTTCGCCTAGGGTAACACAGGGGAGACCTGCCAGCCCTGATTGAGAAAGCCACAGAGAAAATGGATGTGGTGATGAGCAGCAGGCAATGGGCAGCCAAGGAACAGGCCATTCTCTACCCATGTCCAATTTGCCAGGACAGACACAGGGAGGAAATAGAATAGAATAGAATACTTTATTTATGGTCAATGACCAAATATGCAGGGAAGAAATGGGAATTGGGAGGCAGAGCAGCTGCCCTTTGAAAGGGAGGTTCTCATAGCAGGCAGAGGAGGAAGGAAGGGACACTGCTTTGAGGTTTAGGAGAGCAACCACCCTGGGCAGAGTGTGGAAATAGTGGCACAACCCATTCCTCTGCCCATTCTGAGGCCTGGGGTAACCCCCACCATCCAGTAGCAGAACAGCTGTGGGGCAGTGCGTGGGGCCAGAAAGGGATGAGCCTCACATACTACTTCATGAGCTCAGATGAACAGCTTGCTTGAAGCTATGCAAAGTGCTTAGGCTAATCCCCATTGACCAGACATAAAGTGCAGTTAAGGAAGGGCATGATCCTGATCCAGAGCCACTGGTGAAATTTGGTATTTTGGGCAGAGGAGAAAAGACACTAACATATTTCACTTGCAAGGAAATCTCAAACACAAGGAAAGTGGAAGTCTTGGGCCAGAGCTCAGGGCGGTTGGCTAAACAGCTCAACTAATAATGAAGAAAGCAATGGAGGAACCAAATCAAGAAGAAGCAGATTAGCAACTTCATGTTGTCTCAGAATGGAGACAACTGCAGTAAATCAGCAGAGGGGAAACAAGGTCCCTTGTTTGTGCATGCATGCAGCAACGCTAGAATAGCATTTCTTGGCACACACTGAGAAAGACTCTCTCATCAAGGAGTCACACACTAATAATATGTGACAGATAAATTAAAGCACACCATACTTTTATGCTATAGTAGCTTCAGATAGTCCAAATGGATTCCCAATCAGTCCCAAACAAGGTTGCCCCCAGGCTTATTTTCATGACATGTTTATTTAAAATCCACTAGTAATAAGAGCAATTAAATATGGAAACCGTGAATCATCCATGGTGGATGTATGGGAGCAGGATGGGAGGATGGCCCCTTCCCAAAATTTGCAGATGAGTCCATGGTGAATGGAAAGTTATCCCAAACCAACTCTTCTTCCTGACTCACAAATTAAACTTTTTGCCTTTAAACTGGTGTCCCTTCTTAAGTCTCAGGTCTATCCTGACAATTCCTTCTTGCACATCTGTCGTAGAATGCAAACCCTTTGAGATGATGGTATTGTTGGCTAAGATAATAGCAGCAGCAGCAGCAACAGTAGCACCAGCAGCAGCATTATATAGCCATGTCCTCCACAAACAGGACCAACTAAACCCTAATTATTCATCTGATCACTACATGAAGTCTAATTTGTATACCAAACTCATGCAGATTTTAAATGGCATCCAAGAAAATGTCCTATTAGAGTCTCTTTTCTGCTCTAAGTATAGGGTGAAGGAAACAAAGATATTGATGAAACTGAAACTCAATTGAAAACACACCTCAGAAATCTCTGAAACATTAAGGAAAGATATTAAGGAAACTCTTTGTCCATTCCAGGAGTTGGCAATAACGGAAGTAGTATGTGAGCTGCAGCAAAATGCACTACTTCCAGGGTGCCCCTAGAACTGTAGCTACCCCTAGCAGGTGGCTAGTGTACCTGTACCTGCAAGCATCAGCTACTTCATGGGACACATTACAGGAAATGTAACGATTCAACATCTGATCATTCATCCAGCATCCCCTGGTGCTTGAACTATGGCTACTTGCTAAATGAACCCCAGATGCCCTCCATGTAGGTGTGCCAACTTGATTCTGCTATCGGTCTTGTGTTTCTTTCCTCCCCCTGCCCAGTAAATCTCTTACCTCATGAAGCTCCTCCCATATCATGGAGGGGGGGGGGAAGAGTGTCTCATGTGCTGTAGTTTTTTGCACATCTTTGAATGTAGATGGGCATAGTGATCTGCCCCATATTTGTCAAAAGTTTTTATTTTGTATAGTGCAACATGCTTGCAGGGTTGCTCAGTGCACCCTCTCCTTTCCGAAGCTAGAGAAAAGGAAGGAGGGGTTTCTTGGTTTTCCTGTGGCTGCCAGCAAATCTAAAGGCAGGACGGAAATGATCATTCAAGCTTCCCCCTTAACAGGAACAGCCAATCAGAATGCAGCACACTGGGGATGGTCACGCATGTGCTGCTATGTTTGCGTTGTAAAAAAAAATTGGGCTTGTATGAAAGAAATTGGAATATTTCTTCCCTATCTGAATTAGAATCCTTCACATAAATGGGCACCTGTGCAAAGGGAGAAACCAGGAGAAAATAGACTCAGATTTTAAAATACTGAAAGTAACCCGCTATTATTATGCTGTGCGGAATCGACCATAGATTCAACCTCTCAGCATCCCCTGGGCTTGAAAAGGATGGAGTCAGTTCATTTCCCTCAGCACACAGACATACAGGTAAGGTGTTTGTTTTGGGAATCCATTGATCATACATCATTAAAACAGACTGTCTGGAGCAAGGAGAAGCCTTACCAGTGTGGTACTGCTATGACAATTGGTATTCTAGCTGTGAGGAGTATTTATTGTTATTTATTAATTGCTGAGCAAGGTCAGCATAAGCAGTAGCAATGACATTATTTTGCTGATTAATTGTTGCAAGATGATCCTTGGTATTGTAGCGTTAGCAACACACAGTTATAGTTTCTGCACGGGAGAGTGGTAGAAAATAATAGAGTAGGCACTTGCACAATTAATGTAATGAGAGTAATTAATTTGAAAATAATACCCAAGGGTTAAGGATTTGGGGAGGAAAAAAAAGAAGGAAAGGAAGAAAAGCAAAAGCGGAGCTTTAGTGCCCCACAGGAATTAACATTATTCTGGCTTTGATTGTTGCATTCATGTGATAATATTCACTGAAGCACAGCTCTCCTCGCAGAGGCTCTTTTACCCCCGTCTCCTTCCACAATAGAGGTGAATGCTGCCATTCAAAAGCCTACATTTGTTCACAAGGTATGTTAGCACTGAACCCAATGCTCAGTTTGGCTTATTGTTGTCACGAAAAGGAGACACCGGTCACTGTCCCCATGGATGGGCATTCTTATAAGCACAGCAGCTGGTCCAGAGAAACAATGGGACATGTGATGCCATACAAACAGTGACATAGAATATTGCCTAGATCAGTGTTAGCAAACCTTTTTGAGACTGAGTGCCCAAATAGCAACCCCAAACCCACTTATTTATTGCAAAGTGCCAACATGGCAATTTAACCTGAATACTGAGGTTTTAGTTTAGAAAAAATGGTTGGCTTCGAGGCGCGTATTACTCAGGAATAAGCTTGGTGAAGCAACCATGCAACACTTTGAACGGGTCGTGCCCAGTGGCCCAGGCCAGCCTATGTGTGTGTGTGTGTGTGTAGGGGGGTGATTTTCTGCCCCCCACATGACGAACTCTGTGCACGTGTGCCCACAGAGAGGTCTCTGAGTGTCACCTCTGGCATGCGTGCCATAGGTTCGCCACCACTGGCCTAGATTCAGAAGGCTAGTGGTAAAGGAGAGGCTATGTTGTAAACATTAGGTGCCTGTGGATGGAGATGCTGAGATGCTTTTCTCTAGTGTTTTTAAGATAAACCTTTTCCATGAAAACCTGGGATGAAACACTCCACCTCCCATTTCCATTCCCGAGTGAAATGAAATCCAAGTATATTGGCTTTCATCAATCACTTATTAACCTGGCCTCTCCTTTACCACCTTTCCTTATAACGCCTTCTCCACTGCCAGAATTTAGACTGTAAGTTACTTGGGGCAGGGACCTAGCTTTTCATTTATGGAACATGGTAAAATGCCAAGTATTCAAATAATTCTGTGCATATAAATGAGTATCAGTGCTTCATATTCTTCAGCTCTCATTGCTGTGGGCTGATAAATGCCTGGCGGTGTTTCTCCCTCTTTCATAGGACCATGACAATCTCCCTACCCATCCCAATTACAAAATCTATTTTTGTGCATTTGTACATTTTCCTTCCATCAAAAAAAAATAATCAGTGTTCATAAAAAATGACACCTTCCCTACATGTTGTTACAGAGATGATTCTTCTGGAAGATTCTCCTCTTCGGGTTCATCAGTGGCACAATCTTGAAGTTTATACTCAGTTGTAATGTATCTACTTGCAGATTCATTACTGTAAACCCCATGTAGACTAGCAGAAGGAAAATACTGTACATAGTACGGATCATCATAGTAGTTTCTGAAGCCAGATGACTAACTGCAACATTGAAAGACAGCATGGTGTAGTGATTAAGAGCAGTGGACTCTAATCTGGTACACTGGGTTTGTTTCCTCACTCTTCCAAATGCAGCCTGCTGGATGACCTTAGACTAGCCACAGTTCTCTCTGAACTCTCTTACCCCACCTACTCACAAGGGGTCTGTTGCAGGGAGGGGAAGGGAAAGAAGTTTGCAAGCTGCTTTGAGACTCCCTAAAGCTGCTTCTGCACAGTAGCACATAGTAGCCTTTGCTTTATGATAGCATTTTGGTAATTTAGTTCCCTGTAACCACACTTTCCCAATCCTGTACTACAGGAGGGGTTTTAGGGCTTGAAGGAAGGAAGGAAGGAAGGAAGGAAGGAAGGAAGGAAGGAAGGAAGGAAGGAAGGAAGGAAGGAAGGAAGGAAGGAAGGAAGGAAGGAAGGAAGGAAGGAAGGAAGGAAGGAAGGAAGGAAGGAAGGAAGGAAGGAAGGAAGGAAGGAAGGAAGGAAGGAAGGAAGGAAGGAAGGAAGGAAGGAAATTGACTTCATGTGGTTATAGCCCAGATTTGAGGAAGACTGCAACACATAAGGGAAAATCTGGACAGGATATGATTACAGAAAGTCAACATATGGATGCTCAATCCCCTTCCTTCAGCTCCAGTTTGAATGTCAAAAACTCTGTGTGGAACGAACCTTTGTTTCTCTACTGTGTAAAGAGATCAGCAAAAAGAGAACCGATGTGGTGTTCCCCCATATTTGAAGGAGCAGAGAGTATACCTCTTCATCTTATAAACAATATAGAAATACTGTAAAAAACAAACACATATACAAATAGTGGAAGTAGATTAAAAAGAAAAAATGTGTCCAGAACGCAAAATCAAATGTTGCCGATTGGCATTAATGAGATATTGTCTGCAGACAGGGGGTTTCCTCAGGTTCAAACCCTCCCATTACATGTCCGGCTTGCTTGAAACAATTCATGGAATGGAACAGTAGGAAAGCCCTCGGTCACCAAACCTACCCCATAAAAAATCTATACCTACGACACTGTCTGCAGAACTGGAAGAGAGTCAATGGCATTGTAAGTAAAAATGGCAGCCAAAAAGGGCTAAGTTACAGGCAACACAGTACAAGGAGGTACAAGATTTCAGATTTTTTTGTTCTTCCAAAGCTTATCCTTAAAGGCTGGACAACAGTTTTAAGTTTGCTGACATTTGACCATTGTACATGCATGAAAAAGGAGGAGGGGAGTGGGGATAGACTCGAGCCCCTTTGGCATCTGCCATGTAGAAGAGATTACTATTACTCAGTTCCAGTGGTGGGATCCAAAAATTTTAATAACAGGTTCCGATGGTGGTGAGATTCAAACAGTGGTACCGCCGCACACACGCACCTCCAGTCCCTATTGGGCAGGGAGGTTGCTTTCGTAACCCCTTCTCGGCACTCAGAAAAAATTAGTAACCACTTCTAGAGAAGTGGTGAGAACTGGCTGGATCCCACCTCTGATCAGTTCCATTCCATCAAGACTCCAGATTCCACGACTGCCTTCCCTCTTAGCCTCTCCCTCCCTCTGCCTTTTACACGTGGCTCACTTTTCCTGGCTTCCTTCCAAATATGCCTTTACTTCCTTCCTTCCAAATATGCCTTTACTCAGGTCCAGAGCATCACTTCAAATCACTCAAGTGAGCATTTCTGTTTCACCCTCATCTTCTCTTCTGCTTCTCCTTTGTGGCCTTTCTGTGTGGGTTGTGGCTATATGCAGAAGTGGAGTTTGCACCCTGGTCTTGGAATGATTAAGACTGAAATGACCAGGGCTTTCTTTTTTCCCCTTTTTTTCTTTTAAAAAAGCCAAACAAACAAGGGATCTGCATGTATATAAAACAGGATGGACAAATAATTTCCAGTGGTTTAAATTTACAGCTAAGGAGAGTGATTAATCTGGCAGAAAGAAAGGATTTACAACATCACTAAACATGGGGCGGCTAGCAAAAACAGATGTGGTGGCTTGATCTAACAATATTTACTTCATATTTTTGGCAATTTACATTTTAACAATGTAACTTAATAACTTCTGTGTGATTAAGTAGTTTTTGTCTAGCCTCTTAAATTTGGTACAAGTTGATAGACTTTGTTTTAGAATGCTTAAAAATGTAACAGCAATACAAACAACAGTAGAATCTGTATTAATTCTACTGAATTGGAGAGTAGAATTTTGTTTCATGTCCCATAACCTGAGCTTATTAATCCTTAGCTTATTAACAGGATCTATTAATAGCAACATTGTGCAAAGCTACCGAAGTGGAAACTCTGTAGTATCATGATAAGATCACATTGAATCCATGAGGCCATGGAACCAGGGACATGTGGGGTCAAATGTCCCCGGGCAGCAGCCATTTAGTCACACAGGGGGCAAAAAATCACCCCCACAACCCTCCTCCTCCCCCCCGCATTTATTGTTTGCACGGTCATGCCTGGTGCACTGGGCCTCAGCCAGGCTCCTTTCGGAAGCGCCCCCGCCCTGGTCCTGACCCGGGGGGGGGGAACTGCCTGCCTCTTGGCCCCTCAGCTGCCGGTCAGCCCCCCCCCCCTTGCCTTGGGCCCAGCAGGTGGCAAAGGCAAGCCAATCATCCCTCTGGGCGCCCCTTATCTGCGTGGCAGCCCCCAGACCATCTGGGGCCCGAACCCTGTCATGGGCAGGAGCAGCGCCGCCTTGCCAGCAAGGCCCATGACCCTGGCAGCCCTGCCAGGCAGGATCGTGCCTGGGCCCCCTCCCGATTGCCCCCCTCGCTCAGCCCCCATGCGTGCTGCCTGATCCTTCCTGCAAAACCTCCCCGGGAATGGAAGAGGGAACTACATTGCCCAGCAGCCACCAGGGTGCCATGGGGGGGGGGGGAATAGTGTTTTGCGCTTTTTGACCCATGGGATTTCGAAGGGTGGCCAAAGCGCTTCGGCAATGCAGGGACCAACAGGGACCAGCAAGTGGCCCTTCGGTGGGTGGCTCAGGTATGAGCCGCACAAACCCAGCAGCCCCAGGAGAGCCAGCAGGCCCAAGGACAGCCCCCAACCGTGGAATGTGAGAAGGAGGGGGAGGACGGCCGCCCCAAGGGGGGAGCTGAAAACTCAGTTCTTGCCTCTTGCTCCATTTTCAGTTGGTATGCCACTGCATGGGACATGTGAAAAATGAAACAATCTCAATGGATAAAGGCTTACAAGGGGAAAGATGAACTTTCAGTAAGTAGGGACCACATTCCAGGAACAGGTAGAATATATACACAGATAATATATGTACATGTTGCAAAATAATAAAGGAAAAAGTACTAGAAAAAGCACGGGTCAGAATGTACAATGAATGTTATTGTTATACAGCTCAACGAAAAAGAGGTTTTCCCACCAAAAGCAGGATCCAAAAGTAAAGTTGTAAGTAGCACTAACATTGAGGAGGGTGAGAAATGGCTGTATACAGCTGTAAGCTGTACGGCAGGATGGGGAGGTTGTGTACCAAGGGTAACTTTAGTTTGGGTAGCTAAAAGTTTGTTCCTAGCATCTATAGATACTGCCTTAGAATTAACTGTGCTGTTGCCACCTCCACCACAAAGATAAGGATCTTTATGAGACTTGTATTGGCCATGTCAGTGGTACACTTAGAGTGCTTAGCTTTTCCAAAAACAGTTACTGCCCTCTCAGCTGCAAGCTGTTTCAGTGGTATTTGTCTGCAATAGAAGAGCTAGATTCAATTCCAGTAGCACCTTAGAGAACAACAAGATCTTCAGGGTATAAGCTTATGTCAGATACAGTTGTATGATGTAGCACCAAACTAAAGGCACCAACGTAAACATTTTTTGTTGAGCCGGAATGGTATAGTCAGATAGTAGTGGTCTCTAATATGGAGAATCAAGTTTGATTCCCAGCTCCTCCACATGAGTGACAGACCCTAAACTGAAAAACTGGGTTCAATTTTCCATTCCTCCCCTGCTGGATGATCCTGGGCCAGTCCTAGTCCTCTCAGAACTCTCTCATCCCCACCTATTTCACAAGGTGTCTGTTGTGGGGAGGAGAAGGTGATTGTGAGCTGCTTTGAGACTCCTTAAAGGTAGAGAAAAATGTGGTACAAAAACTAATTTTTTGAGGTACCGGGAATTAAGGTCTATGGGGCATTTATGGGGGGAAAACCAGGGAAGAAACATTGCTTAACCCCTCAAGTGCCTGTCAGTTCTTTCTTGCAAACGTTCTTCCCTCTGCTTTTCTTCCCCAGCTTGACACTCTTCTTGTTTTAAAACTTAGGGTGTGGGAATGGAGCTAAATCATTCAAAAACTACCTGGGGCACATAGTAGGGAAGAATAATTAGGCTTGAGAAAGGTTGCCCTTCATCTCCACTGATTTTCTCCTGAGAATACCTTCCAATCCCTGCATCCACCTTAGAGAAAAATATGGGGCTGTGACTGATGTACCCCTCAAAAGTCTAATTCTGTCCTTGGACTGCGTGTAGATCTCCAGGCACATCCATTCTCTGTGGTGCCTGGCTGCCACCTTAGGGTCTGACCTATCTGAGGAGGTCAGGGAGGCACGCACAGTCCCATCATTCTGCAAAATGTGTAAAACAGAAATGACCAGGAGGGTGTTCTTGTAATGGAATTGATCTGCAGAGGGATAAAAAGGTCCAGAAGGATGGCATTTATATGGGAATTGGGATTTGTGAACATTGCGCTTTATATTGTATATCTTATACTGTATGTTCACACTGTCATTCAGTTTTGTATCATAGTCCTGTTGCATTGTTCATTCAGTGCCTCATATTGTATACTATATTGTTTTCTGTTACTGTACTCTGTAATTTGTCTTCATTCTCAGTGAAAAAAGTGAGCTACAAATTAGCTAAATAAAAAAAATCTGCAGCACTGGGGCTCATTCCGCACATGCAGAATAATGCACTTTCAAACTGCTTTCAGTGCTCTTTGAAGCTGTGTGGAATGGCAAAATCCACTTGCAAACAGTTGTGAAAGTGGTTTGAAAACGCATTATTTTGCGTGTGCTGAAGGGGCCTGGGTCATTTATCTAGGGATCTCTCCTCACTTAGCAGAGTTCCCAGATATGTAGAAAGCAGGATTCTAATTAAAAGAATTAAAAATGGAAAATGCTGCAAAAGGATGGAGATGTCAGTCCTTAGGGTGAACTGATCTCTAGTTGGGAGATTTCTTGTGATTCCAAGAGATCTCCATTCCCGCCCGCATCTGGAAGTCAGCAACCCTAGAAGGAGAGAATGAAGCAGGAAAGGGGAAAACTTTCAGGAAAGGGAAAGCAGAAATAGTGGAGGAGGGGGAAAATGAGTTGTCCTCTGCAAATCATTGCAGGTTCCAATTTGTTGGTTTGAATTCTCACATGACAATCTTACTTCTAACACACAGATCCTCTTTGTACAATGTCCTGATTTTTTTCTAGGTTCTTCATGTTTGGCTTGTACTTCTTTAATTTTCAGGGTTTTTATCCCTTTAAAACTCCTTATTTCCCCAAACTCTATGCAAAATTGGATTGCGTCACTGAGTATTCAAGTCCCAGTGTTCAGTGTATGCTATATTTTTCCATGCTGTGTTTACTTTGCCATATGCACAAACTTGGCACAGTTACATTCAACCCACTTGTCGGCAAGCATCCAGAGTTGTCATGAGTGCTTGTTTTCAAAGCCATTTCAGCTTGTGACAGAGGTAGAAAAAGCAGTTTTGTGGTAATCCGTGGCATGTGGGCCCTGACAACCATGAGTTTCATAAAGGTGTTAAGGAAGGCATCCTGATATTTCATGCCACATGTGATTTTTTTTCAAGATTACCCATATTTCTGGACAATTCTGTATAAGTCACTAAGCGAAATTGATGTAAATAGTTAAGTTTATACATTAGATATGCATGCTAAAGGCAAATAAAAAATTCTGCTTAATAAAAAAGGTATGACTGTTAATTGCATTACTACAGTCACCTCACATATTAAAAAAACAACCATGACAAATATGCTTGAGGTATTCCACCTTTTATGTTTTAAGAAATTCTATATTTAAATGTTTTATCACATTCCCTGCCCCCACCCCCGCCCCCCAACTCCAGGGATTTACAGCAACTTACAAAACAAAGTATACAAAACAATACAATTTAAATAAAAACATACAACCCAACAGGTCCCCTTACACCCTTGAAGCAGGTGATATACCTCAAAGTTGCCCTGAGGTGATGCTGGTTCCTACACCATGAAAGTCATGGGTTCAGAGTCAAAGGTTTGCACCTCTAGGCACACCCAGCTTTTCAATGATCTCAAGAAAGGGAAGGACAAAACATATTTCCTGAATACACCTTGCTATTAAACTTGTCCCCCACCACCACTGAAGGGACCCCCCCCTCCCCCGCAACTCAAGGACACATTCTCTAGTGAAGAGAATCTCGGGTAAAATGGCTGTGAAAGACTCCTGCCAAGACTTTGCAGAGTTACTGTCACTCCAAGCAGAGGGCATGGCACAGGGCTGGATGGGCTAATGATCTAATTTGGTGTAAGGCATTTTTGCATGTTCACAATTCCTGAGGAGGCACTGAAGCATCACAGTCACACACACACACACACACACACAGGTTGTGAGTGGTTTGTGGCAAAGTAGCCACAGCTGGCAGTGTGTGGAAAGCTTCCTATTCTGTAAAAGAAGAGAGGAACTGGAGCCATGTCGGGCACTTGATCTCACATCGCTTAATTGTTTGGCACACTGGGAAAGGAAAGCAAACCTTTCATTGGGAGGTTAGAGGGTCGGCACTACAAAGAGCGTTTTTCTTTCCCCTTAATTTAACACTAACATGGCTTTTTGTTGCGCATCGGCGTGGTACTTTTTTTTTGCAATTAAAAAAAAGCCTCCCTTCCTTTTCCTTCTGCACCGTTCATTAGCGACAGTGACATTGATGCAGACAGGCAGCCTAAAAAGGCAAGCTAACCGCTCCCTTGTCTGAGGGCCCCCGCCGCTTGTTTCCTTAGCAACGGCAGGCGGGGGGGGGGGGAGGACTCACAACCTGTCAGATGGAAAATGTCAATTACAGCAGATCGGTATAGACGCGCGAGACCGAGAGCGAGACGGAACGAGCTCCGAGGAGGAGGAGAAGGAGTGCAAAGCGGCGGGGAGGGGGCGAAGGGAGGGGGAGGCTGTGGCGAGGGAGAGCTGGTGGGAGGAGGAGACGGTGGCTGGAAGGGCAACGCTGCAAAGGAGAAAGGCTGCGACAGAGCAAAAGGGGACGCGGCGAAGCCAGGGCTGCAGGAGAGGCAAGCGCTGAACGGCGTCGCACAGGCTTCCCGGAGCGCCAAAGGCTCTCCGACAATGCCCGCTGCTGCTGCTGCTGCTGCTGCTGCTGCTGCTCAGGCGGCACAATCAGCGTCCTCCAGCGCGCGCCGCGCAACTTGGACAGCTGGTGCGGCGGCCGCGCCTGCCCGGTTGCGCCCGGAATCAAAATGGCTGCCAAGAAGCCGATCGCTCCCTCCACCTCCTCATCCTCTCGCCAAGGCTCCGCTGCAGGAGCCTCCTCGAGCTGTTGCTGACAGCCTGAAACGAGTATAACCCCAGTGCCTGTAAGGTGAATCCCAGACAGACAGACAGACGTATGTGGATGTGTGCAGAGAGAGGAGGAGGAGAAAGGGCTGCAGACACTGTTAATATTAATCAAAACAAATCTTCCTCTCTGCACACATCCCTTTCTAGCCAGCTGCTCCTTTCCCTCCCACCCTTGTGTGATGCTGCCAGGGAACTGAGGATGAGACAAAGAACCGCCAAGAGTAGGGCGACGGTGGGTGGAGCAGTGAGGGAGAGGAGACCGCTGATGGACTTAAGGGTAGTTTTAGATGCCTAAGGGAGAAGATTCCGGCTCTTGGCTCTAAGCATTGCGCCTGTGCCATCATTAGACACTCTTGTTACTTGTGCCGCTGCCCAGTCGGCATCTCTTCCTCTACAGCAGGCTCTGCTGTACACTTGGCACAAAGCGGTACTGCATTTGTTTTATAGTTTTGGGCTCCTCCCGCTCTCGACCAAAGAAACGTAACAACAGCTAGGCTCAAAGGATTTAGGATTTAGCCCACCATGCTGGTACTTGAACAGGATCCTGTGTATCATAGAAAAAAATACGATTTAAAATAGATACTAATGTGTAGTAAGCAGAGAGCAGAAAAGGGTAAAGTTCACTGTGCCAGAGATGTTTACGGGACATGAAATCAATTTGATGAATTCACAATGGCTTCAGAGTGTGAATTCTGTTTCCACCCCCTCTCAAGTCAGCAAGCAATGTGACCTCGGGGAAAATCTGTTCCGACACCAGTAATGGTGATCATCAGACCCTGAGGGCCACTTCACATGAAATTTTTACATGGATATTTCTTTAGTAGGAAACTATGTATTCTATCTGCCAAATATGTACAAGAAGAGCTGCTCTAGTGTAAGAAAGAGCCATAAGAGTACAGTTCAAATGCCACCTCTTCCACAAACCCATTAGGAAGCCTCAGGCCCATCTACAGTGTAGCAATGACACATTTTACCTTATACAAATGTAGGGAGTACAAGATGATGTACATGGTGCCTGGAACATTCATAAAGTGCTCCATTTTGACATCGTGTGGCTTCAACTGAAATGTTTGACAAACATGCAGCTGAGTTTGTTCTTGGCAACGTGGAAGTCATTTTACTTCATTTATACCTCACCTTTCTCCCCAATCGGGACTCAGAGTAGCTTACATCGTTCCCTCCTCCATTTTATCCTCACAACAATCTGGTAAAGTAGCTAAGGCTGAGAGTGTGTGACTAGCCAAAGGTAGCCCAGCAAGTTTCCATGGCAGAGTAGAAATTTACTTTAACTTCTATCCTGCCGTACCCCAGCCAAAGGCCGGGCTCAGGGTGGCTTACATACCAACAGTATGCAATATAGTAAAATTCCACTCAGTGCAGTCTCCCAGACCCATCCTCTAACCCAGCTGTGTCAACCATGTGCCCTGGGGCCCCTTGAGTAGGTTTATCAGACCTGTTAGCCATCTGAAGCAAATCTTTCCCCTCACAAGGGTCTGATAGCCATCTCAAGGCAAGCTCCCAACCCCACTGTGGGCTTGCTAGTGCAGGCATCTCCCTACCCCCAGTGCTGTTTTGGGGCCAGGCAAGGCATCCCCCCTACTCTCCCAGAGCTCAGCCTGATTAAATCACATTTATTCCGTATCTGACCCTCATAACAAATGAGCTCAACACCCCTACTCTAACCACTATATAACTTGGCTACATGGAAGTCATATCCATTTACAAAACTGCTCATGATTGTTATCAAGTTCAGCCAGTTGAGCAATGCCCCTTTCACTCTGCCTGCCAAATTTTCTTTTGAAATGTACTTTTCAGTTTTTTTACAGTCTTAAGTAATATTGAAAAAAACAGACCCAATATAAAAATATGAAGTCCAAAAAATCTTGTCAGGCTAGTAATAATGGAACAGAAGAAAAGCAAGTGATAGAGGCTGTTTCCCCACTTTGGTCGTTTCCCCTTTGCTACTCTCAGCGCGCGTCATATCTGGCGTGCGCCTGGGCTTCCCCACAACCCCGCATGGGGTCATCAAAAGGCGCCGTTTTGAAGAGCGCCAGGAATGACGCGCGCGGAGGGGGGCGCAAGAGCGGCAGCTTCGGGGCGGCTGTGTTGTCGCCGCCCCTGTAGTGGGGAGTGCCGCGGGACCCCGTGCTATTTGGGGAGAGTAGTGTGCAGCAGAAGGTAAGTGGGGAAAGGCCCATACTTTACTTTCACCTAATTTCAAAATAAATAAGTGTACAGGCGTGTAACAAGAATGAGCCAAGCTAGGGTGCATGCCTGGGGCCCCACTTAACTGGAAGCACCCTAATTTCCCCTTTCCAAGGTAGGGAGTCCAGGTGAACAGGTGAGGGTGCAGCTGTGAGTTTCCAGCTACTACAGCAGTGTGCCAGGCCATGGAGCATCCCTTCGAAGGGGTGGCAGGCAAGGAAGGTGGGTAGAGCATGACCCTCATTCCGGACAGGGGAAGAAGCGTAGCTCCAGATACTGTTGATCTGACTGGGGAAACGTACAAGGTGCAGCCCAGCATGTGAGGCAAGACTCCAGTAGCACGGTAGGCTAGGCCACACTTGCTGATGCTGAATGAGTCGGCCTCCTGCTGGGCAGGGGCAGGGGGAATGAGTGGGGAGGCGAGGCTGTGTTCTGTTCAGAAGTACACCTCTGCTTGACCGTTTAGCTGAATCCCTTTGGTGCATTCCCAGGCTGTGAGGGTGGCACTCCTGGCTGCCCTCCAGGGGGTGTTATTTCCCCACAACTGCAGCCTGACCCAGTAGTCAGGCTACTTTCTAGCCTGGGTTCCTCCCTTCCAACTGTCGGTGGCCAGAGGCTGTCCAGTAGTGATTTGGCTCCTGGGACCCAAAGTGCCCTTAAAGAGGGGGGCACAAGCAGTGCTTGGAATCGGCCTACAAACTCCCAGGACTTGCCCAGAATCCCAAAGCAGGTGTATTCCTGGCTCAAAAAAGTTCGATTTCATGTCCAGACCATGCACAGGCAGGTGTGGGTGGGTGGGTGGGTGGAGCAGAATGCAAGGACGTAGGGGGGCGGTTTCCTGGATTCAGCCCCCACATTACATGTCCAAAGCTCCGGCCCCCCATTTATTTTTTTTGTGTTTTTTTGATATTTTTTAGTGTTTTTCAGCTTTTGGCCTGCAGGGGGCGCAATGTTGAGGCTAGCAGCACCACAATTTCATGGATTTGTTGGGATACTCTGCTAGTGATACCACCCAGGTTTGGTGAGGTTTGGTTCAGGGGATCCAAAGTTATGGACTCCCAAAGGGGTGCCCCCATCCTCCATTGTTTCCAATGGGAGCTAATAGGAGATGGGGTTCCATAGCTTTGGACCCCCTGAACCAAACTTCACTAAACCAAGGTGGTATTATCAGAATAGTCTCCTTCTGATGCCACCAGGTTTTGTGATATTTGGTTCAGGGGATCCAAAGTTATGGACTCCCAAAGGGGGTGCCCCCATCCCCCGTTGTTTCCAATGGGAGTTAATAGAAGATGGGGGCTACACTTTTCAGGGTCCATAACTTTGGATACCCTGAACCAAACTTCGCCAAACCTGGGTGGTATCATCAGGAGAGTCTCCTAAAGATACCCTGAAATTTTGGTGCTGCTAGCTTAACAATTGCACCCCTGACAGCAGGCACCCCCCATTTCCCCAGATTCTCCTTTTAAATCCACCCCCTTCGGCATGGATTTAAAAGGAGAATCTGAGGTCCCCAGTTTAAACATTGAAAGTGATGCTGTTTCACCCCAAAACAGCATCACTTTCAATGTTGTTTTAACTGAGGATCCCAGATTCTTCCTTTAAAAGGAGAATCTGGGCTCCCTAGTTTAAACACCATTGAAAGTGTTGCTTTTTGGGTGTGGATTCCAGCATCACAGCGGGGGGGGGGGGGCGCTCAGATTTTGTGCTGGGCTCCATTTTCCCTAGCTACGCCTCTGCCCAGAGGGGAGGGCAGAAGGGACCTTACTGAAGTGGTGTCCTCCGCCCTGCATGAAGAAGCAGTTATGGCGCTTCTTGGGCCTAGTGCGATACTATAGTAAGTTCATTCCCTATTTCACCAGTTTCAACAGCCCACTGACTGTCTGCAAAAAGGCCGGACAAATACCCTATGCTGGATGTGGAATGCATAAGAACCTTTGAAGATCTGAAGCCAATTCTGCTTAATCTAGATTTTGATCAGCCCTTCAGAGTCCAGGATAACATGTTTGGCATTGGCCTGAGGGCAGTCTTGTTTCAAGAGCAAAATGGAGCACCACATACTATACCTCAGCTGCAAGCTGCCGCCAGGGGAGCGCAATTATTCCACCATTGATAAGGAGACCATGGTGGTCAAGTGGCTGGTAGGAGTGCTGCAGTACTATTTGGAGGGTCAGCACTTCACCCCAGTGACCAACCATGGAACCCTTCAGCGGATGGCACACATGAAGGACCGCAATGAATGAGCCTTATGCTGATACCTGTCTTCAGCTACACTGTTTAACGTCAGTTGGGTAGGAGTCATACTATGCAGACCTCTTGTCCTGGATCCACAAAGACCCCAAGGAGGGGAGCATGGACATAAGGGATGTGCATCTGGGATCAGGTTTCCTGGCTGGAATCAGACATTGACTCACTAGTCAGTAGCATCAGCCCCACCTGGGACCCAGTACCTCCAGGAATCATAGGATATGGTGTCCCACCTCAGTCTGGCTCCAGCCTCCACCCCAGCCTTCAGGCTTGCACAGCTCAGCCTAGGCAGCAGTTGTTTTACCCCAAGTCCACCAAATGTACACCAAGGTCTCCAATTGGGATCAGGCCATCTAGAGCTCTACAGCAAAGAGTTTGCTGAGCAGGACCTGTGGCTTGCAATATGCGACCGATGTTGATCCTTCTCCCGGACTGCCTATGGCGGGTGGACCCAAGATGCAGCAGGAGATTCCAGGCCCTGACTGAGCCAGACTGATGGCCTGTGGGCCACTGGAGGAGGTTTTTGCCCAGCTGAGGGGAAGGGGATAAAGGGATGGAAGATGAGACAGAAATGGGGGGAGAAAGAGAGGGAGGGGTGGGGAGAGAGAGAAGAGATAAAAAATAAGAGCTGCAGAATGAACCAGTGGAGGAAGAGGTGGAGGCTGGAGAGAGTGGGAGATCTGTCCTGGTTCACTAGCAATCTGGAATGGGTTAAGGGACTGCCCCTGGAGGAGCAAGGCAGGATGGTGGAGTTTCAGGACCTTGATCTAGTCCAGGTGGTGCTCCACAAAGGTCTTATAACTAAAATAATTGTGGGAATGGAAGGGACCTAAGCATGCTTGCCTGACTACTGGGACTCTACATATATGTTCAAAGGTGGGCCACGTGTATCAAAGAAACATAGCTTTCATATTCTGTATGTTCCCCAATTTGTGTCCTCATGGAGACTGCAGCTGTGGAAAATTAAGTCTCTAATGTCTACCTTGCCTTATCCTGCCACTTGATACTGTACTGTTGAGTTAGCTCCGATCCAAAAGATGTTGTAGAAAAACAAGCAAGCTGCTGGTTGCTTCTGTCCAAACAACAGTAACACATGCAGGTGATTCTCTCATTCCCCTCCCTCTGCACCAACAGTATTAAACAGATCAATGTATTTTACAGTGATAAGCTGCAGGCAAAAGGTCAAATGACACATTATATGCTAGGGCATGTAACCTGCCCTGACACTTTTTCCTGAAAAAAAGCAGTTTTGGGAGTGGCCCATTTACAAGCAGAAAAGCGACAAGCGGGGAGGGATTCCTTAACCCTGTCCTTGCTATCTGTGTTTCTGCTCTAAATTGTGCCCTAATACTCTTTCCCACAAACCCTGGGTTTCCAGGCATTTTTGCCAGCATTTGGGTCCTGGTCTGAATGGGAAGTAAATTAGTTTAGGAGGCTGGCATAGAATTTCCAGCAGAAACCCCCCCCCCCCCCGGTCAAAACAGGGGCTACACATCTTCTTGTCCTCTTTTAAAGATGCAAAACAATGTTTACTGTTGCTTACTTCTAACTTTATTCATACTACAGATTTTTTTTCTCCTGAATTTTTTATTTGCAAGTCTTTGATCGTCGTCTTAAAATTAATCTGATGTAACAAATCTGCTTCAGTACTTAGCAGTGATAAGGAGAAAAAAAAACTCTATGGAGCCTCTTTACTTGAGGCTCTGAGCACATGCTTATTTTTCTTAATAATTAATCCAGGGCTGCCTTTGGGACTGTGCTACATTTGTAGAGCTCACATAGCCAATGAGGAACTGTAAGGGTATTTCTCTCCCTGACTTGCTACTCAACCAGTTCTCCTAGCAAAATGATATCTAGCTCTTCATTTACTGCCTTGAAAATATTATTCCAATAATTTATAAGAACATTATACAATTTAGTACTCTTTTGAATAATTATATGATATTTGGGTCCATTTGTTAGCAGGCTGCAAATGAGGTGTTTTGTCCCTATCCAGTTACATTACTGAAGTCAAGAATTTGGGTATCTATGATTTAGATATCAAAAGAGCATTACCTCTCTTGATGAAAAGAAGGGGGGGGGTGGGCATAAGCACAGCAAATAGCATACAAAACTGCAGCCCAGGGCCTTAAGACCAATTAGAGTACATTAATTATTTTTCTGATGTAGCCCCAGCTTTTTGCAAAATCCTTCCACCGTCTTCAACGCACACTGGCATACACATACCCGTTGGATTCTTCAAAGGAATAACCTGTCTGATGCCCTGGACAGATTGAAGTCTCTTGAGTTCTAGGGGCTCAATTATATCTTTCAATTCAGCCCACTGCCAATAATCCTAATGTGGGGGGCACTGACCTTTTCAAGTCTCACAAAGGGTTGCTTAAATGAAGGAAGATGACAACTGGAGAGAAAGAAAGTGCGAGAAAGAACAAAAGGGTGGAACAGGAAACTGCATGACATGGACATATTTCCCCTTTTCTGAGAAAGGTTTTTTTTTACATAATTTATCAGCTGCATTATATAGCAACACTGAACTATGTGTGAGAATAGCAAAATCAGGGCCTATTGAAATATTAAATTATCCACCTGCATCAAGGAGGACTTATGAAGGGCTATTTCCCACACTACAGTTTAACAACATGGATGAAATCCAGTCTGAAATATTAATGTGGGCTGATATATGCAGTCAAGAAAATCCCACATAGTAATTTCTGGGGATATACTGCTTCAGAAAACAGGTTTTCTGAAATTGTGTGGTTGAATGTTGTTTACCACACTGGTGTCTCCCAAGTTCTTCTGAAGAGCTCAAAACTGTGTCCATCAGGCAGAGGCGTACACTGTCTAAACCGCACCCTGGAGACAAACCCTCCAGGCAGAACGTCCCACCCCCACCCACCTGCACAGTGTGCAATGTGCAGAGTTGGGTCTCCCTCAGCCCCGCCCCCAATAAATTTGTATATTCAGCAAAGGCTCATAGGTATGTTGTTGAAATATCTTGAAAACATAATCCAAGGCACTGACCTTGGAGATCAGGAACGTGGCTCTGTCTCCCTGCTTTTAGCAGACCCATTTTTGCCTTGGACTATCTTTTCAAGTTATTGTTGAAATGCTCACCATAATTTGAAACAATAGGCAGGATTAGGCCTGCTAAAAGCAATGAGGAAATGTTATGTCCTGAATCTCCAGGTTTGGCCCGGAGGTGGGGCTGAGGGCAGCCCAACTCTGCATATTGCATGCTGTGTAGGTGGGCAGGTCTGGCACTGCCATCAGGATTCCTCCGTTTCAACCTCACAACAACCCTGTGATATGTGCTAGGTTCATTCACCAAGTACAAATGCATGCCAAGATCCAAGATGAACATTTTGGCTGATTATGAGCAGCACAAGACATCCTTAGGATGTCCATAGGATGTTTTAAAAGAACCTCTCATGGTTTTTTTTTGTCTGCATACCAGATGTTTTATTATTCCCACCTTCCACACACCCCTCCCCCGTTACAGCACTTTCATTTTTGCAGCAGCTTGTGCCTGCCATTTTTTGCAGCTTGAGAGTCCGTTAGCTGCATTTGTTTCCCATGGAGGTTTCCTCTGCTTCCAGTTTATCCGATTACTATTTCCTTGTAAAACATTCACAAAGTTTGTTTTCCCTGGTGATTCTGCACACATGTGGTTTTTTCTCTCCCCCCCTTTGTTTTGTTGTGTTTTTATTTAGAGGGAGCTGTTTTCGTAGTTATGATGGCATAGATAACAGAACTGCAGCCGCTTGGAGGACTGGTCTACCTTCCATTAAAAACCATTGGGTAGACCTGTCCTCCACATGACATGTGCATGGGATTGCCAGGGAAACCAAACTTTATTCATGAATGTTTTACAAGGAGATAGCAATCAGACGAGCTGCAAGCAGAGGAAACCTCCATGGGAAACAAGTGCAGCAAATGGGCTCTCAAGCTGCCGAAAATGGCAGGCGCAAACTGGTGCAAAAATGAAAGTACTCTAATGGGGGGAGGGGAGGGTGGGAGACGGGAAAAATAAAACGTCTCCTGCCTGTTCATGTTCTGCACAGCCAAGTAGGAGATGTGTTCAAAATGACGTGGAAAAAAGTCCACATTTTAGCGACTATAAAATGAAACAACTTGAGCAAAAGTAAAACATCTTGAGGGAGAAAGCTGTGTGGACTTCCTCCCCAAGACATTTTTCCCCATCCTCAGGATATCTTACTTGTGCTGTTCGGAATGGGCGTCATCCAGTGCACCAGATTGTTGGAATATTCCCCTCATTTCACATATTAAAAATCTAGCAAGTCAATGAGAAGGTTACATTTGGAACCCTTTCTTCTACATACTATATTTCCACAAACAGGGAATTTTTAACATGGGGGAGTGTACAGCCATGGAATTCTCCACCCAAATAGGGTACTATGCTTCCCACTCCTGTCCTGGATATGCTGATAGGCCTTAAATCAGAGAAACTGGTAGACATTTGCACACTACTCTTGATTTTGAAGCACCAATATGCTTCTCTGACACAGAACAATCCTGTGTGATTCTTTTTCCTGCAGAAAGAATTTTTGGGAGCACTCCAACATCATGTAATTCTAACTGGGGGAAAAAGAATTAGGGAGGGGGACTTGACAGGTTCTGTGCGCATGCATATATGTTTCATTTATTCATTAAAACATTTCTATCCTGCTTTTGAGATATTCATAGAGCAGCTTACATTCAAACATAAACCCATTTACAAAATATAATCTTTTTAACCAGGCTGTTCCAAAGGGCAGCTACTACAACTAGCTCATTCAAAAGCAAATAAGCTGATCTGCAGTGTATTTTGGAGACCTAGGTGGACAATGTGGGAAAAGGCTATCTCTCCTAGTTCTGTCCTCCTGGATTTTCAGGGCAGCAGCAGCAACCAAGCTCTGGTAAGCAACAAGGTGATGGTTGCAGTGACCCTCTGGAATTCTATATTCCTTGCTAGGTAGTCTGTTGCATGCACACTTTTGCTCAAAGCGTATCACTGGTTTTTGAGAAACTGATGCATTTGGCTGTTTTAAGGCTTTTCTATCAACATGCTTTGAAAGCTGAAGGGGCTAGGGGCTTCTTTTAAGCTTCCCTATTATATCCTGCTGGCCATTTTTGGAATCAGAATACTGAATGAGAAGGATTTTTGGTGTGACCCAGTAAGGTATTTCTTATCTTCTCATGGTACACTGGGTGGTAGCCTGAAGCAGAAAGTTGTGAAGGCTGAGGTGGGGGCCTGACCTATCTCTGGGACTCATCTGACCCTGTCCCAGTCTCTATTTAGATCACACAAGCAACTATTTTTAATAATAACATAGAAAAGGTGGAATCTCTACTTCATCTCTAGTGTTAGTCCTTTGCCTGACTATGTACCTGTAGGCCAGATGCTCAGATGCTCAGCTTTTTGTCTTGGGATGTGCACATAAAATGTACTATACAAGGTTGCCAGGATGAAGAAAGGCCCACAACATATGAATAAAGCTAACCTAACTTATCTACATGTACACCAGAGGGTGTATTTTACTAGCTTGAAAAACCTCCTGGAAACAAACTGGGGGTAAATCCTAGAATGCCATTTGACTGGGAATCTATATTTGGATTTACTGATTGTTATGTTGGCTGCACAGACAGAGGGGTAAGGCTGAGCAAAGTCTGAGGCTAAGCTATAGAAAAGAAAGGAAGGATACAGGGAGGAAGCACCAAAAAAATAAACTCTACTGATTGCTTTCAGAGTGGCAGATCAAGGTTGTACATCATGAATTTCATGGAGGTAGAGGGGGGCAAAGGTAAATGCAGCGGTGAAGTTAAAACTTGCTACCACAGTCTAATTTGCCACACAATTTACCTGCAACAGAGGTGAGAGGCGTTGAGCAATATGTGTATGAATGTTTATGGCTATGGATATAATGGCTATGCAATATACAGGGCACAGCCTGCTTCTAATTTGAGCTGAGCAGGAAAAGTCTTCCTTCTCAACTTTACACATGATCCTGAGCTGTTTCTCCATTTCTGCCATTACCACAGGCTTAGCATCAATCGACCAGCAGTACAAAATGCAATTTCCTCACCTAAAAGAATTTATTTTCTTTTGTGCAGACCACTACTAGCAGAAGCAACTGCTGACTTTCTGACTTGAATGGACAGAGGCATAGTTTGAAACAGGCTGAGAGGATCCTGACACATCCCGGGGTAGACCTTGGGAAAGAAGCAAGCTGATTAAAATATTGTGGGGAAGAACGGAAGACAGGAGTTAAATGGTCATACAAATTACTCTGGAAAAATTTCCTGTTGCTCCTTGCTGTCTCATATTCTAGAGTAGGCACATAGCTTTGGTTAAAGCATTAATAAGTTCTACCTACCCTGCTTAGATTTCAGATCAGGATCCATTTCTCAACAGACAATTTTATGGACAAAGAAGTGAGGTTAGCAAAGGAGCTCAAGGATTTTAGACAACCAACAACTGACAAAAGGATGATGGGGAGGAAAGAAAACAGATAACGAATATACTATGTAGGGTCAAGACAGCCATCTCTGCCTCTGACTTTCATGTTTTCAAGGGAACTGGAATGATATGTGCTGAGAGCTCTTTCCATCAACCAGGAACCTTGAAAAATCCAGATTCCTGATCTCATAGGCTCATTCCACACATGCAGAATAATGCACTTTCAAACTGCTTTCTGTGCTCTTTGAAGCTGTGCGGAATAGCAAAATCCACTTGCAAACAGTTGTGAAAGTGGTTTGAAAATGCATTATTTTGTGTGTGCAGAAGGGGTCATAGAGAAAGCTGAATGTTCATCCATGTGCACATGGGGTGGTGCTATACAGGTGTGTCAGAAAATGTGCATAGATTGTGGCAAAGCTGGCCACTTAAGCCCTCCTCCCCTCCCCCACATGCATTCATTATCTCTTCCTGGAACCTGAGACAAAGGCTTCTCAGAGCACACAATTATTATATTAGTCAAAGACAAGTAAGATTTCCCTGGTCAAGGAACCCTCTGTAAGCTCTTCTGGGCTTCCCAAAGGAAGAAAAGGATATAAGTGTAATGATCACAGTAAGTAATGCTGTCTATTTTTCAATACGAATCCCAGTGAGCTCTGAGGTTTCTTTTTAATGTCCTCTTTTAACTGAGCTGAACTGGCACATACATGTATAAAATTACATTTCTCCTTTTTGTTTCACTCAGCTAACTTTATGTATTATAATTGCGGCTTCTGGTTCTCTTCAAATATAATTGTCAATCAAAATGAAAAAATGTCATAATTTAATTCTGTACTGATCTGACAAGGAAGCCCAAATGGTCTTCAAAGAGAGGAGAGATTTAGCACTGTCACAATTAAAATGTCTCAGAACCTGCAGGAAGGCACTTGTCTCAGGGAATTGAATAAAACTCCCTGGGCAGACCTAAATCAATTGGCACCACTGGCTATTTCTGATATCTACCCTTCACAACCAGAGACTCTAAGTCAAGTTCACATCCCCATTTGGATTATAAACTTTGACACAGAATTCAGAACTGGGACAATTATTGACAACCAGTCACCAACTGATTGATATTATTGTTATTTGGATTCATGTAGCAGACTGGGCCAATCTCTGGCACGTTCTGACAGTGTGAAGCAAACATCCAGTCAGACATTTCATAGATTAATCAGTTGCTCTGTGGTTCATGAAACAGATGCATGAACACTAAATATTTGTGATCAATTCTGAAATGGGGAAGATCTTCCTTCTTTCCTGCCTGCCTGTTTACTAGAAACAGATGGGATGGAACCCATAACCTATACTTATTCTAATCCTACAATGCAGGGGCAGGGATGGAAGAAAAACTTAAGCAAAGGGTCATAAGAAACCGGAAACTGAGAAAGGAGAAGGCAGGGCCCCAAAAAGTAGCAGGTACAAAAAGCAAGGAGGATCTAGGGAAGAAGAGTTGGAAGAGAAAGGAAGATGAAGGAATATGGGGAAATAGAAGCCAGAGGGAGGAGTCGAGATGGATGAGAGGACAGGAAGAGCACAATGCATGGCCAGAAACTACAGAAATGAGGGAGGAATAAGCTCAAAATAATATGGAGGCCTCTAAATGATTAAACCAACATTGTCCAATGAAACAGGATTCTGATGTGTGCTTCTTTCTTTGAACTCATCTAGAATAGTACAATCACAATTTTCCTCTTTTAATCCAGATATTCCCTGATTCTACAGAACATGTAACCTGTAACATGGAACTTGATGGCAACCTTTGGTACTAGGCATCTATATCTTGTCTCAAAGAAAGACAAAAACGTAGTCATTTGTGGTGTGGCAGAAGTGAATGTTGCGTCCTCTCGCAGTTCCAAAAAGTCCCGATTTTCTGGTAGCATTCAAAAAGCTATCTTAAAGAACCGCTTGTGTCAAAACCTTTATTCTGTGCACTATTGAGCTTGCTACTTTGATAAAAGAGCATTTTAGTGCATTCAAAGACTATCTGCAGTACTTGACTTTTTCTTATAACTGCGCCCGCCATTTTGTGTCAGTTCAGCTTAATAGTGTAGCAAGCTTAATAGTGCACAGAATAAAGGTTTTGACATAAGCGGCACTTAAAATAGCTTTTTTAATGGTACTGGAGAGCAAGGGACAGAACTGGGCAGGCAGTAGGACCACAGTGGAGCATTCAACTGCACAGAAGGTCAGGAAGTGGCTGTGGATTAATTCAACATTGAGTTTCTATCATTCATTGAGACAAGGTATAACAACTGAGAAAAAAAATGAAGCTTCAGTGTTACAAAAGTATTTGAAGCAACCTCTCTAATCAAGAATGTGATGGTGGTTCAGAACTATTAGGGATGGCTCATTGAGTTTGTTCAAGTTTTAGAAACAGACAGTGAAGTTTCAACAGTTGCTCAACATAGTCTAGATCTGCAGGTTTTGAGGTACAAGCTAGTCCATGCTATTTTGTATTACTGACTGGGATTCCCATGGGCTGTAAGAACATCAGAATTAATTTGCTGGATCTGCTTAAGGTCCAGACATTCTCTTGTGGGCGTGGCAAACAGAAATAGCCATTTGGGTGCTGTGTGGTTTCCGGGCTGTATGGCCGTGTTCTAGCAGCATTCTCTCCTGACGTTTCGCCTGCATCTGTGGCTGGCATCTTCAGAAGATGCCAGCCACAGATGCAGGCGAAACGTCAGGAGAGAATGCTGCTAGAACACGGCCATACAGCCCGGAAACCACACAGCACCCAAGTGATTCCGGCCGTGAAAGCCTTCGACAATACAGAAATAGCCATTCCTTATTGGTTCTTCGTAGCATCAGGTAATCTGAAGTCTGTGGCCTCTGAGCATGGCGGTTCCAGTTTTAGCTGTTTCAGCTTACTGTCATTGATAGAACTACCTTCCCCTATTTTGGCCAAGCTGCTTTTAGAGCCATATGTGCTAGCTACCATTACAACAATGTGTGGCAATTAATTCCATATGTTGATGAAACATTTCCCTTTGTTTGTCCTGATCTCACTGCAAACTGTTTTGTTGTATGACAAAATGTTTTGTCATTTCTCCATTCAGTCTCTCCACACCATTCATAATTTTCCAAACTTCTATCACTTTAGCATTTTTTCTTTTAATGAAAAACCTCTCAAACACTCTCTTCCTTCACAAGGAAGGTGCTCCAACACTCTGATTGTTTTAGTACTGCAGTCTTGGTTGACTTCCTGAGCTCACAGCAGGAGTTGGGAGGGGGAAACTCCCCGGAGAAACTTCCCACACTCCTGGTCATGCACTTCAGTGCCAAACCAGACATTCAGGAAACCACAGTCTGGACAAGCCCCTAGGCTCATTGAGATTTCTAAGTAAATCAAAAAGCAAAAGCCAAAATCTGCTGGTGTTCTAGCAAATTAAACCTATGGTTTTGCTATGTCATCTAGATTTGCTGTAAATTCACAGGAGACTTTAACAGGGTCACATTTCAATTATATTATGTTAATAGTGAAAGAGAGGAGGGGCCGTAGCTCAGTAGTTTGCACATTCTGGTCTTGTCAGTAGTGTTCTTGACAGCATGTAGAAGAAAGTGACATTCTTGGATTATGCATGGATGCACAGTTATTCTCTGGTAACCTCTGTGACATTGCAAGGGCTCCTATGGCTGTACTTCCTAGA
Organism: Sphaerodactylus townsendi; assembly: GCF_021028975.2. Taxonomy (NCBI): domain Eukaryota; kingdom Metazoa; phylum Chordata; class Lepidosauria; order Squamata; family Sphaerodactylidae; genus Sphaerodactylus; species Sphaerodactylus townsendi. The sequence goes on along the minus strand of NC_059427.1, from coordinate 117,484,875 downwards.
TCATGGGGTGCAATGCCTTGAGGTGGAAAACATTTTAGTCTAGCCCTACCCTATGCCTTCAGATTGAAATAGACTAAGTGACAGCAAATAATATTAAGAGAAAACCCATTAACAGATGAACTGGTTCAGTTACAAGGCAGTCTTAAGCTAAGAGCCAAGCATGGCCCAGGAGTTTGAGTGTTGGTTTGAATACTTACTCTGCCATAGAAGCCTGCTGCTTGATCTTGTGCAGTCACACATTCTCAGACTAACCTACCTAACCTATCCAGGCCCAGTTTCGCTTATTCTTTGGAGCTCCAAAGATTCCTGACAGGGTTGTTGTGAGAATAAAATGAAACAGAGGAGAACAATGTAAGCTGCTCCAGGTTCCCAATGGGAAGAAAGGGGGGATATAAATAAATAATTGAAATAAACAGCTAGACACTACGAAGTCCACTGACTTCAGAAGGCGCAACTCTGTTTATTATTGCACTGGCAATATATTAGATCCAGACTAAAAGTGCTAGCAAAAATGTCTACTGTGAAAAAAGATGATCAACACTCTTACCACAGTTGTCAACATCAATTCATACATCTCTTGATTTAAGCAAAGTATTCTAGATACTGTTCTGAGCAGCAAATTATATGTCTGTGCTGGCTTTTATTGAAAAAAAAAAGGCTATTACCATCATCAAATGGACCACAAACACAGTCACATTTAGATGCTGTTCGGTTTTTTACCCGTTTACTGTATTATAGATTTTGCATTTCTATACCCCTTCCCTTTGCAAAAACAGCACCAAAAGTGATAAAAAAACCAATTATCATAAAAGTTGTGACAATTAACAGATTAAAAACCATACCTAAAATGATAAACTTCAGAAAGAATTTTTTTAAATCCCGAGGAGGCACTAGTATAAAGTCTCTAGTATAAAATCAAAATCTCCCAAATCATCAGCCAGCATTAAAAGGTTCCTGCTGTTTTAACCAGCTGTCAAAATGCCAAGAGGAGGTAGCCAGGCACAGATCCAGTAAGTCCCATCCAGACCATGGACACCATCACAGATAAAGCCTTGTGATTCAGTGCCTTTGTAGAGTTCACCCCAGGAAAGGCTGGGACACAGAAAAGCACCCCTCCTGCAGATCACAGTGAGAAAATAATATATGGAAGGAGACGCATCCAAATTATGCAGGCTCTAGACTATCAAAGGCATCACCGATAATCACCAGAACTTTGAATTGATCTTAGAAGTAGGTACACCAACAGGGTAGTTATTCTAGAATAATAGTAATATGTTCTCTGTGGTTGTTTCCTGTCAGAAGGCAAACAGCAGCATTCTGAATTAGCTGCCATTTCCAAACTGTGTTCAAATTCAGTTCCACCTAGATCATGTTGCTAGAGTCAACATACAAGCTTACCAAGACATGAATTCTTGGATAGTTACTTAGTTAAGGGTGCCCATGAAAGTTTCATTCATTTTACAAACATGTTTTTTAAAAATAGAGATAATTGTTTGCCAAAGCTCTATACTGACATTCACCACATGCTCTGTTTTCAAAACAGTCTTGTGATGTCAAGGTAAGTATTCTGATTTCTGATTCCAGAGCACAGATGTAGGACGGCATCTATGTCTTCTCTTTGACTTCCTCCATATCCTTAAAGATAAACATGTCCTTCACTATTGTCACCTGCTCTATCTTATATTTCTATCAAATGAGGCTTGCTCACTCATAAATTACTGCACAAACCATTCCAAACAATAAAGGCAATTTTACTTACTGAACCATTAAATTTACATACTTAAATTAGACTCAACCAGACGTTGCAAGGGGATGTCTCGCAGCCAGACAAACAATGAATTTAGGGAAAGAACTGTCGTGTACTTCCCCACCTCTCACATGAAATTAATGAGGTGCTTCAATTTAATCATCATTAAAATTACATCTTTATTTAGTTACTTAGCAGAGTTTGACTCAGAGGCACATGACAGAATGTACGGTAGCCCCTCCAACAATAACCGTGTCTAAGAAAAGAAGGGGTAGTTGATGACATGATGCTCTTGTCATCTCTGTATACCTGGGCAGTATTTTTGTGTGTCTCTATCAGAAAGCACCACCATTTCTGAGCAGGAAACATTCAAAAGGAAAACGTATCAGTCACATTTGAGAGGAAAATGAGAGCTGAACCCTGACAAGATGGAAATGATGTTGATGGGGAAGGCAGAGATCTTGAAGGATGCTTTACCTCCCACTTTCGGTGGGTTTCGTTCAGTTGACCACAGAGTATAAACCTAGGAGTTACACTGGATCAAGCACTCCTGCTAGAAAAGCACATCAATGCAGCTGAAAAAAAAATCCTTCTAATTCAATCTCGCCTAAAAGATGGCCCCCTAGCCTGACATGACTGATCTAGCCAGCTGGATCTATGCCATCATAACATCAAGACTAGACTATTGTAACATACTCTAAATTGGTCTCCCCTCACAGTCAGTCAATTTAGAGGCTCCAGTTGGTGTAGATGGCGTAGCTTGGTTATTATCAGGAGCTAGGTGGAATATGCATACTATTCCCATTCTACCATGATTCCATTGGCTGTCTGTCTGTCAGTTATTTATTTATTATTTATTTATTAAATTTACCAGACAATTCATGGTACTGGCTGTCACATACAAACTTTATCGCCATATCTGTAGGACTTTATCCCTATATCTGTAGGACTTTATCCCCATATCTGTAGGACCACCTCTATCCCTATGCTCTTTCATAACAGCTTTTCTCCTCTTGAGTGGGGCCTTCTGCAGGTGGCACCAGATGGGCAAAATCAACAACTGCCCACACATGAGTATTTCCTGCTGTGGCCCCACTTATGGAATGACCTACCTGATAGGGTTAGGAAGGCTGATACTCTCCTGGCTTTCCATACATTATGCAAAACTGAATAATACAGGTGGGCTTTTTTATACAAGTAATAGGGCTATATTATGATGAAATGGCCAGAAAGATTCTTTGGAAAAGGGATAGGGAGTATGGACATACTAATGAGTATAGTATGTACTGTCTGCTGCTGTAAGTATGCCCCTACTATGTAATTTCTGCACTGTTTAATGCGTCACATTTAGATGAATAAATCCTACTGATGCTTTGTTTCAGCTGTTTCAGGTTTCTGCCTACTTTCAGATTTCTGCAATCAAAACCCTATTGCATTGTTATTCAGAGGATGTCCCATACTGACTTACACTGTGCAATCTGCCTTGAGTCTTAGTAAGAAAGGAGGACTATAAATAATGTAAATAAATACATTTAATGACCACAAGAGGCTTGGGAGGAGCTTCCAGTCCTAAAGGATTAAAGGGGAAAAGTAATTTAGGGAAGGCTCTTTTCTTTTACTCATGCAACTGGTTTAGAAGGAGAGACTGACATGTAGGAACTCAGCACTCATTTCAGTTCCTTTTTCACCGCCTTTTCTGTAAATTTATGGCATTGTTCCTTCCTAGTGGCCAAATGAATAATATATGGATGCAATGCTGAACACATTTTTCTTTGAATAAACTTTACTGAAAACAGTGGGCTTTACTCTGAAGTTAAAGTGCATACAATTACGTTCCATATTACCTTCTCAAATATTCAATTGGATCTTAGGCAAAACTTTACTTAATTAGCACAGTTGTTAGCACGACGGTCTTTTCCGCACAACACAATTATAGTGTTTTGAGGACATTACAGAAAGCATATCGTTTTATTTTTCTCAACCTGTTTTTTTTTCAAAAATTGCTAAACAAATTATTTTTTTTCCCCCATGTTGGGTTGAAAACATTTCCTGCTTGCCCTGTGCAAACATAGCAAACAGGAAACACGAATTCTCCCAAATGTGAAGCTTCTCTGCTACATACATTTGTACTGCCGCCTGCCATTTTAGGTAGATTCCCTGCCAAGTCAGCCATTTTGTGAAGTTCTCCCAGCACATTTTCTTCCCTGGCAGTGATGCTGTCCACAATTTCCCTCAGTGAAACATAGTGACACAGTCATTATAGCATGACTGTTTAATAAAAGTGCCCCTTTTCCTTTTTTGTTTAAAAATTGTCTGTTGAAAATGCAAAGCGATGAAGTTGCACACAAGGATCGCCATGGCAGGACATTTGTGAGGGGATGGGGCAGATTCTCATGTTTATGAACATCACATTTTATTGATTAAACTGGGGGTGGGGAGTAGTGGTAGCGGCAAGGCTCCAGGCCAAACGGTGGCGTGGAAAGAGGGGAGACCTGAAATCTGTTAGGAATATGGAGGGAGAACTCCATCTGGGAAATTCTGATTAACAGCCAGTGAAACATTGAAATTTTTGAGAAGGTGGCTGCTGAAATGAGGATACTGGATTAGAACAGAAGTGTCCAGGAGTGCAGGATGAAACTAACGCAATGCACCACAAGTATAAAAGAATGGTTGCACATAATAGGGGATCAGGGGAATGAATGGACAATTTGCCCCTTTTGCAAAGAACTGGACTGTATCCTTGGAGGGGATCAGAGAATCAGGCCACTAAAGCGTAGTCAGATATTTCACATTGAGAGTCAAGGCTTGTCCATCTCCCCCAAGCCCATCAGGATTAGAGGATCTGTTTTCACATGACTTGCACACAATCAGTGCGGAGGACATCGACACACACACACACACACACACACACACACACACACACACACACACACACACACAATCCTTCTGAATCAGGTAAAGAAGAATGCTTCCTTTTTTAATTTCAATATTGACTGTTGAGGCTTCAGGACACATAGACAATATTGTTCTTTTTATTTTTCAAGAACCAATTTTTCAACAAAACTAGAAGACCCTGATGAGACACTAATCAAGGAAGGGGGACTGAAAGGTAGGCATTATTCACATGTCATGTTTGATTTCCTCTTTTAACTTCCACAGGGGTGTGGGAAATGGGCTCTTTGCATTCATTCTTTACTGGGGGTGGGGGGTGGAGTGGGGGTTGCCGCAAAGAAATCCTTTCTGATGATTTTAATGCAATGTATTTCCAAGCTAAGAATTCCCCTCTTTGATCACTCTGAAGAGCACTTTTCTCAAGGGTGCCATCCTCTAGGGGGAAGCTGGAGATTTCCTGGCATCCCCACTGATCTTCACACTGCCGAGAGTTCCATGTGGATTTTTCTTGGTGTACATGAGGGGTGTTTCCTTGGTCAGAGGGCCAATCAGATAATATGGACTCCCAAAGGGAGTGCCCCATCCCCCATTGTTTCCAATGGGAGCTAATAGAAGATGGGGCTACACCTTTGAGGGTCCATAACTTTGGACCCCCTGAACCAAACTTCACCAAACCTGGGTGGTATCATCAGTAGGGGCTCATGAAGATACTCTGAAATTTTGTTGCTGCTATCTTAATAATTGCACCCCTGACAGCAGGCACCCCCTAAATTTCCCCAGATTCTCCTTTTAAATCCACCCCCTTCCTGCCAATGCTTGTTTTCTTTCTTTCTTTTATTCTTTCAATGCCTAATAAAGGTTGTTGTTGTTGTTGTTGTTGTTAAATCCACCCCCTTTGGAATGGATTTAAAGGGAGAATCTGAGGTCCCTAGTTTAAACATTGAAAGTAATGATGTTTCAGGGTGGGGGAGAATCCACCCCCAAACAGCATCACTTTCAATGTTGTTTAAACTGGGGACCCCAGATTCTCCCTTTAAGGTGCATTTAAAAGGAGAATCTGAGCTCCCCAGTTTAAACACCATTGAAAATGATGCTGTGTGGGGGTGGATTCCAGCATCACTTGTTTAAACTAAGGAGCCCAGATTCTTCTTTTAAATAGAAAAAGTGCAGAGAAGGGCAACAAGGATGATTGAGGGACAGGAGCACCTTCCTTATGAGGAGAGGCTGCAGCGTTTGGGACTCTTTAGTTTGGAGAGGAGACGTCTGAGGGGGAATATGATTGAAGTCTATGAAATTATGCATGGGGTAGAAAATGTTGACAGAGAGAATTTTTTCTCTCTTTCTCACAATACTAGAACCAGGGGGCATACATTGAAAATGCTGGGGGGAAGAATAAGGACTAATAAAAGGAAACACTTCTTCATGCAATGTGTGATTGGTGTTTGGAATATGCTGCCACAGGAGGTGGTGATGGCCACTAACATGGATAGCTTTAAAAAGGGCTTGGACAGATTTATGGAGGAGAAGTTGATGTATGGCTACCAATCTTGATCCTCCTTGATCTGAGATTGCAAATGCCTTAGCAGACCAGGTGCTCGGGAGCAGCAGCAGAAAAGGCCATTGCTTTCACATCCTGCATGTGAGCTCCCAAAGGCACCTGGTGGGCCACTGCGAGTAGCAGAGAGCTGGACTAGATTGACTATGGTCTGATCCAGCAGGCTCTTTCTTATGTTCTTATGTTCACCTTAAAGGGAGAATTTGGGGTCCCCAGTTTAAATAACATTGAAAGTGATGCTGTTTCCCCCAATTGGGGAAACTGGATACAACACCATAAAATGTTTTCATAGCAGTAATAAAACATTTTTAAAGCATTTTGAAAATGTTTTCAAAACAAATATTTCTGCTGTGTGGCATGGCCCATTGCTGTGTTCAGATTTGTGAGTTGGGACATGTTCTATAATGTGATGGTAACTTTGAAATGACCTGGTGGAAAAAAAGTCATTATTTAGTCACGGTGGGGGAGGGTGGCCGCCCATGGGGGGCATCAAACTCAGGTTTTGACCAGGGCTCCAGTTTGCCTAGGTATGCCACTGGTGTTCAGGGGGCATGGTGGGCGTGTTTCGAGGTGTGGCAGGGGTGGAAAGGGGTGTGGCAGGGACGCAGGGTGCACACGTGCCCTGGGCACAGTTCCTCCTCGTTCCACCCCTGAGGAGGAGGGTGATGGAATGACCTTGCATCAGCAGCCGGGTGGTGAGTGGCAACTCCTCTTTACCATTTTCTATTTTCTCCCTGAGCACCTCGTGCTTTGCCAGCAAGGGGGATCACATCTTCCCACTGTGGCCTGCACATGAAAATAGTCCCTAGTATTGTAAGATGAGGGAATTGGCTAACCCTCCTATTTTGGTGTCATTTCCAGTTTTGATGAGTGTGTCCTGCAATGCATCAGTCATATCCTTTTTTTACAAAGGAATATCACCGGGCCCAGAGTGTATCCTTGACTTTCCTCCACTCCCAACTCAGAAGTAATTTCTGACCTGGATGGAGATGTACCCTATTGGTGAACATACTATAAGATTCATTGAACAAACCACCAGTAGTATTGTCTGGACCCTGTTTTAATGGATGTTTGGGAAGTGGGAATATCATGAGAGACCAGTGAAAGGCCTTATGGATTGCAAGGCAGGATATATCCACAACATTCCCTTCATCTGAGAAGGTTGTCACTCTATCCAAACTGTTAAAGTAGTATGAACTCTGATTTGCTTTTGCCATTCTTCCTCTACTGCTAATAAAGGCCAAGCCAACATCCTGCATCTTGCAGGCACATCTGCTGATTCCAAACTGATTGTGGGAAGAGACAGGAGTCTCCCTGCTGTCGGATGTTGCCTGACAACTGCTGAGGCAATCTGCAGCTGAAGCAAATAGAATGGATGAGATACTGGTTGAGGAAAGAAGATGGCGTGCAGAAGTCATGGAAGAAGAGAATCGCAGACATGGTGCAATGCTGGACGAAAGTGCAGGAAAAATGTTGAACATGCTATGGGCCAGAAGCTACAGCCCAATGTCTGAGGCCATGGGCACCATTAAGTAGGGGCAGAGTTACTGATACAAAAGTTTGCAGGGCAGCCACCCCAATAGCAGACCCACCCTCAACCTGTCCCTCAAACATTGTCATCCCATGTCCCTCAGCACATCCTCTTGACCTTCCATGTCCCTGAAAACATGCCACAAAGGCCAATCTGGGAAAAAGAAGTTAGTAGGATGCCCACCCAAACGAGAAAAGGTAACACTGGGGCACCACAACCACAGACATTCCTGGGCCCTGAAAACACTGCCCAAAGAACTGGCAGGGGAAAGTGAGCTAAAACAACAGACTGATTGCATGAATCTTCGAGAAAAGCCATGGTTTCTAAATGTACAATTTTCCACGTTTCAAGGTTTTTTCCTCCTTTGTCCATTGTTAGAAAAAGGGAGAGATGTTGGTTAATACATCAAGTTGAGTGCGGTGTGTAGGTGGAAATATTTTGCATTTAAAATAAATTGAAAGAACATTTTGAAAATTTAACTATATAAATATAACGTAGAAAAGTTAACCTTAATATATTACAGATTTCTATTCAGTTGAACTATTTATAAATATAAGAACTGTTTAACTATTTACAAATAAATGGTTTTAACATAAAACCCAAATTATTTTCATGAGCTTAAAATGCTTCCAGAACATTATGAAAGGCAGCGTGTCAACAAAAAAAGGGAAAACGGTTTCACTTATAACGTTTGTAAGACATTATAATTGTGCTGTGCAGTAAAGATCATCCTGTTGCTTGAATGCAGAATCCATAATCCATTTGATTGCCAATCTCTGGAGCACTTTTTCACACCATAACTTAGTGCTTACACCTTTATAGTTTCATTTCATTTCATTTCATAAACCTTTAATAGGCATCAATAAATACAATATATGAAATCCAAGAGCAATATAAAACATCTGAAATCCACAAAGGATCAACAATCCAAAACCTTTCCCAGGAATTCAGCAACCAGCTCCAAGATCCCAGTTGAACTGTTATTTAACAAAAAACAAGCCCATAGGCGTAGAATTCCTTAATAAAGGGGGAATAATACATTGGAAATCAGGTCTAAAATCAAGATATTTAGGACAATCAAATAAAATATGCAACATCGTTTGGGGGGTATTGATGCAGCAAGAACACACCGTGTTTTGTATCGGAATCCTTGAAAAGTGCCCTTGGAGAAGGGCTGATGGGAAGGAATTACACCTGGCTCTGATAAAAGCCCATCAAAGGACCTTTCCCCACTTACCTTAAGCCCCACGCTACTTGAGGAGAGTAGTGCAGGGTCCCCCGGCACTCCCCACGACAGGGGCGGCGACAGCGCAGCCGCCCCGACGCTGCCGCTGTCGCGCCCCCTCAGTGCGCGGCATCCCAGGCGTTCTTCTTAATGGCGCCTTTTGATGACCCCGCGCAGAGCGTGGGGTCGTGGGGACGCCTGGGCGCGCGCCAGGGATGCAGCGCTGAGAGCAGCACGCGGTATAGGGGGGATCGAAGAGAGTGGGGAAAGGCCCTTAGTTTCGGGTTGAATAGTACCTTTAGGTAACAGGCCATTTGGACTTGGGTAGGGGTAATACCTAAATGGGCAGGTGAACATGCAGTCCCAGCTCTTTGGACCAAAAGTTGGAGTTCCTGATTGAAAAGGCGGGCTTTTATTGTTTGCATTAGTTCATTGGGAGCTAACACAAAAAAAGAGTCACATGACAGATCCAAGGAAGTCAATTTTCTCTCAATGTGGTTCCACCAGTCAGAACGTTGAATCTCGGGGAAAGCCAAGTGGAAATAACTATGTGAATCGGTGGAAAAACAGAGTCTGATCACAAATTTGAAAGTTAAGAGCCAAGCTCTTGTGACTAGAAAATGCTGGCCTGCTTCTAGGCATAAAGCTGCATATGTTACGCAGCGTGGGACTCACCTTTATAGTTAAAGCATATTAAGCAAAGGGGGAAAAAACCTGAAGCATGCATTTTTTTAAAAAAAAAGGGAGTCAGAAGGGAGTCATGATCATGGAACGAAAAGTGTTCTTGGGGATGGAAATGGAATTTGTGTACATGAAAAATACAGTATCAGCAGAAGGATCCAAAAAGGTATAATCCATCAATACTGGATTTAGAGAGACATCTTAAAACAGGAATGCCATTTTCATGCACGCAAAGAGGTAGCTGCAAGGGGGGGGGGGGAAGGACCCTTCAGCCTGTCACATAACTTTCTCACTTTAGTCCTTTTGGTACATGGAGGACCAGGGTGACATTAGGCAAGGAAAAAATCCTGCTCAAAATAACAGACAGTTCGATTCGTGCGAGTCGCCTGAATGGAAAGTAATCTAATGTTGCAATTTTGAAGAAACAATACAGAGTCACTCACATACATCATGATTAATGACTGGATACCACAGTGTGAAAACCATTTAGAAATGGCATTTTTGTCACTGACAGTACTACACACATAATAAAGGTCATACATGATAAGAGCATTATCCATATTTCTTTGCAAACATGCTTAATCTTGTAGAGTCCAATTCCCTACAAGATCAGTGATCCATCTCTAGCTTCAGAACGGCTCATGGGAAAAGACCAGAAATCTAGTTTTACATAGACATGCATCTTCCAATTTGAAATCATCTGGCCATTTTCTAGTATTAAGCTGTAACATTTCTTCATGCGCACTATATCGAGAGAGTAATACCTGCTACTAAAATATAATGATAAAATAATTGATCATTATTATCCTGCATGTTTTTGTGATGCATTTGAGCCTCATATGAGACACGGTAGGACCCTAGGACCCTCGTTTGCTAAATATATTCTTTTGTTTGAATAACACAGTTCTCTAATTAAACTTAAAATGTTAACATGTCTCTCAGTACCAGTATTTCAAAATAGGAATTCACTCATCTTTGTTACCTAAGTTACCTTTGTCAGGTGTTACCTAAGAGGCAACGCTTAACAAAGGGAGATGATGTGTAAAGTGTTTTCTGTGGTGCTCCTAATGCCTAGGTTCCTTCACAGTGGGGTCTCCTCATGTTTCCCTGTTTGAACACAAGGAGGAGCACCACTGTCTGTTGCACAGCTGTGATCATGCCCATGGCTGCCTCACCCACTCAAAAAGGCAAGATATCACCTTTTAAAGATAATATTGATTTTGATTATATGGATATATCAATATTGTTGAGGCTGCTTTTTTTAGGGAAAAACCAACCGTCTCCCTCAGAGATCCACAGCTGGCTTTTCCCTAAAAATGCAAAAGGAATGAAAAGTAGCAGCAACAATATCAATATAAGCTATATAAATAATATTTATATAAGCTTTAAAGAGGCTATTATCTTGCTTTTTGACTGCTGCAACCTGCTCTCTCAAACTGTGGGGCAGGATCTCCGGCAATGCAACTCTTATAACATTAGTACAAGAATCTCTGCCCCGCAGAAACCATATGCTCGCTGCGGGGCAGAACGCCAATGTATAATCAGCCAAGGTTGCCCAAGATAAAGTCTGGTTTGAAATGAGCTGTTGGGATAATCTCTTGTTGAAAAGTGTTATGGTTACTTGTTTGCTAGATCTTCTGACTGTATGTGAATGACGTGCTATGCATGCAGCTCAGTCACTTGAACTCAAACAGTTTTAGCAGTTTCTGCCACCATCAAGACATTTTAAAGGATTTTTATGTGTTTATTAATCTGCTGTAGGCAAGCAAATAATTCTCCTCTTAAAGATAGTTGTATGCATGTATGAGAAAGGGCGAAGGATCCCTTCTCCTTTAGTTGATAGAGTGGCACTTGAGCAGCAGACTCATAAGGGAAAGTAATCCTAGTAATGCATTTCAGAATTCTTGATATATAGTTCTGTTGGCCAAAACCAACAACCAACTTTCATCAGTGGGCCATAATTGCTAGCAAAGAGCATAGGTTCTGGTGACTGGAAGCTTAGAAACACTTGTGTCTGACAAAGGGAGCTCTGACTCTTGAAAGGTTATACCCTGAAACTCTTGTCGGTCTCTAAGGTGCTACTGGACTCAAATCGAGTTATCCTGTGTCGATATTTTCTAAGAATCAAAGGCACATTTATTCTCAGTGTGGTTAAAGTTCAACATAAGGACAAGATTAAAAGTTATGGGTGCCAAGGCTGGACCATGTTTGGAACTGTCTCAATCCTCTCACCGGGCCCTATGAGAGGGAGGTCAGCAGATGCATTACTTTGGGGCCCTTGGGCTCAGAGGGGGCCCAAACCAGAGGTGGGATGCAGCCGGTTCCAGGCGGTTCGGTAGAACCGGTTGTTAAAATTTTCTCAGTTTGCAGAACCTGTTGTTAATGATTAACTCCATAAGGGACAAGGGGGCAATATCTGTCCCTGGGTGCAACACAACTCATCAAGTAGGGGATGCAAAATCACCCCCACGGCCCCCCTGCCCTCCATGGCACCCCCCTGCCCTCCATGGCACCCCCCACTCCCACCCCCACCCTGCGGTGCCCCCCCACCCCACCCCCACCCTTACTTTCGTTTCAGAACGAGATAGGAATTTGCAGACGATCCCTAACTTAAGTCTCTTTTCTGCAGCCTGCTGCCTGGCTGCCTCTCTTCAGCCTCCGTCCCTCCCCCGCCCACAGCTAAGCTGAGCAAAGCAGAGGAGAGAAGCAGATGGCTGCCAGGGAGAGGAGTCCAGGTACACAGGGTTAGAGGAGAGGCAGGCAGAGGGGCAGGCTGGAAACTGCTGAAGGGTAAGCAGAGCAGCGCCAGAGGACCTACCCCAGAGGAGGAGGTGGAGGAGGATGGGCGTGGTGGCCTCTGAGTCCAAGCAGCACCTAGAAGGAAGCACCCCACCCACCCACATCGGGGCTGGGACTCTGCTTGCTGCTCATGCACAGCCAGGCAGGGCAGGCTTGGATCCCATAGGGCACACGCAGCGAGCTGGGGTGTGTGTGTGGGTGGTTAGGGTTAAGTTTTTTTAAAATATAGCCTTAAGTAAGCCTTTCCCCCTCCTCAGCCTTTTCCCCCACTCAGCCTTAGTTCCAAAGATGCTGCAGTCACAGAGGTCCTTTTCTGGCTTTCTATGCATTGCAACCTCCAGTTTACTTTCAGTTTGTGAATTTGTCCTCTCCAGATTTTCAAAGGTAGGGCAAAACCTGGAGCAGATCACAGATCTGGCACATCAGGTCTTCCATTTGGGAGCAACAATGCAGGGAAATCCGTGTTCCAGGATTGCAAACAACCTGTTTGGGGAAGTGGATGCAGAAGGCAGGAGTGGGGATCATTTTTCCTTTCTCCCAGATTTTTGCAAAGCAACACTTTGTCTATTACGTTAAAAAGGTACATCGTTTTAATAAAAGCCATCACTTGTTGGAAGTTCTGGAAGGAGATCTCAGTGCACACACCCCCTTTCCTTTTAATGTTAATAAATTAAAGGGAGGTAACCAGAGTTCTAAAACGATCTCAGAAGTCTCATTCTAAAAGTGTATTAAAGACTGGAGTTGCTAATCTGCAGATGGGTGGAATTACTACTGTATTATGCTAAAGCAAGACATGTCTTTATTTTAAAAGTTTGGGGGAGGACACCATTTTATTTCTACTGGGGGGGGGGGGAAGGGAAGTTTCTGCATAGCATGCCCAGATGCTGATTCAAAACATACAAATATAATACATTGAGGTATTATTTATTACTACTGTTTATATTCTAATATTTTAGCCCTATGTGGAAGTTTAATTTTTGTTGGCCATGCTTCTTGTCCTTTAAATGAGTTGTTAAAATATAATTAAACTTCATATCTTAAATAAACTTAAATATAATTAAACTTCATATCTAATCACTAATTATGAATATGAGGAAGTTATGGGATTAGCAAAGGGCAGCCTTTCCTGTTAATGAATTATAAATAGATTGGTTGTTGTGGTTTTTCCGGGCTGTTTGGCCGTGGTCTGGTAGATCTTGTTCTAAACGTTTCACCTGCATCTGCAGCTGGCATCTTCAGAGGTGTATCACAACACACTTCTCTATGGGATACACTTCGAAGATGCCAGCTGCAGATGCACGCAAAACATTAGGAACAGGATCTACTAGACCACGGTCACACAGTCCAGAAAACCCACAACAACCAGTTGAATCTGGCCACAAAAGCCTTCGACAATTTAGCTGAAATTCTTTGCAAATGAATGCCAGTGAACTTTAGCTTTGCTATTTGTGCATAATGGAAAGAAATATATATATAAACAACATGTTCTTCCCTAGCATGACCATAACAGTCTATTTTCCCTAAGGCTGGTACAAGAGTCCCATCTTAAATAGAAGAGCAGAGAACTATGTGTTGTAGAGAGATTTATTTTTCTCCTGTTACCATCCTGTTACCGTTGCTGTGAGGTACAGTTTGGGAAATGTTTTGCTGGGGGTGGGGTTGTAACAGACCTGTACCCAGCTGTTCCTGCACACTTGAATATTATACCACAGAGCAGCCAAATGCAGGCTGCATTACCTTTGTATTAAAAACAGGGTCCACCTTTGACCCAGTTGAGAAGGAATTATTCTGTTACAGTGATAAGTCAAAATGTATTAAGTTTAGACTTTTAATGAATTTAAGATGGATGTTCTTAGTTCATCTGTGTTTTAAATAGTATTTAATGTGATGATTTTATTGTTTATTATATACTGGAAACTTCTCTGAGCCTGGGAGGCGAAGGGTGGCATGTAAACTGTATAAAATAAATGCATTAAATAAAGTAGACTGGAATTGCGTAGGCATTACTACCAGGAAAGCCAGTATGATGAAGTGGTTAGGATCTGGGAGACCCAAGTCTGAATTCCCACTCTGATATGGAAACTGGGCCAGGCACTGTCAGAAGGGGATAATGTCGTAAGCTACTTTGGGTATCCCAGATCCTAACCAAAAGCTTGCACTGCATATCACCTCTATAAGCTCTTTGAAAAATTTAGTGTTTTGGCTATCTTCGCATTCATGTTTCTGCTTGTTCCTTGATTGTATGCCAAGCAAGATTGTCTTGATAGTCTTTGCAACGGACCACAAAGAATCATGTTTTTACGCAATGTGTGTGATGAGGTATGCCTTGAAGAGTGTCAGTTGATGGGCAAAGTTAAGGTAGAACTAGGAAAAGCAGTTAGAGCCTGGGACTGGGAAAGTTAAGAGTAAGAGCATTGTCAGTATTAAAATTCAATGTGTGCAACTACTGTGAAAAACATGACTTGAGATTTGTCCCTGTCCTCCCTCCCTCCCTCCACAAAGCTGAGCTCTGTGCTTAATGTTTTTTTTGTTTCCAATGTTGGGGAGGCAATTGGGGGGTGTTGGATATAATTCCATACAAACGTTTTTTCATGGCAGTAATAAAACATTTTTTTAGAAAGCATTTTGAAAATGTTGTCCAACAAATTTTATTTCTTCTGGGTGTGGCTTACTGCCCCATTGCTGTGTTCAGATTTGTGAGTTGGGGCATGTTCTATAATGTGGATTGTGGGACTTTGAGTATGACCTGGGGCAAAAAAATCATTGTTTTGTCATGGTGGGAGAGGGCAGCCACCCATGGGGGTGTGGGGCCTTAAAACTCAGATTTTTGTCCCCTCAGGCTCCATTTTCCCTAGATACATCTCTGTTAAAAGAAAATATGACCTTCTACTTTCAGTTTTGTAGAGGCTAAGTTCTGCCTCATGAGGGAGGGCACTGGGCTTGAAAACTGGTGAAAGTACCAACAACAGTACTGGAGGGGAGGTACAGAAAAATCCAGAGGCGGAGTGAGGGGGAACTGCACCTGGGGCGCGCAGACCCTGCGCCCCTGCCGCAGCACTGCCCACCCTGCTCTGGAATGCCCCGCCCCCAGAACGCCCAGGCCACGCCCCCACCGTGTCACTCCCCTCCTGGTCCCGTTGGCCCCACCACCATCGGAACCTGTTGTTAAAATTTTTGAATCCCACCACTGGCCCAAACGGAACCCGGGGGGGGGGGGCTTGAGAGTTTCCTTGAATCCCATAAAATCTCTGCAAATGACAACTAGTCATTATATCATATTCTAGCCTACATCCAACATTTCATATATCCTGTATGTTGCAGTTGTTCCATTGCATTCTCACAATCTTCCACTAGGGGCAGCCCATACCAGGTTGTGACTCTCCTCCACTCTCCGGCCAGGCAGGCAGAAAGCTTGGCCCAGTGGCCATTGTTGCAGGGAAGGGTTGTCTACATTAAAAAATGTAGTACATTCTAGATCCAGCTAAGTTGACGATATGTTCTAATCCTTTTTTCCTTAACCAATGTAGTGACAATAGGCTACATTTCCACTGGTTTATTCAGTTTAAAGCTTTGTAAGTTTGGGCTCATGATTTTTTTAAGCAATAAGGCAGTGATCAGAGCTGATCAGGAATTAAATTTTCACTTTTTAGATTTAAAAAAATGTATTCTCACAAATTAGGAGCCCAAAAATGAAAAGAAAGAAAGAGAGGAACATAAAAAAGAGGACAACAAAAACTCTTTCAATCTGAAAAATATATATATCATTCAATCCACCTATAGAATTAGAACAGGAAAAGCTCTTGAAAACCTCATCCCCAAACAAGGAGCAGTTGATTTGGGTAATAATGTACAGGATTTTGTTAAAGAGTAGATGCAGAAAATGTCCAAAAATGAACTGAAAGAAGCAGAAATAGACTCAGGAAAAGGTGAGTTTGGGAAATGAGAAGAATGTACGCCTTGACATTGGTTGCAGCACAACTGAGTTTCCATCTCAAAAAGGAGAAACGGGGTGCTGTGTGGTTTCTGGGCTGTATGGCCGTGTTCTAGCAGCATTTTCTCCTGACGTTTCGCCTGCATCTGTGGCTGGCATCTTCAGAGGATCTGAAGATGCCAGCCACAGATGCAGGCGAAACGTCAGGAGAGAATGCTGGTATCCAATCAAACTTCCTATATGGCACCCCACATTGTGCCCTTTATGGTGTGCTCTGTCTGGAATCAGCGCAACATTTATTAGAAACTAGGGCATGGGCTGTAACATTTTAAGTTTTGGCTGCATCTGTGCTTCTGCACAAATCCAAAAAGTTTATCCTTGCTAGAAATGAAAGGAACTTCAGCTTTCAGTGGTGGCTCCATATTGAAAAAAAAAATCACCTTCTCCTTGGGTTTCTCATGGGAGTCTCTTCCATATGCTTACCGCCACGGAAATTTTACCATCATCTAAAAGATCAGATCTATGCGACCAGGAATACCAATCTCTCCTGAGTGCTGCACAAAGCTCCTGTTCCCCTCTATACTTTGGGATCACCCCCCCCCCCCTGAAATCTAGCCCTGCTGTATATTTAGAACAGCTTGTTCATTATAAGTGCAGATGGGTCATGACAAGAGCAAAGTGCAACTCATTCCCCTCTGTCTATCTTCAAGGTCGTTTCCTTAACATCCCACAAAGTGAGCGTTGGTACTGTCCCAACACTATGGACTCAATCCCTCATATCCTGCTTTACTGTTCGAGGTATAATGGTATTAGAACTAATCTGGGAGCTTTACTACCTCTAGAATTTATGTTTCTCTCAGACAAACTAAAAATGTCTAAGCTATTGAACAGCCCTAATGTAGAAATTTCTGAAGCAGTTGCTACATTTTTAATCCATGTTCTACATGATATATAACAATGATCCTGTTTTTGTACTTGGAATGTATGGTACTTCTGGTTTATGCCTAATAAAGGTTTTTGGATTGGATTGGATTGGAATGCTGGTAGAACACGGCCATACAGCCCGGAAACCACACAGCACCCCAGTGATTCCAGCCTTCGACAATAAATAGAAGGAGAAATGTATGTGACTAGTGGTCACATCTCACAATCCCAAAACATATCAGTAGTCAAAATTGTCCACAAAGAATACTGAAAGTTCAAAGTGGCAATGGAGAACAGCATGTAAGGGACAAGCGTGTCTGGAGTCAACAGAAACAAGCATTATATTGTTTTCCATATCAATTATTTTGGTACATACTAGCAGCTTTGCACCTAAATCTGCACTGGCATTAGCTGAAGGCTGGATGGCCAGTGGGAAGTGGCAGAAACTATGCAACAGGATCCCAGAACATGAAAAAAGCAGTAGCCACGGAGAATGTTACCTTGCCTGGCAATAATGAAAAAGACACCTGCTGTATGGAATAGGAGTTCACGCCATCTTAAAAGCATCAGTCAAAACTGAAGGTGTGTATTGGTACCATATTTTAAAGAAAAGAGAAGGGTGGAATGGAGCGCTTCATGGATTTTCTGGATTTGAGGCCTTATGCCCTTATATCTCCCTTCTACATGATAAAGAGTGAAAAGAAGAACCAGAGAGAAGAATGCACATTTGAACTTTATATAGTACAATGCAGATCAGGAGAGGGAAAAAAAATCACATTTGAACATCCTTAGTTTGGAAAACCTTATGCGTAAAACCATTGTGGATTTTAAAAAGATGGCTAATGGAGCAGGAAAGAAGCCCTGAAAATTTTTTTGCACCACCTCATAAAATTCCTCTCAGAGGCCTTACCTCCAACTGAAAAAAACACCCAAGCTTTCTTCCACACATAGAAATAAGTACACTGCCCACGCAAGATTACTCAAATCTTTACAAAATTCAGTCCTGGAACAGATCATCTAAGGAGCAGGACCTTATAGAATAAAATAAAATCCAACTGCTCAGATGTTCATTATCAGTTGCAGCACCATAGGCAGAACTAGGCTGTAAAGTTGAGTGAAAGTAATGCTTTAAGAGGTACACATTGATCAGACGCTCGCTGCTTTAGCATCTAGAGGTTTCCAAGCCGGCACTCTCAGCTTGTCTGAGCAGCTTTTAGATACTTAAATGAACAAGACAGCAAAGGCTTCCTGCCATCAAGGAGGCAAGAAAGCACATCGACAAAACACCTTGCAAAGTGTTCTGAGACCAAGCCCACCCCTCCCCAATGAATACTCTCAAAACAAGCCTACCCTTGAAGATGGCACGATGCAATTAATAAGAACAAATCCTTCTTGGTTAGAAGGCAGAGATCACCAGTGAAAGTGGAATGACATTCGTAAGTGGTACAAGTAAAAAAAAACAACAAAGATTGAGAACAGTTGAGGCAGCTGCAGCTGGCTGTCAGATGGATCAGCATTTTATGTGTTGGATCTACAGCATGGTAGCTGTGGTATATGCAAGCCACTGGCTGGTTGCACCTAGCTACTAAGATGCAATATAGGTACATTCTTCCTTGCCAGGAGCAAGAGCTTGTGCCTTAAGCATTTTATTTACTTACTTACATACGCTACTCCTTAACAGCAAATTGTATTGATTGTTACATTAGCCACAATATTAAGCAAAGTTAGTTTGGTAAACTCAAACACAATCCAATTAAGAAGACTACTTGTGGTCCAAAGGGATTCAATGCTCACTGAGATTTAAACTTGTGAACATCTGTCAGTAGGACAGTTGGGACACCTGTGTTCAAATCCCTGTTCTGCTATGGTAATTGGGCAGGTGGCCCTGGGCCCATCACAGTCTCATGGCCTAATCAACTTTAGTAGGTTTTGTTGTGAGGATCAAGTGGAGAAAAGGAGAACAGGGTGAAAAGCTGGTTTCGGTTCAGAGCAGGGAGAAAAGTGGGATGCAAATAAAATTTAAAAAATACTACAGTGGAGAAATCATAGAAGAGAGGGTGGCAGTATAGTTATGTGAAGATATTAGCAGTCTTGAGCTGCTTGGAAGATGGTTTCTAAATCACTTACCATATATACTCGTGTATAAGCCGACCCAAGTATAAGCGGAGGCACCTAATTTTACTGCCCAAACCTGGGAAAACTTATTGACTGGGGTATAAGCTGAGGGTGGGAAGCCGGGAGGCAGAGGGAGCTCCTTATTTGACAGTGACATCAGGGGGAGTGACTGCCCAAATAAGGAGCTCCCTCTGCCTGCCAGCTAGCTGGGCTTTGTCAAACCCAGCCAGCAGGCAGAGGGAGCTCTTTATTTGGGCAGTGACTCCCCCTGATGTCACTGCCCAAATAAGGAGCTCCCTCTGCCTCCCGGGGTTTGACGAAGCCCAGCCAGCTAGGGTGCCTCAGGGTTCCCCCTTCACCCTCCATGAGGGCAGCAACAAGCAGCTTCTGGGCAGGGAGATTGTCCCGCCCCCGCCCCCAGTTTCCGTGTGATTAATAGAAAATGGTGACTCACATATAAGCCGAGGGGGCTTTTCTCAGCCTTTAAACAGGGCTGAAAAACTCGGCTTATAGTGAGTATATACCGTATTTTAGTTTGCCACAGATTTGATGAGGTGGAACAATCATCAGACAGAGAGCAAGCCACACAGGTGAGCCTTGTGGATTTTGTTGACAACTCTTTAGTGTTTCTATGACTGTCCAGAGGTAGTGGGGTAAAAAAAGAATACTGTCTTTTACTGCTAACAGAGGCCTCTCAGTTTTATAAGAATGCACAAACCTTTATCCCTTACCTATCCTGACTGAGGAGAGGGTAGAAATGGGTGCTTGGCCCTTAAGCACACAGGGTTGAAGAGCCTACAAGCAGTGTTGTCACTAGTTACTTTGCTAGATAATGCTCATCAGGGGCCCCCTGGATGGGGATGTGCATCCCATTCCATTCGTTGTTGCCTAACTGCATACAACTAGATGTGATAAGGGGCTACAAATGATGGCAGGGATTCTCAATTTACACCAGTACAAAATCTGGTTACTCTTACAGTGGTGGCGAACCTTTGGCACTCCAGATGCTATGGACTACAATTCCCATCAGCCCCTTCCAGCATGGCCAATTGGCCAATTGATGGCCAATTGATGGGAATTGTAGTCCATAACATCTGGAGTGCCAAAGGTTCGCCACCACGGCTCTAGTATGCTCATGTTAACAGAAATTCTAGAATGGACCTGAGAATGACCAGCAGGTCAATGCCCCAACTCAGTTTCAGGAGTCCTTACAATGCTCAAGACAGCATGTCAGTATGTACATATTTGATCTTTTCTGAAGGACAGATCACAGAAAATGTCAATGAAAAAATTGACAGAGAAGCTGTTAGAAGAAGCCTGGGGTATGTTTTTCAAGACTAGATTGACACACTACCTGTAGTCATTCCTGCAAAAAGCCAAATTGGTCACAGTTCCTCATGCCTTAATAACACCCAGACTGATACAACAGGCTCTGTGTGAGGCTGCCCTTGAAAGTGGTTTGGAAGTGTTTAAAATACAACATTCAAGAGTTCTTACGGGAACTCTTGTTGATGACTGTTCAATAGTCTTCTTTTTACCTTCAAGTCATAGATGATTTATGGCAACTCTGTAGGGTTTTCAAGGTAAGAGACATTTGGAGGTGGTTTGCCATTATCTGCCTCCATGTCACAAGCCTGATATTCCTTAGAGGTCACCCATCTACTCTCCTGGGTCAGCCCTAGAGTGTATCACTGGCCCAGGGTCACCCCACAAGCTTCCATGGTTCAAATGGGCATCTGAGTGTGGGTTTTCCAAATCCTAGTTTGACACCATGCTGGCATTCCTGTATGACACCTATTCTGTCACAGAATTGTTTAAAATTCTTTAGCCTATAAAACATAAAGTGGTTTGGATTTGCAGTATCTAAAGATCCATCTCCATCTCCATCAACCCTCTTAAGCCCTGAGATCAATTAACAGGGCTTTCCTGCAGAAACCTGACTTGTCTGAGGTAAGATTGGCAGGACCTTTTCAGCTGCTGACTAGAGGATGTGGGATCATTCTTTTCCCATGAGGCATCTCTTCAAGTGGTCTGGAGAAACCTGAAGCCATTTTTGATATGGAAGGCTTTTGACTGATGATGTCATCATGTCCTCCATTTATTGGGTTTTTATTGTATCCTTATGTTGTTTTTAAATATTTAAAATTGTGTGAGCAGTGGACTGTGAGGGCCCTAACTAGGGTTCAAAGGTGGCATACAAAAATTAATCAAGTAACTCCCTTCAATTTATTTATTTGGCAGCGCACAAGGCCAAAATGTGTGTGTGTGCACACGCGCGTGCTGAAGTACTTTCAGTACACATTCACACATCTGACCATGTTCCTTTGGAGTTCATAGCACGAGCATGTTTGACATCTGAGTATATGTGTTTTTCTCTCATCAGCTATACCCCATTATTACACATGAAAAACTAACTACTGAAAGTGGTCTGTGCCATCTTTTGTGGTTTGGGAACCTGGAACGTTGAATAAATCATTATGCTTGCTAATTGCCAGGAAACATCAAACAAGACAAGCATTTTACTCCTCATCACTGAATTTTGTTATGTTAATTAGAGCTGTGTAAGATGTTGCTATTAAACCTGCAGACAGTGGGAAACTTCCCTCCCCACCACACACATTTGCATTAATACCCACAAAGCTACTTCAAACCTTGTGATTAGTACTTCAATGAGGTTCTGGTTATTGAGGAGCTGCTGCTGTTGTAGGTGCTGGGTTGTGTTTTGTTTTGCTTTTTAAATCCTGCTGTGAGCTAAACTATAAATAAATGCAACACAATACAGCATGCTTTCTCGAACAACATTTCCCATTTTAAAAGACCCTTAGAAGAGTGTAAAGAGGCACAGATAAGAAATCAGCAATCATTCACTGCACTTCCTGACTATTACACTATTAATTTAATGACTGTTGACGTTTCATACATCACATGATACTTGTAGCAACTCCATACTTTGTAATACTAAGCAGTCCCCAAAATTTAATACTGTATTTTGGTTCCCCAAATGACCCATAAATGTAAGTACTGGGACCATTTGCATTCTTCCACCCCGGGTCTTCCACCCCGGTTATATGGACTCTCCAAAATCCACAAGGAATCCATCCCACTCAGACCTATTGTGAGTGCGATTGGTTCCCCCACATATGAACTGGCAACATTCTTGACTTCACAGTTACAAAGCCACACTGGACACACAGCGCATTATGTTAAAGACTCAGCCCACTTCATTGAGAAAATTAGCAATCTCCATCTCAACCCTAGTGACAGACTTATCAGCTTTGATGTTATCTCACTGTTCACCAAAGTTCCAGTGAAAGACACACTTGCACTCATTGGCCAGATGTTTCCAGATGACATCACAGCTTTATTTCAACACAGCCTAACAACCAGCTACTTCCGATGGGACAATGATTATTATGAGCAGATCAATGGCCGTGGGAAGCCCCCTCAGCCCAGAGATAGCCAATTTTTACATGGAACATTTTGAGAAAGAAGCCCTCAAAACAGCACCCAGGAAACCTGCAACTTGGTTCCGATTTGTGGATAACACTTTTACAATCTGGAGCCATGGTGAGGAGGAACTGCTGAATTTTCTGAACCACCTTAACAGCATCCACCCAAACATACAATTTACCATGAAAACTGAAAAAGAAGGGAAACTGCCTTTTTTAGATGCCTTGGTCTTTCGCAGATCCAACCACCAATTGGGCCACCAGTATACAGAAAACCGACACACACAGACCGGTATCTACATAAAAACTCCAAAACTCCAAAACTCCACAACAGATCGTGCAAAACGAATCTGTGAACCTCATCTCCTCCCTGATGAAATCAACCATCCAGACTGGGCTCTGCAGGCTAATGGCTACTCCACAACATAAATCAGAAGAGTTTTAAGACCAAGAGAAACCCAGAGGACCGAGGAGAAACAGCCTACCACAGGAAAAATATTTCTACCATACATCAAGGGAATCACAGATCAAATAGGGAAACTGATGAAAATGATCAAATAGGGAAACTGTGGTCTACAAACCATTTTCAAACCCACCAGGAAAATACAGTAGATGCTACGCTCAGCAAAGGACACTTCTGCAGGAGTATATCGCATACCCTGTAACTGTGGAAAGGTTTACATAGGAATCACAAAATGCAGCATTCAGACCTGTATTAAGGAACACAAAAGACTTAAATGGCTTAACCATCCTGAAAAATCTGCAGTTGCAGAACATGTGTTAAACATGTGTTAAACAAAACTGGACATAACATTTTATTTGAGAACACTGAAATTTTGGACAATTCAGAAGCCTACTATGTCAGACTGCACAGGGAGGCCATTGAAATTCACAAACACCAGGACAACTTCAATAAGAAAGAAGAGACTTTGAAAATTAGCAGGGCCTGGCTCCCAGTACTTAAAAAATGGACTGATAACCCCACCCACAATACAATGCACTCAACCACACCTTTGCATAGCAAGTTCCACCCAAACAGTTAATGATTGGTTCCCCACCCTGGGACAGGGACCACACTAAACGTTCCCTTCTCACTTAGACACAGTGAGAAACAGACTTTTCTCTGTGATACACCTCTGAAGATGCCAGCCACAGATGCAGGCAAAAACGTTAGGAACAAAATCCACCAGACCACGGCCACACAGCCCGGAAAACCCACCAGAACCATTTGCATTCTGTTTGCTACTTCCTAGTAGCCTGAATAGTTTGATTCACCTTGGTGTTCTAGGAGCTTGGCAACTAAGCTGGGTTGACCATGGTCAGTACTTGGGTGGGAGACTACCAAGGAAAACCAGGGTTGCTATGTAAAAGAAGGCCATGGCAAACCACTTATGTTCATTTCTTGCCTGGAACACCCTGTGGATGGGGTTGCCATGAGTGGGTTGGGACTCAATGGCACGTTCCTCTTCTTGCCACTTCTTATCCTGCAGAACTAGGACTTCTTTCCTTAGTTGCCATTCTGACATTTATGGTCTTTAAAACTAGAGAAATCACAGTATAAAAGTGAGCTCTCACTTGGGACCACTTTGATCTGCCATATAGAGCTGATTTTAGTCCATATGAAAGCCAATATCAAAGCCTTATAACTGGTGGTATCTAGGTTCAAATGCCCATTGAGAAAGCCACCAGATCAGAGAGACAGATACTAATCAAACTATTTTTGTATTGTTGAAGGCTTTCACGGCCGGATTCAACTGGTTCCGGTGCGTTTTCCGGGCTGTGGTCTGGTGGATCTTGTTCCTAACGTTTTGCCTGCATCTGTGGCTGGCATCTTCAGAGGTGTATCACAGAGGGAAGTCTGTTACACACGGTGTCCATGTCCCAGGGTGGGGAACCAATCAGTAAGTTTCACAACAAGTTCCACCCAAACACTTACTGATTGGTTCCCCACCCTGGGACATGGACAATATATACTCCAAACATTCCCTTCTCTCTGGACACAGTGTGTAACAGACTGTGATACACCTCTGAAGATGCCAGCCACAGATGCAGGCGAAACGTTAGGAACAAGATCCACCAGACCACCGCCACACAGCCCGGAAAACCCACCAGAGCCAAACTATTTTTATTTTAAAAATTCCAAATTGCTACATCTTATTTGTAATCAATACCCACTAGCAACATTTACAAACTTGCCCCATTAATCAACATATTCTCCAGTATCCCCATTTCAGAAGTTATTTTGTGATTTCTATTCCAGAACTGGGATTTTTTTAAAAATGATTTTTTTCCCCTGCCACATTGATTCTACTGGCTGTGCGGAGCCATCTCCCCATTTTCATTTGTACATATTGCTTTCCTGTTGACCATCCTGGTTTATCTAACACACAGTTCTGATGAGAGTGTATGAAGGAATCTTCCACTATGTTCTTGGATAGTGTATGTTTGAGAATAAACCCCTTTCCTTTTTTTTTTTTAAAAGAATATCCTTGTTTGCCACCTGAGAAGAAAGGTTACAAAATAAGAACTCGAATAAAGGCAAAGAACAAAAAAAAAATTGAACCTTCAGAAGCAAGGTTATGTTGGGGAAAACCTAAATATTTCAGACTTGGCCAAGGGAAGAAGAAGCAGGGATATTATTGTGTGGGAATATAACAGTATCAGTAGAGCTATCCAGGTGAGCCCCAAAGCCCATTTCAAATATGGTTCTGTTACATTATTCTCAGGTACAGCTGCCAACCTCCAGGTGGGACCTCGTGAAATTACAACTGACCTACAGACGGTAGAGATCATTTTCCCTGGAGGAAATGGCAGGCCCACAGGGTGAACACTATTATATTACATGCCTATTGACTTTCCTCCTCTGCACAAATTCTCTCCTGGCTTCATCCCAAAATCTCCAGGAATTTCCCAAAGTGTTGGGAACCCCATTGTTCTGTCCCTTTTCATTCTGTTTTCAGAAGGAACCAGAATAGCCTAATTGGTTCTGCTGTCTACAGGTGTGTTTTTTTGGATCATGACCCAATCAATTCACATATTATACACAATGAAGATGACAATGAAAATATCCCCTTTGCATCCTTGCCATTGATCACTATGCAGGCCATATCATTTTGAAGCTCTTACAGAGTCTGTTGTCATCGTTTACAGCCTCCACTCTATGCCTCCCCCAGTGGCCATCAATTAACTTTATTTGTTTGAACTGTTAGAACTAAGAATCATCACCAGGGGAGAAAATGTTTAATCACATTGCAGTGACAAAGACTGAGGAATACAGGAACGGAGTCCCGAGTAGAAGGGATTCTGCATAGCACAAACATAGTTGTCATGCCCCCGCAGAAGCTTTTGTTATTTCCTCATTAAGTATCAGCTTCCCTAAAGCTAGCATGGGTTTAGTTCTTTGGACAGTGTTCTAACAGAGGGAATTTTAGTTAGCTCCTGTCCCTTTAAGAAGTTCCCAAGATGCAGTCTTCCTTTATTTCCCAGTAATCCCTCTGTTCAGTCAGTTAGTCAGTTCAAGGTGCCTAGGGAGTCAGAAGGCTTCAGTATATGCTATATCTAAAGGTGTATAGAAAGCATAAAGTTAAGGTTAACAGTGATAGAATCCAGATAAAAGACTCAAGGAACCTAAAGAAAGCAAAGACAAGTGGACTTTCTTGAAAGGACCCAAGAAAGAATAAAGTCTACAGCTTCAAGTTTGTTTCAGTGAAGCAAGACCCTGGGAGGAGTTAGGGTCTTCATTCTTCTAAGCATTAAACCTTTTATTTGAACTGTTAAACCTTGCCTGTGACTCTCCCACTCTGTCCCACCCAAGAACAGGGCACCTTCAGATTGTTGTATTTGGGGGGGCAGAACAGTAGTTGTCAAGAACCATCATGGGCCCCTAGACAAAGTTTCCATGTGCCTCCGTCTCCTTATGACCCTGATCCAAACCAAATATTATAACAAAATTATAACCAAATATAACAAAATATAACCAAACATCATAACCAGGGGTCCCCAAACTTTTTAAACAGGGAGCCAGTTCACTGTCCCTCAGACTGTTGGAGGGCCGGACTAAAAAAAACTATGAACAAATTCCTATGCACAAATGATTGTAAAATGTTTGATTTCACCTTTCAGCCTTTCTGTCATGGTCTATTTTTAAAACAGTGACCAAAGTATGTCAAGTACAGGGTGGGCTCCAAATATTGTTGGGGAGGCTGTGGAATACCTTCCCCTGTAAAAAAAAAAATCAGAACTTTCCCAATGAAACATTCCATCTAACCCAGGATCAGGTATCTTCCTGGGTTCTTTCCTCCCTAGCAGCCAGCGAGCGATTCGCCAGCCTGGCTGATGCCAATGGGAGTGAGGCGGAACAGAAAGCCTGAGAGCAACACATGGAGTAGCCGAGAGGGAAGGGCAGAGCAGACGTTGCCACATGTAAGATTTCCAACTCTGATTTGGGGTGTGCCATTATGTAATTGCAATCAACAGCCGTTGGGGCCGGTTCCTCCTCTTCCTCGAGCCCCCACTGCACATGAATGGAGCCATCGCTGCCATGCCTGGCGGGCCGGATAAATGCCTTCAGGGGGCCACATTTGGCCCCCGGGCCGTAGTTTGGGGACCCCTGATCATAACAAATATATCACTTGGCACGCTGTTATCATGAATCTATAGAGATAAAAGAAATAGCTTGTCCGTCCATCTGTCTATTTGTGACAGGCATAGTACGTCAGAGAATAAAGCTAGGAGACTCAAAATAGGACACCATCTTCAGGATGCGAGTGTTTCATGACCAAAAATGGCAGTCATTGAAATATCCTGGCCCAGGATATCTCAAGATCTTGTCTTGCAAGTAATTTGAAACACAAGCTAAGGTTCTCTGTTTTTGGTGGGCAGAACTTACCAGAAAATAATGTTACCTGTCTGAAAATTGGCCACCAGTGCCAGAATGATGATGGAGGTTGCGCTGCCAAAAATGGATGGAATTGGCACACTCTAAACCAGGTTTCACCCAAGGCAGCATGTAATAAGATAACTTTTAAGCAACCTTCGTGTTTCTAACACTCAGAACTGCTGGAAGACACAGTATCAGTCAGTTGTACCTTGTAAGGAAAAAGTGGAGGGTAGGAGAACAATGCAGCTTTGGGTTCCTATCAGGGTGAAAGTTTGGGAATGACATTTGTTACAGAACTAATTTGCCTACAGTTCACCAAAAAAGGATATCTACTGTTTTTGCTTCAAGTATTTCTGTGACCACTTTAATGATTGAACTACTGTTAAATATTGCAAACATATTGATCAGGACAGGCCCCTCTCCTATCTGTGGAAACATCATGATGGTGTAAAAGAAGCAGGAAAGAAGCAGGAACAGAAGCTCTTTCCAAACGAGCTGCCTGCCAAAGATACTCAACTCAACTACTCCATTTGCAAAGCCTGTGCCTCTCAATATTACTCTTTCGTCTATGTGTTTAATTTTGTAATTTTATATTTAGACAAACATATATGTCCACCAATATAGGATACAATTCTCACATCCGAAGTGGGCTCCAGTTCACAAAAACCCTCTTGTCACAATAATTCTTTAGTAAGTAAAACAGAAATAACAGTATTTCAGTTTACTGTTATCTAGTACAAAACGTAGGGACAAACTGGGTTATGTAGTGATGCCGAAAGAGAAATATTTGGACCACAGGGATTGATTTGTGTAACATTAAAAAGATTATGTCATTTATCATATAGCGAAGTACCCTTTATAAACGGCTATTAGATCGCCCATCAACACAATAATAATGATAACAACCCAGTGCCTGAACTGGGAGCACTAATTTCTGTTCCACATATATAGCCACTAAAACAGATTAATATTCCATTACTGTGGATTTAAAAGGTGAAGCATCCTTTTGTTTTTTATTAGATCATGGGGAATTATTTACTCCCATCTTCTGTTCATAACGTTAACAAAGTTTTGCTATTATATTACTCTTAAATACTATATTACTCTTAATCTCATCAGGACTACTGTCATCTTTCCCTTCGAAAGTACTCCTTGAATAGAGCTTACAGCATACATCACTCAACAGAGAAGACTGTCAATATTTTGCCTCACCTTGAAACCATTTCCCAAGGAATTGGATTCACACCCAGCTGCTTTATGTGTCTTTTTGTTAAAACTGGATGCACTATTCAGAAGTCCCTGGGAACAGCAACACACTCTGATAAATCTCATCAACACATTGTTCTCTTGAGGTACGCTCATCATCACTGTCACAGGGGACATTTCACTCTAGAAGTGAGAAAGCAAACTGCATGTGTGTTGGTCTTATCCATACACCTGACATCGTCCTTCTCTCCGAGCCAATACGCACTGGTTGTGCACTGCTCTCCACTCCTTGGTCCTCTGGACAGGTAATGTATCATGCTGAGCCAATTCCTTCTCTGTAACCCTCGCTCTGCTCTTTAGTTCCTTAGGCTTTGTATGCTAGCAACACTCTTGTTTGTAGTATCTCCTTCATTTCAATAAAACTCCCTTTTCGTTAATTATAGTTTTCCTTTTTATTTCTGGGTCTAGTCTCTTTAACAAAGGATCCTGGTATACACTGGTGGAGAATCCCACTGTTGCCTACCTCTTGCTAAACTTCCTTCTATCTTCTGATTCCCCCAAATTAACTATTAGAAGGCAGACTGCCCATTCACACAACGGTTCACAGGTGGCTTCAGTTCTGCCCCTTGATATAGAAAAAAACTTTCAAGACTAGTGAAAAGGTGATTAATTCTTGTTTTCTTTTTTTTTTTGCTGTCAAGTCACAGCAGACCTTCCTTAGCAACCCTCTTGTTTGTACTATCTCCTTCAGAGGTAGTTTGCCATTGCCTGCCTCCCTATCATGAGCCTGTTATTCCTTGTGTCAGGATTAAAGCCTGAAATGCAGCGTATTCAAATGTATTCTGTTTGATGTCTGATCTGATTGATATGTAGAAGGGGCTGTCCCTTTCCTCCCTGTTCCTTTCTCCTTGATGTTTACAGCTTTCACACCTGTCCATTGAACCGCAAGGGGGAGGCTTAGCAGGTGGCATATATTTCTCTCTTGCATCCTTGAAGCACCCCTAGGCCTTCTAACCAACACTCTTCACATTTTTGCTGGAAAAGCAGAAAGGGGGTTTGAACAGAGATATAATAGCCTAGGAAAAGCCAGATTCCACAGAACTAGCTTTCTCTAGCTAGGGGCTTGATGCCTTCAATAAACACTTCTGATCAAAAATCCAGAGCCCATTTATTGGTCTAAGGTCCAAGACCTAACACCTTGGAGTGCTCACATCCAAATACTAGCCAGGACCAACTCTGCTTCGGTTCTAACATCTGATGAGATCAGGCTAACCTGGGGGCTATCCAGGTCAGGAAGATCAGTGCTTACACCTTGTGAAATGAATCAACTCGTAAATTATAATTACAGCAAGAAGCAGGGAATTGTGTACAATCCAACAAGAAAAGGTCAGTCTAAGATGGATTCCATTCTCCATTCTGGTGAAGGCTGAACACAGCATTCTAATTTTGCCCAGCAAGGGCAGAATTTCTAATCTACCTTCTCTGGCAGCAGATTGAAGTGTGAAATATACCCATAGCGTGACAGGGTATCTGGGCAACACCTAATATGGTTTAAATACAGAAAAGTGGGGAGATTGAAGCTTGGTGTAGGAACAGACAACCTCTACACAAAATAAATACATCTGCTTTTGTTCTCTAGGCTGCCTGAGAAAATGAAGCTTTGAACTTTAAATGGAAGCTGATAATATCAAGCTGATTGAAATTCAGGAATTCATCACATCTCTTATTTGCTCTAGATCATAACAGCCTATAACTAAAGGGCATATGTTCTTCTTGTTGATTTCCCTTGGTCCCACAGTCATCCCAATGTTTAGGAATCTCAAATAACTCCAGATGTTAAGTGTGCCTTAATCTCAATATATGGCAAACAGGATTTCTCCTCCTGTCTGTGAAAAATATTTGTGGTAGCTAGTGAAGGAGAGTGTTGAAAACAACAGGTGCCAGGAATCAGTGTATTTGCTTTAACATTAGCTTTCTTGGGAATATATTCACTGGGCAAAGTTTGAAGGCTTCATCCAGCTGAAGGTTTCTTCCAGTTTATGTGGATTGCTTTAGTAGAAGAGCCACTTAAGTTGGGGGAACATCCTCTGATCAATCTACACCCCTATAACTCTCTTTCAACAACTGAATATATGAATCAAGCTCTGACCCACCTAAGTTATAGTGGTGAAGCAGCATATAGTGGTGAAGCAGCTCTGACCCACCTAAGTTATAGTGGTGAAGCAACATTGGAAGCAGCATAAATAGATGAGGGTGGTGATTCTTCCAAACCAGGTATGTTTCCAGTTTCAGAACTTGGAGAAAGAAGGGAGAAAAGTTGTCAAGCTGAATATGTGTGCACCAATAGCTTGTTCACAAATGCTGGTGTTGCACATGTTTTTGTACTGAAGTTTATGAAGTAAAATGAGAG
Organism: Sphaerodactylus townsendi; assembly: GCF_021028975.2. Classification (NCBI taxonomy): domain Eukaryota; kingdom Metazoa; phylum Chordata; class Lepidosauria; order Squamata; family Sphaerodactylidae; genus Sphaerodactylus; species Sphaerodactylus townsendi. The sequence continues at coordinate 117,453,531 of NC_059427.1, read as the reverse complement.
TTAGCCTTTACTTTGGCTTGTATTTCATGAGAAAACAGTGGCTGCCATTGACAGCAAGCTGTCACATGAATAACAGCAGGTGATATATAACTCCCAGGGTTATTCTATTGACTGGGCTACAACTTATCTGTTCCTAACAGTGCATTTGTCACATGCAGTCACAGATGAAATCTCTGTTCTTATAGAGTTTGTTTACACAGTCAAAAACCCCAGGGTTCCAAACAAAGTTGGTATCCTGAACCAGGTATCTCCCAGGAAACGGATGTTGCTCTTGATTCCAAGATCACAGCCCTGGGGTCCCCAGTACTCAGACTGGGAAGATCATGAAACCAGGCAGAGCAAACAAGTTAAAGGATTATGTCACTGGGATAAATCATTGTGTAAACAAGATCACAGGATAATATCCATTACAACTCAAGCAAAAAACCCCGGACCATTGTTATAGTACAGTTTAAATAACTAGAATCCTAGGAGGACAGGCCTGCCCGTGAGGCAGTTGTAAAGAGTCATACAATCCGTAAGCTTGTTCGATTGTTTTGCTGATATACACCCATTAACCCAAACCTCCAGCATGACCTTAACCTCTGCTCTCGTTGCCTTTTCTAGCCCCAAGGTCTTTAGGTCACCAAGGACTGAGCAATTTTTTTAATGCAACCTAACCTGAGATTTGAACCCATGCCTTCTGGCCTCAAGCCGTAGCTCTCTGTCCTTTCCCCACAGACAAACTCATTCGTTCCCTAAGCAGAGTCTGCTGCTCTATGCCTCTCCGCCTCATTTTCATCTGCATTTGTCAAGGAAAATAAGCTGGGATCCCTACTGTCTACAAAAGGCAGTGTTCTGGTCTTGCTCTCTCCACCTTGATATCAATCAGTATAAGGAGAAGAGACAATTGCAAGGAGACAATCACCCCCACCCTCTGGGCTGTATTCAATCACCCCAGCCTGCCTAATCACAAACAGATTAAACAAGAAAAAATCCATAGCGGCAAAGCTAAAAAGAACTCTAAGAAGGATGAAGAAAATGAAGACACTATGAAATGCAGTAGATGTCAACTTCTACTTATTTTTTAATTTCATCTCTTACAAGCCTTTTGGAAGCTAACATGATTAAGTTCTTCACACAATTTATTAGCATCGTGTTGGAAATCCAGCGCTATATTATGCTGTCTGAGTAATCCAATTAGCAAAATGTATTTATTTAACCAGAATATTAGCTACACACAATCCCAAATGAAGTCAAGCCCATGATCCCAGAGTTCCTCTTACGACTCTTGAGTACATTTCCTGGATAAAAAGAGGGTTATTCACATAAAAGAAGCATTATTGCCCCCATTTTGAATGAGCAAAGGTAATAGGAGGTTGTCTCTCGAACAGATTGCTTTTTGCAGGGCTGTCAACCATTGAGGCTGGACAGGTTTTGTAGGCATATGCATTTGGGTATTAACTAGTTAACACCTTAGATCAAAATGCCTTATTTATGTATGTATTCTTTACAAGCTCAGGTGGGAGGGATGAGGAATAGTGTGTGTGGATCAGCTTACCAATTCCTGCCTCCTCGAATCTCCCCTCCAGAATTGTACAAGTTCTCAGAAGCATGAGCAGGGTAAAGTTCCATTTCCCCCTTTTTTTCATTTCTTGACTCTCAGCTTTCTCAACATCCCGTGCCTCTAAGACAATATAGAGTTCTCTTCAAGCCACTACATGTGTATGGATGGGATATTTTTCTTTTGGGCAGTTTACAAAGCCATATGTTTGAATTTACCTGAGGAGCATGTAAGCTTTAACTGTTAATTGCCCGATTTTGTGATTGGTTCAGGCCCAACCGCACCACTGGATGCTAGATAGAATCTACCATCTTCTTTTACAAAGGTGCTAGACCGCAAGTATCACCTACTCATGTGGATTTTGTAACATATGAATTGGCCCGTTGTACAGGCTCTCCCCATTTGGATTGGGGCTCTGATGTTGGGAGAGGGTAACCCTTTCCCTCTATGGCCACAACTCTTACAGAAATCACTTCCTTTCCCCTGAACTGCTATTAATCCTGTCAAGAGGAAAAAAAATGTTAGGATTTTACAAGCAGTTGCTTCTAGGCGGATTACGCACGGGCCCCTACAGCAGCGTCCCACGGGCATATATAATGCCGGTGGAGCTCCGAGGTCATTCACACGCTGAGGTTCGAGCGGCCCCAGAGTGGCCACAGCCCACGGGGCACCTCTGCATGGGGGCGCCTCCATTTTCTTTCTCCACACTAACTTTCTCTCCCTGTGGAGCTCCGCAGGGACAAAGAGGCACACCCATGCTGCCCTCTGACCCCCAGGCATGCCTCCCCGTTCCCATGGCGCCGGCAGGGAAACACTGTTTCCCAAAAACCTCCCTCATTGAGTGAGGCTTTTGGGAAACAGTATTTCTGCCCCGGTGTGTGTGGGGGGCGAAAGCACGGCACTGCCTTGTGTGGAGGCAGCAGCCATGCGAACAGCGCCCCTGGAACAGTGTTTACCATTCCAGGTGCTGTTTTTGGCCCATGCAGACTCTGCCTCAGTCAAGCAAGAGATAACTTCTGAAGTCACATGTCTAGAATCACTTGAGCTTCTGGAAAAACCTCTCTTTTTCCAGCAAAAGAAGAAAGGCAGACACACAGGAACAAATATATAGACTGCACTTAAACTGAGCACTTGCATAGCATAAAGTTTGCTGTTCCTATATTTATTTGTTATGTAGTAAAGTTTTACAGAACAACTTACTTGCACCTCTGTCCTGTTATTTACTCTGCTAATTCACTGCAACACAACAACAACAAAAAGACAGGCATCCTTTCTTTAGTTAATTAAAACTGGGGTCAAATTATACGTTATAAGGGGCTCCACAAGTGTTTCTCTTGTCTAAAGTTGGAGAAAAATGATGAAAGCGCTGGAACACAGCAAGGTAAGGTGTAGACGGAGAAGAGGTTTAACTCCTCTGGCCCGCATGCTCTGCTTTTGTTTAAAAGTAGATTTCTATTTCCCATTTTGGATGTGAATGGACAGAGGATTCACCAAAGGAAAACCAGAGCAAGTAGGTGGCCTGAGTGATCATTTTGTTGGATGCATGCACACTTGGTCCTTTAAAACCTAGTACAGAAACTATCCTGTGGCACTGCCAAATGAAGGGCAAATGGCATTAATTAATGATATGTTACTTGGAAACTCAAGAAAGCAGCTCCCTAGATCTGCTATGGCAGAACATACAATTTGGTTTCATTCACTTTTGTAGGATGTAGCAGTCTAGGAGCCAACTACTTTCAGAACAGCAGAATCTTTGCCGGTCTAGCTGTTTCTTGAGGTTCAGCCAAGGACTCCATGATATTTGATGAGTGTTGAGTGGTGGATAATCTTTGCATGCTAGTGATCTTTTCCACATGCACTGAATGCCAGAGGCAAAACTTGTCTGAAAACATTAGTGACACAATACATATTTAGCTTTTTTTTAATGAGGCAGTTTAAGCAAAGGGTCCCTCCTCACTCCTTCCCTTTCCACAGAAGTAATCGTATAGGTTGTTAAATTCTGTCTTTAACAGAAAATGTGAACGAGAACACCCTGTGAGTTCCGCACTCAGATGCTGTGATGAGGCAGACAGCCGAGCCAAACTAAGACATCTCCCCCACTATCCCCCCTCCCAAACTAATAGCTGACAATGTCTGCCTTCCACATTAATGATACATGTACAAGGCAAAAAGGGCTGCTCGCCCGTTTCGCTGACATTCCACTCTTCTACGTACCCACCAACATCCCCTAAGGCAACAGAGCTGGTAATAGGTTCTTCTAACTGCCTCCGACATCAAATTTGACACCGTTTTCCCCCCTCCATTCTCACTGTTTGTCTTATAGTTCTGTCATCCTCACTGATTTTAATTATTTTTATTTGTTTTTGTTTTTTAAAAAAGAAACCTCCTTGTGCTATTAGGATTCCAAGTCCGCAAACCACTGCCATGAGAGAGAAAGAAGTTAGGAGGCAGCAGGTAAAAGGACCCACACAGCCTTTTCAGCAAAGTAAAACATGGATGAACTCAAGCTGTACTGCCATATGGCTCTTGAAGAAGCTTTGTGATGATGAATACAGCCCTGAATTAGCACCCACACACAAGGAAGAAGCCGTGAATATTTTTACAAGCAAAGCAAAGCAGAGCATTTCACCAGATCCTCATGTCAGACTATCCTTTGGTGGCCATAGTTGCAACAAGTCCTTGATGGTGCGTTGCTCAGCAGAGGGTTCTTGAGGACACAGGCTAGAGCTGGGGTTTGAACTGTGACCTGTAGCTTGCAGACTAGAATTGCCAGTCACCAAGTGGTGGCTGGAGATCTCCCACTATTACATCTGATTTACCAGCACCATTTAACAACTGGTTCTGCTGAAGTGGTGCGAACCTGCTGAATCCCACCACTGAGCACAGGAGAGGTAGAAGACCCTTTTGTCTTTGCAGAATGGTACCAATCAATTGGGGCCCTATGCATTTAGGAAACAAGTTTTGTCCCACGACGGCTGTCAGACCTGTCACCCAGGGTGACTCCACAGTTCCTGGAGAGAGCCTGGGAACCTCCAAAACTCCAGGAGCCAGTGCTGAGTGTCTCATGGCTCCTGGAGACAGCCTGGAAACCCCTGTGCAGAGCTGGTACCAAGCAGGGAAGGAACAGGGAAGCTCCCCCAGGCCCCATGACCAGATTGGCTTTAACACTGTTAGCAAAGCTGGGCCCCTAGGAAAAGGATGCTGGCTTCCTAGACACATTTGAAAGAATTGTCGGGGCTGCAGGATGGCCTCATCCTCAGTGGATGTTAAGCCCACACTTAACAGGACCCACCCAGGCCACCTTGAAGGCTCTCCCCAAAGGCAATGGAATGGGCTATGAGAAACTGAAGGTGGCCATACTGGAGCAGTACAAGATATCCCTACAGACGTACCGGACCAAGTTCAGGGCTGTGACATAACACAAGATCTAAAATTTTAATAGCTCAATATGGCATTGTAATGATAAGTTTAGCATAGGGGTCTGCAACCTGTGGCTCTCCAGATGTTCATGGACTACAATTCCCATCAGCCCCTGCCAGCATGGTCAATTGGAGAGCCACAGGTTTCACACCTCTGGTTTAGCAGGTTCTCTGATTAGCTGCCATCCTAGCTTCAAGCAGGTGAGTACAAGGAATGCTGTTCTAACCCTGTTCACATTCTGGATGCCAAATATTTAGCAGACCCTTAATCCATCAGTAGGCTTGTGTAAACCACTAGTGGTCCAAAATGGAGAAAAGCATCTTCATTCACATCAAAAGTTTATTAAGTCAATTGAGATGCAGATCAAATGTGCATCTGCATTGATTGTGGTGGGTTTTCCAGGCTGTGTGACCATGGTCTGTAGATCTTGTTCCTAACGTTTTGCCTGCATCTGTGGCTGGCATCTTCAGAGGTGTATTACAGAGAGAAGTGTGTTCCCTATCCCCTACTGCCCTGAAGCCTACATACTTGATCCATTCTCATAAACAGAGATACCAGCTGCTATTCCCATAGTGAGAAAACGCCAAAGCAATTTTTAAAACAAAGGCAACAGCCAAGTTTAGATTTTTTTATTTTGGAATTTCAGAACACATGGGAACGTGGTTTTTAGTGGAAAAAAAAACCTTGCTGTTCTTCTGCATGCTATGACTGACAGTGGCATAGTGGTTAAGAGCAGGTGTACTCCAATCTGTTGGAACCGGGTTTGATTCCCTGCTCTGCCACCTGAGCTGTGGAGAATCTGGAGAATTCATGCCAGCTGGGTGACCTTGGGCTAGTCACAGCTCTTCAGAGGTCTCTTAGCCCCACCTACCTCACAGGGTGTTTGTTGTGAGGGGGGAAGGGAAAGGAGTTTGTAAGCCTCTTTGAGTCTCCTATAGGATAGAAAGGGGGGATATAAATCCAATTCTTCTTCTTCTTTGCTATGCCACTCTCTTCCCCTCCCTCTCAGTTTCAGGTTCTGCTAAATTCACCTGCTGCTACAACTACCACAGACTCACCTTTTCATTTCGGTACCTGGCTGGCTGGCTGCAGACAGCCATGCCTCTGCTGAGCTGCGGATGCAGTTGTGTGGTTTCACATTTAACCTTCCTTCCCAGGAGGTCTGCAATGCCCTCTATCCACCTGCTGCCGTGCCCTGACCTCACTGCAACTAGTCAGTGTCACAGTAAGCTGGCTGAAGGTGAAGGAAGAAAGCTCAGTGGTAATGAGCCATTTCCCCATAAGCAGCATGCTCCAATGACAACAACACCAAAGCGAGTCCCTACCTAAATACACCCGAAGATATGGAAAGAGTATTCATAAATACACAGTAATTTCCTGTGTTTGCCACAAACAGCAATAGGGGGGAGGAAGGATTCATTTTGCAAGGCTTTTAATGAAATTGCCAGGCCTAAAGCAAACCGTGCCTGAAACAGTTAATTAATTCCCTTCTGTCTGAAGCCTTAATGACTCTGATTAATTTCCCTCTCCCTCTAAAGAAGCTTGTGAATTACCAATATGCTCGCACACCTCACTTCCCCACCCCCCTCATCTCTCTGTTGATATTTGCAGGTTGGAACTGGGGCTGAAATTAATTTTGCCACTCGGGGCCATTTTCCCCGGCAGCCACGCAAAGCCAGCGCCAGAGCCCAACTCCCCTCTTTCGAGCATCTGGGCTCTAAACCACATCTGGGGAAAGAAGGCCATCTTGCTATTGTCTTCTCCTCTTGTTGGTATTTGCAGCTCAAGTACTTTCTTCTTTTTTTATTTCCCTTTTTATTATCATTAGGCGAGTCCTCCCTCCCCTTCACCCATCCCGGGAATGGTGAATGAATGCATGAGCCGGAGCTGATTTATGGTTATTAAAACCAGACAGACTCAGGCAGCTGGCAAGAAAAGAACAATGTGAGCGGCGCTTCCCTGCTGATGTTTATGGGAAGCGTGCTTCCTTTGGTACCAGTCATTGGTCCCTCTGGTCTTCCCCACCCCCCACAGTAGAAGGAGAGGGAGGGGGTAATGTGAGTGCGTGTGCGTCTGTGTACACGCATACCCAGAGGGAGTTCTGCATAATCATTTTCCGCGCTGCTGCTAGAATCTGCATATGCGGCACAGCATGCAAGAAAACTGGAGGGAGCCAGTTAAAGCACAGCTGGGGAAGCTCAGTCCTGTCTTTCCCCCCTGCCCCCCTCCCCATAATGGACGGTGCTGCGACCTCCTTCCAAGGTAGAAGCAGCAAAGGTCTTTATCTTAGTTCAGTTCATTCTTGGCACTCCATTATTTATTCTCAGGCTGCCTTAGCCTCTGCCACTGCTCCTGCCCCTTTGTATCCATGTGCTTTTGCCACTAAACAATGAGATCCTGAGGTCCTTTGCTGTCCCCTTTCATGTTGTTTGCTTATCACCTTGGGGCAATATAAGGGCTTTCCCTGCCACCTTATCTCATCCATCAGCCAGGGACTACAGCTCTCAAGGAGAAAATGACCAAAGTATGTCATTGCTACTGGGAGTGCTTGCTGATAGAAAGAACCGAAAACATCTGCAAAGTGACGAAAATGCTTTTAAAGCTCAACACATTTCCTTCTGTCATCAGCAGCCTTGGGGAACTAGTGTGGTATTGTGGTTAGTGTGTCAGACTAGGGATATCCTGATTTAAATGCATTGAGTCATGAGGTTCTGTTAGTGACCTTGGGTCTAACCTTATTCACAGAGTTGTTGTGAGGATAAAATTGAGGAAGGAGAACTATGCACTCTAGAGATGGGCAAAAAACCCAAAACCAAATTGGAATTTTTCAGATTCAAGTTTATTAGTCCCCCAAAAAATTCAAAATATTTTGGAGGCAGAAACTGCAGTTTAAAGCAGGCTTGGCCAGTCCAACGTTGAATGGTGGGCTCCGCCTCCAAAGACTTCGGAGGCGGTGGGTACAGTTCAACACTGGACCAAGGTGCAGGTAAGTATCGGAGGGAGGGGGTTTACTTTTCTTTTCTGTTAAGGTAGTGGGTGGAATGGGCCTGCAAAATACAAAAAAATTTGGCATTTTTTGGGTTCCAATTTTTTGACTCCTTTTTCCTGGTTTTTTTCTGGTTTGAATTTACCAAACTCCCACTCCTAATATATATTGTCTTTAGCACCTTGAAAGAAGGGCTGGACAATAATGTGATAGACTGACAGTGCTATAAGCCTCACTGAACAGACTTGAGTGAGATTCCAATTAGCCACGCTTAGGAATGGTCTCAGATTCCACCCAACCTATTTTTATTATAATTCTAGTATGCCCTAGTATTATAATTCTACTTACAGCCAAAATTAATAATCTCAGAAAAGTTCACATTCAGTTAATTATCTGATACATTTTGATGCTGCCTCTTATTTTTTTTAAAAAAATTGGCCCTATGGTGCTTAGAGCAAGAGGTCTACAATAGAGGACTGCCTCCACAGTGCCTGGAGAGCAGCAGGCATGTGGATCAAAGATATAGGATCCAAGCCTAAAACTACAGGGAAAAGAGCTGTTTCATTTAAAGACCTTCCAGAATGAGTAAGTTTTCAGATGGTTTCAGACAACCTGTAATGAAGCTGCTAAGGGTCAAGCTACATAGCATATTTTTTAATGAGTCAGGTCCAGGTTCCCCTCACCGCCAAAACTGTTTGGAGGAGGAGATTTTTTGCTCCCTTTTTTTAACTGTAAGAACACAGAATATTACACTTACAGCTCCAAAATAGGGTAAATAGTGTCTTATGAAGTTGTTTCAGTGTGGGTAGATAGCACAAGGGGCAGGAAGGTCTCCTGTCCCCACACTGCAGTCCTGAGCAAATTTGTGCCTCTAAGGTGCTGTTGAAAGTAGTTCCCTGCAATTGTTGTGAGGGGAATGGTGACATATATTTTGGCCCTAAGTGTACCTCCTGTGGAATAGAGTTGCATAATTTAGGGGTGACAGTTGAGAAGGTCTTCACGTGGGTTTCCACAGCAAGGTTCATTTAGGCAGTCTCAGGAACAGCATATGTTCTAAGGATGGCACCCAGGGCAAGTGTTGAGCTACCCAACCCCCCAACTCCATGCGGTTCTGGGGGGCGCACAGTTCAAGGCTGGGCTTGGCCAGGTCTAGTTTTAAACTGCAGGCTCCACTTCCGAAGCCTGCAGTTTAAAGCTGGACCCAGCCAAGCCTTGAACTGCAAGCTCTGCATTGGCTGGACTCCGCTTTATACTGCTGGCTGAAGCTCTGTCATATGGACTTTGGACTGGAGGAGCCAGCAGTAGTTCAAGATTGGGCTCTGCTTGACCTGGTCCAGCTTTTAATTGCAGGCTTTCAGGTGGCACCCACAATTTAAAGCCAGCTAAACCCAGCCTTGAATTGTGCCTCTGCCCCAAAACTTCACATGGAATTTGTGCGTGGGGGGACCATTCAAGGCTGGGCCTGAGTCCAACTGTACCTCCACCCCTGAACTCCACATGGAGTTTAGGAGTGGGGGTACAGTTCAAGGCTGAGTCTGGTCTAGCCTTAAACAGTACTCTCACTCGCAAACTCCACAAGGAGTTTGAACTGGGGGTGCAGTTAAAAGCTGGTGGGGGTAGGGCTTGTGCCCCAACCTAGTTATATCCTTGGTCTCAGGTGTGCATTTGTATATACAGATGGAAGCATTCCAGGGACGTAGGTATAGATTTTTTAGGGGGGGGGTTGGGGGCCACACCCCTCCCACCCCTAGGGCATGGCCACGCCTCCCCAAGCCACACCCCCAGCCTAGCGCTTATAAAGTAGCTCTCCAAGGCCGGGGACAGCAGACTCCCCTGCCCTGCCCTCCCCTGCCCCCCACCAGCTGGGCTCCCAGCTGGCAGCTGGCAGTTCCTTCTGCTCTCCCCTCTGGGCAGAGGCATAGAGGGAAAATGGAGCCCGGTGCAAAATCTGAGTTTTGTGCCCCCGCCCCGGCAGCCGCTGTGATGCTGGAATCCACACCCAAACAGCATCACTTTCAATGGTGTTTAAACTAGAGAGCCCAAATTCTCCTTTTAAATCCACCTTAAAGGGAGAATCTGGGGTCCCCAGTTAAATAACATTAAAAATGATGCTGTTTTGGGGTGGATTATCACCCACCATGAAACAGCATCACTTTCAATGTGGCGTAGTGGTTAAGAACAGGTGCATTCTAATCTGGAGGAACCGGGTTTGATTTCCTGCTCTGCCACTTGAGCTCTGGAGGCTTATCTGGGGGATTCAGATTAGCCTGTGCACTCCCACACATGCCAGCTGGGTGACCTTGGGCTAGTCACAGCTTTTCGGAGCTCTCTCAGCCCCACCCACCTCACAGGGTGTTTGTTGTGAGGGGGGAAGGTCAAGGAGATTGTAAGCTCCTTTGAGTGTCCTACAGGAGAGAAAGGGAGGATATAAATCCAAACTCATCATCTTCTTCTAAACTGAGGACCTCAGATTCTCCCTTTAAATCCATGTCGAAGGGGGTGGATTTAAAAAGAGAATCTGGGGAAATTTGGAGGGTGCATGCTGTCAGGGGTGCCATTGTTAAGCTAGCAGCACCAAACTTCTAGGGTATCTTTAGGAGACTCTCCTAATGATACCACCCAGGTTCAGGGGGTCCAAAGTTATGGACCCTCAAAGGTGTAGCTCCATCTCCTATTCGTTCCCATTGGAAACAATGGGGGATGGGGCACCCCCTTTGGGAGTCCATAGCTTTGGACCCCCTGCACCAAACCTCACCAAACCTGGGTAGTATCATCAGGAGAGTCCCCCAAACAATTCCTGAAAGTTTGGTGCTTCCAGCCTAAACAATGCGCCCCCTGCAGGCCAAAACCCGAAAAACACTAAAAATGTTTTAAAACCCACAAACGGGTGGGCGGAGCTTCGGACATGAATGGAGGGGTCTGAACCCAAGAACCCCCCCTTACCTACGTCCTTGAAGCATTCCTTCAGGTAATTTCAGTCCAACCTGATAAGAGCTTTAAAAGTCAACATAATAATAAACAGGAGGCCAATTTAACTGGTGCATTATTGGTTTATCAATAAACGATTGAGATTCTGAAGTTTCTGGATCAAAAGGCAATTTTAATTTATAGCACTTTTGCAATTTTCTAGTTTGCAGTTTTCTAGTCTGGATGTTACAATGTGACATCCTAGGTTATACTGGTCAATATTTTCTAGGAATGATTACAGATAGTCTACGAACCTAAACTGATACAAAGTGCTCCAGCCACTGTATCCCCTGTTTATCCAGGTGCAGTGAATAAACACATCAATTGCATACTTGTTGTACAATCACACTCAGAACAGACTGCACATCTAATCCTGTATCAACTTTGCAAACAATCCAGAGTGCTTCTATCATCTCTGTTTTTGGTTTGTTTCCTCTCACCTTCTCCATCAGTCTGTTGCCAAATGCTGGATTAGCACTTCTACTGCCTCCCTGAAATTAGACAGAAAGATGTATCTGATGTATATCTATCTGATGACAATTCACTCCAAATCTTGACATGATCTCTCCTAGCGGCATTCAGATGTTAAATGGCATCGGAGAGACAAAATAGAGCCCTGAGGCACCCATCATAATACAAAAACTGCTTTGCTGGATTGGGTCAATGATCCATCCAGTAAAGAATTTTGTTTCTCTCAAGCAGTCAACCAGATGCCCTCAGAAGGCCTGCAAGCAGGACATAAAGGGCAAGTTGCCTTCCAACATGAGTATTCAGAAGGTTTCTGCCTCCCAAGCATGGAATTTCCTAGTTGAATGGATAAATTCTACTTGGAGAGGCCTCAGGAAGTAGAAATGCTGTTTAGAAGTGTGTGTCCATGGTGCCTGCCCCACCTCTCTAAAATCCCATTTCTCTGAATCTAAAATTTAGCAGTTGATCTGTGTTGCAACACCCCATGATGCTTCAGGAGTAGGAAACTTTACTGCATAAGTGGAAGGGCTATTCAGTGAAGAACAGAATAGAAATCACAAAGTCTGGCAAGTTGCCTTGATCCAAGAGGACAGGCAAGGTAAAGATAGATAGATACTAGGTGAGGTAATGAGTCCCCCCGTTTTACGCTTGAACTAAGCCAATGGGATAATTGAGACTTCAACTCTGTTGGCTCTTTGTTCTATCCCTGCCCACATTGACAAAATGAAGCTGGACCCTGGTGTTTAAATTCACAAGAAATTTAGATTATGCTAGGGAACATGCTAGCTTCTATTTTTCTTTGCCTTTGTGTTTTGTGTTCCACCCATCCTTTAAGCCAGGGGTCCCCTAACCTTTCTGAACCTGTGGGGACATCTGAAATTCTGACATGGCACAGTGAGCTCAGTGGCAAAATAGCTGCCACAAAATGGCTGCTTTAGGAGGTGACTGCCATAGCTGAACTTCAGTCACACAGTACAGAGTCTTGTGTTGTGATGGCTGCTGCTGCCAAAGCTACGTTTTTAAAAAATCTGCATAGTCAATCAAATCTTTAAAAGACAATCAGAAGGCTTGCTGCCCAAAAGCAATACCTGGCCCCACCTACTTCCTAAAAGCACTCGAAGAGTGTCAGAACACGTGTTGGTGAGTACTGTGGCATCTTTGAACACCATGTTGGGTACCCCTGCTTTAAACATTTGTCTCAAAGTAAAACACCTTTTCTTCTAGTAAATTGGTGAATACACTTTGAGTATTCAGAACATATTCCTCAAACTGCTCAGTGTCACTATCTCAAGCGAAACCTTTAGAGATTTTCTTCCTTCCCACCCCTTAGTAGACAGAGACACTATTGCCAATGTCATGGCTAAGCAAATCAATGTGACAGCAGCACTTTTTCCAAACCATCTGCTGATGGTGGCAGTGGAAGTCTGCCTTCCTGTCCCAAATAAGGTGACTTAGACCCTAAGTCTCCCTTTTGGATGCACACCTGAGCTAGGCTATCAACAATAGGACATTTGGGAGGACACTGATTCGTAGGGTCATCATGAATCAGAAGGGATTTGATGGCACTGAACAAACATACACAGAACCTAAGTGTATGTTACATCTTCCTCATGTCTTAACCAGGTCTGCTACAAGGAAGTTCAGTCAGATGTGTGCTCTAAGTTCTGTGGCTTGAATATTAATTACTAGGTACACAGGGGGATTGGTACACAGCTACTCAGGAAAGAAAGGGTTTAAGGAATCCCCACTACACCATTTTTCCAACTGGAAATGGTCCCAAGGAGCCACTATAGGACCACTGGGATGGTTATATGTAGCTATCAGCACATGTAAATTATCCATGGCCTTTCAGGTTCAGAAGTACTGCAGAAAGACTTAAACCCCTTTCTCCCCATGCACCATGATCCCAGTCCACACTGAGACCTCTCACACCTGAGATTTAAATGCCAAGCAGAGAACTTGCAGTACATATTTGATCAAAATTTTCATGGCAGTCCTGGACAAAATGCAAGGAAATTATAATGTACAGTTAGATTTTTAGGTACCCGTAAATGGAATGGTGAGATGCAAAGAGAGGGCTTTGGAACCTGCTACAGTTGGGTAGAAGAGAAGGTTTTGGCAGGTGCAGCTTTTTCTGCAGAAGTGAGATAAGTAGAGTCTGCTGAAATTTGCTCTTGCCCACAACTGTTAATGTCCTTTGCATCTTGTCACCTTACCCATCCCTGAAAGTAAACATTTTCCTTCCCCAGATTATATTGAGTAAGAAGACAGTCGGCCATATGCATGTACGCTCTAACTTGTCTTCCAAATATTCAGTACATGTTCCTGAAAGAAGTTGTTGTGAGACCTTTACTGAGGAATCCACTATTAAATAGAGAACAGCAGGCTAATTATGGGTCAGAATCAAACCTGAAGAAAATCTAGCTAAACCTTCCAGGGAGATATTATTGAGTATATGGTAGCAAATCAAAGTGTACTGAGAAGATGTATCCCCCTTGATTCTTTTCAAAATGGATTTTGGCTTGGTTTTGGGAGAGCAAATGCAGGATAATGTGTCTGCAGATAAGGGCAATTTCTCAGTTCTGTTAAACTTGATAGCAGCCTATGATAAAGTGCCTCAGAACAGTTGGAATATGAGTGTTGGATTTATATTCTGTTTTATCTCTTCAGCTTCAGCACAGTGAACCATGTAGCAACCATAATGAGATGATACAAAATATAATAGTCCAATTAGTAGAATCAACCCAGAGATTTAAAAAATCACAAATTACAAATTTAAAAGCACTCAAAATATAAAACATACAAGACTTAAAACACGTAAGAGTAAATAAGCACAGCCAGATGTGCTGAAGTACTTCGCCATCCACCAGACATTCACTGGAATAAGACTACCTGACACGCCTCCTGAAATGTGGTGAGTGAAGCTTCCCACCTTAGTCTGGCAGGTAATTACAAAGACCCATGATGGAAAAGGCCTGTAAGCTCACTGTGGCCATACGTACAGTTCTAGGGGAGGATACCTGAAGGGAGAAGCTATTTGAAGAGCACAGCTGGTAGAGAGGAGAATTCTAGCAGTTGTGGTTCAATACATATGAGGGCTCTAGGCAGTGGAGGGTTTAAAGAACACTTTGTATTAGACCCAGAAGCAAATAGGTAGCCAGTGGAGTTGACATAGCACTGGAGTGACGTGTTCCAAGCAGTGGACCCCACCAGCTCTGTTTTGTGCCAAAAGAAGCTTTCAAGACATCTTCAAAGACAGCTCCATGTAGAGTGAATACTACAATAGTTCAGTTTGGAGGCTATTGTTGCATGGATCAGCATACCTAAGCCAGCAGCATCTAGATATGAGACCAATTTATGAACTAGATGGAATCAAAATAAGGTGCTCCTAGCAATAGGACTGATCTTCTTATTCATCAACAAGGTTGGATTCAGAAGAAACCCAAGCTCTTAACTTACTCTGTTACAAAAATCTTAACCCCATTTAAGTCTGAAATCCACACCAGCCAAACATTCCTCCATCCTAATCAACACCACCTCTTTCTTATCTGGATTAAACATAAGTGTTTTTACCTTCAGCCACTTGATCAGAGCCTCAAGACACTGGCCTAAGACCTTTCTTTACTGCTTTTTTCAGAGCCTTGGATAAGATATAAAGCTGGATGATGACAACCGTATCCAAAGCTCCTGATAATCTTGCCCAATAGTCTTACATGCAAACTAAAGAATACTGGGGATACAGGATTCTTGGGGTACCCCACATATCAAGTCCCAACTCTGTGTCTTCTATGATAACTCTTTGTTTCCTGCCAGCAAGAAAAAGAATGAAAGCAGGAGAGGTAGACATAAGAACATAAGAACATAAGAACAAGCCAGCTGGATCAGACCAAAGTCCATCTAGTCCAGCTCTCTGCTACTCGCAGTGGCCCACCAGGTGCCTTTGGGAGCTCACATGTAGGATGTGAACGCAATGGCCTTCTGCGGCTGTTGCTCCCGATCACCTGGTCTGTTAAGGCATTTGCAATCTCAGATCAAAGAGGATCAAGATTGGCAGCCATAAATCGACTTCTCCTCCATAAATCTGTCCAAGCCCCTTTTAAAGCTATCCAGGTTAGTGGCCATCACCACCTCCTGTGGCAGCATATTCTAAACACCAATCACACGTTGCGTGAAGAAGTGTTTCCTTTTATTAGTCCTCATTCTTCCCCCCAGCATTTTCAATGAATGCCCCCTGGTTCTAGTATTGTGAGAAAGAGAGAAAAATTTCTCTCTGTCAACATTTTCTACCCCATGCATAATTTTATAGACTTCAATCATATCCCCCCTTAGCCGCCTCCTCTCCAAACTAAAGAGTCCCAAACGCTGCAGCCTCTCCTCATAGGGAAGGTGCTCCAGGCCCTCAATCATCCTTGTTGCCCTTCTCTGCACTTTTTTTATCTCCTCAATATCCTTTTTGAGATGCAGCGACCAGAACTGGACACAGTACTCCAAGTGCGGTCGCACCACTGCTTTATATAAGGGCATGACAATCTTTGCAGTTTTATTATCAATTCCTTTCCTAATGATCCCCAGCATAGAGTTTGCCTTTTTCACAGCTGCCATGCATTGAGTTGACATTCCCATGGAACTATCAACTAAGACGCCTAAATCCCTTTCCTGGTCTGTGACTGATAGCACTGACCCCTGTAGCGTGTATGTGAAGTTTGGATTTTTTGCCCCTGTGTGCATCACTTTACATTTTGCTACATTGAACTGCATTTGCCATTTCTGAGCCCACTCACCTAATTTATCAAGGTCCGCTTGGAGCTCTTCGCAATCCTTTGTGGTTCTCACCACCCTACGTAATTTGGTATCATCTGCAAACTTGGCCACCATGCTACCCACCCCTACTTCCAGGTCATTTATGAATAGGTTAAAGAGCACTGGTCCCAAAACGGATCCTTGGGGGACACCACAAACTTACTAGAGTTCTTTGAGGGGTATCCACATCTCTCCATTGTGAGAACTTCCCATTTACACCCACTCTTTGTTTCCTGTTTCTCAACCAGTTTTTAATCCATAGGAGGACTTCCCCTCTTATTCCTTCATTGCTGAGTTTTCTCAACAGTCTCTGGTGAGGAACTTTGTCAAAAGCCTTTTGGAAATCCAAGTAGACAATGTCCACCAGTTCACCCCTGTCCACATGCCTGTTTACACCCTAAAAGAACTCTAGTAAGTTTGTAAGACAGGATTTGCCTCTGCAAAAGCCATGCTGACTCTTTCTCAGCAGGTCTTGCTTTTCTACATGTTTTATAATGTTATCTTTAATGATAGATTCTACTAATTTACCAGGAACAGATGTCAAACTGACTGGCCTGTAATTTCCCGGGTCCCCCCTAGATCCTTTCTTAAAGATTGGTGTGACATTGGCCATCTTCCAGTCTTCAGGGATGGAGCCTGATTCCAGGGATAAGTTGCATATTAAAGTGAGAAGATCAGCAATTTCATGCTTGAGCTCTTTAAGAACTCTTGGGTGAATGCAATCTGGGCCAGGGGATTTGGTAACATTTAATTTATCAATGGCTGCCAGAACTTCTTCCTTGTCTACCACTATCTTCGCTAGTTCCTCGGATTCGCCTCCTAAGAAGCTTGGTTCAGGTGCAGGAATGTTCCTCACCTCCTCTTGGGTGAAGACAGGTGCAAAGAATTCATTCAGCTTCTCTGCAATCTCCCTGCCATCTTTTAGCACACCCTTTGTTCCTTTGTCATCTAACGGGCCTACCGCTTCCCTTGCTGGCTTCCTGCTTTTGATGTACTTGAAGAACTGTTTGTTGCTGGTCTTGATGTTCGCAGCCATGCGTTCCTCATAATCCTTTTTTGCCTCCCTTTTAGATGAAACGCTGACAGATTACTGACAGCAAAGTTCCTGTGACTTCAAAGAGAATTGGCCCAGGAGTCTTTGGCTCATTCTGCACATGCAGAATAATGCACTTTCAAACTGCTTTCAGTGCTCTTTGAAGCTGTGCGGAATGGCAAAATCTACTTGCAAACAATTGTGAAAGTGGTTTGAAAACGCATTATTTTGCATGTGTGGAAGGGGCCTTAGTTTCAGGGCATGTTCGGCATTATTAACCACCACCCTGTTTGCAGTGGGGCCCGCATCAGCCATCAGCTGGATTTTTGCTTGCATCCAAGGCAGGTTATGTTTTGCTGGTTCTCTATCACACAGGTGGCGGAGGCACCGGGCAGGGGAAACCCGCCCCCCTGCCCAGCGGAGCAGTTGAGTGGTGGGGAAATGGCAGCCGCGGCCGGCGGCGATGGGCAGGAAAGCCCCCTCTGCCCAATGGAGCAGGCAGCAGCCTGCTCTGTCAGGCAGTGCGGAAATGGCAGCCACGGCCTGTCCAGTGTTGCCGCCTCTTGTGCTGCAGGAGGCAGTGGTGCAGGGCAGGGAAACCCCCTCTGCCTGACAGAGCAGGCGGTCCGTGGGGCAGAGGTGGGGATGGCAGCCTCCAAATTTTCTGGGGCCCCTCATGGATCCCTGTGCTGTACCATCATACCTGGAAGGTAAGGTAAATGGTGGCGCGGGGGTGGGGGGGGCACAGAAAAGTCGCAGGCCGCCCTGGGTGCAGCTTTGCCCAGCTGGGCCTCTGTGGACTGTCCATCTCCAACTATATGTAAAGATCATCAACCACAGTCACTAGTGCTGTTTCAGTTCCAAATCCTGACCTAAAGCTAGATTATGCCTGTAATTGCTCTGCCACAACCTGCTCAGTCACCTTGCCCAGAATGTTGAGATTGGCCAGAGGTTAATAACTGGTCACATCCCTTTTATTCAAAGATGAGCTCTTAAGAAGGGGGTCTAATCACAGCTGCTTTTCACTGCAAAGGAAACACCCCTTGTAAGAGTGACATATTAATAATCTTTCCCAAAGGTTTTAATACATTCTTCCAACAGGATTTTAATAACCAGAACGAGCGAGGATCTAGTATTCACAGAGTGGCCTTCACAGACACAAGCATCCTTATTGCTAACTTATTGCAAGTTTCCTTTGAATCACAGGGAGAAGTGGGATATAGCTTACAAAACAAATAAATATGTTTTTATTTCATGACCTCAATTGTAGTGGATATATGAAATGCCTTGACTCTCAGTGCCAGTTCATAAAATCGTTTTGTGGGCTACTTTTTTCACATCAAGCTTATGACAGCTACCAGTGCTCACAAAGAACAGACAAACATTTCTTCATGGATCTAATAATGTAACAGTCACAATAACTAACAACGTGACATTCAAGAATAGTCAAATGAGCTGCCCTTTACTTGAGCCAAGTAAAATATGACATTGGGAGATCTCCTTGGATTTATAATACAGCAGGGGAGGGGGACTTGGATCATCATATGTAGAGCCCCCTAATTTTGCAAGACCCCATGCTAATTGGCTAGTTGGAGGAAATATACAGAAAATATACAAATATCTGGCCAGTTTCAGACAAAATAAGTACCGTATATACTCACGTATAAGCCGAGTTTTTCAGCCCTGTTTAAAGGCTGAGAAAAGCCCCCTCGGCTTATATGCAAGTCACCATTTTCTATCCATCACAAGGAGGCTGGGGGTGGGGCCGGGACAACTTCCCAAATAAGGAGCTCCCTCTGCCTCCCAGGTTCCCACCCTATGCTTCCCACCCTTGGCTTATACCTGAGTCAATAAGTTTTCCCAGGTTTGGGCAGTAAAATTAGGTGCCTCAGCTTATTCACGGGTCGGCTTATACACAAGTATATATGGTATTCCAAATTCACAGAGTTGTTAATAGGAATGTGAACAATTTAGTATAGAACATGGCTGGAGCAATGGCAGCTCCACACTTCTTTTCATTGTCCAGTGTAGACATGCTGAACACAATGGCTGGATGGCTAATTTTTCAAATGATTATAACATCACTGTCTTTGTAGAGCTACTCCAAGACATTCAGTTTTATGAGCATATTTCCAACTATGCACACACACAAAAAGATAATGACAATATACTTTGGTCTTAAGAACATTGTGAGGGCATGCTGCCCCATGCTTTGCTACAGCTCAGTCACTGACAGTTTTTAAAACCACTGTTAAGCCTCATATATTAAACTATATTGTATATGTAATACTGTTGTTATTGTTATAATTTAAAGCTTTGAAATTAATCAATAAAGTTTGAGCCTTCACTTTTGCTGTTCATTACAAACATAAAATATGGGTTTATTTCTGTACTATATACCCAGATTTGAAATAAGCATTTCGGGTCCCTGCTTGGTTCCTGGTGTATTCTTGCTTGACACTGGTCCATCTTCAGTTTCACTGAGAGTTGCAGGGTATCTTGCAAGCTTCAGAACCATGGTGGTGGCTGACTAGGGTACTCACTAAAGGAATATTACGGTGCTTGGATAAACCTCTTAGTGATGCCTGCTCCTATCCATTCTCTGCTTCCCTGAAATGACACATATAGCCAAGTGGGCTTTAGGAAATCCAATAGCTTAAGACCTAAACAATGTCCAGATGGTCTAAGCAGCATTTCAGTATTTGGCCAAAGAAACTGCCTCATACTTTAGGAGGTCATACAGACAGGGGTTGATACATGAACACTGATCCTGAGATAACCCTTTTAGCTAGGGGGTTCTGTGAATTTTGCATGTAAAACTTAACATGTTCATCGAGCCCGTCACTGCTTTTGTCCAGTTCGGCAATGAATAGCTTGATTGCCAGCTGAACAGGTTTGTATAATTTCCCACCCCAAAACCAGAGGTGGGATTCAGGGGGTTCCGAAGGTTCTGTAGAACCTGTTGTTAAAATTTTCTTTTTCACTTTTTAATACTTACAATAAAAAGTGATATTAAAATATTTTTAATACTTTTTAACAGTCATTATTTGAATCCCACCACCATCAGAACCTGTTGCTAAAATATTTGAATCCCACCACTGCCCCAAACTACCCATGTACAAAAATGTCCCCAATTCTAACAGATCAGTAAGGGTTACTGTTACTAAGGACTACTTCGATTAACACTGAACAGTCAATTTTTTTTAAAACCCAGCATTTGTTTAAGACTGGTTTATATGATCTGGGAGTTGTTTGTTTAAACAACAGCTTGCCCAGTGAAGCAAGGTGCTACAAGGATGCAAGGAACAAAACTGAATCGGGCTGTGTGAAAACATACATAGGCAAAAAGCCCGTTGTATGTATTGTACTGCTTTGTTAGGAAAAAATAGGCTGATGAGCAAATAAGCAATTTGCTGAAAGTTCATCACACAATTCATGATTGGTGAACATGATGTGAACCCAAACACAGAGGCGTAGCTCCGGGGGGAAGAGGAGGCGACGAACCGGGCGTGCGACCCTGTGGGGGTGTGGCGAGGGCATTCTGGGGGCGTGGCACGGGTGTTCCGGGGTGGGATGGGGCGATGGATGCACCAGTGCACTGGGTGCTTCCCCCCCTTGCTATGCCTCTGCCCAAACAGGTGGGTGTTTGAGAATCCCTGCTTTTAAAATGAGCTTTGGTATCTCCAGTTTCTCTATTCAGTTTAATTTACTGCAGGATTGATGGACACATTTGAGCAAGAAATGTGCTAAAAATGTGTATGAGAGCTCTTGAATAACGAGGCCCCTTGCCTGCCCTTGTCAATTTAGAGTAACAGATCTTGCAAAAGGTGGTTGGGACACTGATTCTACCTGACCAGCTGCAACTGGAAATTATAGACAGCAAAAAACAATACAAGGTTGGACAGCAGTCAGCAAAGTTTAAAAGGAATATTGATACGCTTACACAATTGAATAAAGGTTAGGTCTATGGATGAGTGATGCCCTCAGAGGTAATTCCATTTCAGTTCCTTCTCTCTAGTCCCAATCAATGGGTGAAACAATTGCAGAAACTCACATTCCTATTCAATTAATTTTCTAATTCCATGTGCACTCTTTAGATTCTAAATTGCTCAATAGTATTTAAAGAAGGGTGGTAAGTATTCTATGAATGTTCTGAGCATGAACAGTAATCAGAATGGGGCACATATTTCTATAGCTAGAGAATTTCAACTTGCTTGCTTTTTTAAAACTAGCCCCTGCAGCTGAAATAACAGGTTCCATCATGTCTGTCGTGTCTGGTATAGGGTACCAGGAATAAATTTGCAGGGGACAGCATTTCCAGGAGACAAGCTTCAGCACTATCAAATACTCCACCCCACCCCCCACCCATGATCAAAAGGAAAAGAATGGATTGTAAAAGTGTGCTTGTGGGTTTGTTTTATTTATTTCATATTCACAGACATACAACACATATATTTGTATTTTCATTAAAGTTTGAAATGTTTTAATGTTCACCCCCTGAGAATCCTGAATTGAGTGAAAAGGTATCATGGACATATTTTATGCAAACTACCCAAACACTGAGATAAAATAAATAAATTCATATACTAATTGAAATTTCTCATTTGATCTGGTCACAGAATCCTGGCATAAGCTACTGATTTTTCTTTTGTTCCTGCAGATGATATACAGGACTGATTAATAGTCCCTGTTATTTTGTTTGTACATGGTTACACTGCATTATGGATCGTGCAGTCTTACAGCAGCATACACAGGCATTTTTGTGCTTTTGTACATCTCTAATAAGGGTCAGACTGTGATACAAAAAGGTCAAGATACTGCCAAGATACAGAAGAGCTAGAACAAAAACGGTTAAATATTTTAAGAATGCAGATAGTACAAGAATGCATAGAACTCATGTACATATGCATGGCTTGCATGCTGATTGCTCAAAAGCCTAACAGATTTGGAAAGAACATTTAAAACTTCCAGATGAAGATTTGGAAATGACTGGACCTGAATGATCTGAATTCACAATTGCTGTTGTTTCCACAAGTTGATTTATGTTTAGGTTTTCAGTGGCATAAGTGCTTATTATCTTCTGGGCTTTTCTATACATAATGGTTGACAGTAAAGTAGCCTTTAGCAACAGTCAGCTGAATCTCTTATTATAATCTGGCTATAAGTGCACATGCAAGTATTATAATATTCACTTGATGTGGCAGAAACCAGCTCAAATGGGTTTTTTTCCTGCCATGATGTGAATGTGAACCAAGGCAGCCTACCTGGCATTGACCAGAGCTTGAGTGTTTTCTATATTGTAGTTCACCAGTTATGGAATGGGATCCCTGAAGAGGGAATATGTTCAGAAGGGGCTGCAAGTCTTTGTAATGTTTTAGCTGTTTGTTGTAAGCAGCCTTGAGCCTAGAGAAAAGGAAGAGTATAACAATTTAATAAATGTTAAAAAATATCCCGAGGTTAGGAATAGGGCTTTTATTTTTTGTGATAAGACTGCAGAGGGTGATGTTTAAAGGCTGTTTTTTTATATTGGCCCATTATGCATGAGGTGCTTATGATTTATCCCACAGCCTTTTCCTTCAAACTGGAGTTTCCTCCATCTTTTGGCACACGTTTAGAAAGCATCTGAACTGATCTGCCATTTCTCCCCTTTTTGTTGCCTTCCCACATTGTGGATTTAAAAAGCAACAATGAGATTCATGAGGAAAGGAGGAGGAGGAAGGGAAGACAGGCAGGTGTGTGTGTGTGTTTTGGTCTAGCATTCAATCCCTCCTGCAACAGACTTTCACTAGAAACTGAGGGTGGGGAGCACCTCCCAAACCTCCAAAACTAAGCAGGAGGAACCTGGGTGGAGAAAGACAGGGAGGAGCTAGAAAACCTGAAGAAATCTTAACCCATTGTGAGCTCCTGTGCTTGGAAAGCAAACTGAAAGGGAAAATTGCACTTAAACAGTTCTCAGAAACCATGGGGCTTCCCAGATCTGCCACAGGGTAAGTGTGAGACAGGCAAAAGAGTGTGTGTTGGGGAAAATCAACCCCACAGAAAATGCACACTCAATACGAAGGAGATCAGATATCCATATTAGGCCAAAATCACTCCTTCTAACAGCAAACATAATGGGAGACAGCAAAATAGGATGACTCACAGATCCATTTGAGCTTCTGCATAACCAGGGAGCAAGACTCTCAGGCATGCAAATGATATGAATGTGTAAATTAGGGAAAAAAGAAGCAACCGGATGGGTGTAAGGAATTCCATAGAAGCAGAAATAAAAGGCTTTTTGGGTGTAAAAGACCGTTTATTAAGACATCTTAGAAAGCTCACGTACACGCAGTGGCAGGAATGGCATTTCCCGCCAGAAGCACAGGTTATAACTCTATCCATCCCATCCCCCACCCGGCTTCCCATGGGAACGGAGGTCTCATCTCCCTCGCAGAGATAAGGTCTCCGCCGTAGGAGCTGGCCCGTCGCCCGGGCTGTGGAATGTAGTCAAGGCCAAGCAGCCGACCCGCTCATCAACACCACTGAATCCTTTACACTCTGCCTCCCTTAAAAAAGACTCCCCCCCCCCGGGTTTGTGCGGAAAGGCGCGATGGAAAGCAGAAATGAGGGCGGGGGCGTCAATATTTTCGGAATAGACCCATTGATTATACCCAGAGGAATACCCCACCCACGAGACCAAATATTGTAAGCGTTTGCGATTAAAGCGAGAGTCCAGGATGGCATCAATTTCGTAATGCTTGTGGCCATCAATAATTGTCGGTGGGGGTCTCTCCGGCGGGTCGTGCCAGGCATCGGAAACGGGAGCCTCTTTGAGTAAACTGGAATGGAAGACAGGATGGATGTTACTAAGAGAATTAGGCAAGTCCAATCGGGCAGTGACATCATTAATTACTTTGGTAATCTGAAAAGGTCCCACAAATCTTTTGCCCAATTTTGAAAATTTATGCACATCTCTGAGATTCTTGGTAGACAAATACACCCAGAAGCCCACACGCAGAGGGAAATCAGTGGTGCCTATCTGCTTGAAGCTTTTTAGGAGTCCTTGGCCTGCTGTAAAAGCAGTCTGGACCATTTTCCACCCCTCGACCAGAGATGAAATCCATTACTGAAACTCGGTGGGTCCAATGCTTCCGCAGGTAGTTGCCCGGCAACGGAGGAAGGAGCGACCAGACACAATTTCGAAGGGTCTTTTTTGTACTGCTGTGAACCGTATTGTTATAGGCGTAGTGTGCAAGCGGGATCAGCTCGCCCCAATTGTGTTGGTGGTAATTGGTGTAACAACGTAAATACTGCTCCAGGGTTCTGTTACGTTCTCTCTGACTCACCGTCACTTTGCAGTGGTAGAGGCTGACTAGCGCCGAGGCGGACTAATAACCCTAGAAAAGCTTTCCAGAACTTAGAAATGAATTGGGGCCAGCGGTCGGAGACCAACCTTATAGCGGAGTGTAGGCGATAAACATGCTGAATGAATAGACGCGCTAACTTAGGGCCGGAGGGATGGAAGTACAAGGGATGAAATGGGCTTGTTTAGAAAATAAGTCCACCACCACCCACAAGACCGTGTTGCCATGACTTTCTGGCAAATCTGTAATAAAATCCATGGAGATGACTTCCCAAGGGCGGGAGGCCACGGAGAAGGTTTCAATAGGCCATGGGGTTTTACTGGAACGTTCTTGGCTTCCGCACAAACAGAGCAACCTTTAATATATGTCTCCAATGCCCTGGCGCATGGCGCGCCACCAAAATGGACGGCGGGCCAAATGTAGAGTTTTGAGAAAGCCAAAATGTCCAGCTGGCGGGCATCATGACAGGCCTCGAGAACCTGCTTACGGGAGGCACGTACCAACATTCCCCGTCGCCAAACACCATTCTCCGAAGCGCGGTGGGAGTCACCTTCCTCCGCCCGATTGGCTCGTGCAGCCCCGCCTCCTCGAGTTCCCGTAGGAAAGGAGAGACCAGGCTGGGAATGGGCGGAGGAGGAGGGGTGGACGTCTGAGATCGGGTGACAGCCAGCCCCAATTGGGAGGGGGAGAGAATAGTGCGTGGAATGTCCCGTAAGGCAGCTCCACCCCCCTCTCCCGGGCAGGCGCGAGAGCGCATCAGCCAGTTTATTGGTGTTTCCGGGGAAAAAATGTACCGTGAAAGAGAAACGAGAAAAGAAATCGGCCCAACGAAGTTGCCAGCATGGACATCTTGAGGTGGAGAGGGCGCTGCCAAGTTCTTGTGATCCGACCAAGCTTGAAAGGGGTGTTTAGCCCCTTCCAGCCAGTGGCGCCAAGTGGAGAGTGCTACTTTGATGGCTGCAGTCTCTTTATCCCCTACAGTCCAGTTGAGCTCAGCACCGGAGAATTTCTTTGATAAATAAGCACACGGAACCAGCCTACCATCTTTATTTTTCTGCAACAGGGCTGCCCCAAGCGCTTTGTCCGAGAGCATCCCGCGTGAACCCACAAAATGGGGAGATCCCGGATCAGGGTGCTTCAGGATAGGTTCGGTGAGTAAAAGCTGATTTAATAATAGCTGAAAGGCTGTCTGACATTCTTTAGACCAGGAAAGGGGGGCCCCGGGTTTGGGTGGCAGTCAATGGATCTTTTACCCTTAGTGCAGTAAGAGGTCACCAAAGCGAGTGGGAGAGTCAGTTCCAGCGGATTCATGGGGTATAAAGTCCACACGCGATATATAAATTAAGCAAACCCAGAAAAGATTGGAGCTCCTTTCGGTTGGTAGGGGCAGGCCACTCGGAGGACTGCATCCCAATCTTAGCAGAGATCCCATCTTACGAGGTCCTTCCATCGAGATCCGGTAACCCAAATCGTCGCTGGAGGTTTGGTGGAAACAGCATTTCCGAAAGTTTGGCAAAGAGGGAGTTACGTTGAGCAAAGCTGTTTGGCCAATGCTTCCCGAACCAATGCTTCATGCTCTTCCATGGTTTGTGAATAAATCAAAACGTCATCTAAGTACACCACTACTCCCTTGTACAATAAATCATGGAGAACTTCGTTGATAAGGGCCATAAAAGCTCCGGGGGCCCCACTTAACCCGAATGGCATTATTAAGTATTCAAACTGTCCAAACTTTGTGTTAAATGCAGTCAAGTGTTCATAGCCTTCAGCAATTCTGGCCCTGTAGTAAGCTTCTCTCAAGTCCAACTTAGTAAAGATGCGTCCTTTGCCCAATGCGTCTAAAAGGTCCTTGATCAAAGGCAAAGGGTATTTATTGGACAGGGAGACTGCATTGAGACCTCGGTAATCTGTGCAGAGCCGTAAAGACCCATCTTTCTTTTTTACAAACAATACAGGAGCAGCGTGTGTGTGTTTGGTAGCCATACGTATGAATCCGCCAGCGAGGTTCTTGTCTAAGAAGGCACGGGTTCCTTCTCCTCATTGGGACTCATAAGGTAGATGCTACCCTTGGGCAGTTGCGCGCCTGGCGGTGATACGATTTTGCATTCAAGGTCCCTATGGGGTGGGAATGGGTCGCATTCTTGCTCCTGAAATACTCTGGCTAGATCTTGGCACGCCGGTGGGATGCCGGTAGAATCGAGCAATCGCTGATGAAGCCAGGGGGGGTGTGTGTCAGGAGAAGTCGAGTTTTCCCAATTCATGTGTTCCCCGCAGGAGGGTCAGTGAATTCCAAGATCCTTTCTTTCCAAAGGAATTTTGGTTCATGTAACAACAACCATGGCATGCCCAGAACGATGGAGTGTTTGGCCACTGGCGCCAGAATAAAACTAATTTTCTCCCAAGGGTCGGAGGGGAACCGGTTGCGTTTTGAACTGGGCCGCTGGTTGGCGGCCGAGAGGACTGCCGGCCATTGGGGTGAGTGGTGTGGGCTTAGCCAGGGGACTTGGTCTAGACCCAGTTCCTCCGCCACCTGGGGCCGCATTAAGCAATGGGAGCAGCCAGAATCTACAAGGGCTGAGGCTATAATACACGAGTATGCTTAGCGGGGTTGGCCAGAACCGCTGGGATTGTGATGGGGGCGGTGCCTGCGCGGACCGCGGGTCGAGTCGAACCCCGGTCCATGGGGGCTGAAGAAAGGCACGCAGCTGCTGTCCCCACCTCTGGGTCGCCTGCAATAACTGCCTTGAACGCGCCTGTTTGGGGCGGCCCAGATTTGGCGTGGTGGCTTCTGTTTTTTCGGGCAGTTGGCGGCTAGGGGATGACCTGGTCCTCCGCAGTAAAGACACAATCCCAGCCGGGCGGCGACGCCGAGGTGGTCTCGGTAGGGGCGGCTGGGCTTGGCTTGGTGGTGCGAGTAGTGGTCGTAGTGGCGGGTTTTGGGCGTGGGCGGCCCCCCGGCACGAGCGTATTCCAAACGCAGACGCCACTTGGGATCCCAATTCTGGTCCAATCAGCAATGGTGCGGGGGATCCAATTAAAACACCGCTTCACCTAACTTGCCGTCGACAGCATCCGAGAAGTATTCGTGATTTCATGCGCCAGGCCACTCAGGAGGGAGTCGAGCAGCCGCCGCATCTAAATTCACGGGCAAATTCTGCAAACGGCGGTTGCCTTGCTGGATAGATTTGATGGTGCGGATAGCTTCATTTTCAGCACCCGGATCTTGGAAGCGAGCCCTTAAGGCTTGGAGGAATGCGGGCACCGTGTGAGTATCCTCATCTTGCGGGTTCAAAAGAGTGACAAACCGGTCGGCTGCTTCCCCATCCATGACTGAGCCGATTTCCCGGATTTTTTCGCGCTCAGACCGTTGTAAGTCGTCATGGTCCTCCATGTTGGCAGCTAGGTTCAAGATGAAGTAGGGAAGTTTGGAAGCGGTCCCATCGAAACGGGCAGGTATTGGAGGCCTGTAGTATCCCCTCTCCACGGCCCTTGGCGCCCGCAAGGGCGGTGGTTGCGCAGGTTGAGGCAGCGGTTGCGCAGGGGGGGCTGGAATCGGTGGAGGTGGAGGTACCAACGCCGGTGCGCTGGCGTTCTGGTGGGAGCCGGTCCTTGGAAGGTGGCAGGACCCAGCAGCGCCGCCGCCTCTGGCGCCGGCTGTACCAGTGACAGCGTAGACTCCAACTTGGGTTGTCCTGTTCTGCTGCTTCTTCAGTTCCCTCTCCAAGGCAGCCAGCTCTCTCTCACTTGCGAGTCAATGCATCCCGGTCTCTTTGCAGGTTTTCACGCTCTTGCTGCACCTGTCCTCGTTCCTCTCCCCATACCTGCCGCTCCCGGGCCCATGCTTCTTGGGCATCTCGCAGTCGAGCCACTTCCTCATCCCAGCTCTCTTTCGATGGGAGAGGGAATAGATCCGGAAGGGAGTGCAGGCTTTCTCCGGACTCCTCTTCCTCTGAACGCAGGACGTCGTGCCCACCGGTGGCTCCACGGGGCATCTCAGATCCAGCTGCTAATCCGGGATCTGGGGGCCACGGTGGATTCTTGGGAGCATCACCAAAATACGAGTCCAGGAATCGCTCAATGGACTCCTGCGTTGCCGCATGAAAGGTGGTCAGACCCGTCTCCTCCGTGACAGGCTGCACCTGAGGTTTGTAATCCACATGGAAACGGGCAGATATCCGATCCACAGGCGCTCGATCCATAGACAGCGCCCCAAACGACTCATGTAAGTCCACATGATCGCCTCCTCGGTCCCTCGTGCCAACGGAGTAAGGGAAGACTCGTAATGTCGATACGCAGGACGGGAAGAGTTACCAGCGAGACCCGTTCTCCCGCCGGTTCCTCCAAATCCAGAAGGGAAAGCTCGGAGCCCTCTTTGGGGGCTACCGCACCTTCCACAGGAATATTCAACCTCTCCATGCCGAGACACCAGAGGTCCACTGCACTAGGAATATAGATGAACTAGGATTCCTGCCACAATGTAAGGAATTCCATAGAAGCAGAAATAAAAGGCTTTTTGGGTGTAAAAGACCGTTTATTAAGACATCTTAGAAAGCTCACGTACACGCAGTGGCAGGAATGGCATTTCCCGCCAGAAGCACAGGTTATAACTCTATCCATCCCATCCCCCACCCGGCTTCCCATGGGAACGGAGGTCTCATCTCCCTCGCAGAGATAAGGTCTCCGCCGTAGGAGCTGGCCCGTCGCCCGGGCTGTGGAATGTAGTCAAGGCCAAGCAGCCGACCCGCTCATCAACACCACTGAATCCTTTACAATGGGGACCTAACACCTTAATTGTCTACCAGGAAGAATGGAATGTTGAAGGCAGCTGGCCACCAGTTAAAGGGGAAGGGGGCAGAAATGAAAGCAGGGGATGGGAAATTGGCCCATTTAGGATTATAACATTATTGAGGGCATGAAGAATAATCTTAGTGATCTGAGGAACATGGACAAAACTTGAGGATGCGGCCTCATAATAACTGAGGTAGAGGGTGGAGGCCTATCAGTTGTAGAATGGAGGGGGGGGACTTACACTCTACAAATAATTTCCCTCTCCCCACTCCCCAGGGATAAACTCAGGGCACCCTCATCATTGCCATACCCTACCTGGCAGAACAGAGGATCAGTGGCAAATCTGCAGTGGTGAACAGCAATAGACCAAGAACTGCTTGGGCAGATGGCTGCAGGGCAGTACGGGCTCTCGGTGCAGCTCCCCAGCACGAGGCCCTGGGCCGCTTTCCCAAATGTGCCAAAGCTGAGTCCATTAGCTGGCCCCAAATCTCACCTCTTCCATTCAGCACAGGAAGAGATTTCTGCTCAACTGGTTCTATGCATTAGAGTCAGCACTGCAAGGCAATTGGGTGATAATGCCGGATACGTCAGCTACTCATCTCGTTCTAGAGAGCAGCTGCACTCCACTCTATCACAACACAAAAGCAAGGGAAAGTTCCCCAATCCCTTGTGAGCCACCATCAAACAAGTCAATGCACCAATGTAGAGTGTCTCCTGCGTCTTAGGCCCTTTCCCCACTCACCTTTGCCCGAGGGTTGCTGCGGGCAATTCCTGGTGCACGCAATTCCTGGCGCGCGCCCTGGCTTCCCCACGACCCCGCACTCTGCGCAGGGTCGTCAAAAGGCGCAATTTCAAAAGGCGCCAGGAATTACGCACGTCGAGGGGGTGCGAGAAAGGCAGCGTCGGGGCGGCTGCGTTCTCGCCGCCCCTGAAGTGGGAAGGGCAGCTGGACCCCACGCTACTTGAGGAGAGTAGCGTGGGGATTCAGGTAAGTGGGGAATGGGCCTTAGCCCTCACCTGACCTTTGCCCCCACAGACCCTGCTAGTCTTTGCAACATGTGAGTAGCATCTTCTTCCCCTCTGAATCACCACTGCATTAGGCTGTGCACTGAACCCTCAGGACAGCATAATTTCCAGATTTCTTTTAAAGACATAGAGAGGGCCACCACTTAAAGGTAGCAGCTGAAGGTAGCTATGCTTGTCCAACTAAAAGAAAATCAAAACATTCCTGAAATCCAAGAGCACTGTAATCCTGGTCATCAAAGTAATGAGCAAGATTTAAGATTTCTCAAAATTCTTATGCCAACTAAATTTTTAATAATAAAAAATTAAATCTCCTCTCCTTTTCATATTGAGCATGTACCCCAAAGAAGAGTCCTGATGGATGCAAGAGTTTGTTCACGATTTTTTGACATTTTACTTGCTTCTATTGATCATTGTGTTCATGCTTGTAGACAAATAATGGTATCCCTCCCTCCCACTTTGATAGAGTGGTAAGTAATAGCCACTTTCCTCTCACCTATCTGACTCCAAGTATGTGTGGTTGTATATCTGCCCATAGTTAAGCAGCATTCCGTCCTGAAATCAATGGACTGGTTATCGTGTCCCTTTGTGATACACACTGATATCACAATACATTTGCAGTAAAGAGGGACTCTCTCTCTCTCTCTCTCTCTCTCTCTCTCTCTCTCTCTCTCACTCACTCACACACACACACACACACATCCAGAATTTAGTCTTTTGAAATGGGACAATTGTATTTGCATGGCTATTTCTCTCCCTCTACCCAACCCAATCCAGGAGTCTCTTATTAAACAAAACACACCCACCTCAGACATATTTTCAACACAGACAGTATAGCTCACCTTCAGGAGACAATCAACACAACACAAAAGTTTTTATTACACTGCAGACATAGCGCCGTAGGAGCAATGAAAGGTAGAGCCGCCTCATCCATCTTCAACCATTACAGTGCTTCATCATTCAGGAGGCGCAGATAGCACGCTCTAGTTCACCTGGGCGTTCTTGTCTGAGAATCTGCCTGGCTTGAAATAATAGGTCAGCTCTCCGCTCAGCCCTTCCTGGGGAATTCGCTTACACTTCAATCTGGTTTATGACTATGGCTTGCGAGGGGATTTTAGTTGCTATTTGTGCAGAGAAAAGAGTGACAATGTTAAGTGAGAGAAAGACAGCAAGCAAAAGAGAGACTGAGAAAGGGAGGAGGCTTTCTAATGCTGGACAAGAGCTGGTCAGGCTATTTCTTCTGGATCTCCAAATAAAAGTGTTCCTGAAAAATTATTGAGAAATTGTCCATGTTCAGATACACCAAGGTCGATTCCGCACAGCATAATTATACTGAGTTACATTATACTGAGTTAAATACATTAGGTATTTAAAAATCCGGGTCTATTGTATCCCAGTTTCTCCCTTTGAACGGGTGCCCATTTCTGTGAAGGAGTCTAGTTAAGCCCGGGAGGAAATACTCCGATTTCTTTCGCATGAGCCCAACTTTCTTTTTTTGTTTTTACAATGTAGATGCAGCATGCATGTTCAAACATCCCCGGTATGCTGCATTCTGATTGGTTCTTTCCCACCTCCAAAAGGCAATGCTTCTGATTGACAGATCCACAGCAACTGTAGGAAAACCAAGCAGGACACACACATACCTTTTCCTCTAGCTTTGTAAAGGAGACAGTGCAGTGAGCAACATGGCAAGTACGCTGTGCTATACAAAGTAAAAAAAAATTGACCAATACTGGGCAGAGCACTATGTCCCATCCACATTTAAAGGTGGGCAGGAAACCATAGCACAGGGGTAGGGAACCTGCGGCTCTCCAGATGTTCAGGAACTACAATTCCTAATTGGCCATGCTGACAGAGGCTGATGGGAATTGTAGTTCCTGAACATCTGGAGAGCCGCAGGTTCCCTACCCCTGCCATAGCATGAGACACTCAACCCGCCCCCCAATATACCAAATAACATTTAACTGGTCTTTGGGGCCATTACGGAATTAGAGCATCCTGCCAGGCAGGAGCTTCCCCACCCCACCCTTCCACGGATCCTGTTGGGAACGTGAGCTGGAAGCTGCAGGACTGGGCTGACTGTGGCTCAGCTAGCGAGTGGTGCTTAGCGAGAGTGAGCTGGGACAGCGTGAGCATGATGTAAGGCAGGCAGATCAGGTGGTGGGGTGGGAAAAATAAATTGGTTTTTCTCCCGTGGCCTTCTCACTGAAGCGATTCAATGCAAGATTTTGGAAAAAGAGCAACATTTTAGCGGCTTTTGAAAAACCCGGGAGAAGGGAAATATCACAGGACAAACCAGTTTTAGAATTGGGAACCGTGCGAATGTCTTGGCCAAACCAGGATATTTGTCTTGCTCAACCTGGAATGTTTGGACCATGCGGAAATTACCAAAAGGAGCCCAGAGCTTCTTGCATTGTGTAAAGGAACATGTATTTCATATATACTACAATCCAGGTAAGTACATGCTTGTCAGACAGTACAAACTATAGGAAAGAACAGACATAAGCTAAAAGCAGCTTTGGCCTCGACAGCTACATGTGAGAACCACTGTCTCAGCCATCAGGCTTGTGATACCTATAGCACACAGGCTCAGTGCCCAATTCATTCCCCTCATTTGACTCACTTTTCACAGCTGATCCTACAGCAGGCCCTTGACAACACCATCTGAATACCTGCACACTTCCTTTGCTTTCCACAGCACCTTGTCTGACTGAAGTAATGAACATAGCAATCGCTCTACATAGCTCTTACTCCTTGCCCACCAATGCCTCAAGTTATTTCTATTACTGTAGGCACATTGACAAAATTTCCTCCCTAATCACAAGAGGCAGAAGCTTGGTTTTAGCAAAGGAAATGTGCAGGAATCCAATACTGCAGTCTATGCACAGCCTTGGCCTAGTTTTATCTCCACAGTACAGCCTCATCCAATCTTCACATGACAGCTGGAGAAACAGCTGAAATGTGTACACCAATATCCAGTGTAGGTTTATACATGAATACTATTTTAAATCATATATAATCAAAATGCAGATATGGCTTGGATGCTGAAGTGCTACGAAAGGAACAACTTATCCAAATTAAATATTATAGGTTTTTATATAAGCTGTCTTTCACACATACATATGCACGAACTCAAGTGGCAAACAAACCAGGGGGAGAACCCCCATGGAAGCAAACACCAGTGATTGGTCATTGGTCTAAAATAGTGATGGCGAACCTTTTTGAGACCAAGTGCCCAAATTGCAACCCAAAACCCACTTATTTATTGCAAAGTGCCAACACGGCAATTTAACCTGAATACTGAGGTTTTAGTTTAGAAAAAACGGTTGGCTCCAAGGCATGCATTACTCAGGAGTTAGCTTAGTGAAGCAACCGTGTGTGAATCACGATCCTAGGAGGGTTTACTCAGAAGCAAGCCCCATTGCCAGCAACCGAGCTTACTCCCAGGTAAAGGATCATGCCCAGGCCAGACTAGATATGTGTTTGTGGGGGGTGATTTTCTACCCCCCTCCCACATGATCAACTCTGTGCGCGAGTGCCCACACAGAGGGCTCTGAGTGCCACCTCTGGCACCCGTGCCATAGGTTCTCCACCACTGGTCTAAAAAGTTCCCCTCATTATTTGCGATATCACCAAGGAGCCAATAGTGGAATCTGGAGTTCTCCATCAGATGGGTATGAAAGCAGCAGAGCAAAAGGAACGAGAATGGAGTGTAGGTCTCCAAGAATGGAAAAATAAGCACTGAAAAATAATAGTTTCTCCATTTTGCCAATGATGCCAAACATAGAAGACATAGCAGAAAACATTAGAACAAGACTCCAAACACATAGTACACCCCAAAAGAACTGCAATGACACTCAGTTCAATCTTCTTTGTGACTTGGGAAAGAATACATACAAAAGCAGGGAAGTAGAGGGCACCCTTACACAGTCCAGAGAGAGGAACAAGTGTATTCATAGCAAGACAACATTTATTGCAGGGAGGAGAACAATCTGCACATCTCAGACATTGTCTATAAACTCTTCTTCTGACCACATCTTTCTATGCTGTCATAGTGGGCTCCTCTTGGTTTTGGGTCATTCAGTTGTCCACAAAAACAGCACACAGTTGGAATCAGACCAAGTTTGGATATAAGGCTCAAGCATCTCCTCTTTCAAGCTTTCAGGAAGGTCATGGGACTGTTCGGACTTTAGGCCTCTACCCTGACAGCATATCTTGTGTTCATATCATACTTGAAGACACAAAGTGAATGGCTCAGTGCACTGTGAAATATGGATGCATTCTCACAAACCCAATCCTCTACCAGGTATCTTCAAAATGTCAATTTCCAACTAAAATTCCCATCAGACTAGCAACCTCTTTATCTCGATTCCACAATGGTAAACCTTCCAGGCTAACAATTCATGATGGGACATTATGAAGTAGGATAAGACAAAGAAGTTCTCAAGTCGCCGTGTCATCATAAAACACACAAGTGAACTTGTCACTTTAATGTCGCACACAATGAAATCCCTACCTGCTCTTGATTCCTTCAAAGCCTGCCTTCTGGCAAGGACTCAGTGGATGGTTTATTCATCACTGAAAGACAGAGGGAAAAAAATACAATGCTGAAGAAACATGGAGAAGTACAGGTTACCCCTGACTAAGGGCTGTAAAGTCACCTGTTTTTAAGTAAGCTGAGGCATTTATTTATTACACACACATTCTGACTTTCTTCCATCATGGAATGTGGAGACCTTTCAGCAGCCCATCCAGGCACTGCCAGACCTGATCTACTTTGATGTATTTTCAAGGCTTTCATGGCTGGAATCAACTAGGTGTTGTGACTTTTCCTGGCTGTATGGCCACGGTCTGGCAGTTTTTGCTCCTAATGTTTTGCCTCATCTATGGCTGGTATCTTCAGTGGGATATAATGGTAAGATGTGTCATAGAGAAAAGCACACCTTACTATGGAAAACCTCCATCAGAAGGTTGGCAACCCTAGCTGTTTTATTGTTGTCTCTTCTTCTCTCTCTGGTGTGCTACGTAAGTGAAGATGAAAGACATGAATGGGGTATTTCTAACATACACCACACATGCACATTAGGATATTACTGATTACAATAAGTTGGATTTATAATATCCTAATGTGCATGTGTGGAAAAAGTAAAAAATATCCCATCCATGTCTTTCATCTTTGGACCATTATTCCCCCCTGCTTCAAGTCATTATCCCGCCTCCCCAGACCTGAATCCTTTAGTGGAAGAGCCCATAGCCCATAGCCTTTTGGTTGGTAACAGCTCCTCTGACCTGTGAAGGTGTCTAGATGATATGATGGAAATAGCCCGGACTGCTTGTCCACAGGGCATGTGTTTGCAAGAAAGAATTCTAATCCCTACCTGTGGAGACCTTATGAGTGAGCTATTTAGAAGGCTTCCATGGGCATGCCACAAGCCTTTATTACAGAGGAGGGTGCTGTGTTGACCTTGTAGTTCATTCCATTGCTTTGTTCTATGGGAGGGAAGGAAGGTGTGGTGGGAGGGGAGGGGCTCTGCCTTAGTGGTAGAACATCTGCTTTAGGACTGGAGAGCTGCTGCCATTCTGAGTAAACACTACTGATCTTGATGGACCAAAACTTCTGATTCAGTCTCAGGCAGCTTCAAGCATTCATGGTGGTGTTGACATGTGTTGGTTGGCTGTGTTCATTTCTGGCTGACATTAGGGCATCAGCAGCATGATGTTTTGGGACTGCAGAGTGTCACAATGGCTCTCAGTGTAGCTACTAGGCTCTCAGTCCCAAGGTGATGGGGCTTGTTTGCATTTCTTTTCTCTGTTGAGACAGTCTAGGATACTGACTAGTTATTGCCCTGGCATTGCGGATTTCAGTACTCGGGTGGAAATTATTTAGATTTCATTGGCAATTGCTTCCCAGTTAGGCATTGCTTAGCATTGTAGCTGGGGGTCTAAACAAGGAAGAACAAGGTGTCAGTAATTTTAGTATGTGTGCAAGAGAGGGAATTTTAACAGATGCAGCTTCTCACCTATGCATGCTGAATTGCTGCTGCCACAAGGTCCTCTACACTTTTATAGATACAAAATATTTTTCTCCTTTGCAGCTCGCCAGCCTACATTGTATCCCTAAGCCTGCTTCATGTATAGTGGTGATCCTCAAGCATGCCATGCAAAAAAAAATCTACAAGAGGAGGGACCCGTCTTCACAAATGAATGAGCATCACTGGGCCATAAGTCTGGCAGCGTGCTCAAGGCACTTGTGTGGGAGCTTCTGCAGTGTGCAGAGCTACTTCAGTCTAAGCCCATTGAAATGAATGGATTTTGACTGGAGCAACTCTCCTTAGGATTGCACTGATGGTTACATCTAGAGAAAACTATAGGCATTAAGAACTTTGATGAGCCTTCTTTTGGGAAGTTCCAAAATAAAGTATGCCACACAATCACAACTACAGTAGTGGGCATGAATTGGAGAGCAGACAAAACAAAAGGCAAAACATACCTGCACATGTATGCTCAAGTTTTTCTTCTAACCCAGTTTTTGCCTTTTAACAAGTTGTAATGTCATAGCATGCACTGTGTCGCCAGAGGAGTGTGTTTAGTGAAAACAAGAAACCCTAACATATCTGGCTCTTGGCCATCGCTACTTTGAAATCAAGCCAAACATTTTTTGCAAACATAAGCACAACTCTGTTCTGCTTATTTCTCAGCTTCATTGAATGAGAAGAGAAACCAGAGCTGTTAATGCTGTATTACTCAACACCATAAACACTCCACTGCTAATAAAGACTGATTCTGTTTTCACTTAAGCGATATGGGCTGGCATCTTTGAGAAAGAATATTTAGGACTAGACACCTATGAATGCCTTGAGGAGCTTGATATAATTCAGTCCTGTATGGTCCCAGGTAATTCACTTGAATCTATCCAGTCTACTGCACAAATCTGCCTAGGTCCTGAGTTCCTGACATTCCCTAACACCATCCCAAAGAAATTCATTAGGCCAAAGGAATGAATTTATCACAATATAAGCACAGAGTAAAAATAAGATATAAAAACGAGAGAGTAAGATTGTCAACCGTTGAATATTTTATTGTCCCAACCAGTAGAAATGAATTGCCTGGTCATTAATATTGTGCGTGTCTGAAAGGTCAGTAAATTAATCCAGATTTTCTAAGCAATGATTTATTTATTTATTTATTCGATTTGATAAACCGCCCTGCCCCCGAAGGGCTCAGGGCGGTGTACAACAAACAACAACAAACATAATAAAACAAATCGAATAACCCCAATTAAAATACAAAACCTTAAAACCATAGCAGCAGCATCCATCAATAAATAGTTAATAATTAATGATAATAGAGGGCA
The DNA here is from genome assembly GCF_021028975.2 of Sphaerodactylus townsendi. Taxonomy (NCBI): domain Eukaryota; kingdom Metazoa; phylum Chordata; class Lepidosauria; order Squamata; family Sphaerodactylidae; genus Sphaerodactylus; species Sphaerodactylus townsendi. Next base: position 117,415,806 of record NC_059427.1, on the reverse strand, counting down.
TCTGGCATCACACCCCAGTGATCCAATCCTGGGAGTTGTCAAATTCTGTGAGGGGGATGGCAGATGGTCAAATACACAGCCAGTGGGCAGGACAATGAGAGGGGCGGAATCAGCGGCCGGTCCCCCCAAAAGCCCAGTGGAACAGCTCAGTTTTACAGGCCCCGCGGAACTCCCCAAGGTCCTGCAGGGCCCTAACTGCTGGAGAAAGAGCGCTCCACCAGGCAGGGGCCAGGGCAGTAAACGCCCTGGCCCGCGTGGAGGCCAGCCGCATCATAGAGGGACAGGGGACCACCAGCAAGTTTGCAGCATGTTTTTACCTGTCTACTTCCAGGAGCTCATACAGTCCTTGGAGGGAAGCAGATTGTGTGGTCGGCCAAAATCTCAGTGGGTTAACTTGCAAAAATAAATGTGAATTCAATTCAATTGGTCAGGATCGAATCCAAATACAAAAACTTGATCTGCATAAAGTCCAGCAATGAAAAGCTTTTTTTCCCCTACATAAATTGTGACTGAACCTTGCAGCCACACAGGGTTAGATTGGCCATTAAGGCCACTGGGGAAAGTTCCAGTCAACTGATGGCATGGGGGAGAGACTCTCCTTTCTGGGGCCACCCCAACTCCAAGGCAGTCCAGCATGGGGAAGGTAGAAGTCACTGCTGCTATAAGGAACTGGCAGCTGTAGCCTTGTATCAGGTGAGTGGGAGTTGCTGCTGCCAACAGCAGCCCTTGCCTCCCTGAAGCCAGCAGCCGGCCCCTCATACAAAGCATGCAGGAGCTGCTGCTGCCACAAAGTGGACACAAGGTGCCAATGCCATGGGGCAAACTCAAGCCAACTCTGGACCCCAACTGTATGAGATGTGTAGGACCTTTCTATGCAGATAAAGCAGTTGTGTACAAGCCAGGTGGGAGATTTGACAATCCTGCTCCTTCCCATCCTCCTTCTATTGCCGTGGTGGCGAACCTTTGGCACTCCAGATGTTATGGACTACTATTCCCATCAGCCCCTGTCAGAATGGCCAATTGGGCATGCTGGCAGGGGCTGATAGGAATTGTAGTCCATAACATCTGGAGTGCCAAAGGTTCACCACCACTATTCTATTGCATGACGGTGGTGGTGAAGGGTGGGGTGAGTTAACCCTCTCCATCCCAATGCCCAAATTCAAGCCATGCATCCCTTGGGGCTTTCAAAGAAGACCAAAGATATCTGGGAACCAGTGACGGATCTTCAGCATGTGGTGTAGTTACGTCCAAAGCAACAAGGAAAGAAGGGAAAACTCACACACCTATATCACACAATGGGCTGAGGACTGACTGGTGGCTGTGCAACTTCATGCAATCCTGTATGGCCGATTTAGAGACAGTGCCAGGTTCGTGTTAAATGCAGTGGCTGGTGGCATTTCATTTCCTACCTCAGCACTATTTGCACCTGCTGCGCCATGATGCCCGCTTTCTTGCCAAGTGCTTCCCTCTCCCCTCTCCCCACAAAACAAGTTTTTCTCTGTCTGCAGTTTGGCAGGCAGAATCTCAGAGGTAAGACTACAATCCCCCAAGATTTCACCTCGATTAGATGGAAAACAGAGACGTGTTTCCTTTTGAAAGCAAAGAAAAATGGATAAAGAGTAATGCAATAGTGAAATAGGGTGGCCAGGTCAACCCAGGCCACCAGTGTGGATGGGAGGCGTGAAATGAAATGGAAATCATTTTCAAATAAAGCAAAACAATAAAGAAGGGAAATTGCAAGCCCTAGCTTCCTGAATTGTGTACTATGACTCTTAGAGCCCAAGGATTTAACTTACCTCGCCCACTATTGAAACACTGTATTTGTATTCGTCCTCCCCTCCATGTACCCTCCCTTCCCATAACATCAGGCTGTATCAACGATTGGATGACCCTGAAGCACTCAGGTGTTCATACACAAATACTTGGAAATAAAATAATCTGGAGAGCTCTGGGAGGAATTGGGTAAGAAGACTGAATTCCTGACAAGCCCCGACACAAAGCTACAACAATCAACTCTAAGGCGCTTCGAACCATTATTAAATCAGCAGAATTCATCATTACAGCCAGATCGTCCATAAATGGGTCCATTTGCCACAACATGGCCTGACTTCCACTGCAGTGTAATTGCTCAGAAGCAGTCTACCTCTGAAACCTCTTTGCTGAGGCACAAACCTGTCACAAACAACAAAACAATCTCTCTCTCTCTCTTTTAATGATATTGCTGGGGACATCATCTCACAAACCAGATCTCCTCTCCGTCCCTCAAAAAAATAAAAATACTCTGGCAAGGAAATAGTCTTTTTGCACCAGATGGCCCCCTAGTACTAGGTAAATCCAGCTTTCTTGGGCTTTAACATAAAGAAGCTTAAAATTAATTAGCAGCTCCGTTAAAAACACAAGCACCAGGCACACACAGAGTTGCTGCAATATAAAAGGAGTGTGAGAAAAGGAAGCTGATTAAGAGTTTTTTCCAGCACTTTTAGGCCAAAGGGATGAATTATAGCTCACAAAAGAGGTGATTTTTTTATTCCACAGAGAGGTTAAAGGTATTTACAAGCTGACGCTTTGATGCTGCTTTGTTTTAAGGCATTTTGTGGAGCTATTTGTGAGACGACAGTTTCAGCATCGTCGCTTTGAATTCAGCGTTCTCCCGAATGAAAATGAGAAGAAGATTGGTTTTCTCACCAGAATAATCAAGAAGCCAGGTGGTTTATGGTTGCCTGGTGACCATGAAAAGAGCAGCTTCCCTCATTCAGGATCTATTTCGAGCAGGCATGTCACACTGCCACGTTAAAACTAAATGAAGGGAGAGAGGTGACTTGAATGGGGCTCAACCCTGCAAGACATTATAGAGGAGGCAGTTTAAAAAGGGGGGCCTACATACGTTGAAGCAAAAAGGGAGCTTCCTTGAACATAATGGGATTATGACCTCTCTTTAAATTAAGCATTTGCTTAAGAGTTGCTCATTCTAAGGCTCCTGCAGCTCTGCATGGGACCAGCATTTTCATTCGTTTCCTATTGCACAAGCATCTGAAAAACCTGAAGGTAGATTTGCATCCCAATCGTACATTCCCTTCCACATACAATGTTTAGCGCTGGATTGTACATCTTAGTGTCAGATGTCAAAAAGGATGCACAGAATCTCATTGCTCCTACTTTTCCAGCATGTACACTTGGGCTGGCTCACATTGTGTCATACAATCATCTTAAACTTATGCACATCTGTCTAAGTATTCACATCCAGGGATGTGTGGAGGGTACACTGCCTGAACTAAAAGTACGTGCAACTTGACCATTGTAACTGAATGGGTCAGCTGTATATTTTTTTTCTCCATCCGGCTCACACAACACATCCAACGTACTCCCAACAGTGTTCTCAAGTACAAAAGTACACACTCTAAGTACTGGCATGGAGGTCACAGCACACCTCGGCCTTCATAGTACCATCTTGCATCTATGCACGTCTGCTCTGGCAATAGGATTCAGTGCCTTCCATTTATTACACATCCTTCCAGACACCTACTTATCGAGGGCAACTGGATGATAGGGGAAACATGTACCCTTAACAGTTGAAGAAGGAATTCTGAAATATGAATCTCAGAAAGGAGGATTCAGAAAAACCACACTTTAAAAAATTCCCTCTGATGTACGAAGGGTACAGGACCCATTTCACAGGTGTCAAACTCACTGCCCTCCAGATATTGTAACTACAGTTCCCATCATCCCCTGCCAGCATGATGCTGGCATTGGATGATGGGAACTGTAGTCCATAACATAACATAGTCCATAACATGCTTTCCCTAATGCTGCTATGTTTGTTGTACTAAAGGATCAAAATAGATGGCACAAAATTCAGCATGCGATACAATTGGCTACAGAGTGAAGTAGTCAACTCCTCTCTTTGTATTATAGGCAGACAGATTTTCATGGCGCAGTGAGATGCCACATACTTAAAACCAACTTTCACCACATACGAAAGAAAGCAGTGAGGGGTCCCTTTCATGATACAGCAGACTGAATGATATGTTGAATGTGTGTGGCCAGAGCCAATTTTCAGTTGCATAACTAGCCTAGACTAAGGCTTTGCAAAGGAAAAACAATCATGAGTTCTGCCCTGCTATGCTAACTGCAGCCCCCTTGCAAAAAGGGCAGGAAAAAAATTGTTGGCAGATTGTTCAATAGCTGCTTTGCAAGCTTCTAAGCCATCCCTTGCTGTGAAGATTTTTCTTGTCCCTTCCTTCCCATCTGGCTCTTTTTTCCTCCAGCTCCTCTCAACTCAGTTTAGTCATTTTTTGTTTAGCCCTGCCGATCAGAACCCAACCCTTCCCGGATTTCAGCACCCTGGTTGTACCTGATTCTCCCAGAATCTTTATGATCGTTTTCTATATAGCCACCCTACGTCCTTGGTCTCTTGATCAAGATACTGTCTCCAGAGTAACCGCAAACTGCATGGGTTCCCAGACACTGGGTCATATTTAATTGATAGCCACTACTTGCACAGTTGAAACTTGTAATGATGCACTAGAAGACCTAAACATGCTATTTATCAACTGATTAATTCAGCAGAAAACAGCAACAACAATTTTGTATTGTAAAAATAATCCGTATTTCAGATTATGTAACCCAGTGAAGACTTCAATAGGAATAATGTCAGAACCAGGCTAACACTGTCCAGATCTGATCCGGAACTTAACCTATGCTGTTGGTATCTTATGTTTCATGATAGTGATATGAGAGTTGATTCTGGAGGACGTCAGTACAATGCAAAAATACAGAGAAAATATCTCTTAACATTCATCATTCAATTGCCATCCCTACTTGCCTTTTGCCGTATGCATAGTAAATATACGTAATAGTATACTAATCCTGGGTAGAGCTGCTGACTCCAGCTAGGGAAGCTCTTAGACGTTTCAGGGCTACACATAGACGAGCAGAGTTTGAAAAAGTGAAGGAGATCAATGGGGATGAGATAACACAGTCTTCTGTTGTCCCATTCTGTCCCAAGTCAAAGTTCCCAGGATGTCTCAGGAAAAAGTAAGGCTCCTCCCACACCTTCCTTTCATGTGATGTCACTTCCTCCTGCCACCATTTTACATTTACATTTTTTCTCCATGTTTCTTACTCTGTTTCCTTCCAATTTATTGCAATTGTAGATTTTTATATGACAAACTAATTCTTTGAACCTAAAGATTTGTGCTGGCACAACTAGTTGCTACCCAGTCATGTTCCACTCAACAACAACAACAACAAAAAGCCCTCTCAATCCTCTTCAGGCTTTTCTCAGTGTTTTGTCAGTGTTCCATGCTGAAGATGTATAGGACAATCCAGACAACAGAGGTTGCACCCTCTCTGAATCCCCAACTGGTCTCTAAGATTTCTCCAGGCAATAATCAGTTATTTCACCTTGTCTCTATGGTAGACTTAGAACATCCACACTCTGTAGCCACTCTATGACTTCTGTGTCTACTAACCGGTATAGCGTAGAGTCCACTCTCGAAGTTGTCATGTCCTCTAGGGCAGTGATGGCGAACCTTTTTGAGACTGAGTGCCCAAATTGCAACCCAAACCTCTCTTATTTATCACAAAGTGCCAACCCGGCAATTTAACCTGAATGCTGAGGTTTTAGTTTAGAAAAAACCAGTTAGCTCCCTCTTCCTCCGCCACACCACCTCGAGCAGGGGCCAGCCTGCTCTAGCCTCCAGCAAGTCCTGCACGCACTGCTCTGTGCCTCTCTAGCATCTCTGCCTCCTCTGCGCCTCCCCCCTCGGGCAGCAGTCACCCAAAGCACAGGCACCAGGCCCACAAGCCAAGCCCTCCCTGCTCACTGCGATGCGCGCACGTCGTGCTCAGTGTGGCCCAGGCCAGCCTAGATGTGTGTGGGGTGTGGGGGTGTGATTTTCTGCCCCCCACATGATGAACGCTGTGTGCGTGTGCCCACAGAGAGGGCTCCGAGTACCACCTCTGGCACCTGTGCCATAGGTTCGCCATCACTGCTCTAGAGGGAACTGTAGTCTAGAGATCAGTTGCAATTGCAGGAAAACTCTAGATCCCACTTGTTATCTCTTGTACTGTGCTAAACTAGTCCATGACAGATATGCATGTCTGAAAGTTTGGTGAGAACAAAACAAGATTTCTAAAACCAGAAAATAAGCATGGGTGCAATCCCCCCCCCTCCCAAAAAATGTAGGGACCAGTGAAAATGTTTCAGAGCTAGACTGAGGAAGAAAATATTTTGTCCTCTGCAGCAATCTAATTGCCTGGCACATGGCTCAACCTTTTAGATTTCAGCGAGTATACTGTGCCCTGAGTTTTGCAACACTGCTCATAAGAAATGTATGATTAAAAATAGCAACAACTCCCCCCCTTAAACAGAATGCAATTTGAAACAGTTAAATATTGCTCATGTATCAAATGGTAATTTGCAGAATTTACTGGGAAAAAATGGTAAGTTGCTTATGGATATTTCCCAGAGAAAGAAGGGAAGTTCATCAAACACAATTTTGATATGAATTTTGTCTTTAGCTCTAGGGAACTAGAGAAGATTCTGAGTTATTAGATATTAGCCTGGAGCATTGTGATAGCATTAGACATTATTTATCATTAAAGCCAGACAGGAGAAAGAAATAACCATTTTCTTGTGCAGGCAAACTATATGGATTTGAAGCAAGAAGGCTGGGGCAGAGGCATAGCCCTTTGCCATGAAAGTACAGGTTCTTATTTCCTTTGTTTTAACCTAGAGAGAAGTTAAGATGCTTAAGGTCAACAAAATGTATGAAAAAGGGACATGCACATGACAAAAGACCCAGGACTTTAAACTGAGAAACAAAATCCATATAAAATAACATCAACAGGGTGCAGTTTTTCATGTTCTCCAGAACTCTTCATCAAGCAGGATTAAAAACACATAGAAAAAATGGGGGAGGGGAAAGAGAAACATGTTAATTCAGGCCATAGTCTTATGGTTTTCTCATGATAGGGAGACTTTGAAAGTGTTCACACTGCTTTGTATTCTGTGGGTAAAGATAAAGGTAGTTCCTCTGTGAATGCACCAGGTCATTACTGACCCACAGGGTGGTGACACATCACAACTTTTACTAGGCAGACTTTGGTCATGGAGTGCTTTGCCATTGCCTTCCTCTGACATGGCTTTTCCCTGTTGTCTACAATTAACCCCTAGCAATCTGGGAATTTTATTTTACCAACCTTAGAAAGATGGAAGACTGAGTCAAATCTGAGCTGTCTACCTGAAACTGACTTCTATCAGGATCAAACTCAGTTGTCAGCAGAGCTTTGACTGCAGTACCACAGCTTACCACCCTGCACCACAGGGCTTCTGTTTGTGTTCTCTAGGCTATACTGTCAGGAAATTTTCAAGAGGCCTCGCTTTAGTGAGAATCATTCAGGTCTGACTCCTTCTTATACAGCTTGAAGCACAGTTTATGGGGTTTCCTAATAACGCCAGCCTGAGCAGAGTCAGATTGGGTAGAGGGGAGCCAATTGTGGTGTGGTAGTCATGGATGATCAAAGTGTTCTTTGAATCAGCCAAACTACTGGGAACTGAAGTCTTATGGTTTGCCATCCAACAGTGAAAGTAGCCCTGTCTTACAGCACTGCCTGGGCCTATATTCTTGGCTCTTTTCAAAAGACCTGACAGACACTCACAGTCTGGAGGCTGGGCCAGCAGTTGCCACCTCTGTGCTCTGACTGTACATACAGACATTGCCTACAGTACAACAAAAGTCAGTTTAGTCCAAGGACTGTTCTGCTAAATGGCTGGAAGAGCTGTAGCTGGCAGTGTAGGAGGAGGAGGTACTGGCAGCCCAACCATTCTCAGCAAGTAGGGTTCCCAGATCCGGGTTGGGAAATACCTGGAGATTTTGAAGGTGGAATCTGAGAAGTGCAGGGTTTGGGGAGGGGGAGGGACTTCAAATGGTATAAGGGCATGGAGTCCACGTTCCAAAGTGGCCAGTTTCTCCAGGTGAACTGATCTCTGTCACCCAGAGATCAGCTGTAATCCCAGGAGACTTCCAGCCACCCCCTGGCGGTTTGCAACCCCACCAACAGGGATAGTTACTGCGTGAGAGCCTAGCATGGTGGTGGTGAACCTTTCACCACATCTTTCACCGTAGATATTTGGGCTCAGTTGGCAAAAATTTGAAAAAATGCCTAGCAACTCTTCTGGGGTGACACTACCGCCCCCCAAAAGAGAAACAATTCTTTACACATTCATTTACTATAAAAAACACAGCCCAAACATGTGTGGTGCTATGTACTGTATAAAGAACTGTCAAATAATTATAAAAATGACTCGAAATCAGAGAGAAAAGTTGTCGTCGTGTTGGTGAATGCTGGCGTGTCACCCAAAATGTCATGGTATGTCACCTTTGACATGTACATCATAGGTCCATGATCGCTGACCTAGTATGACAGCACTTCCCCACCCACATAACAGTCAGCATGCACTGGATCTGGGAAAAAAATGTAACAAGTTTGGAAAGCTGTTAAAATGTGGGCTTACCATCAAAGCACTAATCTTGCATCTTTACCCTTGACCCCCTTTTTCAGTGCTTGCTTTAAAAAGAAGTCCATTCCTAACTGTTATGGCCATTAAGCTAAAATCAAGGAGAATACAAGCAAAGGAAAACAGTCAAAAGCCCCTGCATTGGTGAATACAAAGTCTGAAATTTAGCAAAAGTGATTTATCCCATCGCATTTTGCAAGCTGTTTGCCGAACAATGGTAAACCGCTGCTTAGTAATTGAGAAGGACACATCCTCTTTCTTATATTGAGTCTGCCTTTGAGCGATGATGATGGCAAGTTAATTAATTATCTCCGGCATCAGTTTACTTGAACATTTTCTTTTTCTCCAGCAGCCTTTTGAAAAGAGCCCAATAGAGGGCTTGATTAGGGGGATAATGAAGGAAATTTCCAATAGATTATATCATTTCTCATCTATTTGCAGCCATTGTTAACATGGATTGCTCTCTCAGTGATGGGATTCAAGTCAGGGAAATTTCATAAGCATGTAAATCTACCTTAAATGGGATATTTAGGGATAAATTCAAGTAATTACATGTTTATCATATTTCTGTCAACGTGATGGGGGAGGGAGAAGATCAGCTGCCTCAAACTCTGTGCAGGTTTTATTATATGGACCCATTTTCCTTTTGTGCACAGTTCGAGCCAAAAGACCTTCATTTTGTGAGAACTGGCTGACATCTCTTAACAGTGTAGACCAATGTTGAAAACATAGCAGGGGGAAAGTCTTAGTGTTGACTTAATGCTTTAACATTCTTGGCAAAACTTCATACTTGTGACAAAAATCCAGCATTTGAGAAAGATTCACAAGTTTCATCTCTGCAGGACTTGTTTACAAGCTATCATCTATCTTAGGATCACTGTACTAAAGTAGCCATTCCTTCTATATTGGCCAAAGTGTACCAGCAAATTCAAAGGCAGAAATTTTCTGTTTCTTCCCTAGCTGCAAATGGGTGCTCAACTTGGTTCTGGTCTCCTTGCCACTTTTCCATAGCATCCAAGACCGTGCTTATTTGTTCAATTTGTTTGATTTTGTATTCAACTGTGTACTGATGGATGGACAATATTAAACTTTAGCAAATGTTTCAATTGTCTTCTTGCAGAAAATATTGCCTCTGCAAACATGTTAGGAAGAAGATTCTCAGAGCTGACTGATTTGATCCAGCTTCCTCATTCAGAAATTTGAATGCATAAACTTGGAAGCATATACAGATTTTGAAAAATAAACAAACCTGATACATCTACGTCTTCAATTGGAAGTGATCAGTTTTGGAATGTGCTTTATCCTTTCCCCCTTGAATCTTATTGATGCTTTCATTAGTCATCTGAAAGACTGTACAGAACAAATTGTTGTTCCTTCAACAATGAAATTGTGAGTTCAAGGTATGCAGAGAGCCAGTGTGGTATAAGACCAGTGGACTCTAATCTGAAGAACTGGGTTTGATTCCCCACTCTTCCACATGAGCAGCAGACTGTTATCTGGTGAACTGGATTTGTTTCTCTACTTCTACTCATGAAGCTGACCTCAGAATTCTCAGAACTCTCTCAGCCCCATCTACTCACAAGGTGTCTCCTGTGGGAGAAGGGGAAAGGAAAGCAATTGCAATCTGTTCTGAGACTCCACACAGGAGAGAAAGGCAGGGTATAAACCCAAACTCCTCCTCCTCCTCCTCCTCCTCCTCCTCTTCTTCTTCTTCTTCTTCTTCTTCTTCTTCTTCTTCTTCTTCTTCTTCTTCTTCTTCTTCTTCTTCTTCTTCTTCTTCTTCGTAAGAGGCTAGACAGCTGAGATAGTTATGGTAGGGAGAGAAAGAAGGGGAAGGGAAGCACAGCATACCTCTCTGCCAATCTTACAGGTTGGCCACCATCTCTCACACCCAGTAGAAAACTGTTGTTCCTATGTTATCTAATTTAGCACATGCAGATATGATATACAGGTAGGCACACTATTGGAACTGAACCTAAGAATCAAACATTTACAGACTGGTCCTGGGAGGAAAAACTCCTCTGAAAACAGACTTAAGGTAAACTTTGCACATGGCTGACTAGAAGGCTAGAACATATGAAGAAGGTAGATGTGACTACATCATTCTGTTTTCTTTGTTTTACATTTGTAATGGCACAAAGCTTTTGTTCCCTCACATGCTGATAGCTGCATGTCAAATTCTGGCTATGTTTACTGTTTCCACTGCAACTGGGTTAACATCTAGTGGGGATAAGGCTGCCAGATCTCCTGCTATCACAGGGGGCCTCACACCAGCAGCCTTGGATCCTTCACTGCTGCTTGGTAAGGTGGCAGAGGAGAAAATGCAGGGAAAAGGTGACAACATGAACTTTGCTACTTCCTGCCCCTTTCCTTCTTGGATTCCTGACAGATTGAAGGTGAGGAAGAATAATAACATTTGTCTGTGGATCCACCCCTGTTCTAATTGTATACCACTCACAGCACCTCAGCCAAAGCACAAACTTCAAATTCATTCCACCTCTTCACAGAAGACAAAGCAGATAATGTTTAAGTAGAGCATGAACTGCTAATGGGGTTGCCTGGCCAAGTCTGGCAAGTGGCAGGAGGGTGGGGGCAGGGATAGAGGGTATGTAATATTGGCTCTGTGTAGCTACATCACTTCCAGGGAAAACCCAGAAGTGACAAAAGGTAGCTCTAGGAATCGCCAAAAACTATATTGAGTTTCTAGACCATAGACTTCCCAGAACTACCCCATCTTACTTCTGGGTTTTCCCTGGAAGTGACATAGTAACACAGTTGATGTCCCTATAAAAAAAAATTCTCATGCCACCTTTTAGAGCAGTGGCAGGAAACTAGTGCAGCCAGCAGAAAGCCTTCCAGCACAGTCACAGCAGGAAGCCCGGAAGTCCTAATTGCTGGTAATGAACTTTGGTCAGAATGGGTATTCTCACATTGAAATGGTTTAAAGATCCATGTTCACTCCATCTTATTCAAAAGTAAAAGCAAATACAAAATTATTTTATGGTACTGGTTCAAATCTAACAAGTTGCCATAGTACAGTGATTCTAGACTTGGGGCGGGGAGGCGGGGAACTGAATAGATTCCAGTGGTAAAGTGATGGGACTGAATTTGGTAATTTCCATTGTCACAGAGTGTGGCATTCTTGCCTCCCTGATCCTGGAAGAAACAGAACCCTCATGCTCTGCCTAGTTGGGGGACTGCAGTGAATTGATGAAACTGCCCCTGTTCCAGGAATGAAGTTTTACCACTGGATCAGGCCCAAATGGGGATAGACCATTTGGAATTATAGACAAGTTGAGTCTAGTCTGATGGTATTTTGCCATCCCACCTCTTAGGAGTTACCCCAAGGATGACTGATCTGAGAACATGTCCTTTACTGAGTTGAATAAAATTAGCAGTGGGCACACATGGAAGCACAACTCTTCCTTCTATTTCTGAAGTATGGGCTGATAGGTCAGTTTACATCTCTGACCTCACAAAGCCCTGCAGTATTAGTGAACTGGATCTTTTAACAGGGGAATTAACAATGACAGAGACACAAATTCAGAAAGAAGGAAGTGGAAAGTGTTTGATGGGGTTAAAGGTCCCAATCTGAAGTAAAGCAATTTCTTCTGCTCTCCTGCCATTTTCTCTCAGCGGCTTATCATCTCCAGCTGGGATGATATAAAGCCCCATTTAATCGAGATCCATTTAACACTGAATCATGCTAACAAGATTACTTAGCCAGGGTTAATTCTGTACTTGCTGAAGTGCCGTATCGAGGGAGAGTAATCTGTATGCAATGGTGGCAGGTCCAGAGACAGTTTGGTCTGTACAGCAAGGTCCTAAATCTCAGACTATTTCCCACCATCTCCCTTCCTTTGTCATTAGAGACCACAGCTGAGAGGACCACCATTAGCCCACAAGATTCTTGAAGGACAAACACTGTTCTTTGGCTGCGTGGCTCAGTTGCAGAGGTCTGCTTTGTATGTGGTGGGGCCCACATAAGACCTGGGCATCTCTGGTTAAAAAGATTAGGTACCTGAAACCCTGGACACCAGCTGCCAATCAGAGTAGACAATAATAATAGTAAGAAGAGTTGGATTTATATTCCCCCTTTATCTCCTGTAATAATAATAATAAGCTCTGCTAAACTTGGTAGGACTTACTTTTGAGTAAACATGCTTTAAAAAATCACCTTGCATCAGTCTACACCGCAACAGCTCTGGCTGGTTTAAATCCTTAATGTTTTGTTTATAGTCAGCTTGTACTGTGAGCTTTGTGTGTTGCAAGTACTTCCACCTCTCGAGACTGGGACAAGAAGTTATAGCTCAATAACAGAACACACAGTTTGCCTGCAGAAAAACCTCATTTCCATATGCTCCAACTGTCCCAATTTATCAGGCACAGTGCCTGTCTTCTGGTACATATCCCAGAAGTTTTTCCCACCTCTGAAGTTGCTTTGTTAAAATGTCCTTAGCACAAGTTAAGATTACCATGTTTCAGGGTTCGACACTTTGTCCAGGGTCTCTAAAAGTTAAACTGCAGACTGTGAAGGGTGGATGCGTTTTGTCTCTATGTTACATATATTTACATTCACATGCATGGGCATTAAGGTGCATCACACGTGTTGTGCAGCTGCAGCTCATTTTGAACTGCTGATAAAAGATTTGGGGACAGTTATATATTCCTAGCTTATCTTTAACCTTTAAAAATCCTAGACTGCAGGATAAACTGTTGCAGAATAAATTAACCACAATACGAGAATTTGGGGGTTAATGCACCAGTAGCAATACAAAAAAAACTACACTAAATATAGGCTCACCTGTAATGCATCAATCACTATATCCAGGAAAAGTCTTACGATAATATATTTATAAATATGAAACTCAAACAATATGCTTTGGGTGACAAAATTGATAATGGAATGCAATTTCAAATGCACACTCAGTGTTATCCAACAACCTACAATGGAGTGATAATAACAAAAAATCACAGAGCCAATCAGTCCTCTGGATAAAATCTGACCTCGTGTACATACTTCAAAGGTTTGTGGTTATGTCAGATGAATATTCTTGTAGAAAGTCACATAACATAATTGTTTCAAGTAAAGTTTCAAGCTGGATAGCAAACTGTAAACAAGAGTTCCTCAAACCAGTTGCACAAGTTGTCCCAACCATTAACCTTTAATAGGCATAAAGCAAAATCCACACAAACATATCTCACAACCTCAAGTAGGATTCAAGAGCAAGAAAATAATCTGCATACTTTAATGGTCAACTTCAAAAGCTACAGTTTGCTTCAGATTTTAAAACAAGAATTACCAAGAAAAATAAAAAAATAAAATTTGAACAAAGAATTACCAAGAAAAATAAAGATAATAATAAAATGCTCTACATAAGCAATATAAAATTACAGTTTTTAAAAGTCCCCATAGGGAAAGCAGAGATACACCATGAAAACTGCAGTGTATTTCCAAGGCTGGCTTCACTGGTGCAAGGGGGCTGAACGAGCAGTGTAAGCCAACAAATGTTGGCTCCACCCCCATGAACACCCCTGCCACAGTTCAGGGCAGTGTGGGAGCACCGACGCAAAACTGGGGCAAATACCTGGGGAAAACCAGGGGAAGTGCCTGGGAAGGGCAAATTTACTGGCATGAGCCCATGCCTCCTCCAGAGGGGTATTCAGCCCCCCCACCCCAGATTGGGCTGCCCAACATCAGGAATGTTTGGGGGTTGGGTTTATTAGAACTGAAAATTTTTGAACAACCCAGAAAAGCTGATATTGGGATTCAGCTTTTTTCAGGCTTTTGAAAATGTTTGGGACTATTAAACCTAAACCTGAAAAATACCATGACCACGACCATGACTACCACCAAGAAATGGTGCATACAACTAGACATAACTAACATGAAATGGGCTGCAAATTACTTGATCACACTACTATTGTTAAGCACTAAGGGACAAGATACAATTAATATTAGCTCATGGTTTCTGAGAGCCAAACCGAGGGAGATTCATGTGTTCGCCTGTTCACACGTAAAACAAGACTTAATGTAGATCTATTTTTCTTCTCTCCCCAAATGGATTGTACAGATGACAACAGATAAAATATGTCCCTTCCACTCCTTATCCCACTGTGCTCTGTAGCTTTATTCTCCCATCCCAGCTCTCTGATATGAGAAATGAACTGGACTGAGAGAAAACTCCTTTGAAGCAGAGTGCAGTGAGAGAGGGGAAGATTTAGCTTTTTTCACCCTTCCTTTGGAAGACACCAAAGCAGCTAACCATTTCAAATATATATGATGAAACTATATTTTTTAAAAAACATTAAAATCAATCCCTCTCCCAAACACTTATCATTAAAACAACTGAAAAACAGAATTAAAATAGATACAAAACACCAAAACATTGTTTTAGGAAGAAGAAATTATTGATGGAAACTCAAACAAAGGAATTATTGATGGAAACTCAAACAAAGCAAAAAGTCATCACCCACTGGTGGAGGACAGCAACAGAAGGGGACAGGTAAATCTCTTTGGTGCCATGACTGAGAAAGTCCTCTCCTGGACTGCCATCCAGAGGCGTAGCAAGGGGGAAAAGCGCCCAGTGCACTGGTGCATCCTCCGCCCCACCCCGGAATACCCCCATCCCACCCTGGAACACCCCCGCCACACCCTCGCCAAACCCCCACAGGGGCGTGTGCCTGGTGCGTTGCACCCCCCGTCCCCTTGGAGCTACGCATCTGCCTAATCTCAGAAGGTGGGGGCACCCAAACAAGGCCTCCAAAGATGACTATAGTGGTCAAGCAAGTTCATAAGTGATTAGGCAGATATAGTGGTCCCTATTCAAATAGTACTTTGAAGATCAGTTCCAACACCTTGAATTGTGCAGTGGTCAGATCTAGCAGTATCAACACCTCCTCTTCCCACTAACACTTTGCCTCAAGAGCAGCACCTTTCCCCTGCTTCCCTTGAGGGAAGAAGTTGGCCAAAGAGGAAGGAGTCTAACCAACAGTCTCAAGGTCCAGAACCAAGTGCAAACGTGTAGATTACCCAAAACTCAAATGATATGGTCCCTAAGACCCACTCCAGTCAGTATCTTAGCTGCAGTAATCCGTATCAACTGAAGTTTCCAAATACTTCTCCAGGGCAGCCTACATAAAGCTCATTGCCAATCTGACATCAGTTCCAAGTATTTACTGTAAGTGGTATTGTGCCACTGATGCAGCATCATTTTCCTCCCACATTTTCCTCCCACTCTCAGTGGACAAAAAAGGAGAGCGTGAGGTCCCCCTATTTACCCATGTCTGTGTGTTAAGAAGAAGAGTTGGTTTTCATACCACACTGTTCTCTACCTTTAAGGAGTCTCAAAGTAGCTTACAATCACCTTCCCTTCCTTTCCCCCAACAGACATCTTGTGAGGTAGGTGTGGCTGAGAAAGTTCTGAGAGAGCTGTTCTCCAAATTAGAGTCCACCATTCTTAACCACTATACCACACTGACTTTCTGAGTAAAGAAATACTTTACACACCACATATTACACGTGCTCAGGAGGATACATGAACTTTCATTATATCTAATTTGGCCTGTGACATTAATTTTATGAATAAAAAGCTTATGGTCACTATCCAATAATGAAGGCATAGCCAATTGATTTCAGTAGACTTAAACAGGCTTAATTTTGAACTATTTTTTTAAATTAAAAACCCACAAAAATCTTCAAAAATCCACATATTCTAGAAAAACCTAGATAAACTCTGAAACAACAGAAACAAAGACCAAGTTCTGGGAGATTTGGGTTCCGATCCCCACTGTGCCATGGGAGCTCAAAGGTATCTTTACGCTAGGGTAGAAAAATACTAATTGGAGTTCACAGTCTCCCAGCAACAGTCACACAAACACCACCTTCCCCTATCTCTTTCATTCAGTTACACACCCTACTTTAACTCTGTTTCTGACTCAAACTCTCCCCTTCATTAACATTATTTTTCCTCTCTCTCATAATTCATCTAATAACCCGGTATGCCTCCTGCCATGTCATCAAAAGATCTGCAAGAGGGCATCACATGGAGCTAATTATATGTTTTTGCAAACCCACAGGTAATCCTGGGTTTCCAGAAACAAAAGTTGGGGAGCTAACCTCCCTATACAGTAGCCGAGGTGTCTATGCACATGTAATTCATCATGGCGAGGAGATGAATAAGGGCAACTGAAACAGGGGAGAAAGGAAGAACAACAGATGCTATGGGAAGAAAGTGTGAGTGACCGTGGGGGAAAAGGATCAGGAGGGTGGTTGAGCAAAGGGTTGGAGAAAAAGATGAGAAAGGTGAGTGATAGGGAAGGGAAAGGGGGGGGGCATCTTAGCTCTCTACTGAATGGAAGCAAGCAATTCAGGCTGCCAACAGGAGGCCTCCCACCACAGCAGAAGAACTGGCAGCCCTATGAAGAGCTCTTTCTCCTTCCCAAACTCCACCTTTCCAAGGCACCATTGCCAAACTCCCAGGAATTTCCCAAACCAGAGCTGGCAACCTTATGCAATGTGTAATCTTGGAAGCAGGGTCACCAGAGACAATCAAAACAGTGAGCAATGCACAATCAACAGCTAGCAGTCAGTAGGACTGAATAGCTTAACACTTTACTAAATCAGTAGTGTGAACAAAGTCTACAAGTAATGTGAACAAAGTCTACAAAGTCTACAGGGCTGTGAAACAGCTAGTGCCCAGATCTCCACAAGTATTTTTCAAAGCATGCAGTCATTCATATTTTCAAATCAACGTACATTTCTCTATGCTAATTAGAAAACTCACAATGAGCTGCCAGCATCCCGTCATTGTCTGGCTTTGATAAATCTTCAAGGCTTGTGGACATGTGGCCTTTTCAGTGTCCATAGGATTTTTCCAGTGGTGGGATTCAAATAATTTAGAAACTGGTTACAAACTTCCAGTGGTGGGACTCAGTGGTGGGATTACAACCAGTTCTCCAAACGACAAAAAATTAGCTACCGGTTCTACCGAACTGGTGCGAATAGGCTGAATCCCACCACTGGATTTGTCCCTTAGAAAGGCACAATTCAGTTCCAACTGTAATTCTCTGTACTGCTATCTGTGGCTGCAAAATGAAATTATGAATGACTGTATGCTTTGGCATACACTTGTGGAAATTGGGGCACTAACTGTTTCACAGCCCCGTTTGTAGACTTTGTTCACACTATTGATTTAGTAAAGTGTTAAGCTATTCAGATCTACCGACTGCTAGCCATTGTTTGTGCACTGCTCACAGTTTTGATTATTAGTGCATAACCCCCCATCTTTGTATTTTCTTTGGATTCATGTGGGACAACGGCCAGTGCACTGCAACTTGGCCAACAACCTCTCCCTCCTTAGCCCATGGGTGCAAGAAATCACATTTGGGGTTTGGATTATTGCTAATGTGAGTACGGCCCTAATGAGAAAATTTAGAAGTTTTAAGTAAGAGGGCATAAACTGGCATTTTGTTGGGGACAGGAAAAGCTAAATGGCTGATTACTTTGCATCAATGCAGTCACATAAACTGTAATAGGACTGTGCCTGCCAAAAGGAAGCGTAAGTTGCTCCTGAATATTTCTTGCCAAATTGAGTGACAGGGAAACCATATTTAGTAACAGGCAGATTAAAATGAGAATTGCAGAAGCATGAAGTCTTGTTATCTGCAAGTCTTTCCACAGCTGAGCCTCAAGACATGCACTGATTGGTAATTCAGATCATGATGTTTGTCCCCATGGAGCTTCCATATGTTTCTCCCCCTGGAGAAGCTAAGAATGTCAAAGCACCCCTCAGGGTGCAATGTGTGAAATCCTCCAGGGGATGAAATGAGAACTGACAGTAATCTGCCACAGGTATACTTTGCAACTTTTAAACATTGCCCAGTTTTCTGTGTGCCAAAGGACAGAAAGCTGTTCAGGCACATGTATTGTGTACACACATGCATGCTCCTCACCTTGAGATAATGCGCATTAAAAGTTTACGGAGTGGAACTAGGAAGGTTAATCACACATGGCCCATATAAGCAAAAACAAAATGAGTTTTTCAAAATCAGGTGACTTATGTAGTAACTTTATTTCAGACGCGTACTTGGACCTGATCCTGTCAACATATGTCTTGATTATCATATGCAAAAACATGCTTAATTTACTGAACAGGTGTTGGCATGATGTGCTGTGCCAATTATTTGATTAGTGCATACAAGCACAGTAATAACAAGATGACTGTAAAAAAAAATGAAATACAGTTAGCAACACAGAAAAATGACATCCTAATCCACTATGGTTGGTGTCATGTAGCAGTTAAGAGTGTTGGACTAGGATCTGGAACACTTGGGTTCAAATCCCCGTATCATAGCCTCTCTCCAAAACCTGGCTCAAATCAAGTTACAATGCTAATAAATAACACCACTAGACTCAGCGCCGTAATTGCGACAGGGGGCAGGGCACATGGTAAATGCTTGTGAGGAGACCACGTGTGTACCTAGGTTGCCATAAGGCTATGCCATGCCACCTGGCAATAGCGTGCTGACGCACACGGGGCTTGAGGGTGGAGCAGTTTACAAAAAGCAGCATGCTACAAAAAGCAGCATGAGGTGGCCTCGGCCTCTTTCGGCGCCTTGAGACCAACTGACCCACCCACCCTCCTGAAAGGGACAGAGCGTTTTTAGTTTTTCTCATTGCAGTCTGGAGGGGCGGTATGGACAGAGGAGCACATAGTTTATTGGGGGAGACTGTGCTTGCACGCCGGACCTCCCCGCCCTTGGGGCCCTCCAAAAGAGGCTTGGAAGGGTGAGGACTCGGGGAGCATGCCTGTAAGGCCCTCTGCGGTAGAGCCCAATACCCTAGATGGTCGAGCCACAAAGAGAAGGGCGGAGGCCCCGTGGCCCAACAGGAAGGAATCCCTGAATAGGGGAAGCCAGGATCAGCCAGGGAGGCTGACCGGCTGAGATCATGCGCTCCTCTTGCTCGCCCAGCTTCATGTGTAAGAATAATGTAAATAAAAAGTGCTGCAGCCCTATTCCAATCCAAGCTGTGTCTGCTACCGTAATTACTTGAGTAGCCTCTGCACATCTGCCCGCAAAAGCAACTTACAGTTATATGATTGATCCATAAGAACTAACAAATAGATCCAGATATCAAATGCAGTTAGATGGCAATGTTAAAAGCCCTCTGGGATTTTATTTATTTATTTAATAAGAGATGTGTATCCCACCTTTTCTCTGGGTTCATCACAGAATATCTCTGCTCTACCCAACACATTGAATCTTAGCAGTGTGGAAGCCTTCCTAATAGCTTCAGTAGGGTCCATTGCATAGAAAAGGAGCTGTAAATCCACAAGCAGGTGGGTTGCTCAGAGAAACAGAGTTGCTGTGTGGGCTGAGACCACGAGAAGTAGTCTTTCAATTATGTAGGTTTTAGGCCATGTCCCTTTCTTCCAGAACTTCTACTCACTTCCAAGAGAAAACCAAGACAGTATGGAGGAACTAGTTTTGGGGGATGTACACCTTCTCATGCACTTTCCCCAAGCACAAATACCCTATAGGGTTTCTCACTCCATGTTGGGATATTACTGGAGAATTGGGGGGTGGAGCCTGGGGAGGACAGGTAACTCAGTGGTGTGTCATTTTCTCCAGAAGAATTGATCTCTGACATCTAGAATTGATCTCTGACATCTATTGTAATTTTGGGTGCACTCCAGGCCTCACCTGGAGTTTGGTAACCTTTATTCCATCTTCCATCCAATTTGGGGGGCAGTGGGGGCTTGCCACACAGTCCTCACAAATTATTCCTGGGTAATTATTTATGACACATCCTTCAACAAGAAATTAGTATTACCCCTCCCCCTCCTAATTTATCTTGGTAACCAGAATGGAGAAGATCCCTAATTATCCTCCTCCCAACCCCCCCCCCCCCCACTCCTGCCAAGCAGAGATGAAAAGCGCATTTATTTTCTTAAGGGTGATCTTTTGGTGACACATAAGAACCCTTGTATACAAGACAATTATCAGTAAAAAATGTCTCTATGTGACTACAGCACATCTATAAGTGGATTTAAGCCCACATAAAAGATGTAAAAGTGGCTATAACCAGACCCATCCCATCTCCCTGGAAACTCTAAATTTTTGTGTCTCTGTCTGTGTGCTTTTCCTTTTACACAATGCCAAAACGAACATAACGTTATGTCAGCAAAGAAAGGTCCCCCTCCTCCACACATAACAAGGCTGCTTGGTTTTATTTATTGTTATTGACAATTTCAACAACTATTTCTCAATCATAAAAGCAAAAAGCAGAGGCTGAGCAAGTCAGGCCATCATTCATATTTTGCTTTTATTGGCGCTAGAAAGCCTGGGAGATACGCGAGCTCGTTTGCAGAGACACCCTTGTGGCAACATAACATTATTCAAATCGCTAAAATAAGACTGGCGCATGCAGTTCATGCAAACTTCCTCCATTCCATCCCTTCTGCAAACAATGAATCATACCAATGGCTGCATTAGATATAATACAGATGCCCCCTTACATATATCTAACCTTGTTGTACAATTGCTGGAAAAGAATTTCAGAACTAAAGGGCCACCGAGAACTATGGTAAAAGAAAAGCCATCCATTGTGTTCTCAGGGCTCACGGTGTTTCAAAGACAGGGCTCTCCTATTAAATGAGGGACCTGTGACAGGTCTGTATCGTAAATTATCACTGCAGCACCACAAGAATGGAATAAAAGTCCTAAATCAGAAACTGGGGACTGGTGCTCTTGAGCTGCATTACACACATCATTCTGCACATTGGCATCGATTCCACACAGCAGTGTAACCCACCTGGCATTGTTTGAATCCCACCACCATGGGAACCTGTTACTAAAATTTTTGGATCCCACCACTGGGTGTATGCCTATGAAGAAAGCATTAGCGATATTTTAATTTAGAAAGCAGACAACTAAGCAGGAGTGTAGCATAGGTTTATAAAAATTTGCATGGTTTGGAGAAAGCAGATATACCTTTTTCCCTATCCCATAATGCTAAATTCAGGAAACATGTCAGATACTTCTTCATATAGGGCCTAATTAATCTCTGGGATTCACTGCCCTAAGATGTGGGAGCAGCTGCTGGCTGAAATGGCTTTGAAAGTCTATCAAATTCATCAAGGACAGGACTGTCAAAGACTTTTGGCCTTCAAAGCTGAACAGAACGTCTGTGTTTAGAGATAGTCTACCTCACAATGCCAGTGGTTGAAAAAGCAAAAAACAAACAGGGGAAGGTGGTTGCTTTTATGACACATATGTGGGTTTCCTGGAAACATCTACTGTTGGAAATAGGATTCAAACTTAGATGGGGCCTTACCAGAGGTATAGCAAGGGGGGAAAGCGCCCGGTCCACTGGTGTGTCCTCCGCCCCTTGTCCCACTCTGGAACACCCCCAACATACCCCCACGGGGCGTGCGCCCAGTGCGTTGCACACACCCCGACCCCCTTGGAGCTAGGCCTCTGGACCTTCCTCTGATTTAGCAGGGCTCTTCTTGTGCGCTTCACCACCCTTGTAATCTAAAATGGCAGATCTGACTAGAATCATATCTCAGACATGAGGTTCTAAAGCTGAGGGCAGACTCTTGGCACTGGACATAGAATGTTTTTATATGACCTTAAAAGCTACTGATAGCCTAGCTTACAACACATAATTCACATCAATGTTACACTTACGCTGCTACGTCTCTCAATTTCCACTTAGCCAAGCAATGGGAGACTCCCCCCCCCCCCCGCTTTTTTTTGCAACAAGGATGCAGGGAATCAGGTATCTGAGAGCTCAAGTCAATCTCCCCTCCCCGCCAACTGTGGTATGATATTAAAAAGCATATGCAATGAGCCTACACCTTCTGTTCACACTCTGTCAGTAATCCTGCACAGGCAAGGTTTGCTGTTAACCTTCCTAATGGAAAAGCCTGTTAGATGGCTTGCCGGCTGCACTTCACAGTTAAGTATTATCTCCAAAGATGCAGGCTGTTGATGTGTGGGCATCTAAGGGAAAAGCTGCAGAAACTTAAAAGAAATGGTTAGATTCGGCACAGCAGGCCAGCAAACAGAGGTGTGGGGGCAGGGGATGGGGTTCGTCCAAACCTTGGATGGTCAGATTATATGTAACTAATTCCAGCTGGGAAATAACTGACTTTGGATGCTCTACAGGAGGAAAATAATAATAATAATCTAGTTTTAACTTAATTACCGGTTTCTTTCCTCCTATCCAGATAAAATGAGATTTACAAAAAGAAGAAGGAATGAAACAGAAATCCCTATAAATGGCAAAACCCAGTATTCATTAAAGGCCTGGAAAAGAAATGGAGAGTCACAACTCATTACTGGGTTCTTCACCTTTACCCTTGACAATGGTTATTTACATAATAACCTGACCTGTAGGTTACCGTTCATTAACAAACACATGTGAAAACATTGAGACAGCTGGCTACTACTCATAAATATAGATTGTTAACCTTGGCTTAGAAGACTTAAACTCACTTATGAAAAAAAGAAGGGAGAGGCCCTGTTTTGCATAACTATTATGTCACAACCTTAGTACAGAGTATGATAAACCAGACACAGAAAGGGGAGGGAGCTCGTGACGGCCCCTTGAATACCAGCAATGCCATTTTACAAATTTCAAAGTTCTATGAGGTATGAAATGAATTTTCCAGGAAATCAAAACATCCCGGTGTTCCCTTTGGCACATTTCCATCAGTGAAATTTGACTTTATAGTGGAAATTCACTGATGTTTATCTAACCGTCTACCACTTTGTCTTTCTCCAAAAAGAAGTCAAGTTTCCTGCTGCTATTTCTGTCATCATATGTGGAATGGAAACCTTTTGAGCACCCCCCCCCCCAAGTTTCAGTTCAGACATCTTAAACCATGGTTTAATTAATTAATTAATCAATTAATTAAACACAGACAATTGCTTCATTACCTCTTCTTCCCCTCCACCCTTGGTCTGGATGCCACATTCTTCTCACCCTCTTCCACCCGCTGCCTCTTTTCTTGGGACTTGGTAGTACAGTCAACAACTTCCTCCCATGTTTCTCCCTCTTTGCCACTCCCCTTCATAAGAACATAAGAAGAGACCTGCTGGAGCAGACCAATGGTCAATCTCATTCAACATCTTGTCTCACACAGTGGTGAACCGGTCCTTCTGGAGGTTCAAGAACAGAGCATAGAAGCCTGATTCTATCTCCTAGAACTGGTATTCAGATGTTTACTGCCCTGAACATGGAGATTCCCATTAGTCACCATGGCTAGCAGTCGCTGATAGATGCACAGATAGAGAGACAGCATGGTGTAGTGGTTAAGAGGGGTGGACTCTGAAGGACCAGGTTTGATTCCCTACTCTTCCATACGAGCAGTGGACTCTTATCTGATGAACTAGTTTTATTTATTGTACAAATGACAAAAGAAGCACTAAGAAAAGATTTAGAGTAGACCACGGCTTTTGCCTTCTTTTTGAAATAACATGATCACATCTGTTTATCAATTGCCATCTAAAGTTCAGTCTACCTGGCAGGCACTTTGGCTGGCACAGCAATACGAGCCTGCCATGGTTACTGTGTGTACTTCTATGCAAATCACCATGAAAACCCATGTCAGGAGCAAAGTGCCTCATGGGATGGATGTGTTGTGAGGGTGCATCTCAAGAGATAAGGCAAGCTTTTATTTACTTATTGCATTGCTGGGTACTTCATGCACAGATTGAATTCAGTTCCAGGTCATCCATTAAACAATAGTTTCTCTTTGCACTCTTTTGGACTGGCTTCCTGTGAAATGTCATGCAGTATCAGCCTCCAATAAGAATGATGCTACTTGTAAAGCGATGGAATTAGTTTCATGGCTCCGTTAGTGATTCCCAATTTTGATATATGTCTAAAAGTTAGCCAATTTTAAGCAGCCAAAGTAATTCCACCTCCCTCACCTCTCACCTCATGGAGCATCTAGATTGTTTTGCATCCATTTCTCCCTTGATGGCAGCTGTTTCTTCCCATGATTTTCTTATTTCTTGTCTGCCCTCAGCCTCATTTGTCCTCACTGTTGTTTAACCTGATGGGCTGTGGCAACCTATGTGATTTCATTTAGGGTTATCAATGATGACATCACATCAGATGCAACACTGTGAAGTCATTGAAAAGTATAACATAGGATGCCACAATTGATTAAATAGCCTGCAATGCAGTGAGGACAAAGAATTGGGGGAGGAGGGAAGGGTGGTACTGAGAAGTTGCAGTAGTAGCCTGGGGACAGAAAGATCACCGAACAATGCTGTAATAACGTGAATAGTATTCACAATGAAACAATCATTGCCGAAAGGCCCTTTGCAACCCTGACTAAAAGAACCTAAAATCTGGTCAGTATGATTGAGGATGTGTGATTTCAGTGGTAGATATCATGTGAGAATGTACACAAGGAAGAAAAGGTTGGTTGTGCCTCCCTGACTCATACACGTACAGTTGCAAACATATTTGCAGCCAGGTAAAATGGATGAAGCAGCAGCCCTGAGAATAGTTTTCAGCAATTTGTGACTTCAATACCTGTCTACTCAGTTGTCTGCTTTGTACTAATCTTAATGATGTTTACATATAGCATGCTGAAATGAACAGCTCTTGAAGCAAATGATGGCAACAAAGCAAAGCAAGCTACCAGTACAGGTAATCAACGGGATCCACCAGGAATTGCTTGGGAGCAGAGGCGTTCCTCCCATTGGGCAAAGTGGGCATTTGCCCAGGGCGCTCCCTTGTGGGGGGCGCAAAAACTGCAGGTTCGTTTGTGAGATTTTTTGTATTTTCAGTGTTTTTCGGTTTTTGGCCTGCAGAGGGTGCAGTTTTTAGGCTAGCAACGCCAAAATTTCAGGGATGTTTTGGGGGACTCTCCTGATGCTATAACCCATGTTTGGTGAGGTTTGGTTCAGGGAGTCCAAAGTTATGGACTCCCAAAGGGGGTGTCCCATCTCCCATTGTTTCCAATGGGAGCTAATAGGAGAAAAGGGTCGCTAATAGGAGAAAAGACCTTTGAGGGTCGATAACTTTGGACCCCCTGAACCAAATTTCACCAAACCTGGGTGGTATTCTAGGAGAGTCTCCTAAAGATACCTTGAAAGTCTGGTGCTGCTAGCTTAACAATTGCGCCCCTGACAGCAGGCATCCCCCAAATTTCCCCAGATTTCCCTTTTAAATCCCCCCAAGGGGGCCGTGTGTGTGTGTGTTGCACTGGGCACGCACCTGGGGGGGGGGGGATCAAACTCAGGTTTTGTCCAGGGCTCCAGTTTGCTTAGTTACGCCACGGCTTGGGAGTTGTCTTTTTTTACTTATTTGCTCAAGATTACCCCACTCATTTCTGGTTTGCACTTTTGGAGATGGCCAAAACTGGTGGGGGAGGGTGGGCAGGGACTTCATTCTTGCTATCAATCCAAGTATGTTTTAATTTAGTGATGAGGGAAGGCATAGAATTTTTTTTAGCTTCAGGGTCGCCACAGGCAACCACAAATATCCCTTGAGGTGAGTTATATTTGCCAGTTTAAAGAAGCAGTCTATTCTACTGCAATAATTGGATTTAGCATCCCATTCATTTAGACAGAAAAGAATGGCTTAGTTGAAGAACTGAATATTTAGGAACATGGCTTTTCACCCAGTGGACTTGGCTGCAGCTCAAAATTTAATTGGAATGAACCCAAAATAACCAGTTTCTGAAATACGAGAACACCTTCCCAGTAACGCACAAACCCACCCACAGAGAATCTGCCTTCGTTAACATTTACACTATAAGACAAGATGTACCTGTTGGAACAAAACATTATCAGAAAAATGCCCTATAAAGCAAAGTCCACTAAAAGAAGAAGTAGAAGAGTTGTTTTAGCTTACACTGTGTCATAGACAGAAACACATTACACTGTGACATTCCTATGATGATGCCAGTGAAATGTAGATATGAGTGAAATGTTAGGAACAAAAACTACCAGACCATGGCTGTACAGCCCAGAAAACGGGGCCAGTTGCCGTGTCTGACACAGATGATAAAAACCCCTGATCATCCTTGTGGCTCTCCTCTGCACCCACATCATTCTGCCCAAATACTTTTTGAAGTGATGCCTCCAGAACTGCATGCAATACTCCAGGTGCAGCCTGACCAGTGCAGTGTGCAGGACTATGACATGCTGCAATTTGGATGTTATGTCTCTGTGGGTACACCCCCAAAATTGCATTAGCCCTTTTTGCTGCTGCATCACACTGGTTATGATCCACCCATATCCCTAAATCTTGTTCATACATATTGCTAGCCAGAAGTGTATTTCCTATCGTGTTTTGCATTTTTCTTACCCAGATGTAGAACTCTGCACTTGTCTTTACTGAATTGCATTTTGTTCACATTGCCCAATTTTCCAATGTGTTCAGATCTCATTAAATTCTATCTTTCTCCTCTGATGTGTTCACAGCTCCTCCCAACTAGGTGTAATCTGTGCATTTAGTGAGTAGTCCCTCCACCTCATCAACTTGCAGCTCTTATTAATATCAACAGAACTAGTCTTATTTCTAAGTTATAAGACTGCATCTTTGGGTGACACAAGTTATTGAAAAGCAGTGGAGAGATTGGGAAGGGATGCAAATAGATATTCAAGTTTTGTGTAAACAAAGAGTGGGTGTAAATGGGAAGTTCTCACAATGGAGAGATGTCGGGAGTGGTGTCCCCCAAGGATCCGTTTTGGGACCAGTGCTCTTTAACCTATTCATAAATGACCTGGAAGTAGGGGTGGGTAGCGTGGTGGCCAAGTTTGCAGATGATACCAAATTACGTAGGGTGGTTAAAACCACAAAGGATTGCGAAGAGCTCCAAGCGGACCTTGATAAATTAGGTGAGTGGGCTCAGAAATGGCAAATGCAGTTCAATGTAGCAAAATGTAAAGTGATGCACACAGGGGCAAAAAATCCATACTTCACATACACGCTACAGGGGTCAGTGCTATCAGTCACAGACCAGGAAAGGGATTTAGGCGTCTTAGTTGATAGTTCCATGGGAATGTCAACTCAATGCATGGCAGCTGTGAAAAAGGCAAACTCTATGCTGGGGATCATTAGGAAAGGAATTGATAATAAAACTGCAAAGATTGTCATGCCCTTATATAAAGCAGTGGTGCGACCGCACTTGGAGTACTGTGTCCAGTTCTGGTCGCCGCATCTCAAAAAGGATATTGAAGAGATAGAAAAAGTGCAGAGAAGGGCAACAAGGATGATTGAGGGACTGGAGCACCTTCCCTATGAGGAGAGGCTGCAGCGTTTGGGACTCTTTAGTTTGGAGAGGAGGCGGCTAAGGGGGGACATGATTGAAGTCTATAAAATTATGCATGGGGTAGAAAATGTTGACAGAGAGAAATTTTTCTCTCTTTCTCACAATACTAGAACCAGGGGGCATTCATTGAAAATGCTGGGGGGAAGAATTAGGACTAATAAAAGGAAACACTTCTTCACGCAACGTGTGATTGGTGTTTGGAATATGCTGCCACAGGAGGTGGTGATGGCCACTAACCTGGATAGCTTTAAAAGGGGCTTGGACAGATTTATGGAGGAGAAGTCTATTTATGGCTACCAATCTTGATCCTCTTTGATCTGAGATTGCAAATGCCTTAACAGACCAGGTGATCGGGAGCAACAGCCGCAGAAGGCCATTGCGTTCACATCCTACATGTGAGCTCCCAAAGGCACCTGGTGGGCCACTGCGAGTAGCAGAGAGCTGGACTAGATGGACTTTGGTCTGATCCAGCTGGCTTGTTCTTATGTTCTTATGTTCTTATGTGTAAAAGTTCGACAGTTTCTGGGCTTTGAAGTAGATTGATTTTTTTCTGCACTAACATTACGTTTCCAGCTAACAATGGGTATTTGGGTGTAATATATCAGAACTGCAATTTCAAATGGCATATGGTGACAGAGCTGCAGAGGGTACGACTCAAACCCTAGCTGCTTTTTTCAGTGGTGGTCTTTAGTCTGCAAACTACATTTATAGCTGATGGCAGGCCAAAATTAAACAGTCATGGTACTTATAAATCCAACTCGGAAAATGCCATCATGTATTTTTAATCTAGCTACCTCATCACTGAATAATAAAATGAACGGATTGCTGAGTTTGACTGGCATTTGTAAGTAGCATATGAAAGGGGCTAATAGAGGGAGAAAATTAGTTGCATTTATCATCTTAACTACATTCATATTACACTCACGATTCAATTGTTTAAAAATTAATCCTTAAGAACAGCTTTTTTAGTTTAAGCATTCCAAACAATTGCAATTTATTCTCTGAACAAATGCTATTTGTAAAAGATAATGACCCACTCTTCAAGTCTTTGAAATAAATAGCATTTAATACATACATGTGTAAATTACAGGAGGGAAAAATCCTGTGAACTAGTAGCAAAAGAGAAGTTCCGAATGTTTACTATCTAACTTATGTAGTTATAGTACATCTTAATATTTTGGAAATAGCTGTGGTCTGTAATAGTATTAAACAAGTTATATCATTAGGGTTGCCAACCTCCAGGCGGTGCCTGGAGACCTCCCAGAATTACAACTTCATACAACAGAACAAGTGGCTGCTTTGGAGGATGGGCTCTATGGCATTATATTTATTTATTTATTCAAATTTATATCCAGCTGAGGTTCTATCCTTTCCCAAACTCTGCCCTCCATAGGCACCACCCCCAAAATCTCCAGAGCTGGCAACCCTGTATATTTCCAGGAAAGCCATCAGGGTTGCCCGCCCTCCAGTGGGGAGTGGACATGCCATGCCACCAGTAGTGGAAGAAGAAAAAATTTAAAATGGCTAATGTGTGACATTAATTCTGGGGGAAACCTTGAAGTTAAGCCAATTCTCTCTAGGACTTAACAAAAACTCTCCAGTGATTCCTAGAGAGACACAATTTCACTTCTTGGTTTTCCAGGAACTGATGTCATACCTTCACTATTGGCTCTCCCATGATGCTATTCCCTCCAGTGTCCTGCTGGTTGCCAATCTGGTACCACTTGCTTAAAATTCTTGTTGCTACCAGAGAGCAACACCTGGCTTAATTATCTTATATTCTAACAGTGAAGCAAGCCAAATCTTTGGATACTTCAGTCTGGTGACTGGATTTGTGAATGACAAGACTGATCTTTCTGCAAACCTGAAAAGGATTGCAGGTTTTCAGAAAAATCTGAAATCTAAAAAAAAAAAAAACCTCCACATTGGGTGGTTTAACAAACCTGAACATGATAAAAGATAAGCAACAGATTCCCACAGTAGCTGTTGCTAGGCAACCAAAGCATTCCAGGCTTCAGTTTTTGTAAGTGAAAAGAAGCGGGGTGGTGGTGGGGGGATGGCCCTTTCCAAGCTGATTTTGGCCTTTGAGGGAGGATTCACTGGGGCCAGTCCTTGGGGCCAGCTCCAGGTTGGGAAATTCCAGGAGATTTTGTGGTGAAGTCTGAAGAGGCAAGGGTTTGGAGAAAGAAGAAACTGGGCATAATGCCATGGAGTTCACCCTCCAAAGCAACCATTTTCTCCAGGTGCATAATCTGTGTTGTCTGGAAGGTGAGTTGTAATTCCAGGAGATTTCCACATCTCACATGGAAGTTGGCAACTCCAGAACTGAAAGTTGATACCACCAGTTTTTTTTCTTGCACTAGCAGCAGCAAACCTTTATTGGCATAGACAACAGTACAACAATGGTAAAAAAACTGATTAAAAAAACAACATATACAGTACAGAAAGTAAATGTTAAGTGGAGGGAAATCTACTGGCATTTAGTAATTTCCAGGAGAAAGTCTGCCACTATCATACAGAGAGAAGGATCAGGATTGTCCAGCAAGTAGTGTAATCTAAATAAATTGGGGAGATCGGGTAAATGTAAAGGAGTAAGATTCACATACTTGGATCTGATTTCCTTGAATCTGAATGAAACAGTGTAGTAATTGGTGGGCCAGAGATTCCACTGAGCCATCATTACATGGGCACAATCTATTAGCCTTTTCTTGCTTGTTAAATCTGCCATGTAACAAGGCAGAAGGCATAACATTAAACCTGGTGAGCATTATGGCTCTCCTTTGAGCAGGGTTTATTAAACAATACAGGTAGTGTGCCAAGTGGCCCTGTTCAAATGGGAGAGAAAAATACAGGGGGGAGCATGTTTTCTTGGCTGCGGTGATTAGGGTAGAGAACTCTCTATCCAATAGTTGACCTTTTAATTTTCTATAGGCTTCTGAATAGGACAAAGGACAAAATGAATCCACTGACAGTCCAATAGAAGCCATTTTTTCTTCGATTATGGAAAGCCAGGGGTTGGAATGGGTGTCAGAGAGCAGACAGTGGACCAGGGAATTACAGTCCAAGAGAAAATGGATTTGCAGCCAGATACCATCAGTTTGCATGAATCATCTAGGCCTGGCTGCTTGCTACTCCTCAATAGCAGCCACCCTATGAAAGCCAGTATGGTGTACCGGTTAGAACTTCAGAGCATGGTCTTTGAGATCCAGGCTTGATTCCCTATCTTACTGTAGAAGCTGACTGGGTGATTTTGGATTAGTCCCATAATTTCAGCCTAATTAACCTCACAGGGTTGCTGTGTGGATAAAAAGGAAGAGGAGAGACTCATGTAAGTTGCTTTGGATTCCCCTGTGGAGAGAGACTTAGTTTCCGAGGGGGAAGGAGAAATGGAAAAGACAGAGGAGCAGATAAAGATAGGTTAGCTGTTGGATGGGAAGGAGATAAAGTTGCCAATTCCAGGTTGGGAAATTCCTGGAGATTTGAGGGATGGAGCCTAGGGAGGATGAGATTTGAAGAGGGGAAGGACCTCAGAAGGGCATAATGTTTATATAACTCCACCATCCAAAGCAGCCATTTCCTCCAGGGGAAGCCATTGACAATCTCCAAGTGAGGGCTGGAGATCACCTGGATGGTAGAGATTGGTTCCCCTGGAGAAATGGCTGCCGTATGATGTAGCATTACACCCTTCTGAAGTTGCTTCCCTCCCCAAAGCTCACTTTATTCAAATATCCAGGTATTTCCCAGTTTGGAGCTGGCAACCTAAGAGGAACTGATGTAGTTGGGATATATGTTGTGATTCCAGGAGAGCTGCTGCCGCCACTGCTGTCTGCCATGATATCTCTGAGTCACTCTTTCACTATGCATTAATCTGACATGTTGGGGTGTCATATTTTTAATGGTATTTCATTATTGGAATCATTGTTTTTATTTGTTGTTTTGTGTCTGATTACATTTATTTTGGTTCAAGACCTTTGGTCAAAGGAGCTAATGTCAATAAAGTAGAAATCTGGATTTGAACACAACGTTTTTCAAAGGGCATGTCCTAAGAAGGGACCCAGTTTCTCTCCTTTTTTGCTAGCTTTGAGAGATTCCCTACTGATATGATAGACAGTTGTATCAATGACTTGCTGGAATTGGGGGACCTTGTATGCAACATACACAACATGTCTCAAATGCCTTATCCCACACACCAGCTTACACTCAATCCCCTGAAGGTATACAGAACTAAGAAAATGAAGAATTTGGGACAACAGAATAATAGTCGGAAAAGATCTGGACCAAATTCAGCCAAACACAAGTCTGATCTTATTTTAGATCCCACTATGTTGTGGGGATGGCAACTTTTCTGCCACTGTTGTGTGACCCAATGCAATCCAGTGGTGCTGTTCTGAGTAATAAGCCTTTTCGATTTTAACCCCTAGCATGAAATAGCAAACACAGGCAGAACACTAACCAGTTCGCTAAGGACTTTGCTGACAAGAGTACTGCAAATTGAACTCCATATTAACTATAACATTCATGGCTTATTCCCATAGGGAAAGGATCCTATGGCGTTCAAAATTTGGTAATGGTAGTCTGTAGTTTTCTAGTTCCTGTAGTCAGTCCCCTTTTGTAGTTTATTCTCCTTTGTAGTTTGTAGTTGTAGCTTGTAGTTTAACTCTTTAGTTTATCCCTTTTGTAAATCTTGTAGTTTTGTCTAGCTTAGGCAGTAGTTAGTTTTGTAGCCTTGGAGTAGGTGGTTCGATTTTTGTAGTCTTTAGTAGTTAGTTGCCCTTTATATGATCTATTGTGTGTCCCAAACAGCAAAGTGTTGTTTTTTGCTTGAGCTAGTAGGTGAGTTAGTGGGGATAGATTGGTAGGGGCGGATTGGATGCAGGGATGGCATTGTTGGGGCCATTTCTTGTTGTCTATGATGTTACATTATTATGTTATATTATTATGTTTAAGTTGCGATAATTTGTAATTGTGCTGTTATGTTATGATGTTATTCTGCTATTGTGTTATGACATGTTATTATGCTGTTGTGTCATGCTTACTGATATTCTTGCTTTTTGAAATTTGAATTTTGGGGATATATTCATTGATGCTGCTGTTTGCTGTATTGATATTTGTTGGCTTGATATTTGCTGTTTTGATATTTGATTAGTGTTTTGATGACGGGGAGGGCGGGGTATAAATCAAATAAATGAATGAATGAATGAAAATTGTGACTGTTCTTAATTCTACTACTTATATTTGTAGGGATATTTTTTAGCTGGTACAGTCTGTGAACAGAATACTTGGAGTTATGAGACTTGGCACTTCTCCACTGGCCCTGTGCCTATTCTGTCTTGTAAAAACTGGTTTATACTAATTATTAATGCCTCAATTACAAGGAACTCAGTGCTTCTGACTGTAAAAGAGGCACCATTGAGATATTTGAAAAAAACAACAACCCTTAAATATATCAGATTTGGATCATGTTGGCCTATTTGATTATTCATTCCACTTATACTCTGCCTTTCTGTCCATTGGCAACCAAAAGCTTCTTACATAATTCTCCTCTCCTCTATTTTACCCAGATAGCAACCCAGAGAGGTAGGTTAGGCTGAAAATATGTGAGTGACCCAAAGTCATTCAGTAAACTTCCATGACAGACTGCAAACTTGAACCTGGCTCTCCCAGATTTTAGTCTGACTCTCTGACCACTACACAACACTCATGCCTAGCTTCCCTTTTTAAAACCAGCATTCCCAAAAAAGTGGTTGTTTCTCAACCAAGTATTTCTATATGAGACGAGTTTTCCTTCTCCTGTGTGGTTTCTGGGTAAGACATGGTTCAGAAACCATGGCAAAGACTACTCTGAACAGTGATCTACACTTGTTAATTATGAGGAGTGTGCCCATTTGTTCTCCTGAACTTTTCAGAACTAACTGATGCCACTGGCCATAGCATCTTTCTAGCTCACCTATCCATGATGGGTTTAGGATACACTGTGGTGGTTGTAATCCTTTCTAGACAGTAGTTTACAGAAGTTGTTGGCTGGGAACTTTTGGGCTGGCATCTAATTTGCTTCTGGGCCAGTTCAAGTGGGTTGAATCCAAAATAACTTAAAAGATCATTTTAATTTCCACAAACTGACTTCTATAAACTGATCCAGTGTTAGGACTTGACAGTTAGATCACCAAAATCTACTTGACAGCTTGGCTGATGCAATCCTCCACCTTTCACCTAGTTTCAGGTGGGTGATGCAACCATGACTAAGCACATCAAGTGTGATTGCATCACTGCTCCCTGATTGGTTGAATGTCTCTATATATATGCAGAACAGTTTGCTCTCTGTGAGCTTTGGATTTATCCAGTTTAACAAGCTGCACTCCTGTCAGACTGTTTTGTGCTTTTGGAAACAAGGAATAAAACCCTTCTGTTCTTTGAAGTGAACAACGCCTGGGTTCCTGTGTTTTCTTTTCCTCAACTGCTTCTGCTGTTACCACGACCGCTGCTGAGTGGCTCCTTCTCATCCAGGTCCTGACATCATCCGGGGGAGGGTCCTGCTGCTAGCAGCTACGCTAAGAGGTCCAACTGGTGGGATTCATGGGATAGCTTTCTCATCTGCTACCCTCATATTGTCCATTTGGCTTCCAGCAGGTAAATTTAGCTTTGCCATTATATTTCTTCTATCAAAATATACATTTTTTTTTCTGTGTGTCATTCTGAGTGCTTGCTGAATGGGAAAGTGGCAGATGTATTTTCCAAAACAAACTAATGAAAGCCTTCCTCAGGGTGGCTGGCCACTGATGATGTCTGAGAGGACAGGAGGCATGAAAAATAGGATTGACAAGTTCTAATGCTGGAGGAAACGTATACCTGCTCTGAGTCCCAGAGAGACTGCAGTCAGTGAGCTTCATAACCCATCTCTTCCTAGCTGGCTGTGGGTCAAAATTAGACAGAGGAAGACAATGGGTGAGACGGCTGGTGAAGGGATGGGATCAGAGTCAGGACAGCTGCAGCATCACTTAGTGCTGAGAAACATTTATTTATTTATAAAAAATTATACCTGCCTCATACCTGCATCTCTAGGCAGCGTAAAATCATTTTTAAAAAGCCCCAAATAAAACATCATAAATAAAATATAACAATTAAAACAACAATAAAAAATACCATTGAAATAACCCCATTTGGTTGGTGGTCTGACTTGGTGGGTGACACATTGTTCACGTCTGTGCTCAAAATATGTCACTGTGCTGGACCTGACTGGCTTCAAAATGTAACAGTTTTGAAACCTCCTGCCTTATACCAAAGTGCAGAAGAAGAGGTAAAATCATCCTGTTGATTATTGTGGGCATTTTCCCAAAAAATCTGCTGTAGGGAAATCCGATTTGAGGACAAAGACAGTTTGCATTATTGGCAGGCATTGGGATTCCTGATTGCCCTCTCCCCACTGATTCTGATGCTTTCCATTCATGCATTTGAAGAGCCAGTCTGTTTCTCTAATTAAGCAGCCTAAACAACAGTAAAAGAGCACAATTAGCCCTGAGTCATACTGGCATGCAATCCCCACCCCCACCCAACACCTCATGTGACACATAGAGACGTCAGTTGCTCAGTCAGTAAAGCAAAGCTTCACATGCTGGCTTGATGGGAGGAGCTGCTGACCCTCTTAGTAATTATTCAGTCTAACAGCTTAACTAACATGCAAATTCCTCTGTTGAATGACAGGTAAACAGTGTGAGGCCTCTGACTTGTGCTGGGGAAAAATAAGAGGGTGGTTGCTGACATAGATGTAAAAGCGTGTGTCAATTGCAGATCTAATGCAGCCTCGGAAGTACGACATGATTCATTAGCTTTATTTCATGCTCAGGGTAACGAAGTTGTGGTTGCTGTGTTAATTAAGTGGGGAGGGAGCAGGGTGGAACTTGGCAGCCATAAGTCAGCTGGCATGGCATACCGATCCTGGAGGGAGGGCTGCTCCAAATCATTTGCTTTACAGTTCTCTCAATATTTCACAACCAGACTCTGCTCTGATTCAGTTCCAAGCTCACTCTTGGACAAGGAAGGCACGGGTTTTTGCTGTTTGACTGAGCAATTAAGAGCTCAGCTATACGAGGCTCCAATTTTCAGTTTTGGGGAAGTCAAAAATCAGAGGCCACTTGCAAAAAGAAAAACAAACACCATGATGGGGTCTCCTTCAGCACTGTCAAGCTCAGCTCCAGTTGACTGGTATATAATATCTATCAGCCTACATACTCTCTCCTTGCTGCTTAATTGCAGCCTGAGCATGAAATCATAGCAATTAAGCTACACTAGTGATGTTGGAAATAAAGCCATGTTTTAATGGCTATTTTTTCCCCTATCAAAATAAGCAAATTCACATTCATACTGTTGAAATGAGACAATTATCCCGTATCCTATTAAAGGTCTGAACCATATTTGTGAGAATTGTTCTCATCAGTTTCATAGACTTCAGAAGGATCTACCCAGATTATTTCCAACAATGGGGCAACTTTATCTGCAAGAGTACAATATTTATGAGTTCTGGGTTTAACCTTGTGCCAGACAGAAACTTTCATCAAATTAAGGATCTTTTATTGAGGAAAGAAATAATTTTTTTAATTAGACAAGATAATTTAAAAAATGAATCAAGAACAAGTTAACACTAAAAATACTGAAAGATGGCATGTAAGGAAAATCAACATTTTCCAAACTTAATTGGATGAATGGGCTTTAAAGCTAATCAGTTTTCCATTAACTCTCTTAGAATGCTTTAGAAACAATACACACAATACACACAATAGAAGTCTTACCTACACTCTTTGACAAGCCTTTCCCAGAAAACCTGAGGAACTCTTCTGTGGGACACTTTTTATAGACTAAATGACAGCCACTACCTTAGAGAAATCATCACATCTTTAGCATATGACGATTCTGTAGGTAAGAGATTGGTGCTCACAATGGTATTATGAGATCAAACACACACGTGCTAAGATTGTGTCTGACAATGCTTGTTAACTGTTCAAGCAAGATTTAAAAGATTATATTTAGTACTTTACTAGTAACTAAAACACCCAGAGGCGTATTGAGGGGAAATGGCACCCGGGGACAAAACCTGTTCTGGGTGCCCCACGTGCCCCCCTGCGCTCAGGGGCAGGGGCAAGGGCAAGGGTGGCTTGGATGGGCACTGCAGCGGCAGCAGGCTGGCAGCACCCCTGAGCCTTTCCCCCAAGGGCCTGGGGAGGGAAGGAGGTGGCTTGGATGGGCACCGTGGCAGGAGGGAGGTGGGGGTGATTTTGCACCCCCCACCATTGCATCTGGGGTCATTTGACCCCATCTTTCCCTGTGGGTGGTACGCCACTGAACAACACCATAATTTTAATTTTTTCTTCAACTTAATTAATCGGCTGTCAAAGACCAAAAAAGAAAAAGAAAAAGAAAAGAAAATTCTGTACTTTTCCTGATCAGGGGGTGAACTTTCTGTAACGACTATGAAAAGTGCATGAGTTGACCCTATACTACACTACTACAATCCACCATAGCCATTATCCATTCTTTCTAACCAAGAAAGAGAGTGCAAATGTATTTCAGTATGATCTCTTTTCTGGCAGAAAATTCAAGATGCATCTGAATGAACATGGGCTACTTCAATTCCAGGGGTCTGGGTGCCATGATGCCTGCCAACACCTTTCCTGTCACCCACCAAGTGATCATCGTTAAGCACCACCAGCTTCATGTCTTTCACCAAGGTGCGTCAAATGCACTCTTACACTGCCCTCCACAATGCATGTGAACCTATCCCTTCTGCTGAAACCGCTACAGGGAGAAGAGGAATTAAAAGCAGAAAGCGCTTTACACGCTGCATTATAAAAAGACAACTACAGGAAGCGGCTGCAAAATATGCAAAAACAAACCCATCAGTCCACAGACAGGCTGTGAGGAAATATGCTGCATGTCACCCCAACGTTAACAGACAGGCTGTGAAAAAGTACTCCTCCAACCACCCTCACGTTAACAACACCACTACAGCCAAATACTAACAACATACCTTACAAACCACACTATCACCTTGGACCACTAAACATTTGTCGGGTTTTGCATATGGACATCAGATGTATTACTGTAGAGACAAGTTTACTGCTCTCAGCCTCCAATCATCCTGTGCTTGGTGTTGTGCTCTGAAGTGGCGGGATGAGTCCCCAGGAATGTGCTGCAGTGGCGGTACAGTCCAGCTCCCTGCCCTTCAACCCTACCCTGAACCTCTTCACAGCCTTCTCACTCATCAGCATCCAATGACAGAACACTTCTTTTTTGCATCCCGAAAATACAATGACTGCTTCCACATGACATCTTTTGGAGCCCACCAGGTAAAAGAGAGCAATACAATAACACATTGCATTATAAAAAGACACCTACAGGAAGCTGCTGCAAAATATGCAAAACCCATCAGTCCACAGACAGGCTGTGAGGAAATATGCTGCATGTCACCTTAAAGTTCACAAACAGGCTGTAAAGAAGTATGTTGAATGTCCCTGCGAAATTCATAGAGAGCCTGTGATGAAGTATGCTTAGCGAAGCACAGGTGCCCTGCTAGTGCTTAATACACCTAACTGGAATTTCTACTGAAGTCATCAGATCCCCCCAGTTTTAATGCATTTTACCATTCAGGTGGAAGTTGACATTAACTTCACTACATCAAATTTTGTTCCATTTTCAAATATCATGCATATTCTAATCAAAATCTAGCCAAAATATCTCTTTTACTATACCCATGTGCAAGGAGCTGTAACCATCCCATTAGCACTAACAGTCCAATCCACAAGCCCCTGGTACCTGGGGATGATGCTGCCATGCCCTCTCCAGAGGGCTTTCAGCTGGCACAGGGACACAGCAGAAACAAACAAACAAAAAACCAGCCACACAGAAGCCCGCTTTAGTCCAAGGCCTTGGCCGCAGCATCCCCAGATTGAAAGCCCAGGTGGAAATCGACTGCAATCAGTTCCATTCCTGGGAATGCCACCCCCCTCCCGCCCTGGTGTCAGGTTTTGCCACTGTGGAGCTGTGGGGCACCTGGAGGCCAGCCTCCTTGCCGTCTTAACCAGCGGGGGTGTCTTTATGACAGCAGAAGGAGCAGCCCTGTGCCACATCCAAGCGGCAATTGGCCCTCTCTTTCTGGATTGGGCCGTAACTGCCACTGTGACAAGTAATAGTAGAGGCTGGCTCTTGAGCGAAGGGTTCCCGTAAAGCCTGAAGAAGTAGCATTTTCACTTTTCCCTTTTATATATGCATGTCAGATGTCTGCAAATTGGAGACAGATTCTGCCAGACAAAAATTGCTTAGCTAGCTCAATATGTATAGTTATTTTGCTTGTACAAAAAGTAAATATTTTAAACAATACATTCATTTTAAAATGCATCCCATTAAACAGAGCTTCTGCCTAAAATGCTGAAGATCTGTCTATTGACACTTTTCCAATGCATTTTGCAACCAGAAGGGCTAGATTCCAGGTGGGTCCAGGGTTTTAATTAAGGGCTTCATCTTATCGACTTTTCAAAGTTCTGCTCCTGTTTTATTGATGGTTTTTATGCTGCTTATGTCCAATGGCTTGGGTTTTTATCTTGTGGTAATTTAATTGTAAACCATCTCAAACAAGACTCTTGAAGAAGTGGCGTAGAAATATCCTAATTAAATGAAACAGCTCTGCAATTTTTACAAGTCTTTCTGTTCTTATTCATAAAAAAAATGTAGACATAGTTTCAGGTTTAGAAGGGGATAGGGGGACTTATGGTTTAACCATTTACTTCTCAACATGTGTCTGCTCAAAACTGCCCCCAGCTATTTTTCTCCTCAGGGAATAAAAGATAAAGGGACCTCTGCTGCAGTTCATTTTGAAGCCACCTACAGTTGTTTTTCATGACAAAAGAAAGCTGAGAGGAAAGCCAGTCACAAAACTACATTCTGCCTGAACTGGCAATGGGCACCAAATATAACTATCATGTGCAGACCTCACCATGGTATAGCTGGATTAAAAATACAAACATGCTCTGCCTGAAAGTAAATTGTTTCACCCACGCAAGCCTTTCCATCATTTCCCCCCTTTTGGCCTTCTTTTCAGTCAGCTGGTTACTTCCTAGTTTATGTCCAAGATCAAAATCACTAACAGACTGTTATCAACCCTGCCCAGCCTGCTTCTGAAAACATATGCAATAGCATAAAAATTAATAGGGCTCCATAGGGAAGCAAGTCAAATTATGGCCAGAAGCAAACTGTAAATGACGAATAAAATGGGAATGGAAACACCTTTGAGGGCAATGACACTTCCAGGTGCATATAAAGGGACATAATGTGTTCCCAGCCCTCTGCCACCAGGAGCCTGGAAGCTGCATTCTGTGGAAGATGTAACTTTTGAAGAGCCTTCCCTAGCAATCTCCAGAAACTGGCAGTACAGCCATATTGAAAGATAAGGGAGCTCTCTAGGGCTGTAGGGCTCAGTGGTGAAAGGAAGCGAAACGCATCTTTGATTAATGCTGGGACCAGACTACTTGCAAGAGCAATTGGAGAACTTGCCCCAGCTGCCATTTTCTCTAGATACGCCCCTATTTTTGCCCAGGCATTTGACGGATTTATGCCATCTACCCCCAGACCATTGGCTTTTTTGGGAAGAGGGGATTAGGGGTGGGTGGGTTTTTGGTTATTGGTTAAATTGCTTTTAAATAAGTTTTAAAGGCATCTTTGAGGATGTTTTTATTGTTTTATTATTTGGATGTATTTTTAGATTGTGTAACCTGCCCTGAGATGTATTTGAAGGGTGGGATAGAAATCTACTAACAAACAAACAAATCATACCCATCATCCTGCCAATGTCACTAGAACTGCCAGTTATCTTGCTCAACTTTAATTGCAGATTTAGGCTGTAAATTTCCCCTTTCAATTTGACAGCAGTTCAACCACAACAATTGTGTTGAGAAGTAAAATTATTGGAATATCAGCTTCCAAGTCTGGGTAAGTGTAAAATGTTACGTGAGATAGCCCCATAATCCTGAAACAATTCTAAAGAGTCTGCCTGATGGCTAGCCTACATGAGCATTTAGGCCAGGACAACTTAAATAGCCACATACCTGTTTATGGGGACCATCAGGCAATAGTTGAAAAAGTCAACGTAGCACTTCATCCTTGGACCTTTTAAACAATATGAGAGTTGTTATCTCTGATTAATGGTGACTGTAAATGTAACTCACAATTGCTTGGCGGTGGGAAGAGTTCATGTGAACTTCAATTGAAGCACAGCCTTTCCAACCGCTGCCTTCCCTCTTGCTTGCAGGTCAAGCGCGTAGTGTCAGACAAAGGTATCAGCTGATGACCACATTACTGCCCAGCAAACTTCCTGAATGAGCACTCCTCTCATAAACTCTGCAGAAGATTCCTGTGCCCTGGTTGAATGGGCATGAACCACTGAAGGACATGAAACATTCACTATCTTGAAACACAGCTTTATTGCTGACACAGCTCAATGTGAAGAGGCACTCCTTCCCTTAGAAGGCTTTAAATATGATACAAATAAAGTTTTATCTTTTCTAAAGTCCATTGTTCCATGTAAATAGAACAGTAAAACTCTCCTAACATCCAAACTGTGTATCCTTTCTGTGTCTGAAGTAGAATTAGGGGGAAAATACAGGTAAAATAATTTCTTGTAATAAATGAAACTTTGATGCTACATTTGGAAGAAAATCCACACTGGGCTGCAGCACACCCCCCATCAAATAGTTTTTAAAATGAAAACTCAATACTCAGTGCTATTAACTTGCTAACTCTTCTCACTGAGGTAATTGCGCCTGAAAAGCAAACTTTCATTAACAAATGTGCTAAAGATGTTGTTGCCAATGACTCAAAGGGTTTTCCCGTTAGTCAGAACTAATGACCATTGAAGGTCCACCACAACCACCAGAGGATAAATATTGTTCAACCCCTTCAAGAATCCATTTCAATCAATTCAATCCAATCCTTATTACAGTCATCGACCAACAAGACAAACATACAGACAAGATAAAATTACTGTTTAACGTTGGAACCATTTGGCTAATTTAAACAGATTTGCTGGTTTAAACAGTGATCATTAATTTAATTTGACAAAGTAAAACTACTGAAAAAAAAGTTCAAAACATTTTCGGCATTACAAAATTAAACAGCCTGAAGAACTATTTCTGATTTCCAAATTTTGTATACCAGTGTACACTCTGTTCAACTGATCTGCCTGAACATTCTTAGTTCCCACAATATGAATGGCCTAAAGATCTATTTACTATCCACAATCATATGGCCCCACAATTATATGGCCCCAGAGGCATACAGAGGGAAAATGGAGCCCGAGACAACTCCTTCTCTGGGTGCCTCCCTGTGTTCCTGCCCTGAGGCGGGACTTGGGGGGCATGGCCTCACCCCACCCTCAGGCTCCCTATAGCTCGGCTTCTGCTCTCCCCAGGCTCCACAGAGGTGCTTTTAAAAGCACAGAGGCTGGGGAGCGGGGCTATGCCCCAAGTCCTGCCCCAAGACCCGCCCTCGGCCTCCATGCTTTTAAAAGCACCTCCGTGGAGGCTGGCTCGGCTCCTGCTCTCCCCAGGGTCTGGGGAGGGTAGAAACTTGGCTGCAGGGGGAGGGGGATCACCACCCCCCAGCATCCCTGGAGGTCAGGAGGGCAGTGGGGTACCACGATGAGGGGGCGGATGCCATTTCGTTACATGAGGGGCATCTGGTGCCCCTCACCTGACCAAAAAGCATGTGCCTGGGGACATGGGTATGCCTCTGTATGACCCCTAAACCATCCCTACACTTGCCCCTCTTTTCCCTGATGTCTCAGCTGATCAGGCATAGCTGTTTTCAATAGCCCCTTAGAGGAACCATTTGCCAGTATGGAATTGCTGAACATAAGAACATAAGAACAAGCCAGCTGGATCAGACTAGAGTCCATCTAGTCCAGCTCTCTGCTACTCGCAGTGGCCCACCAGGTGTCTTTGGGAGCTCACATGCAGGATGTGAAAGCAATGGCTTTCTGCGGCTGTTGCTCCTGAGCACCTGGTCTGTTAAGGCATTTGCAATTTCAGATCAAGGTGGATCAAGATTGGTAGCCATAGATCGACTTCTCCTCCATAAATCTGTCCAAGCCTCCTTCAACTCGGCAGTGGAGGCTGTTACAGGACTGTGGCAGTTGCTGCTGTGGTTTATTTTATTTATTTATCATGTAGCATTATTTCATGTTACAGATAAGGAAATTATGGCATTATTGGTGTGGTTGTCAGTCTGAAGATCAAAGCCAAGGTGACGCTCACCCATTATGGCCAGGGTGAGTGGGGGTGGGGTGGCCTGGGGGTAACACATTAGCCTGGGAATTTGATCTCAGTGGAAAAAACGCATATTCCGGTTGATGCCCGGTAGAAGATTTAGGTGGAATATTAGGAAAAAGCTTCCTGGACTGTATGAACAATTCAGGGTTGTCAAAACAGCAAAGGAGACAAAAGTCTAAGTTTTCAGGAAACAACTGGATGAACTTGAATGGACTTTCTTTAACTTGGGTCATGACCTGTACTGGGACCATACTGGAGAATAGGCTTAACATCAAGCAGGCCTATTAAACTCAACAGAACTTTATCAGGACAGACATGTCCGGGAATTCTAGCAACTATAGATGCTCTGCAGCACAGCCTTTGAATCATTATAACCTATTGCAGAAACATAAGCATTTGTGTAGAAGGAGATTTTGTAATAATTCTTCACCAGTGACTGGAAACTCTTGTGTATGGAAATAGATGTGTGCATTTTTGCCGTGGTACACAAGCACAACTATGTAGAAATGTCTACAGATGTTGAAATGGAATTGATACTGGGAAATAGAACATACTCAACCATCTGATGCTAGGACCTTCAATGAGCCACTCTTAGGAGAAACTGGTATCCTCTTTCTAGACTTTCTAGACTAGACACTAAGACTAGACACTAAGAGCGTAGAACAAGATAATCTTGCAAATGCTCTGCACTGCATTTCACTGCCACCATGCCTTATTACAGACTTTTCTGAGTGCATTTATTTCTTGTAAGTGGCTATCACAAACAACTGTCAAATGTAACAACACAATGGGTGGGTGGGAAATGAGGGGGGAAAGTTGCAGGGAGGAAGGAAAGGATTCATGGCATTGGAATTCCTATTCCTTGCCCAAATACTTATTTTAATGTTAAGGTTATACATATATTTTTTAAAAATCCAGTATTGATTCTTTGCACCCAAGGCTGCTTAAAGCACCAAAAAAAGAGGGAGTGGGGAGAGGGGAAAAAAAGAACACCTCTATTATTCTCA
Source organism: Sphaerodactylus townsendi (assembly GCF_021028975.2). Classification (NCBI taxonomy): domain Eukaryota; kingdom Metazoa; phylum Chordata; class Lepidosauria; order Squamata; family Sphaerodactylidae; genus Sphaerodactylus; species Sphaerodactylus townsendi. The sequence goes on along the minus strand of NC_059427.1, from coordinate 117,371,663 downwards.
GGCCATTTGGTAGTGGTTGCCATGGAGATCAAAAGCAAAATGGCATGCAAATCAACACAAGACCCTGCGTTCAATAACAACCTTAAAAAGGGCAGCTGGATAAGACGACAGAAATCACTTGAAATGCTTCAACCTGCTTTGCTAGCTGTGATTAGATCTAAAAGGGAAAGAAAAATACCCTAATGGATTACAGAGCAGACGAAAGAAGCCTGGCAGTGGTGGGGTGCAGCTTGTGTGATTATTCTGCACATACCCAGTCTGAACTGCATCCGCATAGGAAGCATATGTCTATGCACAAAAGGTATCACAACTGGCGTACAATTTACAATGAATATCAGACAACACATTTAACTTTTCTCCCCCGAACCAGCTTCAAGAATGTCAGATTTCAATAATTTAATTATGAAACTTCTACTACTATTTGTTTCTCCTTCATCCAACGTGTCTAATATTGTCCTCTTCTCTCCTTTGACTAATGGGGCACATCATAATTTCAAAGTCAAGCATGGCTGGGAAAGTCTTTTTTTTTTTTATCGGACGATCTGAACAAGCTCACATACCAGCGTTTCTAATTCAGGTGGTTTTTAAATGGTGTTTGGTTTGTGCACACACACAGCTATTAGGAGGTGTCTGTAATGGAATGTGGTTTTTGAGGTTCTACCTGAGAAGGTGGATTTGGAGTTACAAAGTTTTGCAATTCGTTGTAAGGTAATGTTCGGTGTATTGATTAGATTCACCTGCAGAATGACAAAGTGAAGGAAATGATTATTTTGAGTCTCAAAGGCCAATGACACGGTTTAGGTCAGGTGCAGTAGTCAATGTCCAATTAAAACAGGTAGTTCATATTGTCACAGCATGGACCTCTTGGCTTGCGTGTACTGGGAAACAGTCATGGCAACAACAAGCGACATAGACAAACACACAGGGTCCAGCGAACAGGCCAGACTGCAGTACAGTTCATGCAAACTGACCCTTGCATATTTGAAAAAACTCAGGCTTATTCCGCACATGCAGAATAATGCACTTTCAAACTGCTTTCAGTGCTCTTTGAAGCTGTGCGGAATGGCAAAATCCACTTGCAAACAGTTGTGAAAGTGGTTTGAAAACGCATTATTTTGCGTGTGCGGAAGGGGCCTCAGTGAATTGGAAAAACTCAGAAGGCAACCTGATGCTTTCCAGGACTATATACCCAAGCCTTTAGGTGAACATCTCCACATGTCCATCCCTCTTCAATTCGCTGATGTCTTGCTTTCAGCTGCTGCAGGACTTCTGACAGTCAGCACTGCCAGCTTATGTCATCCTTAGTCATGTTTCTTTCTTCCTGGAACTTTTTTTCTTGTTTACAAATGGGCTATTAGGCAAGGTTGACTAGAAAGAACCAGAAAGCCTAGGGGAGGCTGGTGGTTTTCCTCTTCTGGTTGGCAAATGCTCCAACCAGATCACTCCCCTCACAGCCCTTCCCTTCTCTTTCATTGCACAGCTATGAAGAGCAGGCAGTGAATTGCCAGAATAATGATAATTTTACAAAATGTAAGGATATTATTGTTGCTATTTTTAGTGAGTGCATGAGTTACACTAAATATATGAAAATACTCTGTTCAGATTTTTATTAGTTAATTTCTGAATGCATACTCCCAGATCTTGGACCCACCCAGACTTCCCCCAAATCCCCTCTCCTATGACTCTGTTCTTTATTGTACACAGGGTCTTAAGTAATTCAAATTCCAGCTGCTTACAAAAAGAAACTAGTTACCAACAAGTGCTCCAAAAACTTCCCAACCTACATATAGTTCTCAAAAAAAGAGAGTTATATCACCAATAATACCATGTCTTCACCTAGCATTTCTTCCAAACTGATTTTCCACTTTACCAAGAACTTCTAAAATCCATCTTCCGATGGAATGGGAGGACATAGTAGCCATACTTTATCATTTAGAACTAACAAAGGAATGAAGTTACTATATTCTTCAAGGCCAGGAAGTTTTCAAAGACAGTGCTGTAATATGACCCACAAATCCAGGGTTGGATTTAGGGGCAGATAATTTAGCCTAATGCTGGGAAGGGGCAGAGCCCAACTGAGTCACCTGTCATGAGGCATTTACTCAACTATCCACTCAACATCTAAAACAGATAGTTCATAAACAGTTCAACTTTTCAAGGATGCATGGTCAGCATCTCATCAGTGCACACCTCCTTTTTATCCACAGGACAATATACATTATCCATGCCCATACAACAAATGATGTACATTTGAGTCACAGTAACCCCACTGAGCACATAAACATAATTGAACATCTTGGGACTAGTAAATAGCAACCCAATATTAACATAACATTCTGTTATCATTTCACATGACAGGGATAAATCACACATGCAAACTGTGCATCCAAGTTATAAAATGAACTACAAAATGCAATGAAAAGGCAAGTATTTGAAAGCTGAATAAATAGAGGAGGTACCACTCCTCAGTACTGCACAAGAGTCTGGGCACTGACCCTTTATTTTATTTTGTTAGAATTCAGGGTCAAAGCAGATGAGATGCTGGCAGAACTGTGAACGACTATAAGAAAAAAGCGGCCGTGACTTACCACGGTCGCCATTGCTGCTGGGAAAGGGACAGCCTCCCATGGACTGCTGCCTTCCCAGCTGCCTCGCGAGCTCCCTCTGCTCGCAAGGCTTTTGGTTTTCTAGGGCGCCTGGCAGTGAAGCTGGGCGCCCTGACGTCACCTGGGAGGAGGGCCGGGCAACCTATTTAAGGCTAGGCCCAGCTTAGCCTCCTCCCCATTTGCTGGAGCACGCGAGTCTCCCACCCTCCCCTCCCTGTATTTGGTATTTGTTAATGCATGTTTGTTTTGTTAAGGGTTGGCGGATTGCGCATGGGGGACTGATCTTTAGTTTGGGGTCAGCGGGTGAAATACCCGCTTTATTGGAACCTCCTTATGAGGTTTGGGGTGGAGTAAGCCAAGGGGTAACCTGCCCAGACGTGGGCTTCTATGGCTTGCGCCCATGGCAGCAGTAGAGTCTTCAGGAAGTGGCAACCGCCCATCTGGAATCTCACAGCTGCTCCAGCGTGCGATAATTTTTCATCAGCAGGCGTGCTGTAGAAAAATTTAGGTGTCTGGGGGACAGCACTCGGGCTGCCCAGCACACAGATCAGACCCCCATGCTGCGCCGTACTCTTTGTTTGCCCTGAACCAATTTTTGTTAAATAAAATGGCTATGGCCAACTTTTTACTACACAAGAAAATGTTGTACTCAATGTATTGTAAGTTTAGGAGGGTTCTTAGCTACTTCCCTCAGGCAGCAATAGTCATTTTCTGCTGTCACACAGTTTCTTTTGTCAAAGAGCTTTCCCAGGAGGGCATAGTTGTGGAACTGCTGATGTCATTGACCTGAATTTGGAATAATGGGGTTTCAAAGTAGGCTGACCCTGTGGCTCGGCAGGGGCACAGTTAATGACAGCCTTTAAAGGTAGGTTGGCAACAGTGGAGACTCACCTTGAAGGGAAGGACTTCTTGTCTTTGGCATTATGATAACTTGTATAGAGGGGTGGCACAGCTTGGAACCTGGCCTTTACGGGCAAGGCCTCCTAAGGGTACAGTAACAACAGCCTGCTTAGGTAGGTTGCTGGTTGAAAGGGAACTTGTCCTAAGAGGGAGAGTCCTTTGCTTTGTGTGCCTTATTGGATTGCACTGTTTTAATGTTTTGCATTGCTGGGTTGAAGGTTTTTTTTAAAACATATTCTGTTCAATTGTTGACTATGATATATTTAGATAATGTTTTTGTCGAAGAGCCTTTGTGTTTTGTTTCTTCTCCCCCCACCCCAATAATCTATATATATAATCTATATATATAAAAAGCTAACCATTCGTTTGTGGTCTTGCCCTAATGCCGAAATGGCTGGACGGATCGCCCCCAAATTTTCGCATGACGTCCCTCCCTGTTGCAGGCAGGTAATCGGACCTTCAAATCGCCAAAAGTCCATACCTGAGCCAGGTAAAACATTTTTTCCTGGCGCACCAGGCCATGAAGCTGGCTGTGTTTAACTGTCCCCCTTAGAATGTTTGTGCAGCCTGTCTGTCTGTGGCCTGAGGGCTTGGTATGAGGGCTTAGAATGTTCATGCAGATGGCCACAGATGAGCAGTGAAAACAGTAAATAGGTAATACTGTTAGGTAATATGAATGGAAGTGAAACACATACACACTTTGCCGTGTGAAACATCAGGTGGGGTTCCCCCCCTCACACGCAGGTAACTTTCACTCTCTGTGCCTCACCCACTACTACCACACAACACACATACTCTCATCCACATCCAGCTCATCCTCACACACCTCACTCTGCCCTCCCTCACATCCATCCACCACTTACCCACTTCCTCACCCGTATTCGCCACAGCTCTCTTTTACTAAAGCAAGCTGGAGTTTGCCTTTTTCTTCTAAGAAAATCCGCGGGGTGGGGCGAACCAACACTACTGCCTCTGCTTCTTTTGCACGTGGCCCTTTAAAAACTCAGGGAGCTGGCCTCGATCTGAGCGCCTCACCACCCTGCCTCTGCTGCCTGACTGGGATAGCCTCCTTGCCCCAGTTCTGCCTTACCCAAGCCAGGACTGTGCTTGTCAACCAGCCTCATGGACAGCGGGATTCGCACTCTGGACAGTTCCGTTGTGGAATGGAAAGGGTTACCTTATACTAAAAACCAAGACAGCACCATATAATAATGTGAATTGAAAAGGGAAAGAGGGATTCCATTTGACCACCCCAAAAGAAGAGGAGGAGGAGGAGGAGGAGTTTGGATTCATATCCCCCCTTTCTCTCCTGCAGGAGACTCAAAGGGGCTTACAACCTCCTTGCCCTTCACCCCTCACAACAAACGCCTGTGAGGTGGGTGGGGCTGAGATAGATGCAAAAAGCTGTGACTAGCCCAAAGTCACACAGTTGGTGTGTGTGGGAGTGCACAGGCTAATCTGAATTTCCCAGATAAGCCTCCACAACTCAAGCTGCAGAGCTGGGACTCAAACCCGGTTCCTCCAGATCAGAGTGCACCTGCTCTTAGCCACTACGTCACTGCTGCTCCCAAAAGGCTATGCTGGGGATCATTGGACCTCCGTGGAAATCTGTGTGGGTTGCGGACTGTGATGAGAAGGACAATTGCCACAGCAACGCGTGGCCGGGACCCACTAGTATTGTATATTATTAATTTGTATGGGTAGTGGTTGGAAGGATTTTTGTGAACTATTTTGAATATAAGCTGCCTCTTGGTTCTTGTGAATAACAAAGGGCTAATACTGCAGTGGGGAGATGGCCTTTTATAACTATACTTTCTATGGTAATGCCAGGATTCAAAGATAAAGACTGCAGGTGTGAAGAATATCTGGCTGGCCTCCCATTCCCTTTGTTGGCCAGTCATAGAATGCAGATGAATTTGTTATTTTGGTGAAGGGGGGAGGTGACCTGAGGAAGGATTCTGCCTAGTCACAGGGAAGAGGGCATTCAGAAGGTAATGCCCTCACCAACTTCACTTAGATTGGGCAGGGGATGTGATCCCATCCCATGTGGAATTTCTTGATAAAAGTTGGGGGTGTACTCTGTGAGATCTTATCAAGGATCCGGAGTTGCTAGAGCTGTCCTGGATTGGCTGTGAGCTGTGTGAAGTGGGCTGAGAAGTTCGGAGCATCTGAAGCGGTAACTCAAGATAAGGCTTGGTAGTGTCCGTACTATGTATTAGACAAAGTCTCCTGTTGAGACTAGCCAGGTTATTTGTTTTCTTGTTTAAAGTATGTTGTCTACATACTTGCACTCTACTTAAATAAATTCTTGTGCTCTTTTGTGGATTCAATACCAGTTCAATGGACCCTTTGAGACTATACTATCAGAGAACTAACTGAGCCTGCCTCCTAGGGCTGGTTGGTGCCTTTGTACCCAACTTTTGGGCAGAGCAAGAGTTCTTTTGTTTCGAGGAACCTCCTGACAGACACCTGGTACCAAAATTTGGAGCAGAGCTGCGGTTTGGGAGGCATTATGCTTTCCAGACATGTCATTTGCTGTTCTCAAATGGACCTATGGGACTGCTATTTTGGAGCTGCTATTTGACCAAAAGGGGAAAATGTGGAAGTTGCTGATCTGGTGTCTGAATGAGTCCCCCAGTGGAGGGGACAAGAGCTCCAGGAGGCCATACGAAGTAAAAAATGCTGCAGGGGAAGAGACCAACCCCTTCTCCCCTGCCCCAATACCCACTCTGAATTAAAGTCATGTCTGCTACTTAGCAACTTAAATACACTAGAGGTTCATGACCATATCTTCTATCATCTCCCTTCATATGACTCTGAGTTTCCATACATCTTTGATTAAGAACTCTGCTGCAACCTGAGGCTGTTGAACTCACTACTCCAATAACCTTTTCTCACAATTCTTTTCCTTTTTGGTTTGCGGGGGTGGGGGGTGGGGGGGAGGATATTGCATGCTTTGTACATGCTTATTCTTCCTTTAAAGTGAATAAAAGGTAAAAAAAATCAGGTACCCCTCAAAAGTTGGACAGAAATGAATTCCTAGAAAGATATTAATTCTGTCCAGGAGCTGAAGGGGATGAATGCCACTCAAAGGCCCTCTGTGTAAGATAAAGGACTACATATGGAATATTCACGATTAATCTTAACTAGGTATGATCCCTGCATTAACCCTCAGGCATAATCCTTTCATTATCCATATAAAATCCTGAGCCTTTTGTTAGAGGGAGTCTTTGCTATGACTGCATTAATCTAATCTTTCTCTCTTCTGTACAAGTTGCTCACAATGTACAGACCGATGTTAGACATAACTTACCTCATTGAAAGTAGAGTTATTACAGTGATGTCACAGTGACTCATCAGAGGACATATATTATGTAGAATCAAACTCTCCAGTTGAGCATGAACATGCAGTGAGTGGCTAACCCCAAGTTTGATTCTGGGAAGCAAAGAAGCCTGGACAGCTTAAGAAAGGAATAGCAGCAGCATGTGTGTCAGCACCATATTGGCCCAGGGAGCATCAGGCCCTGATACAAGGACTATATGCAAGCAAGGTCCAAAACTTAAATAAAATAAAGTATATATTATTTTTCATAGGTGTTGGCTTTCTATTATGACATCCCTTGATCTACTGCATCTTCCAGGTATGCATGTCATATGTTTTAAGTATTCTTCTAAAACTGTGTAGAATACTACAAATGCATGAATTGTCACAATGGTAACTCCATGATTCATACCTTCATGACTTTTACATTGTTTTAGACGTACACAAAACATATTCCCATCTTATGCTCTCCAGCCTTGCTTTTTTTCCTAAGGAAATCTCAAGTTGCCTGAACTGGAGTGGGGGTGGTTCCACAGCATAAGGTAGCAGCTCTGTGTGTCTTTGGGGGTGGGGGGAGGGAAGGAAGAGAAGAGAAGATCCAGGACTACCAGCACTTTCCACTGCCAGTTCCCAGGATCCAAGTCAGTGCCATTCATAAAATACATCATAGAGGAGATCCCAGAACTGATTTAACATATTCATTTACCATCACAGAATACTGTGGTATTATTGCACTACAGCAATAAATAACCAATCTGTGGTCCTCTTTTCTTGTTCGTAAGTCTTGTGGACTGGTTAAAGCAGTGTGGTTAAACAGTAACTATAATGTTGATTCTATATGTCTTTCAAGGTATCAACTATGTCCTCGTGTTATCCTTTGTTGAAGACAGACACCATGATCTGGCCAAACTGAAATTTGCCAAAAATGAGCACAAATGTGGCTGATTCGCCTTAGAAGTAGAGCATAGCAGAAGGATCCTATGTTTGAATCAAGCTGCAGATTGCTATGGCATCTTGCACTTGTCCCGTTGCAAATGTGCATTTATTGAAAACTGTTATGCTTCTTCTTTCCTGAATAACATGAGGTGGATTACAGAGAATATTATAAGACTGGGGAGGTGGGGGGGGGGGGGGGGCGTTATATCGCACAGGGTTGTTATATAGATACCAGTCAGGAGAGGAGAATGATATAAGCTGCTTTAGGGAGAAAGTGAAATTGAAGTTAAAAAATACATAAAATAAATACATTATATGTGTAATCAGAGTAAGATACAATAACTATGGTTCTGAGAGTTTCTTGCCAAACTCCATCAGTGAATGTCATTCCCCTGCCATGAACTTAGGTTGTCCAATAATGCTTCACAATATATCAAGGTCATTGTCGTAGTCCCACCGAATCTGAATCACAGAGCATGTGAAACACAGAGCAAAACCCCACACACTACTTTTTGAAAAGTAGTGGATTCAAATAGGTATTGTTTCACCTGCTCTTTGTTTCAAGAATTATTTGACATCTTCCTTTGTTTTCTGTGTCCTCAGTTATTTGTCCTTTATAAAAACTGAGACAAAACAGATTCAGAGTAGTTTGTCCTCCTTTTAGCTTGCCACTCCTTCTAAGCTGAGTAGTTGATCAGTGTTTTGCCACAAACACACAGGTTTGTTGTTGTTTTCTGACATTTTTCCAGGTAAATTGCATTCAGGTTTTTGCTTACATATGTTTTTCTGGTATACTCAATGCTATACCAAAATATTTGTTCATAATAACTTGCTGTTATACAGACAGTAGGCTTCCCCACCCCACAGACTTTTGAGATAATGAGTGATCCACTGCAGATTTCTTGCATTTTCCTTTTTATTCATTTCCCTACATAATCCCGACATATTTCCCCACATATAAAATGAACTCTTATTTCCAGCAGACTTTTTTTTTAAAAAAAAAATCAGAACTATAGGCTATTCCACATGTGTGGTTTGCCAGTTTTGCCCCCAACAACTTCCACTTTTTTCCTCCAGTTGCACACATTTTTTTCTCCATAAAAAAGTAGCTTTGATTTTTCCTCATCTTTTCTCCAGCTTTTTTCTGAATACTTGAGGTTTTTCTCAAGCCGATTCTGAGTCAAGGTACAAAATCACTCCATTTGGTTTTTTTCCATTGCCTGTTGATGCCCACCCTTGACCACGTCCACAAACACCCTCCCACCTTCCTCTTTCCCCCCACCTGGGGCTTCCTCACTCCTTAAAAAAAGGTAATAATTTGCAAGATTGGCGATTGGATGCTGAGAGATCTGTCTGCTTGCAATGACACTCTTCTGGTCAGCCTCCCTGTTATGAAACTGACCAAAAAGTCATGCAACCATGAAACTGATCAGAAGTAGATAGCACCAGGTTTTTTTTACTATCTCCCCTGCGATCTGGTCAGTTTCATGGTCACATCACTTTCTAGTCAGTTTTTTTAAGTCAATAAAATATTGCTAGATTACTGGAGTGTTAAAACAATAGTGTTGGCAGGTTCTCTGAATCCCCAGCTTGCTTGCTTGCTTGCTTGCTTGCTTGCTTGCTTTTCTTTCTTTCTTTCTTTCTTTCTTTCTTTCTTTCTTTCTTTCTTTCTTTCTTTCTTTCTTTCTTTCTTTCTTTCAAGCCTGTAGCTCCTTTCCTTGCAGAGGTATAAGAAAAAAGGCATGTCTCCATGAACAAAGGATTTAGAAATTTATTTTCTTTTTAAAAACTGAAAGTTGGAAATTCAGAGAACCTGCTAAGATTATTGCTTCAGTGCTCCAATGACCTAGCGATGTTTTATTTCTTTTTTCAAAAAAGAAATCACTCATTTTCAGAGGTGGAGGAGTTGGTTATACTTCACATATTTTTCAATTGGCACCAATTCACCCTGGCTCAGGAGCCACTTTGTTAAGCATTCTTTTCCCCAATTAATTTATTGATTCTCGCTTCACAAATCAGGTCCCATAAACTGCAGTAGTTTAGATGTTAGAACAGCAGAAGTCCCTAATCTTATTGAGCCTTTGTGCACTTTTGAAAAAGGTTGGTTAGTGACCTGATGAGGGGAACAATCACAAAATATTGTGAGGTTCCACAAAATGCTGAGAGATCCCTGTCACAGATCCTCCTGCTGCAGCTTCCCTCAGTCACAAACACCTGTGTCCCAAGCCAAAGTCTCAGTTCTCAGGATTTTAACTCTCCTCCAAACTGTCCTACCAGCATCAACTATCTGATAAACATGTCCTAAGCAGGTTAGATGCAGTAGATGAGGTTTTCCCCCTCCAAAATGGTTCCAGTAATACCTATAAACTCAGGGTTTTTAAGAAAAACTCTATGAACTGCGTATATTCCTGAAAGCACAGGCATTTGGGAGCTATCTACACAACAGCAGAAGTGGAGCAGAATATTAATAAAAGAACATAAACTTCACTAGCTAATCTTCACTTACAAAGTATCCACACTACTCTCCTTACAAATGGGTTCAAGACTGGTAGCTGGTAGGAGCCAGATGGTATTAGTGTAATGGGGCAATTGACAGCCTAGTCCAAATGGTGACATTGGTTTGGTGATTCAGCCTCTTCCGAGAGCATACATTGCCACAAAAATGTTGCCTCCTTCCTGGAATGTAACATAGGGATCCTATTTCCCAATTCCAACAGATAAGTTCATGTTATTCTTAAAAGCATATTTATCATTTCAAAACAATATCAACTCAATAGTCCACAGGTGTCAAACTTGTGGCCCTCCAGATGTTATAGACTACAGTTCCCATCACCCCCTGCCAAATGTTATTTGGCATATCGAGGGGGTGGGGTGAGTGTCTTGTGCTGTGGTTCCCTGCACACCTTTACATGTGGGTGGGACATAGTGCTCTACTCAGTATTGGTCAAAAGTTTTTTACTTTGTATAGTGCAACATGCTTGCCATGTTGCTCACTGCACTGGCTCCTTTCCAAATCTAGAGAAAAAGTGTGTGTGTCCTGTTTGGTTTTCCTATGCTTGCTGTAGATCCGTCAATCAGAAGCATTGCCTTTGGGAGGAGTGTGGAAAGAGCAAATCAGAACGCAGCACACAAGGGATATTTGAGCATGCGTGCTGCATCTACATTGTAAAAACAAAAAAAGCCAGGCTTCTGTGAAAGAAATCGGAGTATTTCCTCCCAGTCTTAACTAACTCCTTCACAGAAATGGACATCCATGCAAACAGGGATAAAATAGGCCTGGATTTTTAAATACTGAATGTAACCCAGTATAATTATGCTGTGCAGAATTGACCTAAGAAAACACTTCAGTCGTTTTTTGAAATCCATTTAAATAAAAGTACTGATTTGAGGATCCAAGAAAAAAGTTTTTGTGAGACGATATTTGATCCAACATAATTTCAAACTGAAGAAGAGGCAAGAGAAAATACAAAAATATTTTAGATGAGAGTAAAAGAAAGAAAGATGTATGAAAGAACTCCCTTGGGAATACAAAGATATCTCAACAAATTAGGATTTTACAGCAACAAATTATCCATGCTAGCAATAAGAAAAATGGAAATAAAATTGAACTACGCAAAACAAAGAACTTTTGAATTTGCAAATAAACTGGGCAAATGGTTGGCATATAAATTGAGAAAACAAAGAGAAAAGAAAATGATATTGAAATTATAAGAAAAAGATATTGTATTAACAAATAATACAAGTACTCAAAAACATTTTATAAGTATTTTTTTCTAATTTATATAAAGGACATGATGTGGCATCAGTGAAAATAGATAAATACCTTAAAAAAATAAAATTTACCTAAAATTACAGATAAAAACAGGCAAATTATAAATGGACCCATATCAATAAGAGGAATTTTTGAAGCTATAATCCAGGAAAGGTGCCAAATGGATTACTGGGCCTTTATTACAAACATTCCAAGGATGAAATTGTACAACTATTACAAAATACAATGAATTCTATTTTACTTGGGAGCAAGATTCCAGAGGTATGGAATGAGGCTAAAATAATGTTAATACCTAAAGGAAAGATCTGACTTCAACAAGAAATTATAGACAAATATCATTATTGAATAATGATTACAAATTATTTACAGTAATCTTAACTGAAAGACTGAAAATAATTTTACAGTAATTTATTTATGAAGATCAATGTGAGTTTTTACCTAAAGAACATGTTTGGGACAATGTTAAAACTGTGTTAGATTCTTCAGTATTTTTTGGAATGAAAAACAAGGTAAACTGATTTGCTTAGATGTTGTTAAAGTGGTTGTCAACCTCAACTGGAATGTTCTGTTCTGGAAGATATGAGTTTTGGTGACAAATTTGTGAAATGGATAAAATCAATCTATATTTCACAGACAGCACAATTAATTGTTAATAGAGACTTAACTAAACCATGTGAGATTCAAAAAGGAACAAGACCACCTTGCCCTTTATCCCCGCTCTTGTTTATTTTAGTTCTTGAAACATTGAATAGAGGATGAGAAGATTACAGGTGTGAAGATCAAAAATGAGACTTATAAATTAGGAGGCTTTGCAGACCATCTGGTGTTAATTTTAGAAGACCCCTTAAAGGGAGAAGAATTATTAATGGCAAAATTAAATGAATTTGGAGCAGCAGTGGGTTTTACAATTACCAAACAAAAAACAATGATGCTAACCAAAAAAACCCTGAAAACACAAGATCAAACGGATTTGATTAATATATCAGGTTTCAAGGTTGAAAAGATGGTAGAATATCTGGGTATTACTTTGACAAATATGAATTATGTTAAGACATGGAATGAAATTTAAAAAGGTATGTCAAGATGGGATGGATTGCAATTGTCTTTGTTAGGAAGAATATCTGAGATTAAGATGAATGTTTTATCCAAATGTTATTTTTGTTCCCCACTTGATGCACCATTTAAACAATGGCAGAAGGATATAGCTAAATTTATTTGGCTAGAGGGAAAACCAACAGTTAAATATAATTGCAGGATGCAAAAGAAAGTGGAGGATTGGGTTTACCTGATTTGAAATGGTATTTTGCTGCTTGTTACTTTGTTTGGATGAAAGAGTGGGTGTTTTCGAGAAACAGAAGGCTATTGGAGTTGTAGGGAAACTATTTGAGATTTGGATGGCGCGGCTGTTTGTGGTATGACAAAGTTAGGGTTAATGTGGATTTTCCACATTGCTTTGTAAGACTTTGCATTTGGAGAATATGGAGAAAATATAAACTTGGGTTGTGATGGAAAACACCTTTATGGCTTTCGACACAAGTAAACTGCAGTATGTTGTAATAATAAGCTTCGGAGTCCTTTAAATTGGTAGAACTTTATTTCATATATGAATAGATGTATATTTTTGTATTGTATTTTTGTATTGTTGGCTGCCCTGAACATGCCTAAGGATGGGGGAGGGCAAGATTTAAGTTCAATTAAATAAACAAATAGAACAGAATTGATAACTAAGCATACCATACTGACATATATTAGAATTATAAGGGGAATGTAAAATGAAAGTAAGAGAAAATTTGATAACCGAAGGAGGCTATTTTTAAAATGTACAATTATCAGAAAGGTTTACAATGAACAAAAGATCATCTGACTTTGAGCAAGCCAAAACTGAATCTGAAGTAAAATTGTGTACAAATTGTGACACCCTGAACCAAACTTCACCAAACCTGGGAGGTATCATCAGGAGAGTCTCTTACTGATACCACCCAGGTTTTGTGAAGTTTGGTCCAGGGGGTCCAAAGCTATGGTCTCCCAAAGGGGGTGCCCCATCCCCCATTGTTTCCAATGGGAGGTAATAGGAGATGGGGCTACACATTTGAGGGTCCATAACTTTGGACCCCCTGAACCAAACTTCACCAAACCTGGGTGGTATCATTAGGAGAGTCTCCTAAAGATACCCTAAATGTTTGGTGCTTCTAGCTTAACAATTGCACCCCTGACAGCAGGCACCCCCCAAATTTCCCCAGATTCTCCTTTTAAATCCACCCCCTTCGGCATGGATTTAAAGGGAGTATCTGAGGTCCTCAGTTTAGAAGAAGAAGAAAAGTTTGGATGTATCTCCTGTAGGAGACTCAAAGGAGCTTACAAACTCCTTGCCCTTCCTCCCTCACAACAAACACCCTGTAAGGTGGGTGGGGCTGAGAGTGCTCCGAAAAGCTGTGACTAGCCCAAGGTCACCCAGCTGGCATGTGTGGGAGTGCACAGGCTAATCTGAATTCCCCAGATAAGCCTCCACAGCTCAAGTGGCAGAGCAGGGAATCAAACCCGGTTCCTCCAGATTAGAATGCACCTGCTCTTAACCACTACGCAACATTGAAAGTGATGCTGTTTCAGGGTGGGGGATAATCCACCCCAAAACAGCATCACTTTCAATGTTGTTTAACTGGGGACCCCAGATTCTCCCTGAAAGGCAGATTTAAAAGGAGAATTTGTTCTCTCTAAACACCATTGAAAGTGATGCTATTTGGAGGTGGATTCCAGCATCACAGCAGCTGCAGGGGGGGAGGGCGGGGCGGGGCGGGACGGGACACAAAACTCAGATTTTGCACTGGGCTTCATTTTCCCTCTATGCCTCTGCCCAGAGGGGAGGGCAGAAGGAAATGCCGGATAATGGAAGCTGGGAGGCCCAGCTGAGGAGGTGGGAGGAGAGCAGGGGAAGGGAAGGTGGCAGAAGTCTGCCCGTCCCGGCTTTGAAACTGCTTTATAAAAGCTAGGCCGAAGTGGGGCTTGGGAAGGCATGGCCATGCCCTAGGGGCAAGTGGGGGTGTGGCCTTACCCCGAACCCCCCCATAAAAAATCTATACCTACGTCCCTGAGGCAAGTAAGTGGGTAGCAAAATCTAGGAGGAGAATCCATAGCAAAGGAGTCTAATAGGGGATTGGCCAGCCAGGTGCCCAGTTACGCCAACCACTCTGTTTAACATGGAAAATATCAAAAAGGGATACTTCTAGGGAGAAAAAACATTCAATTTCTTTTAAGTATTTCTAGCAGCGTCAAATATTATCAAAGGTATTACCCACCTGTATATTTGTGAGCAACAAATTTCAAAGAACACCTTCCCTACATAGGCATGAAAAAAAGTATGGAATTGGTTACCAAAATGGGATAGCATTACACCACCGGTCTCTTTTGGTGCTGCATTGTATCTGACTGGCAAATTGCTTATAATGACATTGAACAAATGCATCTCTGAATGGCAGAAACATATAAGTGCGCATTTGATTATTTGAAGGCTTTGATTTCTCAGATATACACACAGGACTACAACTTCATTCATCAGAGGTTGCACCTATTGAGGGAGAATTTCTTCCTCATCCATCTGATTTTAAACAAGGGTCTGTTTTCCCCTACAGTGTTAGTTGTGGCACAAACCCTCCACTTGTCACCATGGCTGCATTATTGAAGGAGTTAATTGGGTAACATCTTGCTCACCTACCCAGAGTTCTAACCCCTTGCTGAAGCTCAGCTGTAGCTCACACACCCTCCTAATTACATTTATTCACAGAAATCAAAAGGAGAGGAACGCAGTTGAGTAAAGGTCACATTAATAATACAGGCTGAAAGAAAGCCTGTGGATATGTATTTTTCATTAAAGCCACATTTGACTGAAGGGGCTTTTTTTTTTTTTTAGGATCCGCAGTGTTTTTCAAGGTGGGTGTAGATTTGGCAGAAAGGGAGGAGGGATAGAAGAATCCTCGTTATTCTCTTGTCATTGTTTGTTGTCTACTCCAAATCTGAAGAAATAACAAGGAAAGTTAATCATGTTGCTCACAGCAAGAACTGCCTGAGATCATACACTTCAAACCAGGGGTCTTTGCGCCCTCCACAAGATTGAGAAGGAACACAGCAACTTGGAGTTCTGTTTACATTCCGGGCCTCCTGAGAGGAAGACAGATGACCCAAAGACATAGGTCTCCTATGTAGCTGGAGATAGACGGAATAAACAAAGCCTCAACTACAGAGCCATATTTGTTTTATTTATGTGCAGATTTTTAATGCACTATGTTCCCTGCAGGCACCTAGGCACACACACAAAAGGCCTGTGTACATGATAGACATTGTTAATTCAGAGATGGTTACCTAGAATCAACATTCGTAGCTCAAATTTTCTTGTACGAGCAGAAAACATAAAAATTCTATAGATAAATCCAGTGGAGACAGACAGTTGAGACAGACAGAGATACACACAGAGAGAGAACTCCATTATGTGAATCATTAAGGCATGTGGTTGGGATCATTTAAATACTAAAAACTGAGCAATTCGTGCCTTCAGTTCTCAGCTGACTATTCTTAATATTGTGCTATTGGAAAAGTCATAATTATTAATGTGAGAAGAAAGAAAAGGGAGAATCCTGCTGAGATAGGTAGTCTCCTACTAATATACTTCTGGTCTTGTTACTCCAGTGATCTGATACTTTTGACCACAAAAAAGAAGATTAGTTTTAAGTCACCATGGTACTTTTGTCCACATAACAGGAAACCTTTTACAACCCCATCACATAACACAAATGCTCAGGATACTAACATATTCATACTTGAAACAGAAAACAGAATGAAGCTCTATGCAGTAGCAATCATTCAGACATACTATGAATACAATAAAATCAATAGTTAAACCTTGACACACTCACAGAAGCTGAATGTCTTTCACACACACATGCCCACAAAATTCTCACAATGCTTATACACGGTTATTGAGCTTGGCAATCTGCTCAAACATTATCTGAAGAACTGTCATGGTCAGCCTCGGATCTCATCAGGTTTTCTGAAGAATATCTAATTTTCACTTCTCTCAACTCCAACTTACCTAAAAAGTCTAGTGTATAGACCCAATTTCTCAGCTACAAGTACTCCTTTGGTGGCTGGTGTTACTATGCATCCCTTTGTTACGTAGCCAGTATCCACACTACCCAGTCCAAAATGCTCCCCATATTTCTCCGTTCGCCAGTTCAAACAAGGCAAACACATAATCTCACCAAGTGATAGCAACATGGAAAGATGCTTTAACATGGAAATGGCTCCAAAAAGGGATTGAGGCATAGCTGCTACCTGCTGGCCCTGGAAACATCATGTCCCATTAGCTTTGTCACAGCAGTATTCACTGTGTGACCAATTGTCTGGCACCTCCACGTGACAATGACTAGCATTTGGACTTGCTGCTCCAGAGCATTAAGTCTACTGGGGTTGGAAAAATCTCTGGAATCATTGATCATCATGCAGTAACAGGGCGCTTCCACAGTCCATGTCTGAGTTAATCCTGAGAAGATGAGTCACAATCAAATCCATCATCCAGAATTATGGGCAGGTGAGATGGGGAAATCATGAATAATCTTCCTTTTTCTCCCTTTCCCTGTGCCTTTGTTGGGACCTCACATTGCTAGATGCTCAGTGGCAATAGGAAAAACCTGTGACCATTGTAATGTAAGGGTGGCAGCATTGATTTAATAGGGTTCCTTGTTGTCTAAAATATGTCTAAAAGCATCATCTTAAACCTCTGGGGCAGTGGTAGGATCCAAATAATTTAACAACTGATTCCGGTGGTGGGGTTCAAATAATTTAACAACTGGTTGTTTACAAGCACCATTTTAACAACCGGTTCTGTCGAAGTGGTGCGAACCTATTGAATCCCACCACTGCTCTGGGGTGTTGTGAGGAGAATATCCACAATGGTAATGTCCCTTCATTTTGCATTTATGAAAGCCAGGCTAGTACCTGAGAAGAAAAATTTCCCTTCATTGTTGGAAAAAATGTTCCACCACACTCTTAATTCTTCTTTTATTTACTAGAGAATTACAAGTCAGTTAGCATTTTGGGCAAGTCACTTAGAATCTGTTCTTCTTATAGACATAAAAATAAGAGGCACTAAGAGGAGGGTTTAAAAGTTGCCTGAGGAATCTGAATGTGTGATTCCCATTAGCTGGGGGTGCTCAAATCCCTGAGGACTCTTTTGGTTGTCTCAGTTTGTGCAGTAAATACACTAGGATTTTTTTTTTTCATTCAGCTGCAGATATGCTGTGGAATATACAACATGGAAAATGCCCCTTGGTACCTCACACTGTTCTCTATATGGGGGGTGGGCATTAAGCAATTTGCTTCTAGCCCCTCTTCCTCAGCATTGGCACTGCCCTAGGCTTTCTGAAAAGCTGGTCAGTGCTGAATTAGTCCAGAGGTGACTGGCAGTGGCAGATGACACTATGAGCTGCCATCAGCTACTTAACCCACATACTAATACACAGAGTCATTTCTGGTGCACAGCTGTCTGAACAATACATTTGCCAATTAAGTTAATATGATTAAATCCCCTGTATCGAAAGAAAGGGCAGTGCAAATCCAGGTGAAAGGAAGGAAGGAATCTTAACAGACCTCTGATGTGTCACCCACCCAAAGAACAAAGGCAAAGAAAAAACATTATAAAAACAGTGAAATCCACTGTTAATTAAGGTTGAGGTATCTGGAGGCTTATTTATAGCTCTCTCTGTGGCACCAAGAGAGGGTGAATTATAAGGCCGTCAGGCAGTGGGGAACTTGGGACTACATGCTGAATATCTTCAATACTCTCCAGATTTTCAAGCATGTGCTAAGTAAAATGGTCTTTTTCTCTCATTTCCTCTGTTAGCTAACTGAATAAGATCCCATCAAAATTTCCCCATGTTTTTCTCATATCTATTCTTCTGTAATTACAAGCAGGTAAGTAATTACTGGTGAGCAGGATCTGGCTGATCAATAATATAAGGCACCAGGAATATATATCATTGAACCAGGGTTTTTTGTTGGAAGTATACAAGCAGTGGAGCTGCAAAGACTTGTGGGGAGCATCTCAATTCCCCTTTCCCCTATTTCTTCTTTCCCTGAAAATTCCCCACTGCTGCCTTTCCCCACAAAAAGTCTGCACAGTGTCTGGGCTAGGATGAGTTGTATGGTGACCACTGTCAGTCCAGGCTGTGTTGTGACTAAAGGGAGATTCCAGCAGTCACTGCTGAGCCTGTACCTGAGGAGTCTTCCTCCAGCAGTGGAAAGTGGGCTTCACTTTTTAGCCTCCAAGTGCACCCCCCCACACACACACTCACTTTCCTTTACAGAAACTAGAGCTTACAAGGCTTGCTTGGTTGTGGTTGTCTAAGCAATCACCAGCAGCCATTGCAAATTCATTAGGCCATTATTTTATTGAAGTTCCAGGCATTGTTTCTGTTCTTTTGGAGAGTTTTAATCACTTAAAAAAAGATTTCAAATTTTCTGCAACCCTTAGTCTTTCTTTAGCTTGGCAGAAAAATCCCCCAGTGAGTCCCTAACTTCCTTTTGTAGCTCTGTTGAACAGAAGCCTCCATGCTGAATTTGATTCACCTGTAGCAACTAGAAGGGTCTGCTAGGAATGCTATTTACTCACATGTGATGTGAACAGAAATGGCTTAAACTAAAATGAGAGGGAATGAACACTCTGAATATTGGTGCATGGAACTGACACTTTTTTTTTCCTGGAAAGCTTCTTGATTTTTTTAAAAGTTTCCTGTATTTTAATACCTGTGTCTTGACTGAATCACCATGATAGGAAAAGTTTCTCTTGCTGAGGTTTGGTAGTAATGCAAATGGTGAAAGCACAGGAGCCTTGCAGGGATGGGAGGAGGAGAGTTGGTGCTCTTACGACCCACTTCACTCGTTCAAAATTCAGCACCTGGCTCCTCAGAAACATTAAAGCATGCCTGGGAGCAGGAAGACCCTGCCTCAGCAAGATGTGATCTGAAGGAAAATATAATCTGCAGAGCATCCTGAGAAGCAACTTTGTCTGACAATCAGCAGCTTAAATGAATGCACCAGCCACTCAAAGGCCCATGAAGGCAGAGCAGGCAGAAACAATTCATACTCACTGCTGTAAAAGACTCTACATCTCTGTAAGGATCTTAGCAGCTTTCAGCTCACAACAGACTTTGGGCAATCATCAGGTGTGGGATTGTACTTTTACAGCTCAGTGGCATTCTAGTTGTGTATTGGGGCAATGGGAGTGGCTCCCTGGGAAGATGCCTAGATTCTGCAGGCCTTATCTCTGTTTCTCAGGTCTCCACCACCTACTTCCTTCATTCTGTTTGCTGTTATCCTGAAATGGGGCAGCCTAAAGAAGTTGCAGATAAAAGGGTATGTGGCATGAAGAGACTTCCCTACTCCTGCTGAGTGACCTTGACCTACTCATAGTTCTCTCAGAACTCTCTCAACTCCACCTACCTCACAAGGTGTCTGTTCTGGGGGGAGGAAGGAAAGCAGTTGTAAGCCACTTTGAGACTCCTTAAAGGTAGAGAAAAATGATAGTATAAAAACCAACTCTTTTTCTTCTACTGCTACGACGACTGATGCTACTACTACTACTAAAGTTGACTTCCAGTTCTGGTAATTTGAGGATCACTGTGTTTCCCCCTTGTTCTCAAACCTTTAGGGAACTGTGTGTTCCTTTTAGCATTGCAGAGACATTTGATCAATGCTGTTTTTTATATCTTCAATTAGAAGGCATTCATTCTTTGCTTCTTCTTCCCATAAGGCCAGGGGTGCAACCTGACACCAGACATGCTCTGTGCTCTTTGGGGTCCATTCAGCATTACAGTCCAGGGCTGTTTGAAATTTAGTTCACCTTGGCTTCCTTACAGTAGACTGATTTTTGGAAACATTCACATAATGTCAGACTCTATTTATCCTGTTTTTATATTTCCCCCTTCTTTGTTGTGATCTTTTCCAGCAAGGCTTTGGTGAGATCTTCTTGGAAAAACTGCAGTCAAAATACTTTTGGATGCATGTAGATGGGAAGGTATGCTTTTTCACAAGTCCCAAACACATTGCTGCCATTTTCTTTATCTCAGTCTCCCTGGATGCCACCATCACCCCTTGATGGAAGGCTTGTTTCTGGCTGCTGGTGTGTTATTTTGGTTGGTCATAATAAAAGAAGCATTACACATCTTTTGTCTGTGTCTGAATGTGGCAATTCATCCAAGGACACACTACTAGCCCTGTTCACAGTTACACTGAATGAATATTTCGTTTTATTTTTGTGTGTGTACATACACTCATTGTAACATGTGAACGGCGCTAGTGTGGGACACCCAGTGACATAGGTATAAATTTTTAATGGGGTGGGTTCAGGGGCGGGGCTTAGGAGGTGGGGCCACGCCCGGGTTCAACCCCCCCATTACATGTCCAAAGCTCGGACATGTAACAAGGGGGGTTTGAACCCGGGAACCCCCTACGTCCTTGGAGACACCTCCTTCCCTCCACCAGATCAGCACATATTCATGAGCCCTGGGGAGGGGTTGCATGTTTGTACTTGCAGCCAATTTCTGAATGACTAGCTTCTGCTATCTGTTCAGCTTTCCTCTTCCTTCACCATCCAACCTCCAAGGAGATCAGGCCAGTACACATGTTTTTCCCTTTCTCCATTTTATTCTTATAATGACATTGTCAGCAGGGTTGCTGGGAGACTAGGGTCAACCACACTTAAGGATCCTTGGTCATTATGAGGGCACACAGAACTGGGCAACCAAAGTGCTTCATGTTCATACGTTTGGAATAAGTATGAATGATATGAGGGAACAAAAGGAATATTTCTCTGGGATATGTGGTGGCCCTTGGAAGCCGTCCTAGAAGGAAGGTTTGGTGGTAGAGAAGGTCTGCCCAAAGATTGTCTATGAGCTTCACAGCTAAGTGGGGATTTGAACTTGCAAAGTGACAATCTAGCTACTGCACAACACTGCATCTCACTGCTTCTTGCTCCCAGTTCATCAACTGTGTCTCACAAAATGTTTCAATTTTACCAGGACTAGTAGAATAGAATACTTTATTTACGGTCAATGACCAAATATACCAGGACTAGTATGAAACAGTGAAAATCTCATGAGCAGGACAGGGGCACATGTGGCTTATCCACATTGTTTAAGCACACCTTTTGATCATCTGGAGACACGGTGGTATGAGCCTCTGCATGAGATCTTGATATGTGTGAATGAATGAACCACTCAGAGGTGTGCTTCTAATAAAGAAATGCATCTCCCAAAGGGACGAAGCAAATTGACTGCCCTTGGGGCTCCCTTTTAATGTACACTGTTGGACTCTGTCTTTGCAGAAAATGCTATTCTGCCCTGCCTTTTCCTTTAGCTAGTTAATGCAGAAGTACCTGATGAAAACAATGCCAATGGCCAGAACAGCAGATTCTGAGGGGAGGGAAATTAAACAGGGAAAGATCATCAATAAATAACCAAGGCAAAATACCTCATGCATAATAGAAAGGGGGGAAAAAGGATTCTAGTAAAATCTCTCAAAAGCGCGAGAAAGGTGGAATGAAATAAATCAGAGTGTGGGGAGCAACAATTTCAAGTACAAGGCTTGCATATGACAAAAGAAGGTCTGAATTTTATCAAGAGACAGGACTGATTTGTTGCATATTCCAGGGACACCTGTCAGCTGGATCAGCTGCAATTAACAGCTCCGAGGCTATCCAAAGGAGGTCACTGAAAAAGGGAGACTGCTTCACAAAAGTAACATGGGGCAGGAGGAGAATGGCTCAGGCTCTTGCAGTTCCCATTAAGAGCAGTCTGGAGAGTCTGGTCTTCATTATGATTTATCTCGTGGAATGATGGCTTGGGTGAGGCCTGTAGTTGGTCTTGTAGAATACCAATTACTGCCACCTTAGCAACTCTGGAGAGTACAGGAGCTCAGGACCTGCCACTAAGCTTGATTTCCAAGTAACTGTGCCCAGGATCAAGGAGAAGATACGGGAGAACTACATTTAATCTTCAGCAAGAATGAGTGGGAGAGGAAGAGAGAGAGAGAGATGACTGTAATAGTGTGATTTTTGAATGAAAAACTTTCCATCCTCCTTCCCTCATGTCACAAAGGTCAAGCCTTTGATTAAGAAGAAGAAGAGAAGAAGAGTTTGGATTTATATCCCCCCCTTTCTCTCCTGTAGGAGACTCAAAGGAACTTACAATCTCCTTGCCCTTCCCCCCTCACAACAAACACCCTGTGAGGTAGGTGGGGCTGAGAGAGAAGCTGTGACTAGCCCAAGGTCACCCAGCTGGCGTGTGTGGGAGTGCACAGGCTAATCTGAATTCCCCAGATAAGCCTCCACAACTCAGGCGGCAGAGTGGAGAATCAAACCCGGTTCCTCCAGATTAGATACACGAGCTCTTAACCTCCTACGCCACTGCTGCTCCTTTTGCTATCTGGTGAGACAGCTATGCAAATACTTCTTGAACAGGAGTAACAGGCAACCAAAGGCCCTTTGTGCATTTACAGTTAGTGGTGTGGCTCTGTGCTTTGCAGTGGGGTCTCCCTGCATTTCCTCATTTACACACAAAGAGGTGCCCCGCTGCATCCTCTGAGCCTAGCTGCCATTTTGCCTGATCCCTGCTTCTGGGTCAGGAACTTGTTCACCTCCTCTTTTTCATTTTTTAAAAGAACATTTTAACAATCTACTGCAGGAGTGACAGATAAAAAGTATCTCTAAAAAAAAGATGCTAGACAGATCCCACAGAAATGCTCCTATGAGGGCAGGAGCGAGTAGGGAGGAGTAGAAAAGTCAAACGGAGCAAAACCCACACTGGTATGCTTCACTTTCTCTGCGCAGATGTGGGAAACATCACACTTTGGCTGCTCATGGAGACAGTGGGGCTTCTCTGAAGCACCCCCCCCCCCCGGAAACATGCACAACTGAGAATCTGACCAGAAGGAAATGTATGCTTGACCCGAAGACACTAAATGTGCGCAAAAGGCCTAAGAGTTTCCCAAACAGCTTCCCATCTACGGTAAATTAGATGCACCCGAATAACCGGGGGCAGCCATTGCTGCCGGGGTGAGCAACGTAGTAAAATAAGGGGCATGCATGGCTTGGCGGCATGCTGCAGAACCGGGTGCAAAAATTGGCTCCCAGCCGTAAAGGCGGGAGGAGCCGGGATATATAAGGACGCCTCTCCTGGTCCGCACCCTTCCCGGCGGCGAGACCCAGCAAGGCGTGGTAGTGCTGGTTGGTGTCTCGTGTAAGGCCGGAGGAAGAGGAGACTGGTTCGCGGCCTTTTCTCACTCTCCTTCTCTCTTGCTTCCATTTCTACTCACCTTCACTTTGTTTCCCTCTCCATTCTCTTCCCCTCCACAATGGTGCGTTGGCCGGTCTAGCAGATTTGGAATGGGGCCAAAGCCGGGCCAAAAAAAGAGCAAAGGGAGCTCCCCAGCCCAGCCCGAGGGGCAGCACCTTCCAGGCAGAGGCGAGCCCTCCTCAGCAGGGTCCGGGCTCCAGCGGAGCCGGCCCAGGGACTTCGGACGAGGGCCCGTGGTGGAATGTGCGTATAGGAACGGCAGCGTGGGCGTGGCCACCGCCCGGCTGGCCATGGAGCCTGTCCCCGACCGGGAGGGAGCAGGCGGTGGGACTTGGGGGAGCAGTCCTCCCCAGCTGGGAGAGGCCTCTCCCTGCAACTTCAGCGGCGCCGGACCGGTCCCGGCCGAGACTGCTAGCGAGCCGGGCCCCGATTCCCCCCTGGTCCGGAACCTGGCGGACACGCTGCTGCACCTTTCCCAGTCCCTCGGTGGAGTGGCGGGGGGAATCTGGAACCTGTGGCGCAGGGGAATCCGAGCCCCAGCGCCGCCCGGTGGCTGGCGCTTTGGTGCGGTGCAGTTTACCGCCAAGTGGAGCGGTGGAGGGACCTCCAGCTCTCCCCACCGGTCCCAGCGATCCCGTCCACGTCGGTTATGGGGCCAGCGTCCGTCGATCCCTCGAGCGAGAGGGCGGAGGAAAGAAGTGGTCGTCGGCGTTCCCGCTCCTCCAGAGCGGTCTCCCAGCTCTGTGGCATGCGTCGGGTGCCGGAGTCTACTGAGGGCGATGACTTGCAGGCTAAGCCAGGGAGTTTGGTTCAGGGGAAAAGGTGCCCGCTGTCCCCTTGGCTCGCATATAAGCCGGAGGAGGCAGCTTGGGAGGGTGGAAGCATGCGTCTCCTGGCCCGGCCCCTGTAAGCGACAGCGGCAACCCTCCGGGTCCCATCTCCCCAGGAAGCTCTGGGAGGCTTTCGGCAGGTATTATGTGGATATTTTCAGGTTTCCTCGGCCGGGAGGGAACAGCTGTAAGCTTGTTGTCTGGCGGGAAGGCTGACAAAAAGCGGAGGACCCAGTAGCGGCCGAGCGGAATTTCAGCACCTAACTGGCTGCAGGGTTTCACCGAGATACCCTGTAGCCCTCATTGGGGGCCATACCTGCCTGCCTCGCGGGCTTGGCGCGAAAGCCCACATGGCCTATGTGCTTTCGCGGAGCCCGAGCGCTGGCCGGCGAACCAGCGACCATAGCCTCTGGCTTGGCGATATGCAAGAAGCGCTTCCCATAAAGAGCGTTTCGCTGTGATTTCATCCACGACCAAACATGAGATGAGTGCGTGGTCCAGCCTACCGCGAAAGGGGCAGCGGAGCCCTCCTTTCGGACAAGTCCACCAGGGCTTACCCAGAGTGAGCGAGGGGCCAAAGGGAGCTCTGTTAAGGAATTCAATAGAAGGCGGCTTGCCAGCGGCCCAAGTGCAGGAATATGAAACGCGTTTGCTCAACTGTTCGCAAATCACAGCAGGGTGGCCTGCCCTAAGCCAGCCGGCCGCCTCCCCTTTCGGCAGCCCGGTCCCTGGCGCCGGGCCCTCCCATAGAAGCCGATTGGCCAGGGCAGCGCTACCGCCGCCAGAAGCTTACTGAACTCCTCGCCCAGCTGCAGTCTTTGGCCCCCACACCCGTCCGGGTGGGGTGCTGCTAGACTGGCTGCAGCATTATCGACAGGCAGGCAGCTCTTGTATGCTGGAGTGATGGTTTTGACGGGTTTCAGGATTCCCTACTCGGCCTCAGGAAGGCCTACCAGGCCCGAACAACGAAATCTCGGTAGATCCGCCACAAGCGATGGCGTGACGATAAGCTTTATAAAGAAATCAGGGGCGGTTGCATGGCTAGCCCCAGCTACAATACCGCTCTCCCACAACCTCGGGTCTCCCCAGCCGGTAGTGCCCAAGAAGGCCCGGGGGAGTTTACCGTTTAATTCAAGCACCTCTCCTACCCGGGGTGACTCAGTAAATGATTGCAGTGACCACTGGAAAGCTCTGCACACAGTCGAATCGCATGCACCCTGGGCCGAGGCCGTCGTTAGTCTCATCAGGCAGGCCGGCTGGAGTGCCTCGCTTGGCAAAATGTGACATCCAGTCGACCTTCCGGCTCCTGCCCATTTCAGCTGGATTTAGGGCTTTCTGGGCATCCCACTTCCAGGGCGTAATGAGTACTTGGACAAGGCCATGCCCATGGGCTGCTCCTTTACCTGTGTGCGGCTTTTCGAGGCTTTTAACACCTTCCTCGCTGGGCTGCTTCAGAGCCTTCGGGCGGGTACCCTCGGGCTGAGTGACCCATTACCTAGATGATTTTACTGTTCATTGGCAAAGCGGGGCACTTGGGGAGTCGCGAGGGTAAGCCCTGCAGGAACTTTCCAGACAATGGCTGCTGCCGAACTGGGGAGTCCCCTGGCCCCAATAACGGCAGACGGGGCCCCACCCCCACCCTCAGCTACCTGGGCATCCCACCTGGATGCGGTCCTAGGCCGCGTCATCACTCCCTCGTGACAAACTCCTGGCGCTTAATAGCCTGCTTCCAGTCCGTTCTCCCCTGCGCCGTGCCAAAGGAGGTCATGCAATTACCCAGTCCTTACTGGGCCACCTCAATTTCATACCTGCAGGGTGAGTGGCGCACCAGGCGAGGGCTTTCTGCTCCGGCTGGCGAGGTCGTTGTCTGCAGCTGCAAGTCCCCTGACCACCACATCAGGGTCTCCCGGAGACCTAAAGGAATGATCTGCAGGTCTGGCGCAATGTCGCTTCATCGAGGCTTCTTGGCATCTCAACATGGCGAACACCTCTGGAGCCACAGCCTGGAGTTGCAGGTGCACTCTGATGCCCTCCGGGGCTCCGCGGTTTTGGTGTGTATTTCCAGGGAGTCAGTTGGGCATTTAGAACCTCTGGCGTCAACCTTTTACACAGAGACATCACCAGGGACCTCCCACTTTTCTAGAACTGTTCTACCCCATCTTGGTGGCGGTGCATTTTGGCACAATCTCTGGCTCAATAAAGGGTGCTTTGCAGATCGCGATATTAACCAGGAAGTGTAGATGCGTGTGGTGAACAGGCAGTCGAGCAAATCTGCTTACGAGGTCATGCGTTTGGTTAGCAATCTTGTTCTCACCTGCCTCACCTATAGCAGTTTTATTTTAAAAAAAGCTGCTTTTCGTTTAGGTTTGCAAATAGAGGTAGCTGATGCCTTATCTGCGCCAGCAGGTGGATCGATTCTGAAGCGCTGGCGAAGGCGGAGCTGTTCAGCGATAGTGCAGCGTCCCTGTGGAGACCTTGGCTTGTGAACCCGTCATCACAGGTGTTTAGAACTTCGTTAGCACGCGGCCGCATTGATTTTGAGCAGTCTGACAGAGCCGTGCGCCAGGCTGTAATTCTGCTTAACATCCAAAGTAACGCCCGTCTGTGGCGGGGTGGACCCTGAAGCCTCTACTGGAATTATTTGGTATTTAAACTCCATGGGCGGGATGCACCAGCTCCGTAAGGGGAGTGCAACTGGCGGAGCATCACCTTTTACTGCAGGGTTTGGGCTTCCCAGATGTGACCGAAGGCGTTTGTAGTTAAGCTGGCTGGTGAAAGTAAGGCGGCAGGTTGGCCCCAGACTGAGGAGACCTCTGGCCCAGTCACCAGGGAGGTGTTAGAGGCGGTCGCGAGGAGCTGCGGCAGGTGATGGCAGCTTCGCGTAGCGGCGTTTACTTTTCGCCAGCGGCATGCCACCTGGTGCATCATGGGGCTTTCTGGGCCGAGGGATCTGGATTGCCCCGCACTAGGGACCGACCGTCCAGCACCCACAGCTGCAAGGGAGCACCTCATCTGTCAATAAGGGGACGCATGATCTATCGTGGTTTGCCCATTCAAAAGCGACCAGGAAGGCAGCGGTGCCTGCAGGTCACCATGCCGGACCTGCCTGCCTGAGCCTCCACCTTCACAGCCTCCCTCATCTCTGCCGAAGCCCCGGCTGCAGACACCGGGCGGCATGCTCCTGGTACTGCGAAGGGCGGTTCCCCTCACCAGGTTCCAGATGCTGGCGGTGTTTGGGGCATGCTTGGCCGGGCGGAGCACCAGCATGGAATTATTTGCACTCCTTCGAATAAGGACCGCCACAACAGCGGTATGGGGCCCAGGAGGACATCCGCACCTTAAGGGGAGGTGGCCGATTGAGACGCTTTGGGCTTACATTAAGCCCCATCTGACTTGTTGATTCTCTTCCACAGTGCCTCCAGGGGCCGCCGCCAGACTGTTTTACCGACAGGTGTGGGTCGTAAGGGCACAGCTTGCTTATCAACAGAGCCGGGGACTACGCCTGCTCATC
This sequence comes from Sphaerodactylus townsendi, assembly GCF_021028975.2. Taxonomy (NCBI): domain Eukaryota; kingdom Metazoa; phylum Chordata; class Lepidosauria; order Squamata; family Sphaerodactylidae; genus Sphaerodactylus; species Sphaerodactylus townsendi. The sequence continues at coordinate 117,343,448 of NC_059427.1, read as the reverse complement.
CGACTGGGAAGACCCAGATCACCGGTTCGAAGCTCATATGAAGGACCCACCTGTGGCTGGGAGCAGGGCACATTCTTTAGCATGAACTTGAGCCCAAAGCTCCGCCAGTACATTTTCCAGTTGGCCACACGGATCTCCTAGTTATCCACCTGGGGGGAGGAGGATCATACCGGCCAGGTGCGGTTCTGGAGAACTCCGTTGAAGGCGGTAGCCACTGCGCTCGCGAGGAACCCTCGCCAGGCATCGGCCCGACTATGACCTTGAAGTCTGCTGCGGGGTGAGCAAGCAAAATAAAGGCATGCATGGCTTGGCGGCATGCTGCAGAGGCAGAGTGCAATGATTGGCTCCCCGGCGGCAAAAGCGGGAGGAGCGGAGGATATATAAGGATGCCTCTCGAGTCCAGCCCTTCCGGCCGGCGAGACCCAGCAAAGGCGTAGCCCACCCACCCTCCTATATGGTTTAGAAGTTGTGGGGTTATTGGTCCTTACTGTCCTAAAGTCCTGGCCGGGTTTACCAGCAGATGTAGCACATTCGGGGAGAAAATGAGCCTTCCGGCTGGAGTTTCCCAGGCTTGTGCCCATAATGGAAGGGCGGGGATGGGGCGGAGGCAATTTGGCAGGCGGCAGGCGGGCATGCTGCCGACACCCCAGGAAGTGGGGAATTTGGAGTCGGAGCCGATGATAAGCGAGGAGGCCAAGCGATTACCCGACACCCCAACAAGCAAAAAAAAGGAGGAAGGCCGGGCGATAGGTATTACATGGAAGCAGCCGGTGCCGATCTCCTCAGCAGAGAGGCGGGAAGGGTGAAGCCGTGATGTTATCTCTGGAGCTTCCCTTCCCACGTCAGTTCTAATGGAGATTGGGATCACAATTAATGTCGTTACCGTTTGCCGCCCAGCTCTTTTGTACATAGTTCATGTTGATTATGTTATTGAATATTAATAAACTGGGCTGCGGCCCATTCCTTTCCAGCCTGTCGTTGTTGTGTGATTATTGAGCGAAGTAAAGTCTCACCATCTGCAGCAACTTCTGTCTGCATATGGATTAAGCATTGTTTGCCGGAAAGCTTCAGAACAAGTGGTTTTGATTTGTGCTCTCAGTACGTTTGGCATTACCTGAGGTCATCTACAGTGATTAGGGTTGCCAGCTGTGGTCTGGGAAATTCCTACAGATTTGAGACAGTGCATGTTGGGGGTGGGACTTCACCCAGAATCTGTGCCCTCTGAAGCTGCCATTTTCTCCAGGGGAACTGATCTCTGTGGTCTGGAGATCAGTTGTAATTCTGGGAGAATTCCACTCTAAGCACTTTCCTGTGCAGCTATTCCTGTCTAAATCTACTGATGTTTACTGATGGGGAGTCAATATGGTGTGGTGTTTAGAACAGGCAGACTCTAATCTAGAGAACCAGGTTTGATTCCCTGCTCCTCCACCTGAGTAAAACTTATCTCATGAATCTTATCTGGTGAACCAGATTTGTTTCCCCACTCTTGCATTCCAGCTGGGTGACCTTGGGCTAGTCACGGGTTCTTCAGAGAGCGGCTCAACTTCTGCCACAAGGTGTCTGTTATTGTGCAGTGATGGAGAGCGTGCCTGGGGCTGAGCAGCCGCGCACCCACGCCCTGCTCCTGAAACACCCTGACATGCCCACCCACCCACCCCATTGCATACACCCCTGCCCTCGACACGTGACTGAAATGGCAGCGCCCAGAGTTAGCTGCCCCAGATGTCCCCATTGCAACTCTGTCACAGTTCATTCAGAACTCCCTCAGCCCCACCTACCTCACCAACAGTCTACTTATATGTATTCCCAATTTTTCCTATATTATTTTCCCCTTGAGGTTCTGGGAGGGAACATATGGGTTTGCAGTAGTTTTAACAAACAAAATGACTAAAGAAAGCAAAAGTGACTAGTACTGTTTACCCCCACCTTTTCTGTATTAAATTTTGGCTTAAGTCAAATTCATCCTTAATCCTACCAGTTCAGAAGAAGATGGGGAGAGGCTGAGTAAGTATCAGGGACCACGAGCATCAGCAAGAGGCAAGTAATAGGAAGGAACAAATAGTTCGATCTCGCAGCCCTTTACAGGGCAACCCAGTTGCTTGCCAGCCCCTTATTGCCCTTGTCTTTAATTCATACCTATCCCATATTAAAATTATCAACACAAATGAAGCTGCTTTATACTGCATCAGACCATCAGTCCATCAAAGTCAAAATAGTCTGCTAAGTGTGGCACTGGTACTCAAGGTCTCAGACAGACACTTTTCATATCACCTCCTTCTTGAGACTTCTAACTGGAGATGCTGGGAACCTTCTGAATGCAAAGAAGGAAATCGCTGCACATAGTGCTCTTTCACTGAACCCAGCCCCTCCTTGAAGAAACCAAATGTATACATTCTTCAACTGCAGAATTTAGGTTTGTTTTCCCAGGATGCAAATTCTTTTCTATGCAAAGGACACCCAGACCTGTCTAATCCAGCAAATATAATGGCATCAACAAAGCTACTTTGGAGCTCTTAATAAGCTTCATTGCTTGTACATGTGAAGTGGTTCCTTTTATTGAATTAATAACATCAATTAGGCCATGCATATTAGCATGCCATGATGCCTCATGGGTGAAAGACAACAACTGCAACACTGTTTTTTAACTTACAAGCTCAGCACATTTAAGTCAGATTAAGAATAAGCCTGACATATTTTTTCTCTTCTGCAAAAATAGATATTATTAAAGGTGTATCATCTTTACTACAGTGAAAATATCTGAATAAATGTCACATTATTTTCAGATGGCACTGAAGGGAAACACTGCAAGGTGATTGATCCATATGTCCCACCTTGTCCAAATAGATGACCAAACTTTCAGAAAGGAGAGAAGTAGTGGTAGGGGGAGATTTGAATTATCCTGATATTTTTTGGAAGTCAAAATCTGCCAAAACTAAAAGGTCCAACAAATTCCTCACTTGTCTTGCAGACAATTTCATGTAGAAGGTGGAAGAGGCAAAAAGGGATTGGCTGTTGATCTGTTCCTAACTAGCAATGATGACCTAGTTAATCGGGTGGAAGTGGTAGGAGCCTTAGGTAGGCATGACCATGTTCTCCTGAAGTTTGTTATGCAGTGGGAAGAGTATGCAAAGCATAGTTAGACACAATTCTAGATTTTAAGAAAGCTGATTTCAATAAACTTAGGAAACTATTACATGTGATCCCATAGTTAAGAATACTACAAGAGAAGGGAGTGTATGGTGGATGAGTTTCTTATAAATGAGATCTTGAAGGCACAATTTCAAACAGTTCCAATAAGGAGGAAAAATGCAGTGTCTAAGGAAACCAGGATGGATGTCTAAAGAACTTTCAACTGAGCTAAGATTTAAAAGGGACATGTACAAGAAATGGAAAAGGAGGGAAAACTCAAAGAGGAATTGAAGCTAATAGGATGTGCAGGGAGAAAGCCCTGCATTGGTCAGACATCACCTGGAATATTGTGTCTAGTTCTGGGCACCACAATTTAAGAAAGCTATTGACAAGCTGGAACAGGTCCAGAGGAGGGAGACCAAAATGGTAAAAGGTCTAAATTCCATCCCCTATGAGGACAGCTTAGGGAGCTAGATATGTTTAGTCTGGAGAAGAGATTGTTAAGGGGTGACATGATAGCCATGTTTAAATATTTGAAAGGATATCATGTTGAAGAGGGGAAACAAGCATGTTTTCTGGGCTGTCTCCAGAAACTAAGAGCCCGTTTCATGTGTGGAATATGGCCACAAGGAGGACCGGCAAAGCGCCATTCCCAGGCTGCCTGACCACAGAGGCGCAGCTGCATCGCAACCCGCTGCATGTGCCATGTCCCCCGCGCCGGCATTTTCCCAGAGTGCTGGGAGGCTCTTGTTAAGGGGAAATGCCGGCTGAAGGCACTACGTGCAAGCGGCTTGGCCCGGCCTCCCTGGTGCTTCCCCTCGCTTCCTTACTCATTGCTCTCAGGACCTCCCGGTGGCGTCGCCCGGAGGGCACAGAGGACATGCTGCTGCAACCCGGAAGCAGGCCACAGGGCAGGGGAGAGCGTGGTTCCCAGGCCCGAGCCCGGCGGCAGGAGGGGCCAGAGAAACGAATCAGGCGACCCGGACAAGCGGCCTTGGTCACTGGCTGCGCCGTCTCCTGATTCTTTTCTGGGACCGTCGAGTGATGCACGCCCATCCGACCCAGGCCGCTTCCGCGATAGCTGTGCAGGAATCACGTCGACCTAAGACATGGAGTAATAGGTTCACAATACAGGAAAAGAGATTCCTCTTAACATTAGGAAGAACCTCCTGATGATGAGGACTGTTCGACAGCGGAGTGTGGTGGAATCTCCTTCTTTGGAGGTTTTTAAACGAAGGTTGGATGGTCATCTGTCAAGAGTGTTTTGACTTTGTATTCCTGTGTGGCAGGGGGTTGAACTTGAAGGCCCTTATGATCTCTTTCAGCTCTATGATGTAATTCCCCTAGAAATAAAAGTTGGGCTAGTTGAGGCATGAAAGGAGCTTTCTGGCTTGGAGTGGTTGATGTCTGAGATGGGCCCAGAGGAGGACAGCTGGAAGCTTTGGAAGTCTGGGGAACAATGGAGCTCATCCAATACTTGGAATACCAAAGAGTCATGTGATGACACTGCAAGGGTGAACTCACCAGGCAGGTAAAATATATTTAGTGGGACCACACAGGACTAAGGAGGATTTTTCTGCAAAGATGTTTGTAGAAAGAACTGAACAATAGAAAGAACTGGCTTATTGAAAAGGGATGCCTAAAAACCTCAAATGTTTGCATGGCATTTCACCAGAACTGTCAACCAATTTTGCTGAGAGGGGGAGAGGGGAAAGACAGCGAGACTGTGACAAGGAACAAAGAGAGACTGGGAAGGGATAGGAGAGAACGTGGCAGCTGAACCAGAAGGCATGGAGAGAGGCTGAATGGCTGAAAAAAGAAGCTAGAACACAGAGTGAGGGGGGCGAATTGGGTGGGGGAGAGAGATGGAAGAATTCAGAAGTGGACATGAAAATCGGAGGAGTGTGCAAGTGGCGGGAAGAGGCAGAAAACATCAAGAAGGTTCAGGGGAGGAATCATGGCCAGAGCAGCAGCAGGAAGAAAAAGAAGCACTTGAACAAGATGCGGAGAAGTGGAAGCCAGCTGGAGGGGAGTGATCAGAGGCATAGCTAGGAAAAATGTCGTCCGGTGCAAAATTTGAGTTTTCTGCCTCACCCCCATCCATATGGGTGGCCACCCTCCCGCACCACGGCCAAACAACCTTTTTTTGCACCAGGTCTTGAAGTCAGTGTGTGGACCCGGAGCGGGGAGGAGGAGGGGGAGTGGGGGTGATTTTCTGCCCACCACGTGACTGAATGGCAGCAGCCCAGGGACATTTAACCCCATATGTCCCCCTGGGCAGTACGCCCCTGGGTGTGAGAAAGAGATTTCCCCTCCTCTGTGATTCCCAATGGGTTCTCCATTTTTAACAACAATAATCAGTCCTTGGGCCTTTTAGCTTTCCGTGGCAGGTACTCCTAGGAAGTAAGCAAAATCTACCATGAAGCCACCAGAATAACTATAAGATTAGGTGATGCACTACAGCATTCCCCCCTCCTCTTCTAATCTAAACACACATCAGAGAAAAGAAAGACACTGCAAGTGGCAGATTGAGGGGACATTTTATGGTTCATATACATTACAGGTGGAGCTGTGGGAAAAGTAATTCAGGCTGGACACTATGTACAGCAACCATGATATGAACTACTGTTATTTTCTTTCCCTTTACATGGTTATTAAGAGACGATGCAGGTCTTAAAGCTGGAACCTTTTTGCTCTGGGAAAATTATGTATGACACTTTACATACGGATTAGGTAATTAATGTATGCCCTGATTTCCTTCACCGTAACATAAAAAGGGTGAGATAACGGCACTATAATTCCAGATAATTAAAGAGCGATTGACTTAGAGTAGCTTCTACTGCTCGGGAAGTGTGTCCCTCTGTCATTAACACCACCAAAGCCCTCTCTATTCTTCACACCTCATTGCAAGCTGCACTCTCAGCGCCTGGCTCCCCAGAGATGGAAGCGCTATACAGCACACTTTGACTAAAACAGATGCTGTTCCTTACCACACTCTCTTGTGTCGTTCAGACCAATTTGTAGCATATTTGGGCCACATGGAAGCATTGTTATGGGTTTGCATCCATCTGTCCTCTATAAACTACCTGATGCCTAGTTCAGTCGCCCAAGAACAGCAGGGAAGTCGCAATTAGGATCTGCAGGGAGCAGCATCGAAGCTGTCTCGAAGTTGCAAGGACTCTATGAAACCAGTTCCCAAAGCTCATAGGCTTCTACAGCAGGCAGGATTTGCTCAATGGCTAGATAAATGCCAGTCACATTCTCTCAGTCTAGCCTACCTTACAGGGTTGTTTTGAGAATAGAAGAGAATGATGTAAGCCACCTTTGTTCCCCATTGGGGAGAAAGGCAGTATAGAAATGAATTAATTAAATAAAGTAATGCGCTTAAAGGCACTTCTTTATCACTCTGTACATTGTTAGGCAGCAGTCCGGCATTCAGAAAGATTTCAAGGCCAAATAATCAGTGAAACTTTAGCAGGAAGCTTACATAAAAAGCCTCAAGCTATGGAGAACCCAAAACTCTATGTGGAATGCTTGAGATGACCAGAGCATCACTTGATGCACTGACATCACATCCAAGGGTTTCTGTTTTTGGCAGATCTGACATCACACATCACCAGACATCATTTCCAGCTAGGCCTTTTGCCCACAACTCTGAGGGGGCAAGGGCAGGAGGGAGAGCTAAAACTGGGGGCAGAGGGAATGACACTTGGCAGTGAAGGGCCAATGCCTTTTTGAAAGTGGAACTTGCCTTTGTATAGTCCCTGCATGGTCTGTGGGTGGGACATCCAAATTAATACTCTGCTTGCAGCTACCTCACAGTTTCCTGGAGCTGGAGAAAATGAGGTTTCTATTTTCTCTAGCACAAAGAGGAAGATTTGTGCCAGATAGAGTATGATGTCATCTGAATGCTCCCGCTTACAGTGAAAGCCTCTGCTGCCCACACAGAAAGAAATCTTCATGTGGAAGCAACCGATCTCTGAAATGTTATTTTCAGACCTTGCAACGTCAGACCCACCAGTGATTGTGCTGTGCTACTGGGTGAATTATGTAACATGAACCATGCCCTTGGCTATTGTTAAATGGACATTCTGCCCCACCCCATAGTTGTTAAATGGACATTTGTCACCCCACTTCTAGGGAGTTCAAATTTAAAGATACAAAGCAGACACTGGATGCTTCCTCCACATCCTATCCTTCTGCAATAAAAGAACACACACTCACAAAAAGGAAAACACAGCAACTGGCATGCTCTTCCAGAACCCTCTTTGTTCTTCGTAGCTTTAGCAAATATAAAACCTCCTTTATTCTGCACTGGACAATTTTGAACTTGAATAAAACAAGACCCTCAAGATCTACTTGTTCTTTTTCTATTCCTGTGTGTTGCAACCTCTGTAAAGTGAGAAACTGGGGAATGGTTCCAATTTCAGACTCTCCCTCTGCATTCTCGCAGCTTGGGGGCGGGGGGGGAGCGGACATCATTTTTTTCTGAACCCTCAAATTCCTGGCTGACCACTGGCCTTCTTCTCCACCTCAGAAAGAGGTATTCAGATAGTTAATACTCTTCACTGGGGGGAAAAATAACAGATTCTGTGTGCAGCTTGCTTCTCCTTCTAATGCTTTCAAGGCCTCAATCATTCGATTTGACCATGATTTTCTCTCTGCCTTCCTTCCCCTTCCCACCCCTTCCAACTCTGTTTCAAGGAGAAAAATCTTTCCTTGGGCTAAATCCTGACAAATGCCTGCCTTCAACCACCCGCTTCCTCTCACACCCCCTTTGAAATATGCATGCATGTGTTATGCAGTGCGGATGCATATCAATGCCAACCTATCTACCTTTGCATATTAAATCATTACCACATCTTCCTCTGGCAGGCAGTAAAATATGCAGAGCATATGCTAAAGAAAGCTTCTTCCCTGCCTAGCCAGAGCAACATAACAATTCCCCATCCATCCCGCCTCCCTCTGCGAAGAAGCCCAGGTATTTCATGCCACTGTCCTTTGTTCTCCTGTGAGCAAAAGCTTTTCTTTCACTTTGCCTTTGCCGTTAGAAAGGACTTATTGTTGCAACTTGCCTCAAAAATAAAGCCTTGTTGTTTGCTTCTCCGGCTGTCGACAAAAACCTTCAAACTTGGGTCAGTCTCCAGTTATATTCTAATAACTGATGGTTACAGGATCTAATGGCACCCCAAGATCTGAGTGCTCTGAAATCCACATAGAGACACACACAGCCTTCTTTGCACCATGTGGGCATCTCTTGACTCATTTTCTAGCTGCATTCACATTGTTGTGGGTAGAAAAGAAGTGAGAAGAAATAAAGAAATAGCATCCCTTCTTTCACTTCCCAGTTCTGCATGCCAGGGCACAAGTTGCTGCAGTCAGTAACATTATTTTCCCAGTGCTGTTTTAAATGAGGGAAATGAACAAACCGTGCAGAACCCAATCTGCTAGCTGAGAAAACTGAAGGAGTTGATATATTTGGCATGAATGTTGGAATGATGGATGACAAAATTAAATAAAGAGGGAAACAATGGTCCTTCCAAAGCAACCAAGGACATGGAATCAAAAATCAAAATCTCAAATAGCAATTAAAATAAAATACAACAATCTTCCTGAGAGAGGGAATTCTCAGCAGCAGCTTGGTGAAGGGAGCTAGGTCCTGACTCTTCCCTGCTGGACTCCTTCTCATCACTTGCTCATCCTAAGTGGAACGAGTGAGCTAGGTTAACAAGAGCTAGGTTTAGTTATGATAGCTAGTGCTTGACTGCTTCTTCACCTTCCTCTCTTGGTCCCACTGGTGAAAGTTTGAAGGCAGGAGGGCACAAGGCGGGGGGCGTGCCTCAGGTCTGAACTAGATATGATGTTTACCACATGACCACCATGGGGACTGGTGAAGTGCCACAAGGGCCCCATTCTAGATAGAAACCATGCCATAGGGTGGGTCGTAGGATTTCAGCCTCCCCCCATGTCATTTTTCTGACCCAAAACAGCCTGGGTGGGTAGCATTTGCCTTGCTGGAGGGCACGTCAACTGTAGTATTTTGCGGATAATATTAACAAGGTAAATGATACCCATGGGAAAATGGGTCAGGAAAATGATGGGGAGGGAGGCTGAGACCCCTCCTGCCCTTGTGCCATTGTCCCCGTTTCAATTGGTCTTTACAGCTCTTCAAAATGAAGTCTTAACAGGGCAGTCACAGAGACAGCATGATGGCCAATCTCTGTGGCAGTCACATGGTAGACATCATGTCTAGTTCAGGCCATAGAAGAACTTGCATCCAGGCACAGTTCAATAATATTTCCAAGAGTTAGAATAAATCCCTTTCTTGAAATTTAATGGATCAATTTGTTACATATTACATGTGAAATACGACATTTCTAAGCAATGATTCTATTTTGCAAAATCTAAGCGTTTATTCACTTGTTATGTCAAGCTGTATCTGGTGATATGTGAATAAAATTGGGGAAGTCTTGGTATGTGCTTCATATTCCCCCTCTGTAATTTGTTATGCTGTTATACCTGAATACGGAAGTAAACAAAGGTTCATTGCAGACCTAATGTGAAACAGTGGTTTGTGATAGCTACAGTTAGTGTATGAAACAAGAATTTGGTTTGCAGTTGATCATTTACATCTTAGTTTAACTCTAAAAACAAACATTTAAGGTGGCTTAAAATAATAAAATCTACACAAAACTGTTCAAATAAATAACAACTATTTTAAAAACATCTTTCAAACCCAGCGGACACATTTAACTAAACAAGGCCTTCCAAAATAGAAAGTTTTCAGCTGATGTTGGAAGGTGTCTAAAGAGGGAACTGCCCAATGTGCAAAGCAAAGTGCGCTCCAAACAACAGGAGTGGCTTCTACAAAACCCCCAATGTGCATGCTCACAATCAGATTTCTCTGGCTATTTATTTATTTATTTATTTATTAGGCTTTTATACCTCCCCATCCCCGAAGGGTTCCGGGCGGTGTACAACATATAGAAATAATACAATACAGGATAGCTAAAACATTTAAAAGCAGCGATAAAAACCATAAAAACTAACTCTAATAATTATGCAATAAATCTCAATAAAGTGTTCCCATAGCAAAGTTTTTTCAGCCAACTTCAGAGTGTGAGGGAATACAAATAGCGGCAGTCTAGCCAGTACCTTGCTTAGGAGCTTAAAGTTTAATACTGACACTTTGTATCTATTTGGCACATAGGGAGCCATTGAATTGGCACGAAATGGAGGTAATATGCTCATTGGATCCAGTCCCTATAATTATCCTGGTCATTGTCTTCAAATGAGTGATGTATCACCCATGGGGACAGGTGAGGTCAAATGACCCTGGGGGCAACGGCGGATGGCTGCTCCACAAATTTAGCTTTCCTGAAGTTATCCCACCTCGCCCAAGAATTCTTGTTTAGGATTGCCTTCCTTGTTTAGGATTGCCTTCCTTGTTTAGGATTGCCTTTTTACTTCCATTTTGTGGTGGTGGGGTTATTGGGTTTCAGAAAGCAAAAGTTTTACTTCCCTCTCCCCCCCTCACCTCTCCCCTTTCCCCCGCCAGGCCCCCAGTGTGATAATAGCGTAATTATTTCAGGGAGATCATTGGCATTAAACGTCAGACCTAGTTTTGGGGAAGCAGTGTAGGTAACCCTGTTAAGCGCTGTGAAACCCCACTGATTTTCATGGGAAGAACTAAAGTGTGATCTAAAGAACTAAAGTACTGGGAGTAAGCTCGGTTGCTGGCAATGTGACTTGCTTCTGAGTAAACCCTCCTAGGGTCGTGATTCACACATTCAAAGTGTTGCACAGTTGCTTCAAAGCAAAGCCACCGACTACCACCAAGCTTACTCCCGAGTAACGCGCACCTTGGATCCAACCTTTTTTCTAAACTAAAACCTCAATATTCAGGTTAAATTGCCGTGTTGGCACTTTGCGATAAATAAGTGAGTTTTGGGTTGCAGTTTGGGCACTCGATCTTGAAAAGGTTGGCCATCACTGCCATATACAATATGGTATATCACAGTAGTCCAATCTATGTATCATGCAATGTGTGACTGCAAGCCAAAGGAAGCTGGAAAAATGCTCTTTTGGCAATCTCAGTCACCAGGGAAAATTATGAGATTCACTAAAAATCAGGAATATACTAATAAGTTTTTAGCAAGCAGGGGTTGGAGGTGCCTCCAATCTCATTCACATAATCAAAAACATAATTCGGCTAAATGGCTGAACCAAACTTATTATTCTTCTACTAACCCCCTTTCAAGTTTGTAAAGCCAGGGCTCAGTTCTGCACAAATTTTTGGTAGCAGCCTCTGATAATTTTGGGTGGTTGAGAACAGAGTGCTCTTTGTTACTCAATCCTATTATATAATTCCTCTGAAGAACCTGAAATTGCCCCAAGGAAAACCACTTGTTTTGGCCCACTGAAAAGTAAATGTCATTAAATTCCCCCACTAATTTCGTTTTTCTGTGGGTTTTTAAAAATATATTTCACTTTTCTCGCCATTTCTGATAGTAGTTTTCTGGTTCTTCTTGCTGGCAATCCCTCACATGCCGAATTTACAAGCTTCTAGAGAGAAGGCAGAAAATGAGAGAAGTTGTCAGAATCAAAGAGAGCTCTAGCAGTACTAGCAACCAGGCAGAAGCCCCTTTGCATTTCTGCTAGATGTCAAAAGCAGCAAGATTAGCAAGGAGCATTTTTCCTCCCATCTCCCAGGTGGCTATTTTCTTCTGCTACCCATCGATCCATTCACCTTTTGCCACTCTCTAGTGAAGCCCCTGGGTACTCTACAGTGAAGTATCCACTGTAATACAGGGAAGTTGCTCTTTCACTCTCAGCAATTAAACTGTCTAAGAGCTACACGGGATGTCGGTGCTGCTCATTTGATCACATTTCTCACCTTCTACCCAGAAGGTCACCAGTTCAATTTTTAGCGCAATCTCTAACCCTCCATCTATACAGTACTGACACTGCTGTTGAGAGCTAAAGGGCAGGAAACTGTTAATGGTAAGAGGTTTAAGTGAGACTCCACTGACAGCTGTCTCTACCTGAACCTTTTCTTCCTTTTCTCAATAAAACAAGAACAGTTTCTATTATGGCCTTACTAGGAGACAACGGGAATCAGCCACCTAAAGTGGTGGATTTGGGGACACTCTTAGTAACTATGTCAACAAAATGTTAAAGTGGGGTTGAAAACTGCTATTGGAACAGTGATGGCTGGATGGTCAAAAATGCCACTGGGTGTGTGAACACTGCATGCAAGATTGATTAGAGCTGCTAATTGCTGACGCTGATGTTGCTCCAGGACAGATGCTGTGGGAAACATAAGTACTCTCTGCACACTTGGTACCACCATGGAAAGACTTTGCCTCTGGAGTAGGAACAGGAGCAAGCAAGGGACATGGGATACAACTGGACACAATGGAATGCAGAAACTCAGTCTTGGGTAGTGGGAAAAATGGTTTCTGATTTCAGAGGTAGGATAGTCCTGGGCTGATGACCAGTGTCTTGGTTATTTCTACATGTAGACAGCAAATGCAGTATAAAAATCAATTTTGATCTGTTTTGGTTGTTTAAGAATACACAAGTTTCTAAGTTAACACAGAACTCAGTGATCAGTCATAGGAGAAGCAGGGCAAGGTTTCAGCTACATGAAGAAAAACATTACTTATCAATACAAATGCCTTGGTTGCTTCAGGCAGATAATGACTGAATCTTTCAGCCCGTATGAAACAGCATATTGAGTAGCAGGATATAATAAACTGTTGTAATAATTCAAAAGCTCCATTTGGCCTGTTGTCTTATATTAAGAGTTAATACTTGGATCAACACAGGTTTGACCAGAAAAGGTATCTTGGCAAATAAGAACTCTTGTTTCTAAATGACAGTAGTTTTCAAACTTTCTGATTTCAAGGGCCCCTTGCAGACCTGCTCAGGGAACCCTACGTATTGTGGTGGATTCTGGAGAACGTTCTAGAATGTACAGAGTTCACATTGGGCCTTGAGATTCCCAGTGTCAACATATGGGGTTCCCTAGAACATATCCAACACTCCCCAGCAACTTTGGATTTCAGGGAAAGATGGTGCTGGTGGTTGTTTGAGAGAATTATCATTGCTCATTTTCTCATTGAGACCCAGTGACAGTAGTCTTTTGACCTCCATGAGAAAGTCAGTTACTCTCATTAATGTTTGCAAACTCTCTTACTCAAATGGATATGGCATAGAGCAGGGGAAATCTTAATTCCAGTAAGTTTGCTCACCCATTTTTGCTGCCCAAGTACAAGTGAATATGTGAGATTTCTGGCCAATTATATACTGGTGCTCTGCCCCGCACTGAAGGGAGACTCTCTTCAGGGCAGAGCTTCTCTTACAGACACCTTTTGCCCCCTCTCACACTCACTGCGCAGCAGATCCCATAGTCTCCATTGTCTGTGAGAGTGGGCAAAGAGTGACCTTTTCCTATGCTTAGCAGGGAAGATGAAACAAATGGCCCCAAATTATTATTTGATTCAGATTTTTTGCTCCACCCCCTCTCGCCCGCTGTGCTTCTGCCCTCCCTAATAATCAGGAGGGCTTTAAAAAACTTTACTTCAGCTACAAGCATTTGTTCCATATTAGATCTATCAAAATAACAATAGATCTAATACAGGAAGACTGAAATACCACAGAATATTAAAATAACAAGCCTCTCCTCTAGTAGCAGCAGCAGAAAGTATGTGTGTGGGCTGTGGGTGGGAGAAGAGAAAGCATATCAGTTCTAGGACATGTTCCTTTATTCAGCAGAGTGTGGTCCAGGGAATTGCTTTGCCTCTTTCATTTGGGGGGGGGAGTTTTTTTGAAAAGGGGCTACAATATCAATACAACAGCAGTAACAATATAATAGCAATTTAAAGGCTTTAACAAAGCCAGCAACCTTGCAACTACCAGGTGTTATAAGATATGTGAGTTGATGGGTGGAGTTAATAGAACCAGGAAAAGCAGTTAGATCTGAGACCCAAGAGACTTCAGCAGGCAAGTTGTGCAGCAGACAATGGGATAAACACAAGAAATGCAAGGACACCCCACTACAATCCCACTGTAAAGCGAAGAGCCCTGAGGAAAGCATTCCATGCATAATGGGCGACTGATTATGCAAAGGAAAGAAACATTTCACTGGAAAGATCTGAGTAGGAAAAAACAGCATGTGATTGGATAATTATTTCTGCAATATTCTTAGACAGCTTTTTGTGAACAAGGAGTGGAAGGTTACCCTGTTGTTATTATTATTGAAGGTATCTCTCAACCAATTTGGAGTGATTGCTTTTATCCTTGCCATATACGGTAAGCTTTGGTTCCTTTTATTGGAGTACCACACCACCTCAAGCACCATTGAAATCTCTACTAAATACAGAGGAATACTTAATGAGTACTTTCTATATAAAGAAGGAGCAAAGATTTATAAGAGGGGAGCTGCTCTTTTCACATTCAAGGGATGGTTTGGAAACCATGTTGGGTGCTCCTGAGGCTCTTGGTTAAGTGGTTGTACAACATCTTACCCTTACAGCTCACTGCTGATTCAGGCGAGCTATTCATGTATCTAATCTGGAGAAACCGGGTTTGATTCTCCGCTCTGCCGCCTGAGCTGTGGAGGCTTATCTGGGGAATTCAGATTAGCCTGTGCACTCCAACACACGCCAGCTGGGTGACCTTGGGCTAGTCACAGCTTCTCGGAGCTCTCTCAGCCCCACCTACCTCACAGGGTGTTTGTTGTGAGGGGGGAAGGGCAAGGAGATTGTAAGCCCCTTTAAGTCTCCTACAGGAGAGAAAGGGGGGTGTGTGTAAATCCAAACTCTTCTTCCTCTTCTTCTTGGTTAAGTGGCTGTACAATATCTTACTTCAGTGCTGATTCAGGCTAGCTATTCTAGCAGCAATCATTTGGTTCAGATTTTGGAGATTGACCTCTTTGTCCTATAAAACCGAGATATCGCCCACAGAATTCCCTTTGTCTTTAAATAGACGGAGAGGAAATTTGCTGTAAGTTCCTGCATTCTTCCCAGTTTTACAGGGTGAATCATGGCTATTTTAAGCAGAGTGGCAGACAACAAAAAGATATATGCGGTAATAGAGGTGGGAATTGCTCCAACTCTGAGGTCTCTGAACAATAATCCATAATTCAGAAATTAATACATGGTATCAAAGACAATGGGATTTGAAATAAGCATTAGTGGCCACAGCATCGAGGAACTCTGCAGGCTTGTCATCTCTGGATGCTTTGGCTATACACATACCCAATTATAACTTTAGCCGTTACAAACGAAGATGGCTTAAACCATTAAATCTTTATTATGTTCTCCCCTCTGGTGTGTATGTGTGCGTGCGTGTGTGTGTAGAGGAGGGGGAAGGGACGGTAGGAGTAAGGCTTCCTTAAAGATAGAGAGTTTAAATTGAGCTTTAAAATTGTGACTGAGCAAGATTTAATGCTGACAATTAGCCTGGACAAACAGTTAATCGTCCTGCAGGCATAATTTATATATTCTCTGTGCAACAGGGAGAGATTGTCAGCGCATCGCCCTGCAAATTAGTGCAATAAAAGAATCTCATAACCTCTAACAGCTTAGCTGTCTGACAAAGAGATATCATTCCACCACTTTCTCTCTTGTTTCCCTAGCCACAATGAAATCAGTTCAGGCTGCTGGGCTCAGGTATTATGTTTGATTTCCCTGGCTGCTTCCCATTTACCTTCTGCAGTGTTTTCTATTTACCCTGACTGCGGCTGTGAATTTTGCCACTGGCAGGGAGTTAAACAAAGCTGAAACTGATCAGGGGGAATCCAACAAGTTCATATCAGAACAGTCTTCCTGGATCAGATTGTGTTAAGTTGTAGTATTTTCTTTTACTGTATCCATTTTTGACATCTTTGGAGATTTCTTAGGAAAGGCATTTTTGGAAGGGACCTAATCCAAAATATATACACTCTGATGGACACCTGTGGGCTACCCTCACCCCCTCCGGCCTGTTTACACTTTGTACTATCTGCATTTCCACCAGTCATGGCAACCATGGCAGCATGGGGCAGAAGCAGGGAACCATAGTCTGCACCGTTCATTTCCCATGTAGTACACCCACATTCCTGCATACCCAGAGATGTCCTGCTGTAGCTCCATTATTGACATTGGAAATAAGGGCTACACCCACCAGTGGCAGAAACACCATTCAAATCAATCTCAATTTAGTCATAATGCCAAGCTGTGGTTTGATGATTGTCTTCCTCCTCCTCCATCTTTTCCTGCTGCATACGGATTTCCCCCTCCACGCACTTCTAAAAAATGACTATAAATTAGAATCATATTTGAACTGGTAAACTATAGTGCCAACCTCTGTTTGTAAATTATGATTTCAAATATGGTCAGGTGGCAATGGGCTAACCACTGTTTGCCTGCTCAACCGCCATGGTAGCCTGAAAGTACAAGGGCACACATGATCCCACAGTGATAATCTCAACACTAAATTATTGTTAGCAAGTATGGTGTAATGGTGTAGAGCCTGCATTATGCAGTGATTAAGAGTGGCAGACTCTAATCTGGAAAACCAGGTAGGCTTCCTCACTCCTGCACATGCTAGCTGACCTTGGGCTAGTCACAGTTCTCTGAGAACTCTCTCAGTCCCACCTGCCTCAGAAGGTGCCTGTTGTGGGGAGGGGAAGGAAAGGTGATTATAATTCATTTTGAGGCTCCTTAAAAAGGTTAAGAAAAGCGGGGTGTAAAAACTCTTCTTCTTCTTAAATATAGTGTGCAACATTAACATTCTAGAGAGCCACAACAGCTTATTCAAATTCCAGGAGTGATAACATTATTGCAGAAGTGTACAAGAATTAAAGAGGCATCCCCAAGCTATTACTGAGAGGTAAAACAGGGACAATAAGTACTAGGGACTTAACAGAAATAGGAACAGCTGGAGTGTATGCATAAAATTTTAAATACTGTTATGCTATGCCCCACACAACCAGTTAAATATCATGAATTAATTTCCATAGCTTCTGTCTTTTCCAATAGTCTTATTTGATCCTGTAGAGGGATGTGTGCTAATTTATATCTTTGCTTAAAGGTTCTTTTGGTAGGATTGATCAGCCTCATTGACTCAGCTCTGTGAGAAGGCTTTCAGCTCAAAGCCTGGGATGGCACAAACCAGCATCCCATCCCATTATTGCTTAAAAACATACCCACCTGGTGCGGTAGGCATTTAAAAGCTCTCTCTGTCTCTCTAAACATGGCCTTTTGGAAGGGAACAAAGAAATAATGCATTCCAGACCTTTGGTGCAAGACAGCCACTCTAGCCCCATATAAGCTGACCAACATAACTCAGATGGGATGACAACAGTTAGGAGGAAAAGTGTCAGCACAAAAAAACAGATTCGGATAGTGCATCTGAGCAGTGGTGTACCACCTATGGAGACATGGGGCAGCTCATGATGCTGGGCGCACGCCTGTGCGGGCGCCCAGCAGGCTCAAGCAATCTTTGGAGCATTGCCCTTTTAAGAAAGTCAAAGAAACAGGCTGCCCAAGCAGCAGCTTCCTTGAAGCCGAGCCTCAGAGCCTGCAGGAAAGGAAATAATGAGTGAGTGAGGGGGACGAGGCGCTGTGTGAGTAAGCGGGGCTCCGCGGAGGGGGAGCGCCCAGAGAGTTTTTTGTCTCTGGGAGTCATTTGGACCCGTATGCCACTGTGATCTGAGCCACCAAAGCCCAGATAGTTGCAAATTATATGCTTGTACTTGAGAACCTCAAGAAGTCGCCTCACTTGTGGTACATGATCAGGTTTAGAAGCAAGGCCAGAAAGCAAGAAATAGCACCTCCAGTTTTAAACTTTAATCATTTCTATCAGTCTAGAAAGAGAACGGGGGGCTTGGGTCCTGCACTTTTGCTCCTTGCATGCTTCTCTCCAGATAATGTAGAGACAGTCCTCCACTGTGGGGCACCTTCCTCTTGCACTAGGCACTTTGGAGGTCACTGAGAAAACTGCAGTTATACAAACAGAAGTGGAAGGAAGGAAACATCAGCGGAAGTGAGTTTTGCAGCAGAGGACTGCCTCTGTAGCATCTGAGTAGAGGTGTGTGCAGGACTAAGGTATAGGATTCCAACAAAGGCCTTTCAAGGACTGACTACTGTTATATATTTGAATGTAACAGTTTCAGTTATAATATCGTAGTACAAACTACAGGTTAGCAACTGGTAATCTGTAAGACTTATATATTCACTATGCATATCTCATGGAACTGAAATATACATTCCTGAAGCTGTTGGATCCAGGATAGGTTTTCGGTATGGAACCTGGTGCTAGCCCATGTCTCTCTCCTCCCACCCCCCTATTTCACAAGTGGTATCACAGCAGTTCCATGCATCCATCAGTATAAAAGACAACATCACGCAATGAGAGAGTGAATTACTTTTCTGCAAAAGAAAGGAAAAAAGTCAGCTGTACCCATCACCTTATACTACATCCAACATGACCCTCCAAGCTGAATAAGTAGCCTACCCTGGCCTAAAAATTAATAGCCTTGCATTGAGATGTGTTAAAAAGCAAACAATAACAAGAACTCCAGTTACCTAAAGATTTATGGCACCCAACATGGTATTCTTTCCACCACACCACATTTGCATAAAATGCTTATTTTGCTGGAGTTTCATCAGACCTGAAAATACAATATGATTCCAATAACATTTCTCTAGAGATAGACAGTGGGGCTAAAAGAAAAAAAACAACAACCAGAGAGGGGGGGTGGGTGGAGAGTTCGTTCAGCTGTGCGTCTTTATTAACAAACATGCCAGAATGCATTTCTAATATTGCACAATTTAAATAGAGCCAGTGTGTGGAGAAAAGAATAGCTCATACAGGGTGGCTTTTGCCGTCATCCAATCCATCTTCCCATTTTCTAGTGTCAATCCATTGTTTTAAAGATATAATAAAACACTCTGCTGAAATGCTGGCACAACTGTAAATTCAATCTTTGCATTTAGGGATCTTATTTAGCTTCCTTTAGTAAGGAGCTGGGATCAGGTTTCAAAAGAGCCTTCCAATGCAGCAAACTCCTGACCCCAGAACACATCAGAATTAGGATCATTTTATAGAACTGCAATGTAGCAGAACCCCAATTACCTGAGCCCTGGTACCCAAATCCGCTGACTATCATCATTCACTTTGCATCAACCACAAAACTCCCTATCAAGGCTACCTTAGATAACACAAATACTCAGAATTCACTTATTAATGTTTTCAATGCTTTTCAGGGCATTCAGAATGAAATTGCAAGGTATCTCTGTTTCCAAGAGCATCCCATTTCTGTACCAAATACTATGTGATGAAGTTATATAAACTTGTAGGGACAGAGGATGGCTCAGACTATTTGCTGATGAGAAAAGTTAGGCTATCTATGTATGTGTGGTCTCCTCTGCAGCAAGCCCTCATTTTCTTCCGGGAAATCTCCCTGTAATGCATTGCTCTTTCCCTACCCCGCATTCGCTGTGCCTCAAAGAACTGAAATGTCATGGCTTTGAAATGTTGGGAAAGCTTGAGCCTTTCCCTACCCCTCTTGACACCAAAAGTGTGCACGTTTTGCCTTCTGTGGGTCTTCTTGCTCTTCCCAAGTGTCCCTGTCCACACGACAGCAGGAACTCTGGCAGGGAGAAAATCAGGAAGTGGGGGCAGAACTGCATGGCTGCCAGGTGCTTCTCTACTGGTGAATCCCCATTTGCCCAGAAAGCAAAACTCCAGACTTCCCTCTGTGATACACCTCTGAAGATGCCAGCCACAGATGCAGGCGAAACGTTAGGAACAAGATCCACCAGACCACGGCCACACAGCCCGGAAAACCCACCAGAACCAGATCTCAGATATGTTTCAGGACTGTATTTTTGGTATGTTGTTCCCCATGTATATAAAAAGTTAAAAAGCTGATTTTCAAAACAAAAAACCTGGCAGTTTCTACCTGCTTTTTTCTCCAAGTGGCTTACAAAAATACAATTTAAATAAAACAACAAAACCACATCCTGGGGAGATCCTGGTTCAATGGGCTGGCTACTATAATATCATTGTTGAAAACTGTAGTTACCATGATGAAATTTGTAGGCACCACAGTGACTGGGCACCTGGGATTTGACAAAAAAACAACATTGCAAACACCGATTAGGATGCCTCCAGGATTAAATAAATTCTGTGCTGTATTTTACGCAAAATTTGCCAGAAGGAAAACAAAGCATGCAACGGCAGAAAAGGATCAGCGGCAGTAGGGTGGGAGCGCTTGCTACAAGCAGTAATCTGCTGCATAAATAACCCAGACCTATACATCAGGACTCCCTTATGTGGCACCCATGGACACCATGGTGACCAGTGACACCTTTCCCCATGCACAGCAAGTGGGTGGGGCTTTTGCCCAGCAGGGCTTCTCATTTGGCCATTGATGATATGATTGGCTGTGCAGATTTTTAAAATGTTGCTTTCACAGCAGCCATCACCACAGCACAAGGGTCTTCAGTGTGCGACTGAAAGTGCACCTATGCACATGCAAGAAAATATTTGTAAGCATGTTCCTTTCTAAAGGCATCCTGTTAAACAGAGCTTCTACCTAAAATGTTGAAGAGTTATATTGTTAGAATTAGGCATGATCTCACTCTGACATTTTGCAGTTGCTCAACTTTCTGTGGCAGCCATTTTGTGGTTTTCCCCACCACTCTGTGGCCCTTTCCGCACGGCAACGGTGCGGGGGTGCATTGGTATAAACAATGCCGACGCACTCCCCCCCGGGACCGTTCGCATGGACAGTCCCGGGGGGGCGGCAGGTGGCGGCGCAGCCTTTGCACAGGCTGCGCCGTCGCTGAACACCTACCTCATCTCCTGGCTTCCGGCACATCACAGAGGCCAAGGGACACCCCCCCTCCCCCCGCAGGCTGGAGCAACGGCTCTGGAGTCGCAGGCCAGGGTGGCATGTCCCCTGGCCTCTGCAACGAGCCGGAAGCCAGGAGATGAGGTAGGTGTTCAGGGACAGTGCGGGGGAAATGGTGCCTTCCAGCCACTGCCGTTCGCACAGCAGTGGTTGGAAGATGCTGCTTCCGAAAAACCTCGCGATGCAGCAGCGCCGGCTGTGCGAACTCCTCCAAAGGGACGCTGTTTTACAGTCCCTGGGGCGCTCTTTTCCGCCTGTACGGAAAGGGCCTGTGTCAGAATTCCAAGGGTTCCTGCAAGGTCACAAAAAGGTTGGGGACCTCTACTATACATATACACTCGGAAGTGAGCCCTACTGTCCAGTCATATTTATTCCCAGATAAATGTGCCTCAGTTAACAGATTATAATTTAAAAATCTACTGGTAGGGACTTCTCAGCAGAAAAAGTAGTTGTTTTTTTCTTTTAGATTGCAATAATAATAATAATAATTGCAAAGTTTTAAATTCTCCCTAACATTTCAAGTAGCATATCTTAATTTATCATACACATTTAAAATTACCCATTATGATGTATTCATCCTGGCATTACCCGAAAGGCAAGCAATATGGAGATAGATAACTAGACACACAGCAAACACAGGAAACTGATTTAAAATTGGGAGACACACTAGAACTAGATGAATGGTCAATAAGCCAGCCTTTATGGGAAAGAGAGTCTTCTGTTCCACTTAAGTAACAATTTAGACTTTGGAGAAGGCAGAACAATCCATTAAAGGTGCATTAGTCTTTCGGTTTAAAGGAGACAGGGAGAAGCAGTTGATCATAAAAATACGGATTTGGGAATATGCAAAGATTAATGGCAAGGAGGTTGTAAGGTGATATCATGGAAGGAGGATGGTAAGATGGGGGGGGGGAGGAAATCCATTTTACACCTGCTAACATTCCAAGAGCCCCTTGAAGGCATGAGTACTAATGAGCCAACAAATTATTGTGATAGAAGGAAAACCATCCCCCGGTTCTCCAGACTCTGAGAGCCAATCTGGGGCTGACCAAGTGGAAAATTATGTGGGTTTCTTCCTTTTTTTAAAAGGCTACTTTCCCTCTGAGGTCTACATAACAGATCAAACAAAGCACACAGAGGCACTGCAGCAGTAGATAGCCACAGCACACCATTGCTGTGCACAATGGGTATCCTGTTAATCAGCTAATTCATTCGCTGGTCTTCTCCACAAAACCAAACAAAGTCTCACACATCACCATACTTGCTGTATTGATAATAAGTATTATTATTATTATTATTATTATTATTATTATTATTATTATTATTATTATTATTATTATTATTATTATTTATTCAATTTAATATCCCCTCAGAGGTGGACTCAGAGTGGCTAACAACCCACATAAATACAATGCTAAAACAATAAATATAGTGTATAAAGTTTTTAAACTAAACAATTTAAAAACTATCCAAGGGTGCAGCAATACTTTGGTTCCTCCTTTCAGATTCTAGCAATGGAAGAAGGGAAAGGGGAGAAGGGGGAGGGGATGAAGGGATGAAGGGAGGGAGATCAGGCACGATGGACAATGGACTCCCGTGGCAGTCCTCAACTGTAGGCCAGGCAGAATAGCTCAGTCTTGCAAGCCCTGCAAACTGTGACAAGTCCCACAAGGCCCTGGTATAATTTAATAGAGGATTCCACTGAGAAAGCTTTGCCCCTAGTTGAGGACAACCAGACACTTTTGGGTAAGGGATTTCCAACAGATTGTTATTAGTAGAGTTTAGTGCCCTCTGGAGGGAGGTATATTGGGAGAGGTGGTCTTGCAAGTACTCTGGTCTCAGACCATTAAGGGCTTTAAATGGCAAGACTAAAACCTTGAAATGGATCTGGTACTCCACCTGGATCCAGTGCAGTTCACAGAGCATTAGTCTAATAGGGGCTGTCCATGATGTCCCAGTGAAGACCTGCGCAGACACATTTCGGACCAGTTCTGGATCAGAGCTGAGGGAGTGTTGACTATAGGACTGGATAACTTTAAGCCCTGCATAGAGTGAATTATAGTAATCAATCCTGGAGGTGACCTTTGCATGGATCATTGTGGCAAGGTTGGTGTGGGACAGAAAGAGCACCAGTTGCCTGACTTGGCACAGGTAGAAGAATGGCAGTAAGGTGACTTTTGTGACCTGGGCCTCCACAGAAGGGGAGGCATCCAGAGTCACACCCAGACTCTTGACCAATGCCTTAGGTGTCAATTGCATACCATCAAGAGCCCAATCTCCATTCCACCCTGATCTAGCCACAGGACCTCCATCTTTGTTGGATTTAACTTCAGCTAACTCTGCTTCATCCATTCCACCTAGGCATCCAGACAACTGGTCAAATTGTCTGGAATGACAGTTGGTTGGTTGGTTGCTCATTAGCAGGTACAACTGGATGTCATCAGCATATTGATGACAACCCTGGTCAAAACTTTAGACCAGCCAGGATAGAGAATGTGTACAGATGTGAAATAGCATTGGGGAAAGGATTGCTCCTTGCATATAGGGGAAGCCTGTATCTTAAAATCAATTTACAGTGCAATATGGGGGACGGGAAAAGCAGCAAAAGAGCTGAGAATCAGTGGTGTAACTAGGCAAACTGGAGCCCTGGGCAAAACCTGAGTTTGATGCCCCCAGGTGCGTGCCCGGTGCAACGCGCACCCCCCGGCCCCTTGTAGCTACACCCAGTGGCATACCTAGGCAAACTGGAGTTTGTTGCCCCCCATGGGCAGCCGCCCTCCCCCACTGTGACCAAGCAATGATTTTTACACCAGGTCAAAGTCACCATCACATTATAGAACATGCCCCAACTCACAAATCTGAACACAGCAATAGGCCATGCCATACACCAGAAATAATTTTTGAAAACATTTTCAAAATGCTTTCAAAATGTTTTATTACTGCTATGAAAACATTTATGGTGTTGTATCCAGTCCCCCCAAATGGCATCAAAAACAGCATCACTTTCAATATTATTTAAACTGGGAACCCCAGATTCTCCCTTTAAGGTGGATTTAAAAGGAGAATCTGGGCTCCCTAGTTTAAACAAGTGATGCTGGAATCCACCCCCAAACAACATCATTTTCTATGGTGTTTAAACTAGGGAGCCCAAATTCTCCTTTTAAACCCACCTTACAGGGAGAATCTGGAGTTTAAAAGGGAAATCTGGGGAAATTTGGGGGGTGCCTGCTGTCAGGGATGCAATTGTTAAGCTAGCAGCACCAAACTTTCAGGGGATCTTTAGGAAACTCTACTAATGATACCACCCAGGTTTGGTGAAGTTTGGTTCAGGGGTTCCAAAGTTATGGACCCTCAAAGGTATAGCCCCCATCTTCTGTTAGCTCCCATTGGAAACAATGGGGGATGGGGCACCCCCTTTGGGAGTCCATAACTTTGGACTCCCTGAACCAAACCTCACCAAACCTGGGTAGAATCATCAAAAGAGTATCCTGAAACATCCCTGTAATTTTGGTGCTGCTAGCCTAAAGACTGCACCCTCTGCAGGCCA
This sequence comes from Sphaerodactylus townsendi, assembly GCF_021028975.2. Taxonomy (NCBI): domain Eukaryota; kingdom Metazoa; phylum Chordata; class Lepidosauria; order Squamata; family Sphaerodactylidae; genus Sphaerodactylus; species Sphaerodactylus townsendi. The sequence continues at coordinate 117,318,864 of NC_059427.1, read as the reverse complement.
AAAACAGAAAAACACTGAAAATACAAAAAATCCCACAAACGAACCTGCAGTTTTTGCGCCCCCCCCCCCACAAGGGGGTGCCCTGGGCAACTGCCCACTTTCCCCAATGGGAGGAACGCCTCTGCTGAGAATGCAGAGTGACCCTAATTCTGGTGTAAATGCCATTTGTGCCAGCATAAGGCACATTTATGCTGGGGCCAGGGCACTTATGCTGGTGTTGAGGAGCCATGCAGCTGTGCAACACCTGGCTGCCCATGAAGCTGCAGCAGCAGTGCTCCGCCACCACTGAAGGAGGCATTTATGGATTTGGAGTGGATATGGTATGGTATGGTATATTTAATTTATATACTGCCCTCCCCCCGAAAGGCTCAGGGTGGTGCACAACAACATAATAAACATAACATCATAGAACCATCAATAAACGCATCATGCTAAAAGCATTTATGGAAAAAACTAAATGAAATTACCCAATCTTTTAATTTTTCAGATGGAAGGAATGCAGGGCATACTCAAAATAGCTTAATGTAAATCAGCTAGTTCTTGCCTATTCTTTCCCACTCTTAATCAGAGTAGTTATAAAGCATTAACAAGAACTTATTTCCCCCCTTCGATACATACTTATAGATGTCATAATGTGGTGTGAAGGGCATTATCTTTTCTTCATTCCCATACTGGTGTGGAAAGAGGCCAACAAAACTCCCCCATTACCAGTCTGTTATAAGTACCATAATTAATTATCCTAAATGACACCTACTTGATAAACAGTCTTCCCTTTCTCACTATGTACAGTTGTTTCTAGATTGTTCTGACTAGATATCTGATGCTGGAGCTCAGCTGCCAGCAATGCCTTATCAGACTGACACAGGCTAGGATCTCAATTTAGATAATACCCAGAGAATTATGGTGAAGACATATTGAGCATATGCATGATATGTAACAAAAATGTGCAAATGTATGACAAATTATGAATATAAACATAGACATTTTGGACAAAAAAATGTATATTTCTTAAAGTTATCCAGTCCTATAGTCAACACTCCCTCTAAGCCACAGGTGTCAAACTCACGGCCCTCCAGATGTTATGGACTACAGTTCCCATCATCCCCTGCCAGCGTGATGCTGGCAGGGGATGATGGGAACTGTAGTCCATACCATCTGGAGGGCTGCGAGTTTGACGTTTATGCTCTAAGCCAGCCAGGGTTCCATGGTACCCTGGGGTGCCGTGAGCATGTCCCAGGGGTACCGCGGCAACACTGCCCCCCTCATTTATGTGGTGTCTCCCACCAGTGCCAGCAAGGACATGGAGCTGGCCCATGGGGCAAGGCCTGCCACAAGGTCAGCAGCCCCCCCCCCCCGTGCTTCCCTTCACCCTGGGAGGGAAGGTGGGGGTGTGGCAAGCATGGGGAATGGGAGGGGAAGGTGGAGGGTGGCGGCAGGGGTACCGTGAGATATGAAGAGTGAGGTCAAGGGTACCCTGACCTCGAAAAGGTTGGGAAACACTGCTCTAAGCATTCCCCAGAGTTGTGCAGCAGTTTGAAAACACTGCACAGGACTGAGCTGCCTGGGGAGATCTCCCCCTGTTGGTTGGCCCCATATCTGCGAGGCACCAATATGGCAGCTGAGCGGCTACACATGTGCACAGCTTACAGGGAATGTTGCCTGAAGTGTGTGGCTTAACCCAATTGCCTATGAGCTCTAGGGCTATCAGGATCTATATAGCACTGGCATTCTATTATTTTCTGCTGGGATGAGAGGTATGACTGAGGGGCCATAGACATTCTCATGTTTAGGAGCCAATAAAAACTACAGCCAATACCACAATGATGAGCAAGATCTCATTTGGCACAAATTCAGGGACATGTTCCTTAAAAGCATAAAGATGCAAACTTTCCACCCAACTAGATGCACTATGTAGCATTAAACCAGAAGTGTTTGACTTCTTCATTGTTTACACAATGAATGGTTAAGGTGTAGTTTTTTCCCCCAGTACATATTTTACCATAGTGAATTTGCACAAATGAGATTACCTAGAATGTAGTATTAAGAATAACAGGGCCATTTGTTTCTAACACTATTTGGAAGGGGAAAAATCCTCTCTCGTTTACCATCCAAATGTGACACTTTATCCACCCTGCTTCTGTGTCAGCAGAAAAAAAACCCTAAAGAATGTTAGGGAATAATAGATCAGCACTGTGTGAGCTTGAAAATGCACCATAAAGTGGTAATTCTCTAATCCACATCAGCAATTAAGGGAATAGAATCAGAGGATGACATTTATTCCAAATTAATTAATTAATACACAATAATCATGCACGAGCCCCTAGTCAATAGCATTTAACTGGTTTTGCAAGTGCTATGTATCCATCCACAACGCTGCTGCAAAGATATGTTGGTGAAACATTGCCTCTGCAATGAGAAATCTGGCATGAAAATCTCCCTTCACGATGTGGAATGAAAGCTCTCCGGATCACAGACAAACCTCCTTCTCCTTTCCCCCTCCCCTCCCCATCACTCCTGATTTGTAATTACCAAATTAACACATTCTAATGGGTGAAGTATTCAAGCAACAGACTATGATTAATGCACATGTCCAATTAGCTGCAGCTTCTTTCCCTTTAATTTTAGTCCACTTAAATAGCGGGAGGCAATCTGTAATGTCTCTGAGGTGAGGTTCCCACTCATCCAATACTCCCTCCTCCACCATTTAATGGAATCCTTAATGCTTAATGTGAGAGGTACCTCTGCTCCGCATCTCTGCAGGAAAGACGCAGTTCTAGTTTCCCTTTGTGACAAAGATGATGTGAGCCAAAAGTGAGACTACATTCAGGAAGATATGAGAACCAGATGATGGTAGGTCAAGACTGGCCGTGCCTTCTGTAGTAATGGGCAAACATTCCCATCTTTATTCCTAATTGGTATGGTCTTCCCAAGGGTTTTCAGTGAAAACTTTTGTTTGTCACATATGCAGCATTTCTCATACAAGGGTCATCACTTGTTTTTCTGAAGTAGAAACTAGGCTGAACTTCCACTGAAGCAAAATACTGTGTACAAAATATGAAGGCAGTTTATCCTTAAACAGACATTTCTTTGAAGACGCCTAATAAAGCCAGATTCCTCCAGAGCCTCTACCATGACAAACGTCAATAAATGTTATGAGCCCCTGAGGTTGAATTTGAAAGAAGCTTTAAAGATTAAAGAATGCACAGGTCAATTACTGAGACAAGTAAATGACTTAAGGAGTAATTACATATAATTTTGTCTTGTTTATTTTATATTAGTCAGAAGTGTTCATAATCAAGTGTCCCCTGAGGTCTCTTATGGATTGGATTGAAAGACCATTCATCAAGTGCACTATAAAGAAATTCATCTTGACTTACCAACTCCCCTTCCCTTTCTGGGTGGTGAAAGTTTAGAATAATCAAGAAATTCCTTCAAGGTTATACTCCTTCGGGGTCAACCCGGTATACATATTGTGGATCTGTGACAGGCTACCACATGGGTAGGTAAGCTTTAAACAGCAGTGGGCAGAGGGAAAGTGGATTGGGACTGTGGCATTAAGTTTAACTCTTTTCCCTAACCATTTTCTCCATTGAAATTGCACAGGGATGGAACAGGGGGGAAGGCGCCCAGTGCACTGATGCATCCTCTGCCCCTGCCATGCCCCGCCCCTGAATGCCCCCGGAACGCCCTTGCCACACCCCCGCAGGGGGTGCGTCCCCCTCTGTCCCCTTGGAGCTATGCCTCTGAAACTGCACTGTCCCCTCACTCCCCCAAGTTGATCTTACCTTCAGAAGGAGGGGATAACATGGGCTAAATGGTGACTGGTAGTATTGGTTTTAGCTGTGGAAATAATATGCGAGGGAAATTATCCTCTTTCCTAGCATTCTGGTTCTAATTCTTATTGGGGTAAGAAAGGGCTGTTTTTAATGTTAAACTGCATTATCTGATCAGGAATCTATAATATCCATAATATGGGATCCATAATCAGGGATCCATTTGGCCCTTAAAAGAAGCCAATAGCTATGTACAGGGGCCGGACATCAAATAGAATATGCTCTACATTTTCAGTCTATCCAGCATTCATAATTTGGTCTCATTTGGGTTTCAGTCAAATATAGATATATTTTTTAAATCCCTTCTATTTACATTGTGAATTTGCCCCATATTACCAGGAAAAAAGTATTTCCCTAACAGTTCTAGAATTTACAACACAGAGATGTTGAGCAATATTAATTAGCCTGTGATATACCAAGGAAAATAAAATTAGACACAGAAAACAGGCATTTGTGTATGTGTGGGAGAGCCTCTGCAGCAGGGGCAGGGGCAGGGGGAGAGGTTATGGTGATAAAATGCCGCAGTTGGAATGGTGGGGAGTTATAGCTGGCAGGGCAAAAGACACAGTAAAGCAGAAATGCTTGCGAAAGTCTTTCCCTTACTTTTCTCTGGGCTTGTGTTCACCACTTTGCTTTAGATTAGCAGCCTATTTGCATACTCTTTATGAAGTATACATTTGATGTTCAGGGCAGGCTCAGCAACTCCGCCACGGTGATTCTGCTCCTAATGTTATTTTACAGTATGCCTGCTTATAATAAAGCTAATAAAAATAATGTTTTAAAAAATACATTAGGCAGGATCTGGGAGGCTCTCAGCAGCCAGCTGCAGTAGGAAGCACAGTAATGGACATGTCATAATCTTCCTGTGTCGGTTAATATACGTCCAACGTTATACTGATGTTTCACTGCACTCCACACATTTTGCAGAAGCCCATTTCTTTTAAATGATTTTGATAAGCTGATTGATGCAGTCCCCGGTTTTCTCATATATGTGTGTTTGTGAGCGCCTATCTGCCTGATGCCATGGGCTTCTATCTAATAAAGGGCCTATAATGTACTTATTTCCCCTCAACCACGACTTTCCTCCATTTTCTCCAGCAATTTACTACTTTATAGAAATTTAATCTACTGCTGAAATTCACTGTATTATTAATGGAGAGGCAGTGCAGCACCACACTATAATTAAACTACACGCCAACAAAAAAATATGTTCAGATAGCATCTAGGGTTTGACTGAAGAGCGCTGAACTCAAGAAATCCAAAGCCCCACTGAACTGAGTGTGTTTTCCCACACAACCCTAGCATGCCTGCCTATAAGATGGAGAACAGGAACACAAAGGTGCCTGTCCTGTATATCATATTTGGAACTATCTTAACCATAAAATCTAGATTGGTTCAATGGTAGTGACTTGCAAACCACCTTGTCTTTTGTTTTTGGTTATGTGTGCCAAAAAATTGTCAACTTTGCTTTTCCTTTCCTTTGAATTCATTCCAGGAAAACACACCTAGGTTGGTGACACTGATTAATTATGATAATCAGATTGCTAAAGTACTATCTTATTTTCTGGGTGCAACTTCAGTGCTTAAATGTAAATATTCATTGTTGGCTAGTGCTTGGAAAGAATACTACTTATATTTCTTCTTAAGGGGAGAATTCTGACCAATGATCTCTGCCCTCTCATCTGAACATCTTTACATTAACACCCTGCTGGAAACAGTTTCTGCTATATTAGAAGCCAGGATTTCTTCTAAACAAAAATGGCAGTTAAAGACAGATTTATTATGCACAATCTTCATAGACTACAGACCACTTCATTAATCTGACAGGGGGCTCCAGTTCATTAAAAAAGGCCATTCCATCAAATGCTCATTCTCTCTTTGCTGTAACAGACTAATAGTACCACTCTATGTAGAATTATGCCATTCTAAACCCACTGATGTCAACAGCTTAGATGGGTATAACCTTGTTTAGAATTGCACTCCAACACAGCTATTCTCTATTGATTAAGTCATTATGATTCTGGAACCTTTAAGATAGGAACTCGAAGTTGTCCTTAGAAGAAACTGAAATGATATTTTACATTATTTATATTATATTACTTGATATTTTTCCCTCTAGAGACCTCAGTATTGTCCTGAATAACCTTTTTATTTGCTTGATTTTCAGAAGTTGGATGTATAAAAATATGTTTGCCTCTCTCCCTTGCCTTTCACTGGAGTGGGAGGGGCATACTATGTAGTGTGGCCTCTGCCTCTACCCAAGTGGCTGCCTTACACTGTGAACAAACAACACATTTGCCTCTATAAAGTGCTAGAGTAGGACTTGAATCAAGAATCCTGTCAGTCCTATTTTGCCACCTGTGCAACAGGGTCAGCTGCTGCAGCATGTATAAAACTTCAGTGCCGCTTATAATGCATTTTCCCTCCTGGGAGGAGAGCACCTAACTGGACTCCAGCACAAGGCTTAAGGACCCAATCCTAAATTCTCAGGCCCTATAAAATCTGGTCTTAGAGAATGTTGTCTCAGCCTGGGTTCAGGGTGGAACTATCCCAGGCTGAGCTTAGTTATCCTATTCCATTTCCTTATATTCCTAAACTGGACTGATTTTTCAGGTCATGACTTTGTCTTATTTTACACTTCTTGCCTCTGGCCCATACACTTGGGACTATTCCTTTGGACTTCTGACCTTCAGCCTTGAACTTGACTTTGCTTCTTGCCTCTACCTATTGGCTTTAAACTGCCATTATGCTTCTAACAGCCTGTCCTTTGCAGGAGTACTATTATACCTAGTTACTGTTGTGAGGGAATTTCCACATAGCTAGTTGCTGCCTCTTTCTCTCCTTAACGTACAGCCCTGCCTGCCTGCTTGTCTGTCTGCCAGAGTGTACAACTAAAACGTTGTCTCTGCTTATCTAGCAGATAGATGCAGTATCAGGCTGATTTTGCACTTTCTAAATGCTCCCTGGCTGAGCTGGGGAGCGTACTCGCTGCAGGGCATCTCACCCTGCTTGTAGTTCCCCACGGCTGCCCAGCTCTTTCCTTCACTTGAGTCAGGGCTAGTGCGAGAAGCCCCGAATGGTTCCCCACAAGGCCGAGGCTTTCCCATAAGAACAGCTTAAGCATTGCAAGCTCTTCCACAGTCTCTTTCATGTATGCATGAGTAGCCTCTGTTTCCTGCGTTCGGATTGACTGAATCTTGCTCCATTCACCCCACTCACTTTCACTATTTTAGTTTTACATGACTCTGGACACAAAACAGATGCTGACATCAGCACCCTCGCAAACCCCCCCCCCTTCTAAAATCCTTGCGTGTGCAACAGGATTGCCATTCTCCACCCGCTCTGTCTAAAATGTAAGTCCAAAATCCTTGCATGTGCGATGGGATCGCCTGTTCTCCACCCAGAGGCATAGCTAGGAAAAATGGAGCCCGGGGCACAATCTGAGTTTTGCACCACACACACCCCGCAGCCACCCTCCCCCACTGCAACCAAAGAATGATTTTTTGCACCAAGTCATCTCAAAGCCACTGTCACATTATAGAACATTTCTCAACTCACAGATCTGAACACAGCAATAGGCCATGGCACAGCAGATAAAAAAAATGTTTTCAAAATGTTTAACAACTGTTATAACACTTAAATGTATTTTAAGTGCCATACGACTTAAAATGCTTTCAAAATGTTTTGTTACTGCTGTAAATAATGTTTTATTACCCTCCACTCATTCCTTTGCATTTCTCCCAAGCATTGCCAGAAATAATAGCCAATTTGGATTAATATCAAACCTGCCCAAATAAGCCACAGTACAAGTCTGAATTTCCCTCTCTTTCTCTGAATGCCTATTTCACACTTGTATCTACAAGAACTCCAAACACTGCAGATTTGTCCTCTAATTGGTGGTGAAGGCCACTAACCTGGATAGCTTTAAAAGGGGCTTGGACAGATTTATGGAGGAGAAGTCAATTTATGGCTACCAATCTTGATCCTCTTTGATCTGAGATTGCAAATGCCTTAACAGACCAGGTGCTCGGGAGCAACAGCCGCAGCAGGCCATTGCGTTCACATCCTACATGTGAGCTCCCAAAGGCACCTGGTGGGCCACTGTGAGTAGCAGAGAGCTGGACTAGATGGACTTTGGTCTGATCCAGCTGGCTTGTTCTTATGTTCTTATGTTCTTATGTTCTAATTGCTAAGGGTGCAGCCCAAAGTAACTCCTGGATGAGGAGTTTACTGGATGAAGAGTTTACTGTGGGGAGTTTACTCCAAGCATTCCAACACATCACTCTCTACAATCCCAGATGCACAGCTATGTGTTTGTGTCCCCTGCTCCTTCTTCTAGGCTCCTTTGTTTACAATTTAGACATCACAAACATTGAAGATATAGCTATTATTAAAACATGCAACATTGTGCAGAACTAGGGTTGCCTGCTCCAGACTGGGAAATACCTGGAGATTTTTAAGGTGAAACCTGAGGAAGGGGGGTTCAGAGAGAGGACAGATTTCAGTGGAGTGCAATGCAAAATCTACCATACAAAGTTGCCATTTTCTCCTGGTGAACTGATCTCTGTACCTGGAAATCATTTGTAATTCCAGGAGATCTCCAGCCACCATCTGGAGGCTGGAACCCTTAGCTAACTATTCATTCCACTATCTATAGTGAAAAACTACATTATGCACTTACTGTAAGAGACATGGTATTATAAAATTATATGCCAAAAACTATACCAAAAACCAAGTAGCCACAGGCAACTAAAGTAGCAAGGGGGAAGACTGGAAGATCTTTTTCAAGTGGAATCAAGTATGCAACACTTACATCACATACATGTGTATGCATAATTTTTAAAACTATATGGCTTATGCATAATATTAAAAAACTACTAATTAAAACTTTACAGGTTCAATTGTTCAAGTTTCATGGCTGGGTGCATTCTAGCATTTATGAGATTATTTTGTAAACTCTCCAGATTCTGCATGTCCAAAATTCATGCTGCTTGTGTGCTGTTTGTATAATGCAGTTTTAAAGTGCTAAACCATTACCCATGAAGGGATTATTTTCATATTCAATGCATTAAAGATCTCATGCAAATGCAATTTACAGATATAATACTGTGCTTATGCTGGGAAGAAAAAGCAGGTAAAATACCTGGAAAGCCAAACTAGCTTTTGTTTTTATTAATGACCCCCTAGATTAGAAGCCCTGTAAAGACTGGGAGAATTAAAAGGAACACCTTTTATTTTTCTTTTTTAAATTAAGAACTTTACCAATGCCAAGTTTCAGAGCAGCATGCATGATCTCTTCTCCCACTCTTTCTCTGAGGCATTGTGGCTGGCTTACATCCCGGCAGCACTTTTTCCTCACCACCACCCCTCCCTCATGAGGCAAAATCAAAACTGAAAGTGAATGAGAGTGAGCCAGAGCAGCCAAGGGATCAAGACAAGGAGGTAAGGAGGAGGAGGAAGCCACGAGGACGACAGAGCAGGCAAGGAGAAGGGGAGGACGGCCGGAGATCAGGTGGTGGTGGTGGTGCTGGGATGGTTTTGCGCCCCCCACATGACTCCCATGGGACGCGCCCGGGTCACTCGTCCCTGGATGTCCCCATGGGAGCTTCGCCACTGCCTCCACCCCCCCAGTCTAAAATGTAAATCTAAAATCCTTGCATGTGTGAGAGAATCGCCGCCCTCCCATTCGCGGAACCTGCACAAGCCACTTTTCTGCCCAAGGTTTCTCCCTCTTTTCTAAAAACCAAGGTTTCTCCCTCTGTTTTTTTTCACTGTAAGGGCAGAGGAGGGGGCCGCTTCTCAGCACTTGTCCATTGGTGGGGCAGGCCAGAGTGGCAAGGCAGGAAAACTGGACCCCTTTCTGCTATGGAGGAGTTTTGCACCGTGGGTGGAAGCCTCCGGAACAACAAAGGGGCATTTCAAAAGAACTTCAATCTTTGTGGTTCATGAAATTCGTGAAGCAAAACTATTGCCGCAGGGAGGCTCCGAAGCAGAAATGTGACAGCCACACTGCAGCATTGGGGACTGTGCAAAACTCCCGATTGCATTGGGGCATTCCCTGTGCCAAAAGAGAGGCAATTTCAGTGTGCAAAATCAGCCTCAGCGTGCAAAATCAGCTGGAATCACAGCATCAGAAATTGTCAGATAACCATTGAGACTGACGATATTTGGGGGGAACTGAAATATTGTATACAGAAATGCCCCCCCCCCCCAAAATCTTATTTGGCAGGAAGATCAGTTGACCACCACACTTGGATGAATTATGCTGGGCATGTATATATGAAACCACTCTTTCCTCTGCTCCTTTCCCTTCTTCCCACTCACCAGGGAAAGCCAAAAAAAATAAGATAACAGAACAAACATTCATGAATGTCAGAAACAATTCAGTTCTGAAATGCAACATCTATGATATTTATTATGAATTATGGTTTGAGTCAGATTTTGATTAGTACATTTCTGACTGCGTATCATATAAAAATAATAGAGACTTCATCTGAGCATGTGAAGATTACCTTTCTTTGCTAATGAATACTCACAGTAGACCAGATACAATTTGGGATTATACTTGGAGTATCTTAGACACCTTGGTCCCCAGAACATATTTCAGAAATTAAGCATAGCCTTTTTGCCCAAAGTGGCAGGAGACCAAACTTGTAATACCATTAACCATTAATAACAGGAATTTGGACAAAGCCACTAACATTTAGGCCAGCTAAATATTTGTGCAGCAGATACTAAACTGTTATGACTGTCCCCATGTGCTTTTAGGACTCCAATATGCCATGGGACATGCAAGATGTTGACATGAAACTGCAGGAGGCTGAGATGCCTGCAAGTTGCTAATTTGAGATTAACTGCATTAAGCATTCCTTGGCAAGGTGGCTCAAGCCCTAAGGGGTGTAATGCACAGCGACAGCTAATCTCAGGGACTGTGGGTTTTTTGCTGCCTAGCGCCGAGTATCAGGTCAGGAAGTGCAACCCAGCAGAAGAGAATGGGGTTTATTTCGATCTTGATGCGCCAGCTTCAGCCAGGATGGGAAAGCTGAAATTCATGCCTCTGATGTGCAGCTTCTGATGGGATTGAAAAAAGAATGCTCCATTCTTACTGAAGCTATTTCAATTCTGTTTAGCGCAGCTGGGTTTTTAAAAATGCCTTTGATTTATTTCTCCAAGCCTACAGAAAAACAGCGAGCCTTGCTGTGGGGTGGTAGTGGTGGTGACAGAAGCGGCTTCTGCCAGGGCTATATCATTATCCTACTGCAGGGGGTGGGGGGTGGGAAGAGCCACAAGTTCTACTCTTCCCCCTCCTCCCCCATGACACAGTGTGGGCAAGCCATAACTCATCTTCTTCCCCCACTCACCTGTAGTGCCGAAGGACATTGGAGAAGCATTGGGACATGGTCTATGGCTGCACAAGCAACTGTTGTTTGGGGGTGGAATTCAACCTCTTCCCTCTGTCTTAATGTTTTCTGATTTTTCCGCAAACCTGGACAGTCCCCAAGTTTTGGAGGAAAATCTGTTTTCTGAATCCATGGCCACAATCTATGAATTTAATTATCCACAGATGGGGCAATACTGAGAATTAGCTATAATGATAACTCTGCTTCGGAGGACACTGCTAGCCAGGTAATCAGTTGCAGAACTGATTCAGTAATGGATATATTTCCTTATTTAATGAGTTATAGTGGTTGAGGTTATTTTGAAACTAATAGAGTTCACCTTTGTGCATCTGTTTGCTGGGAACAGGGCCAACTGCTTCTCACTTCCAAACCACATCACTTCATTTCCTCAGTCATCCTAGCGTTACTCCTCTTTAAAGAAAGGTAAACTTGCATATGTGCAAATTTGAAATTGTGGCACTTATGACTAGTGGCTGGAAAGAACTGTGTCCATACTTCACTTTCACTTCTTCCTCTTCTAGCACCTCCTCTGTTTCATCAGTTACTGAGGTGCCTGATGCATACTTCCCAGGACACCTGACATTACCGTGCCAAATATTCTTAGGATTACATCGCCAAGTATGCACCTAGTACCTCAGTTCCTGATGAAATTACAAAAAGAGTTGCCGGGGAAGTGTTAGCCGGCTGACCAGCTACCATCTCTGCGGCTTTCATTGCCAAGGTAGAGCAGCAGCAGCAACTGTAGTTAAACTGGGGAGGGAGAGAAGGAAGCTGAAAGGAAAACATGGCTCAGATGATCTATCCAAGTAAAAGGAATGTCCTGAGATCTGTTGTGCTTGCCCCACGTTAGAGAAGTGTATTATGAGCTGCCGAATTTAATATTCAGAGTCCAGCAAAGGCAAACTTCACTGGCATAATTATTTTCCATGTTATTTAACTTCCAGGGACCACAAGACAACATACTAGTGATGAAGGCACCAGCAGGTGGCTTCTAGATAGGGCCTCTCCCTTTCTGAGCCAGTGTCCAGGACAATGTTTCCAGCCCAGATTGCAGCAGTAATGGCTACCCTCAGGTGCGTCACTGATTTAAAAAGAAACAGCGTGCAGGTACTGAGAGATGAAGGCATATGGAACAACATAAATCAATAGTGACTACCATTTTAAAGAAAATCTTTCCATTTCTAGCGCCTCAATCATGGCAGAGGTGAAATATCTTGCTGTCAGAACTTGCCTTTATGAGAATTTCCACAAGAAAAACAAGCAGAAAAAGAATCAAACATCTGGGAATTAGATACCTTGTGAACCATAGAGAGCCTGGCAGTTTTCAGTAGCCAGCAAATGGTTTCAGTTCCCTGCACTCCCTCCTCCTCCTTGGCTTCTATTATTTTGAAATACATCCTTCTGTGCCACTTCTTTCCTTCCAGTCTTCATGATTCTTTTCCTACTTATCCTCGACCATTCCAGTTCCATGGTCAATAAATCAAACGAGCTTTCACCACATAATTCTTGGATCGCTCCCTACACAAAAAGCCTGAAAAGCAAATTTGCTTAATATGTTTAAATCTCGCTCAGCACCAGCTGTTTATATTTATTTATCTTTCTTTGTAACCAGCCTTCCTTCAGTCACTGGGAAGATTTTTATACAGTGTGCGTGCGAAGGATGATTGACTACAAGGAGTCTTTGTTGTACTATCGGCTGTAATTATTTTAATTCAAACGCATTCCCTTATAGGACTGACATCATAAACGCTGTTTTCTATAACAAATAGCTGTCAGGTCTGTCAAGCAGATCTGCTTACTATTTTATATCATTACAATATTTAATTTCAGTTCAGTGTGCTTCGTCAGATGTTCTCAAGACTTCGTCCTCCTTTGTCAAGGGGCCAGTGAGGCTCCTTATTCCCCACACTGATCACTCTTTTCAGCAGGGGTTGGGAAGGGAAAGTACCGCTGAATGACACAGGCATGTAAGATGAGAGTTTGTTTCACTCCTTTCCTACAGCACTTCTACAAGGAGCGACTACTAAATGAAAATGGTTCATGGAAGCCCCCTCAGTTTCATACCTCTGGAAGAAACATCTCAGAAGAACCCTTCTGTAATTAGATTTGCTATCTGATCAGAGGCAGCAAATCCAGACCTTAGGCCAATTGGCCATGCTGGCAGGGGCTGATGGGAATTGTAGTCCATAACATCTGGAGTGCCAATGGTTCGCCACCACGGCCTTAGGCACTAGTGTGTTTAAGCAGGCCTGTAACCAGAAAATGGCGCCGGGGGGGGGGGGGATGAGTACAGTGGTGGTCGGGCCATCATTATTTATTTTCTTTATCATTTATTTATCTCTGCTTTGTTCTTTATGTACCAATTTTGTATTTGAAGTTCAAGGTGGATATATAGTACAAAGCAATGCAATTGAATAGCACGAGGGATCTAATAAGCAATGCACTAGATCTAGGATTACAAAAATTTAGAAAAAGTGCAAAAAAAGTTTCAGACTATGTCACACACGTACACACACACTGCTGGCAGGTTCTTTAAATTAGGGCATTTCAGTCCTGCTAACTGCTAATTCTGCTCTAGCCAGTTGCATAGAGAATGCACATTTGGAAGATTTATGACAGGATTCACACCTTTTTACCTCAGCTCCTTCCTTTTTTTAACATAGAAAATTTGCACTTGAAAGACTCCGATCAACCATAGTGCTGATTGGAGGGGCATGACAAATGATTGATGGGGCCCAGCTTCCTTTTGCACCATACTTGTTCTTAAGGCTAGGATCCTATCAGTCCTTCCTAGGGAGTCTCCTGTTAAACTCAGTGGGACTTACTGGCTGAATAAATGTTTTGGATCAGCCTGTAAAAAGTATTATGCAATCTCATGGCACTGGTGACTTATTACAAACCTAAGACATGCTCTCTTCCACCTCGGTCATTGCTTCCTTCTCCTTCAAACTCTGCAACAAACCAAAAGGTGCATTCAGATGGCTGTTTACCAAATGCATTTTACCATAATGTATACAGAACTGCTTAGTAAGCTGCTTTTCTGTTTGTCCTGTCAACTAAGAAGAAAATGTTACCACTCTCATGTTATTTATTTATTTGACTTTTATCTCCCTCTTTCCTGACAAGTTAGTCTCAGAGCGGTTAGAATTTCTGATTAAATGCAAGAATCACGTAATTTTTTCCTTCACTATGACATGATAAAGGACGTTTGGCTGACCAAATGGTTATATGCACACCATGTAAGTTTCTGCTTTGTAAATGTTCTGCTGTGTTTACTTGCAGATTTACAGGACATTTCCTTCTCATTCCATACCAAGCCATGCCTTTGATCCATTGCACCCTCTATCTCCCTTTCTCTGCAGACTTCTGCTGACAGCTACCAAATGTGCACCATTGTATTGTGGCATTTGTGTGTTTGGCCCTCTGCTGGAGTTTGGGGAGAAATGTATTTTGTCCATGACAGGAAGTCATAGGAGTGGCCTGAGAGAAGGAATTATTGAAGAGAAAGGGGAGAAGGGAAGCTTCAGGGTCCAGGGAACAGAACAGAGTAGCTTGAGAAAGAGCCTGATGGGAGAGGTAGCTTCTGGAGATCTGCAGTAGCTCCAAGCAACAGCAGCAACACCATCACAGAGATCCAGCCAAGCTGCAGCAAAGACTGAGAGAGATTTGCAGAAGGTCTCAGAGTAGGGCTGTAAACCTCTCCGGTGGGGCTGGAGATCCATTAGCGTTACAATAGATCCTCAGACAACAGAGATCTCTTTCCAAGGAGAAAAATGGCTGCTTTAGAGGGTGGACTCTATGATAGTATACCTTCATTGGGTCCCTCTCCTCTCCAAATCCTGTCATCCCCAGACTGTACCAATGTCAGGAGGGTGTTTGAGTGAAAGGGATGCACTCTTGAATCCATGTAACCAACCATATGTAACAACCTGATGCCTCTTTTGATATACGTAACTAGCCTGGTATGGGGAACCACTCCCATCTATGCATTCTTTCCTTGACCTGTTTCACTCAAAAATGCTTTTAAATGGCTAACTACAAAGGCAATAAGCCAGCAGGAGAGCAGGGGCTATCCAGTAGTTTGCAGAGAGTGCCACATGTATGATTATATACCCACTGGGTGAAAATCAAGGGTGTATGCAGAGGTGGGATCCAGCAGGTTCTCACAGGTTCCCGAGAGAAGGTTACTAATTATTTGTGTGTGCCGAGAGGGGGTTACTAATTGGTGATTTTGCCACGTGATTTTTGCTTTAGTTACGCCCGCCTCTCAGCAGTAGCACGCAGAACTTGAAGCAGTCTAGCAGGAGGTGCACCGGCGTGCATTCGTTTCCCACCCAAGGACCGGCGCAGCAGCTGCGTCCTTGCCACAGCCCCGCCCAGGAATGCCCTGCCTCTGGAATGCCCGGCCACACCCCAGTTGTGCCCCGCCCAGCCCCATTGGCGCTACGCCACAGTTTGAATCCCACCACCATGAGAACCTGTTACTAAAATTTTTGGATCCCACCACTGGGTGTATGCTTAACGTATGGAGCTTTCGGCTGTCAGGAAGCAAATTCATTCCGTTGAGGCTAGAGCTGCCAATATGGAGAAGCTGAGACCGAGAGAGCAGTTTAGGATAAGACCTTGAGGGATTTACCAGGATGGTCCCATTCCTGTGCTGACAGCTCTTCTGCTGGTGTGGAGAGTGAGCGTCTCTGAGTCAGAGGGCATCAATTTGAAGAGGAGTGATGTGGAAGGGATCCTTTCTTTGGGTAATGGAGTAACATTCTCTTACATTGAGAATACCCCTGTGTGGGTAGGGGGAGGTGGGCTTTTGGTAGTAGTGATTCAGTTATTAGGAATATAAAGAATATTACGTGTTTGACTGCATGGTGACTTGCCTGTCTAATGAGAAGGTTGTGGTGAACATCACATGCTGTCTAGATAGGCTGATAGATAGTGCTGCGGAGGAGTCAGCAATCTCAGTGCATGTTGGCACAAATAACACTGTGAAATGTAGTTGTACAGTCCTAGAGGAAACATTTAGGTTAATAGCAGAAAGTTAAAAACCATTTATAATTTAGATGTGGTGCTGAAACTTTGGAACTCCTTCCCCAAGGAGATACATCTGTCTCCCTCTATTGTTGTATTTCACCAGCAGATAAAGACATTTTGTTTTGTTTGGCATTCTCCCACTAATTGTTATTGGCCCTTTTCCCTGTTTGCATTGTTATGAACTTCCCATTCCTAATAGCACTTCCACTAGGATGGTTCAGGCATTTAGACTTTTCTCCACTAGATTCAAGCTGAATATCCCTGTAGTGTTTGCTTCATAAAGCCTCAAGACAAGGAAATTCTGTGTATCATGTAGCACAAAATATCCTTAAAAATAATTGTGGCTAACAGACATGCGTAATAAAGCAACATAATATTATTTTAGACATCATTAGTCAAAAATGATGTCATAGGCATCATAGAATCATAGAGTTGGAAGAGACCCCAAGGGCCATCAAGTCCAATCCCCTGCAAGGCAAGAACACACAATCAAAGCACTCCTGACAGATGGCCATCCAGCCTCTGTTTAAAAACCTCCAAAGAAGGAGACTCCACCACACTCTCAGGTAGTTAATTCCATTGTCGAACAGCCCTTAGTGTCAGCCCTTGGGCCCCTACAGAAGTTGTTCCTGATTGTGGTGAAGCCCCACCTCAGCCCTCGCTGTGGGGCCCTCTGCCATCCCGCCTTTCTTTGCCCGGGTGATGGGCTTCCTGTCCTGGCCCCTGCTGTCCTGGAGGCAAGTGTTGTCAAGCAACCTTTTTGTCCACAGCTTGGCTCTGGAGGGGCTAATGCTACTCTGCCCTCCTCCTTGCTAGGTCTTCTGGGTTCCCTTCCCCTCCACCTTCTTCACTTCTCTCCTTTCCTGCAACTCACTGCTGTTACACCTTCTTCCCTTTCCTACCCTGCTTGCCCCCCTCTCTCTCTACTACCACCCCCATCCTTCTCCTCCCCTGTCCTTTTATCCCCCCACCATTAGGCCCCCTGGCCCTCTCATGTGGGCGAGCCCTGCCTTCTCCAGGGCCGGGTGCAGCCTCTCTTACCACACCCCCTCCTGGCTGGCTGCTGGCAGTGCACCTCTGCAGTCCTTAGGGATCTCTCTGGCCCTCCCCTCCTTGGACAGCAGTCCTGAGGTGGCATGGCTGGGGGAGGCTACCGGCAGCTGCAGGGGATCTCATCGCCCCACTCCTCGGCTGGCCATGTTGCAGCGATGACCTTGGGGCCTGGGTGTGATGCTGGGTCACCAACCGGCTCCACGCCCACTCCCAGCCTTGCCGCAACCGGAGGAGGCGGCTGGCGGTCTTGGGGAGCAGCCCCAGTCCCTCTCCCCTCTGGCTACCACCCCAAAGTCACTGTGGTGGCCTCCCCTGCAGTGGGTTGTTTGGACCTCAGCAGATGCCCCCCCACTACAAAATCAGGAGGGTGCGGGCAAGTATTAATGCCCTTAAATAAATTACTGGCCCAGCCTCACTTAATCCATTAGGCCTTAAAAGGTGGCTTAGAGTTAGCTGGAATCAATGACTCCATCTGGGCCAGCTGACACACTGTTACAAGGCAACCACCTCATAGAAGACGAGCACTGAATCTCTCTTCACTCAGTGAAATATCTTTGCTTTTTTAGCGAGGGGGAGGTCTGGGGTTTGTTAGCAGGGTCTTCAATGGGAGGTCAACAGCACATGTGCTCTTCCTGAAGTGTTACAGATCTCTACTCTGCCTTTATTTCTACACTGCCTTAGACAAAGTGGATCACTTCCTACCTGTCTCAGTTTACTATCCATTGGGCAAGCTGGGTCACAGCACCACCAGCAGCAGCAACCATAATGACAACTGAAATGGCACAACTACTAACAATAGACATTCCACATCCGCCATCTAGTCATCACTTTGTTACATTAAACACCAGCAGGAAGAGAGATTTCTAGAGTTGCCAACTCTTGGTTGGAATAAGGATACTCATAGGTAAATATTTCATTATAGAAACATGAAGTCTCATGAAGTAGCTTCAAATATTAGCCCAGACACAAGTGAATTCCCATTTCTCACAAATGGTCAACAGTTTAGAGATAGCTGGATTTTCCTTAATATATTCAAAGAATATTCAGCTGTCAAAGACATCGTTATGAACAATAAAACTGCCTTATGCTTTAGGTACCCATAGTGAATGCTCAAACGCCTTTGCTTTAAAAAAAGCATTTATGTTGGTAAAACTGCTATTTTGAAGTATTATTTAAAATATCTGAAAATAGATTGCTTATTAATAATTTAGAGATGGGGCATACAGCTACGTGTGAGATTACTGAATTTGCTGTACACAACATGGCCCGCATCTTTTAAATCTGCATCCTAGTACCATAAATATAGGGTAGATGAATATGAAATACTCCTTAGCAGTCCTGGCCTCACACAGAATAAGCCTGGGTGATCCAACCGAGGTCAACCAAAGGGGATACCCTCTTTAGGTAGCTAGGGAGTAGGTTCCAGTGCCACAAATCCAGAAGACCAATTTGCATCTATATATATAAAAATGTAACGGTGACTTTGTTAGTCACACTCTAACGCCGAAACGCCTGGACCAAATGCCCCCAAACTTGCACACGCCACCACTCAGGTCTGTGAGTGTGTTTTCCACTATGTCCAACCCTCACACGACACACCTGAGGGTCGCCTTCACTGCGCATGTGCAACACCTCGAAGCCGGGGCCCAAAGCAAGGCACCCATCACCGCCAGGCCCAGCAAGGCACCCAGCGCTGCAGAAACCAGTGACCGGAGGGTGGAAGGAGGGACCGACTCCCCCACCAGGAAAAGCATGCCACCGCAGACAGCACCGACCAGAGGGCGGAAGAAGGCACCCACCAACCAACCGGAACAGCGGAGCCCCAGCCGATTTGACCCAGTCCCGGCACCGACCCCGCGACACCTTGAAGCCAGGGCTCAAAGCAAGGCACCCAGCACCACCAGGTCCAGCAAGGCGGCTGGCGCCGCAGAAACCACCAACCAAAGGGTGGAAGGAGGGACTGACCCCCCCACCGGGAAAAGCGTGCCGCCTCAGAAACCAGCGACCAGAGGGTGGAAGGAGGGACTGCCCCCCCACAAAAGTGTGCCACTGCATAAAGCACCGACCGGAGGGCGGAAGGAGGGAACCACCAACCATCCGGAACAGCCCTTCCTTTTTGAGGTGCCATTACCATCTCTGGTAAGAGAAGTGGCAGGGCATATTCATTGAGGTAATGGATCGCCTGCAGAATGATGCTGACACAGTGATTTGTCTGGCATCTACCTTTGAAATTTTGGATGCCATCTCCAGTCCTTCTACTGATACTGCTTGTGTTTTATTAGGATGGCCCCACTTATTATGGTGGGCCTTTCCCCACAATTGTTGCGGGCCAATCTGGCAAAATGACCCGGGATTCTGCAGTGCTCCCCATGGCACCAGCGATGGCAACGCAGCCACCCTGATTCTGGCGCTCTTCCACCCCCTTAGCGCACGTCATTTTTGGACCTGGTCAGAAGAGCAACATTTTGGAGTACCCCGCACCGAGCGTGGGATTGTGGGGAACATCGGCAGATATTAGTGCGCTGCAAGGAATGAGCCAATCGGAAGCCAGAACAGGAAGTGGACAAAACGCGACAGGCAACGTTATGATGACGTGTGCATGTGTCGACGACGAAAAAAGAGTCCGACCTTCAAAACGGCGTGCCAGCCAATCAAAACAGAGACCCGCCCTCCGATGGCTGCGATTGCTGCGGAACACGTGCTCTTGGGGAACACTGCAATTCTGACCCCGTGTTCTTTAGGGAAGATTTCCCAAAGAGCAAAATGATGTGGGGAACAACTCTACATGCTCAAAAGCTGCGGAGTCTAACAAACGCGGGGGTAGACGCCCTTTGGCCCACAACAATTGGTAAGTGGGAAAGGCTCGGTGTCAATTTATTGTCCCATTTCCACATTCTAAAATGCTCACAGGCTCAACAAGATTAGGAACCTCTGAGACAAGGAATGGCTTAATTCTCAGTAGTTCCCACATAGTTCTTTGGGACAAAATAATTAGGTGCAATTGAGAGGTGACAAAAATAATCTCCGCCACTAATTTACGTGGAGCAGGTTGGTCCTAATGCAGTGTTTTGCCTGTGCCTGACAGAATTCCCTTTCCCTTATCAGTAGATGAATGCCATTCATTTCTATGGATATATTTTAGCAGAAGCAAAATCTTGCTTCTGTAGGTGGATGACCCAGGCTTCACCAACAGCAATTCCATCAGAGAGTGTGGGTATTGTGCAAGGCACACATTGCTTCAGTTCAAGACAAAGCATGAACCTGTGGTTTAGTTAACCTCATTATGTTTGTGTGATCATCTGAATGCAGGCTGTTAGGATCCATCAACATGGCTAGAAGTTGCTTTTATTATCATACAGTCGTAACTACAGTTTCACATAATGCAGACATCCTGGCTCATTCAACGGAGCCACTATTGTGTACTCTCTGCTACAGAGAAGCCAGGACAGAACAGACAATGAAACAAGGATCTGTGAAGTTTAAACCAAGATCTGAGCAATCATTCACAAGCTGAATCCTGGTTTCATAACCTAATGATAGCTAAAATGAGCCATGATTTTGTGTTATACCCAAACCAAGCCAGAAATTCATGTTACCCAGGATTTTTGCAAGATATATACCTATCTCCATTCATATACTGCTTGTTTTTTTTAAATACAGGGCTTTTCACTCATTGTTAATAGCAATGAATAGAAGACAAAGAAGGAACATTTGCCCCTGTGTTTCGTTCATGCAATAACTTGAGCAAATGTGGACATACACTGCTAAAAATAAATAAAAATAAATAAAACCCTGATATATAGCAGAGGCGCGTTCTAAGAGCAACCCATCCATTTGCTGAGGTGATGATATCTGGGGCTACTGACTGTTCAAAGCCTCACTAACCCTCGGCTACTTGGAGCTTATCATTTAATTAAAAATAATGCCTAGGTTTTGAGGGCCAACCTGGTAATGTACATGAGCTGTTTGGCTCTTCTCTCCCCCTCTTTGTCTTTGTGCCTGGTGTGTGGAGGTGTACATTACTATAACCTTGCTTTCCAGCACAAAAGTGCTATAAACCACCAATAAATTTTACTGACTTTCTAGTGACCTTCATGAGGGTTGGACAAGTCACATTTCACACCAAAGATGGAGCTGTAAATATTTTATCTGTGCAGTAAACACAGGGCTGACAGCAGCACCATACTCATTTCCTCGGGACTGCTCTCTGAACGTTGTCACCTCGCTGAGAAAGCGATTTATCTCCTGCTCCAGGAAAAATCCTGGCAGAGAAGCAAAGGAGGAGCAGCTCACAGAGGGAGCTGACCGTCTTGTTCACAGCAGCTCTCTGTCACAGCAGCCATAGCTGCCTTGTTATATAGCAGCCTCTCACCTTTTTTCTGGACGGAATTAAAGGGGACGGAAATGCATCTATGGGATGCAGCTGATCGTGGCTATTGCAGAGTGCTAAGAAAGCAAGTGTCCTCCACTTGATCTGAAGTATACGTGTGCTTGTATATAACATGTGATTTTATCTGCAGGTAAGATCCAAACACTGGGAAGAGAAGAGTCTGAGGATCCAGAAGAGACTAGGTTGGGCAGCAGTCTCATGAATGTGATATGGGGAGCAAGTGTGAAGTCTACTGAGAAGAAAGGCACATTTTATTCAGTAGAGTTTACTCCAAGGAAAGCATTCACAGGAATGCAGGTAGCATTGTCAGAAAAAAAAAGCCCTGTCCCTTTACAGAATGCTACTTACCTGTATGATCTGACAAGATTACCTGCCCATTTCTACACAATCAGCCTCCATTAAAATGACAGGACAGGCATACCTACTTAAAATGGCATCGGGGCAAGAACCAAACCTGGGCCCGCCTTCTTCTGAAAGC
Source organism: Sphaerodactylus townsendi (assembly GCF_021028975.2). Classification (NCBI taxonomy): domain Eukaryota; kingdom Metazoa; phylum Chordata; class Lepidosauria; order Squamata; family Sphaerodactylidae; genus Sphaerodactylus; species Sphaerodactylus townsendi. The sequence goes on along the minus strand of NC_059427.1, from coordinate 117,296,676 downwards.
AAGACATGTCCCGTGAAACCACTGGAGTGATTCCCTCATCAAACTTGCAACCCCCCCACCCCGGTAAAATAAGCTGTATTCTATCTTACACCAACAACAGAGTTGGGCATGTAAAACAGTGAACCCCAGTTATGGAGAAAGGGACAAGAGGGGAGGAAAGGGGGAAGAAGCAGTGGTGGAATTCAGCAGGTTTGCACCATTTCAGCTGAACCGGTTGTTAAAATGGTGCTCGTAAACAACCAGTTCTTAAATTATTTGAATCCCCCCACCAGAACCAGTTATTAAATTATTTGAATCATGGGAAGAAGCCATGAACATGGAGGAAAAGTAGCAGGTGGTGAGCATAGCAGAAGCCACGGGTGTGAAGGAAAAGGAGTGGATATGTAAGGGGGGAGACCCTTCCAACTCTATGATTCTAGCATTTTATCCTTGGTCATTTTGCTTGACTGAATCACAGACCTGATGGTGTTCATGTTCAAGTGTTCTAAATTGGTCTGCAAATAGTTTGCATCTAGCTACAAGGCTGCCTGGGGACTGTAGTTTGATCTGAAGTTTTGGACATGTGACAATAACACTGTCAGGTGATGAATGTAGCAGACCATGCAGGAACATAGGAATCAAATAGACCTATCCAGAAGTGAGTTCACAGCCACACTCAATTCCCTCCTCCCCCCAAAAACCAGGAAACTTATCTGGGTCTATGCCATTAGAGGCAAAAAGGGGAACCAGGCTGCTTGCCTAAGGCAGAGAAGAGAAACCACAGGAGCCAGACAGCACACCAAGACCAGGCTGGGCCATAGGGTCTACTGGGTGAAAAATGAGGGATGGATGACTGGCTCCTCCAAGGCAGGCAGGGAGAAGGAGTAAGACCAGATAAAGAAATAAAAGACAGTTTTCAAAGGCAGGCTGGGAAGGAAGGAAACTGCAGAGGGAGGCAGAATGCTGGTCCAGGAGAGGAAAGGAGGGACCTGCAGTGTTCAGCCAGTGTCCTATCATGATCCATTTCTGAGGTCAACAGAGCTCCAATGTAGGGGGCAACCTCACAACTTGCAACTTTAGCTGTTTTCACAGGATGCGTGGCCAGCCCCTGGGGCATACATAGGGCATACATAGGATGCATGGCCAACCCCTAGGGCAGGGGTAGCCAACTTATGGCACTCAAATTGGCCATGCTGGCAGGTGCTGATGGGAACTGTAGTCCATGAACATCTGGAGCGCCATAGGTTGGCCACCCCTGCCCTAGGGCATACATAGCTAATTTCTCAGCATCAGCAAACTGGCTTGCTGCTGCTGTGCCGGACCAATTGCAGACCCAAAATACCATTTCAAATATTGCTTGCTGTAAACAGGAGATTAATCATCTATGTGATGACATGGGCTATGTGACTCAAGAAAAAACATGTATGCAAGCAAGGTAAACCTTTGAGCATGTTTACAGGTGAAAAATCAAATCACCACCATCTAATTTTTACAGTTTCTGTGTTCTTGCTTCAATAACAAAGCATCAGTGTAGGAGTTTTACTCACTCCTGTGAAGATATGGCTAAAGCAGTTCACATTTGGCAGATTGCCACTGATAAACTTGTTCGGAGTATCTCTATATGAAATTTTTGTCTCCTGAATTTTTGGCAAGAGTCCGCTTGAATCCTCCCCTACTGAAAACCACAGTGGCTTCTTTCTTATCACACGTTCATGGAAAAATAACTCTATTGTCAGTAGAGTGGAAAATTAAAACACTGGTAGTTTACTCAGCACTAGAAGTATGGGATTTGTTGGAAGGCCAGCTTCTATGTGTGGGCACATCCCAATGGCTCTAATAATTGCAATATGTGCAAACAAACTGTGAAGCACTTTAAACTAAGCTGAGGAGGGATCTGATTTTGGGTATTAATTAATAAAACCTAATGCGCCTTTAAAAGTATGTTATTATAATTAATCCAAACTGGAAAAAAATGGCAGAGATATTAGGAAACCTTTTGTCGGTCTTTGCCTACACGAGCCATATGGTTTGCTTCCAAACAAAGGACACCAAGGTAGAGGTGCTGAAACCTATTATCTGGATAGGTGGCATCTACATTTTTATTTTTAATTGATTTAGCTAAAGTAATTATTTTTAATTAATTTAGAGGACTCTGTGTAGGGTACTGTTACAAAACACATTTTTAAAAAACATCAAAACTGTTATAAAATGTACTTTAAAACTAACCCCCACCCCTACCCTATCCCTCCTAAAAATAGCTAATCACCCCTTCCCCCATAATGTCTTCCCAACACACATTCAAAATGGGCTGTGGCTGCAACAATAGAATGCTGGTATGCAATTGCAAGTAAAAAGGGGAGTGTGGGGGGGAGGAGTGGGGAGGCATCACCCAGATGCCCGGGTACAAATGGTGGTCTTGCAGAGTCAGGGTCTGGCAGACCTCCAGGGGAAGAGTGTTTCAAATTGCTAGGGCTACTGCAGAGAAGGCCCTCTGGGTGGTCCCACCCTCAAATCTTGGAAGGCACTGGAACTTCCAGGAAGCACCCCACCCCCGCTGACCTCACAGGTCTATATGGGAGGAGGCGTTCCTTCAGATGTATAGGGCCCAAACTATGTAGGGCTTTGTACATCAGTACCAGCACCTTGAAGTGGGCCCAGTAGCTAATAGGGAGCCAATTGCAGTTCCCTCAGGACAGGTGTTATGTGATGATGTCCTTAGATATCTGCACCAGCTCCAGCTTCCAGACCATCTTTAAGAGCAGCCCCATGTAGAACACATTACAATAATCTAATCAATAGGTAACCAGTCATGGCTGACTGTGGTCAGATCACCCCAGCTGAGTAAGAGCAGATCTGGTGAATCAGCTGTAGACCCTAGGCACTACTCCTTGCCACCAATGCCACATGGGATTCCTATGACAGTGATGAATTACCCTATTTTTCTGGGGTAAGACCATCTCATTCAGAGTTGGGTGTCCCTTCATCTCTCAGATCTTGGCACACACAAACCTCCATTTTGTTGGCATTCAATTTTTGTTTATTCTTCCTCATCTAGCCCATGACAGCTTCCAGACAGGTCCAGCACCAACAATTCCTCACCTGATGCAAATGGACCCAAGATGCAGAGGTAGTGCTCTGGTGACAACCTATCCCAAACCTCCTGATGTCCTCACCCAGAGGTGTCAGGTAGATGTTAAACAACATAGGGAACAACCCCACAAGGGAGCTCTCAGAGTCCCGAGCAGCTGTCCCCCAAGCTACCCTCTGGAATCTGTCACTGAGGTGTGAGGGGAACCACTGTAATATGGTGCCTCCCACGCCCAGCCACCACAGCCAATCTAAGAGAATACTGTGGTTGATGAAATTTAAAGTCACTGATAGATCAAGGAAAACCAACAGGGACCCACGGGCCCTGTCTTTCTCCCTGAGGTCATTTATCAGGGTGACCAAGGCAGTCTCAGTACTATGACCACACATGAAACCAGACGGACAGAAAAATCCAGATAATCAGTGACATCCAGGTGTCCCTGGAACTGTGTTGTCACCACCATTTCCAAGACCTTACCCAAAAAGAGGATGTTGACCACCAGGCAGTGGTTTTTAGGCACTATTTGATCCAGAGCTGGTTCCTTCAGGAGGGGATGGATAATGTCCTCCTTTAAGACAGCTAGTACTTTACCCACCTACAGAAAGGTGAATCCACCCAGCCAATCCATCCTGGCTAGCTTTAATCAGACAAGATGGGCAAGGATCAAGGCGACAGGTTGTAGGACAGACCCCTGCAAGCACCCTGTCCACATCTTCAAGCTGCAACAATTGGAAATATTCCAAACAACCTGACAAGACAGTGTGCTGGAAAACTCCATACTATCTTTAACCATGGAGTCCAATTCCTGGTGAATCTGGGCAATTTTATCCAGAAAGTGCCTTACAAACATGACACAGGTGACTTCAGTGGGTGGTGCTGATCCCTCAACCTCTGGGGTAGTCAGCCTCCTCACCAATCAAAAGAGCTCAGCCAGATGGCTACTTGTGGGCACAATGGCACTGTGCCTTCTTCACCGCCATCACCTCCATCTGGTAAGCCCAATAATAGGCTCTCACCGATATCTAGTCAGATTTATCATGGGATCGCCTCCATTCACATTCAAACCATCGACCTTCCTGTGTCATCGCCTTGAACTCCCCTGAGTACCAAGGGGCCCTCCAGGCTCTACCAGCTGGTCGGTGGCACCTAGGAAGGATCATGTCTATGACCCTCCTTACTTCACCATTCCAAAAGGTCAAGACAGGAGCATTGGATATGCTAGCTGGAAAATCCCCCAGAACCCTCAGAAATCATTCAGATTGCATCTGCCTCCAGAGATCAGACCATAACAATAGAACCTATGCTCTGATGGCTCTGGGGTGAGATCTTCAGTCCAAAAGTCACCAGGTAGTGGTCTGTCCGTGATAAAGAGCATGTTTTGCAATCCCCCACCATCAACAGATCACCCCAAACTGCTCCATACCAAAAACCACATCTAGGTTATGTTTTGCCCTGTGTGTCAGGCACTGAACAGTGAAAAAGTGACATCAAGTAGTTGCCATACTTATGTAGCTTATTGATCTACTCAATCATTGTCCATTCTGATTGGTGGCAGTCCTGCTATTTAAGATTGTATTTTTGATGTCTCCAATGGAATAGTAACTCTAATGTATAAGACACTTCCAGCCACCAGGAACAGTGGCTGGAAGTGTCTTATACATTAGAGTTACTATTCCATTAGAGTTACTGTCCTTCAGGGACAGCCATTCCCTCACCTTCAGACTTCAAGTCCTGAGTACCAGCAACTTCTCCAGATCTTCACTCAGTCCAGAGACAGCAGGAAGTTTTCCAGTCCTACCAGAGTATACATATCTGAAATCAAGCCTGGCTTCTAACTCCCAGCAGCTACTTCCAGGAAAGCATGCTCTGAAGACAAACACTTCATTCTCCTTAAAGTCTTTGGTGGATCAACGTTTTAACTCTTATCTTTGTCTATATCCATCCCCAGTGAGTGTTCTACAAGTTAAGTCCAGCGTGCTATCAGTAGAAGGCACAGTGGCTGCTGGACTTTTCCATGTTCCTCTTATTATTATTATTATTATTTATTGAATTTAGTATACCGCCCTATCCCCGAAGGGTTCTTGCCACGGTTGTACCTGACTATGGAAAAGTTAGTTTCTGGGGTTTTTGGTCTGAAACCTATCAGGATCAGAGGAATGCAAAGGGAAGGGCGAAGAAGACAAAACTCCATATCCTGCCTCTTACACTTCCTCAACACAACTGCCCAAGCTTCATGTGTCCATGCTGGCCCCACAATTTTGAGAATCAACTTTCCCCAGGTTGGGTGGAGCTGCTGAATGGAGAGAAACCCAGGAAAGATCTATATGCCATGGATTGTTGGATCCATACTGTGTCCTGACTATCTGTGGATCCCTTTGGAGCCTTGCCTGGTTTGGCATGATGCAAATACAAAACATCCCTGGAAATGCTCTGCAAAATGGAGTGGATGGGCTCATGTTATAGAAAGCTGTTACATTGTGATTAATTGAAAATGACTGATTGGTTAAGCCATGTCATATGACGATAGAGAACGAACAAAGAGGCCAAAGTACTAGAATTTTGAATGGGACCTAATATCTATTGTGGAGTCTGTTGTGTAACATAATTAAATATTATTTATTAAAGTGCCTTAAAAAGCAAAATGCTGAACAGTAATTAAATTTAAAAGAATAAATCCTGCCTGCAGGCTTACAATCTGAAAAAGGCAAGACCTTTAGGAAAGGGCAAGGGACACAAAGAGAAGGGAAATGTTATTTATATTTGAGTGCTGGAAAGGGAAACTTCCTTGCAATTCCACCCCACTCCTTGCCTGGAGAATATCCAAGCACCTATAAATATTACAGATCTGCCACCTGCTGCCCCAAAGCTGCTGCTGCTAATGATGGCACAGCTGAAGTTTTTTGAAAGACACAGTGTGTGAAGGGGAAACCCATCTGTACACTTCCCATGACATCACCCAAACGTCCCAAACTCTGGGAAAGATGCAATAATGGGCGTGGGGCTTGTGCAGCATATCTTTCCTATTCTGAAATCTATACCATCTGGCCTAATTAACTCCTCTTACCTGAACATAGTCACTCCTATTGGCATACCAATTGCCATGAGCATCCATCCATATATAATCACGAACGTGTAACATAGAGGGTGTTCAGTTGCATTAATGTTACTTGGCCAGGCACACAGGTCCTAAGAGAATCTGCACTGATCTTAGCAGCATCCACACGTGGACTTGATCCAGCTGAATGCATCAAGCAGCCCTTCAAAATGGCATATACTGTTTTCTTCCTCCCCCCCCCCCTCCTTAAGAAAAAAGGCACAAGTTGGGGGAAAAGAGGAATATTCTGCCATCCATCAGCAAGGTCATCACTCAGACTCAATCTACAAGCTATTGACATCAGTAGCATCACATAGTATATTGCATTCAGCCCAGAAAAGATCACTCCAAGAGAACAAAGGGTTAGTTTTGTCGGGAGAATGCACCTTGCCACCACACCCCTTGTAATTTATTTCTGCAATTGTAATTAAGGCTCTGATAAACTGCCTTAGCTGCCTGTGCCTTTTGTTCAATTTATTGATTAGCTATTTCTCAGAAGTTCATTACCATCCAGAGGCCGGGAATTGGGTTTGTGTGCATGGGTGTTTTTTTTCACGGCTTCATCTCTGACTCAGATGATTAAACGCAGCCACTACACATCCATCGTGTATCGAGCAGTTCTGCCCAAGGTCAAACATTCATGCAAAACAGGAAGGCCATCTGCATGTCTAAATATCATCTGCATGAATTTCCAAGAGGCTTGCTCAGAAGCCCGCTTGGCAATATTGGAAAGGAGGTATTTTCTAAAGTTAACCCAGTGTCGAAATGCTCCACAAGACAAAATGATTGCACTGGTGCAACAAGCATAGATAAAACAAGTAAAAGAAAGGTCGTGAAATAAGTATTAAAAGGAGATAATTACCTGAACATAATAAGTGTGCACTGGAAGGCAATCTATGTGGTGTGAGAAATCTCTTATGTTCATTAGAACGGGAAGAGAATGCTAAGAAATGGACAATAGATCAGATGAAACTATATAAAAACAAAGGAAATAAGATGTTTCCCAAATGTGGGTTTTTGTTGGCCAACTTATCTTCATGGTGGGTCTTTGTCAACTTAGTAGCTTCCATTTGATCTGTAGCCATTACAAATGGATGTGGTTTGTATAACCAATTTAACCTCGACTTCTTCAGTGACATTAGAGAAGGCTACAAATTGAGAGGAATTTCCAATACAATAAGCTCATTCTAAGGGACAAATTATTTTTTTTCTTAAGCAATGTAAGGATAATTTTTATTTCTATATCTAATACGAGGTAGGGGTTGGTGTACCTGTCTCCCAAAAGAAGACATACCCAGCAAAAAAACTTTTGACAGCTTGTCAGTTACTAAAAAAAAACCCTGAAGAAAAATGATGCAGCCAATTATTGCACAGTCTCTAATCGACCCTTTCTAGACAAAGTGATTGTGAAAGAAGTAACAAACAAACTCTGGATCTTCTTGGATAATTAATCTGCTCTAAATCCTTTTCAGACTGGCTTCAGGTAGGGCTATGGGATAAAGAGAGCTCTGCTAGCTTTAGTTTATTACTTCCATCTGAGTGTAGACAAACATCATGTCTCTTAATTGCTGCAGTTTTTGATAAAATAAGTAGATCATACCATCTTACTGAAGCACTTGGAGGTAGAGGTCATCATATATCAGGGATATATACTGAATTGGTTTACATCATTTCTCACAAATTGGACTTTGAAGAGTTCCTGCTAGAAACCAGTTATCTTCATTTATCTTTATTCCAGAGGATGTCATGGCCCTGCCAAGTGCAACACAACTCAGGCATTCTGAGGACTGTTTGGACAAGGAACCAAACGGTAGCATGATGCTCCACTCCCAGCTGGCAGCAGTGGAAGACATGGGAGGACATGAACCCTGTAGAGTCAGATCCAGGATCAGAACTAGAAATCCACATGAAGAATGTAGGGTCAGACCCTGAGCCACAGCCAGGGACCAGCTTGGAAGCCCCTCAGCCTATTGGTGGCAGGCCAGCCACAGGGACTCCACCATGCTCTCCCCACATATCCCCTGAGCGACACCAGAGATGACTACTCACCTGGCAGCCCTGCACTGCCCCAGTTTCAACAGTACAGAGGAGTGTTAGCAGGAGCAGGGCTGACAGGACAGCTAGGTGCCAGCTATCTCCAGCTGCTAGGGGAGCTCCCTGTGACAAGAGGCTGGGAAACAGGAGGCAGAGTGGAAGCAACAAGTCTGCTTGCTGCTGCCTGAGCTGTTTGTATCCTTTGTACTGATCTTGTACTTGTATCCTTTGTACTGACCTTGGACGGGTCTCCTGGATTTGTGTTGATCAGATTGCCCTTATTTGGACTTGGCGCTCATGAGTAGAAACTATCAGTACTGACCTCCGACTGAACTTTGGCTATGTACCGTGTGTGTGGCGTTTTCTGCACGGTTTAAATATCCTGGGATGGGGCAGTGACTTATCCCAGTTTGTGTAAGATTTTCGCACTGTTCCCGGTCCTAAATCAGGGGCGACCTGCGCAATTTCCCTTATCCTGGGGTTTTCAAAAATCGCCAAATTGGCGGTTCTTTTCACATATACCATGCTGATCCTGCTGCCATGCAAACACTGCAGCAGCTGGGGCAGTTTATTTTCCATGCCTCGCTGCCAGATCTCCCCACCCCAGCAGCCCACCTCCCTGGCTTTCCCTTCTGACGTCACTTTCTTCTCTCCTGTTGACCGTTGCAGCCCACTTTTCCCAAAATGCCCCCCAAGCACGTTTCCCACTCATGGCAGTGGCCTGCCGACATTCCTCCTTAGTTAATGGAGAGTGCGGGTCCAAAATTTCCCCCTTCCCCTCTTTGTGCATACTGTGTGCTTGTGAAGCTGTGCTTGAGAACCGTGCTTGTGTGAAAGAAATGTGAGTATTTCATCCCGGTCTTCACTCGATTCCTACATGGAAATGCGCAGCCATGTGAAGGGAGGAGCCGGGATAACATTGACCTGGAATTTACAATCCTGGTTAAACCCCGGTGTAATTATGCCATGTGGAAAATGCTTGTGTGTGAGACAAAGAGGGCAATTATATCTCCTATGCTTTTCAATCACTAGGTAACAAACTGAATCTAAACCATGAAAAGACAGAGGTAACTTGGGAGGGTGAAGATCTTGAAGGACATGGTGATTCTCGCTTTCGTTAGCACTGATGAATATGGAAGGTCATCCTTTGCAAAAGAAGGCTATAGTTAGTGAACTTCACCAGCATTCTCATTGACTGTTAGGGAATAAAACACAGGATGCCTGCAGCAAACAAGATCTACTGCTCTGATGAGCAAGCAAAGATAGATCAGGCTTGTCCAATTTTTAATAAGTTGGGCTGTTCTCAGAGGGACACACCGGTGCATACATCCATAACCTCTAGGCTGGATTACTACAATGAGCTTTACATGTGACTACTCTTGAAGTTATCTTAGAAACTTCCATTGGTCTAAAACATAGGAACTCTCCTTCCAATGGGGAGGGGTAGGGTTAGCCAGCAACCACATGTTGGCAATTTTCAAACAGCTTCATGGTTATAAATTTGATCCTGATCTCAATTCAAGCTCCTTGTTCTAACCCATAAAGTCTTTCACAATCTGCTTACCAATCTAAATCAGCAAACAAGTGTTTTACAGTCCTTCCTTCCGTTTGCTAAGTTTTATTGGTTTCAGCTACAGTGCTGTCTTTCACCATGATGAACACAATCCATTGGTACAACCCTCAGAAAGAAGTGCAGGGTCCCCTATAGGGTGCCCTATCCCTATAATTTTCTCTCGGATTCTTAAGACCACCTTGTTATAAAGAGCGCATAAATGACCTAGAATAGTGTTTCTTAGAATAGAAATAGTTTGTTCAGAAGGATACTTGATTAGAAAATGTCACAAGATTATTTTTCAATAGCGGTTGTATAGTTTTAATGTGCTTGTCTTAGTTCATACTGCATTTATTGCTGATGTAAGCCGCTTTGAACCATGGAAAAAGCAGAATATCCTTTAAAAAATAAATATCCCCTGTGAATTTGTGATCACTGTTGTACTAGTCCTGTGGTGGTGAACCTATGGCACTCCAGATGTTCATGGACTACAAATCCCATCAGCCCCTGCCAGCATTGGCCATGCTGGCAGGGGCTGATGGGAATTGTAGTCCATGAACATCTGGAATGCCATAGGTTTGCTACCACTGTACTAGTCTCTTCTGAAGCCAGGGAGGAGCTTTGTGGCCACACGGTTTTAGGTACATGGATCAAGCTTTGAATCCCCTGGGCAGCTGCCTTTCTGCCATTTCAGAATTTATGCATTTTCTTTCTTGTAAAGACCTGCCTTCCTGTACCATTTTTTTCTGGTATAATCAATTATTTCATAACAAAATCTTTTCATCACAGTTGAGACATCTGTGTATGTTGATATGGATGGGGCCACAGTGTCTGGTGATCAAGAAATTAGACAGATGGATTTAGTTAGGAAGTTACAAGCAAGAATGCACATATGCATACACACACACACACACACAACACATATACAAACGTCACTCCCTGCTCTCATCATTCCTACAAAGATTTTTCTTTTTGGTCTCTGATTTTTCTCTCCTTGCCCTGGGGGCCCTTTCAAGAGACATAATGGATATTGTGACTGAAAATAATAGAATTTATAGCCCAGACTCAACACTATAAATTTAGCTATTATGTTCCTGATGGGAAAATGAAGAAAGAAATGAATTGAGACAGAATATTCGTCTTAATAAGTGTCTCTTTTCTATATTTAATACATTTGTGTATACACACACACATATATACACACACACAATTGTATAAATCCATGATTTTATATTTGAGAAGACTTTCAAATATCATCAACTGCATCGACAAACAAAGGCACAACATAACACTAAAAAGGGAGATATTTTATGCTTGGCATGCTGAAGAAGTCTCCTACTAAGTTGCAATTCAGGCTGCTTCTTCGGGGGCCCAGATAACAGGTGTGCTAACGTCATCTTCCTCTGTGCCTGCAAAGTATATAATGTGCAGAGCACTAATATTTGGAATCTCTGCAATGGTCAGGTGTTCATCTTAAAATGCTCTGTCTGGCAACAGATTTGTATGTGGCTGAAATTTGTGTTACTGATTTACTTTTAAATTCTTGCAGATATGCAGAGATGCAAATTATCCTCACATCTATTGGAGAACCTCCCACCTGAATGTGAATCAGTCTTAACCAAACAAGGTATTTGTGGACTATGCCCAAAGTTTTCTGTTAAGATCAGGTTATTTTTTGAGACAATTCTGAAAACGTCCACAGTTAAAATGAATTTAACTATGAAAGGTCATTGTTCCTCTGGTTCCAGGATATCACTGATAAAGATCTGCTTCGTAGTTCCTGCTGATCTGTTTCTGGGCTTCCCCCAAATCTGCCAATTTTTAGGGCTACAAGAGTTTGATTCTTCTCATCATTCATCAGTCACCCCAGCAATTCTGCCACTCACACGTTCAAACTAAGCGTTTGCGCTGTGATCACTTGTCCACCCCCCCAAGAATGCATGTCCAGGATATGATCATTTGTCATTTAAGATAGAGTAGATGATATGAACCATGCCAAACACTGTAATAACTAATTTCAAACATTTATTACAACACCAGAAAGACTAGAAAGCTGTCCCTATTCTTGATTTTAATAAATGCCGTCTTGAAGCAGCCGCTTATCAAAGTGACACAAATTGTGTGGTAAATAGATTACGGCACAGCTGAAATACTGGAAAATGAGATCAGAAATGCTGCTCCGTCCCCATTTAAAATGCCATGAGACACGCCATTCTGCAATGATGCCAAAGAGCCAGAACAGGCCAATCTGCTGAGGCCCAAGTCTCTGTGAAATTACGGCTGAACAGACATGGCTGTTAATCATTTATTCGTTTGGATAGGGATATTTCCTTCCTGAGTCACCACTGCTTGATGTTCATTTATTCTTAAGAAGATAGCAGAAGCCACCCAAAAAGTAAGTCCTTGGGGCTCAAGCAGTCAGGCCAGGACAAACGGTTTGCTTCAATAAGTGTATATACCACTGCAACAAACGCTTCCTAGAAAAAGAAGAGTTGGCTTTAAAACCCCACTTTTCTCTACCTTTAAGGAGTCTCAAAGCAGTTTGCAATTCTCTTCCCTTCCTCTCCCCACAACAAACACCTTGTGAGATGGGCATGGCTGGGACAACTGTGACTAGCCTAAGGTCACTCAGCAGGCTTCTAGTGGAAGAGTGGGAAATCAAACTTGATTCTCCAGATTAGAGAATCTGTTATCACTATACCACACTGGTTCTCTTTAGCCTTTGAATAATTCGGTGTATCTTGAAGTTAGTCACTTCCCCCTTCCTGAATGAGACAGAATAGAACATTTCTACACAAACATCATAACAAGCGGCAATATGATTGTTAATATGGAAAACTTGACAACTATTGCAAGGATTGATTACCCATGCCCCATTCCCAACTTCACTTGCCTTTCACTTTGGTTTGTGAACATTTCTAAAATTAATTTTGAAATTCTCTCGGGCATAATTTGCCACATTTTCCAGTTCATTTGTTTTGTTTATTTCTCTTAAAGGCTTTCAATATTTTTGTTGTTACCCTTAGGAGAAATTTTCCACTTCATGTTGGGTGAATTGAAAGGAGACAGAGAGAGGAAGTAACTGGGATCAATAATCTATGTATACCAGGATTATTTGGGTGGGGACTCTTAAATGAGCAGGCAGTTGTACAATGAACTGAATTTTATTAACAAAATAAACAAAAAAAGGAACATATTTTTAAATCAATGAGTATACACACAAGGCATACAAGAACTGGCTAAGAGTAAAGCGAAGAAGTCGAATAGAGTTTTAGGGATGAGGGATAGTTTCCCGTTTTAAAGGGATGTCCAATAAAAGGACACACACACACACACACACACACACACACACACACACACACACACACACACACACACACACACACACACACACACACACACACACACACACACACCCCACCCCCCATGAATGGCCAAATGTTTATACCCTAAAATGAGTTCTGAGGCAGTATGATGTAAGTTGTCAGGAAAACTAGAGACAAAGACTTGATAGCCTTTCCTGGGGTCGAACAGTAAGATAGGAGAGGCATTGATGGGTCGTCAGAACCCAGGAGAATGTTTGGGCTATTTTCCCGAATGCTGATTAATGCAGTGTTGCACTTACCTGGAACTGTGGTTCATTGAGTGGTTCCCTGGGCAGGCACACACTGGGTCTGTGCATGCGCACAGATCAGCTTTGGTAGACTAGACAGCCTTTAAGTGCTAGCCAGCTGACTAGAAATGCACTTACTCACCCAGTGCCAAAGGCAGGAAATCTTCTCACCTAAGCTCCCTTCATGAGAGGGGGAGGAGTGCACTTTCCCTCAGTCCTTCCACCACTGTTATGGCTGAAGTAAAAGTTACAAATGAGCAAGCAATTCAAAGAGCATTCCAATAACAGGGTGGAGGAAGGGATGTGTGCCTGCACAGGAACCCACTCAATGAACCATATTTACTGGTAAGTAACTCTAGTCAGCATGAGCAACCAGAAGATCCTTCTAACCACCATGGCAGCAAAAGAAGGACTGAGGGAAAGTGCCCAACTCCCCCTCACATCATGCAACCTTAGACGGGAAGATTTCCTGCCTTCGGTGCTGGAGGAGGGGGAGTGAGTGCATTTATAGCTAGTATTTACAAGCTTTCTAGTCTACCATGGCTGGCCTGCATATATGCGCAGACCCAATGTGAGTCTGCAGAGTGAACCCACGAAATGTTATTGCTGGGATGAAAGCAGATTAGAGTACGGAATGCTCTGCTTAGAATGCTGATTAGAAGGCAGCTCCTCCATATTCAGGGGCAGGGCTCGGGGTGTGTGGCCCCACCCCAAAGCCCCGCCCCCCACCAGGCTCCCTGCAGCCTGGTTTCTGCTCTCCCCAGACTCAGAGCCTGGGGAGAGCACTTGCCGGCCTCCAGCTATGTGCTTTTAAAAGCATGGAGGCAGGGGCTAGGGCTAGGGGTGGGTCTCAGGGGTGCATCTCAAGGGTGGGGCCCCAACCCCAAGCCTCCACAAGCCCTGCCCCTCCCCCACTGGGCTCCCTGCAGCCCAGTTGCTGCTTCTCCCCAGAGCCTGGGGAGAGCAGTTGTCAGCCTCCAGCTACGTGCTTTCAAAAGCACAAAGGCTGGGGGCGGGGCTTGGGGTGGAGCTCAGAGGCAGGGCCTTGCCCCCAACCATCTCTCCAAGCCCCACTCGGCTCCCTGCAGCCTGGTTGCTGCTCTCCCCAGAGCCTGGGGAGAGCAGTTGCCAGCCCCCAGCAATGTGCTTTCAAAAGAACAAAGGCCAGGGGCAGGGTTTGGGGCAAGACCATGCCCCAAAGCCCTGCCCCTGCCTTCAATGCTTTTAAAAGCACATCACTAGAGGCCCAGCAACTGATCTCCCCAAGCTCTGGGGAGAGCAGCTGGGCTACAGGAAACCCAGGGAGGGGCAGGGCTTTGGGGGAGGAAGTGGGACAGAAGCCAGCCTACAGGGAGGCCAGGAGGGGGGATGGGGCACCCACTGCAGGCACACATCTTTGGTCATGTGGGGGGGCTCGCTGGTGCCCCCACATGACTGAAAGGCATGCACCCGGGGACATGGGTATCCCTATGTCCCTAGGTTGATACGCCTCTGGCCAGGAGGCAAATGCCAAGAAAACCTCCCCATCACTGAAAAGTCCCCATTGGAGTCAATTGAATTATCCCCCCAAAAGGTGGTCTAAGTCCAAGAGCTCAGGCCACAGTGCAACCATCACAAAACCATAGTTGAAGCCAGTCGCGGAGCTACAAGGAGGTGGGGGTGCGCCATGCACCAGGGTGCAAAAATCACCCCAGACCCCCCTTCCCCCTACGGCACCCCCCGTGGCATCCCCAAACCCCCCTGTAGCCCCTCACCCCCATTCCCACACTTACCTTAGTTCCTTTCCTTTTCCAAAACGTTTTCAGGCTGCAAAAGGCCTATTCTCAGTAAAAACGGCTTGAGGAACTACAGAGTGGGGCGGCGGGGCGGGGGGGGGGGGGCGGAAAATGTAGAATGTGCACCAGGCGCAGTTTGGCCCAGCTATGCCTCTGGTTGAAGCTGACAAATGTTGGGTCCATCTCTGGGAAAATGCCCCTGCCATGCCTCCACCATGTCAACAAGGCCAACATGGCACTCAGCACTGCGCCTGGATGTTGCAGGTTGTGTTGGTGACTGCCTGCAGGTGTTTCTGCCTCTCTGTCGGGTAAGTATTCTGGGGAGGGCAAATCCGTTGGCACGGTGTGCACTACTTCTATGGTGCAATTGGGTCCTTCCCCTTTGGATAGGAATGCAAATCACCTTAGGGTTACACAATGGAGATTATTTAGCCCCACTGGCCTGCAAATCATGTGTTCAGGCCAAGGAAAAAGATACATTGCCAGCTGCCTTCCTGCTCAGGCAGGACAGACAAGATCTATCCCAAAACACTCTGACAGGCATACATTTTGTGTGGAGCAGTGTTTTGCTGTTATGCCAGTCTCTGATCCCTGTGCCTTTATGGCACCCCTTAACAGGAGGAGGGGTCCAGCTATTCACAATGTACATAAAAAGGATTCTCAGTGCAACTGAGTGATTAATCAGGACCCCTTCTTGTGGTGCAATGTCATCAGTGAGAAGACATGTGCATATGTGAATTGTGGCAAAACTTGCATCTGCTGTGATCTGAACAAATTATAGAATTCAAAAATGGTAACAGATCCAACATTTATCTAATGCTTTGGTACTGTTCTTCAAACAAGGTCAAGTCATTCACTAGTACAAAATTCAGGGAGTAATTGAGATAGGAATAATGTTGCAGGCATTCTTTGTGGCCAGGTTTACTCAGCCGAATGGCAAAATATTAGGAAAGTTTCCATCAAGCAACCATGACACCATTATGAAACAGGATATCCTACATTGCATTTATATAACACAAAAAAACTGAGTTCAGGATCCTGTGTTGTGTACATCTGACATGTTTTCACGATATGGGAAACTGGAGTTAGGGTATCTGAAGACCAGCTAGGATATTTGAAGACCAGATTCACATAAGTTTTGTGGTTGAAACTTTTTTGAAAAAAAATCAGTATGCACATTTGGATTAAAGGTCTATTACAGAAGGCTGAAATTTTTCACAAGCTTATTCATAAAAAGCCTATAACTCTCAGTGGGAAAATCTCTGAGAGTAAGTATATATTACAACTCAAATGTTTTCTGATGTAAAATGTGATACGCCTTCTGAGCTGAGAAAATCCAAGGTATTTGCCAGAGGATTGCATAAAACCTGTGACTGACTGATCACATATTATACAGAGTCATGTGAGCATCTATAGCCATTTCAATATACACATTTTCAAAATATTAGTAAGGAAATTAATATGCCAGGAGTCAAAATAGCATAAAGAATGGGGGAAAGTAATTTCATTTCTAATAGGTAGACTCAAAATAATAAAAAAAATTATCCTTCAATCTTCTTAGAGAAAAATTCAGATATCTTTTTTACATAGAGAAGAGGAGGCAGAGGAGGAGGAGGAGACGTTTGGATTTAAATCTCACCTTTCTCTCCTGTAAGGAGTCTCAAGGTGGCTTATGAGCTCCTTTCCCTTCTTCTCCCCACAAGAGACATCTTGTGAGGTAGGTGGGGCTGAGAGAGTTCCGAAGAACTGTGACTAGGTCAAGGCCACCCAGCAGAAATGTAGGAGTGCGGAAACACATCTGGTTCACCAGATAAGCCTCCGCCACTCAGGAAAAGGAGTGGGAAATCAAACCCAGTTCTCCAGATTAAAATCCACCTGCTGTTAACCACTACACCATGCTGGCTCCTTAAGGGCTCAGATCCACCAAAGCATTTCCACTGACAACTTTCTCACCTCCCCACTCTCACTGAAGCCTGAAATGCAGAAAAGGGGTGAGAATTATTCTGCCTGTAGAAACACTTCTATGGATCCAAGCCATTGTTCCCATGTTCCAAGTCCTTTATTCATATTCTGTGGAAATCCACTGAAATTTCCTGGTCAGTAGCATGAGATCCAGTCATAAAGAGCAGGGATCAGCTATAAAGAATTCCAACAACAACATGCACTTCTAATAGGAAGTAAGCACAAATGACTGCTCCCTTTAAAATTACCCAGTGCACCCCTTCCTATTTACAGGGAAAAAAGGCACTCAAAGTAATAATGTTACAAATAAAACTGCGTGTGGTTCATTTTAGTTGAAGACATATGCCTAAATCCACAGCACGGCTACTTTGCCTCTTGATAGTTTATTCTTTTGAAAGGATGCCCCCACAGAATAGAGATTGGAGTTTTGAATATGCAAAAGAGAGTATTTGCCGGCAAATAGCCCTTCGCTTTATTCAAATTATTCTGAGGCTTTCTGTGGCTTTCATGAATTCCAGAAAATGTGTTTACAGAATCATCAGCTACAAAGAATTGGATTTCCACATCACAGCTCATGGAGGATTTTCAGGGTTTTTGTTAAGACATGGTGTCTCCGCCAGCAGAAAGCCCCTTTAATAAGGGAGCCTGCTGCAATTTCGTATTTAAAATCTGCAATTAATAACAAAAGAATTGAAAGTAAATTCCAGACAGCCTCAGAAACTGCCAGTGTGAAACTAAACCGCTTGCAACGTGTTGATATTCATTTTTTTAAAGTTAGTTTATTCTATGTTCTTTTTGTCCTTGTTGATGCCCAGCTTACGCCCTTTATACTGTTTCATACTCTAGTCCTTTTTCAGACATATCCACACACATGAGGAGCCTCGGAATAGGGGCATTGCACACATTTCTGTACATGTACAGCTTCAGTACACACAAACTGATCACAGGATTAATTTTAGGGGTCAGGTTTACCTAAGCTGACGACATATCTGCACACAAAATATGAAATTCCCTTGTCCAGATAACAGCAATCATGCTATGTATCTGGAGCATCATGGGTCATATGTACTCCTGATTCAAACTTCTGAAATCTCTAACAACTTCACAGGTAACATCAAGAGTGTTCCTGAATTTCTACCACAAGTTACAATAACGAACTGCCTAACAAACATTAAGAAAATAATTAGCATTGTAATTATTTATTTTACAAAATTACACCACACGTTTCTACCCTCATAAGGACTACCATGGCATTGACTCGATAACACATACAAAACATCTTAAAATCAACTTAAACATAAAAATTAAAACCAGATCTAAACTATGAATACAAATAAGAGACATAATGAAATAATGAAATAATAATGAAATAATTAAAACATTAGGCAGGCAGGTGTACTTCATGAGAATATTTGAAATTTGATATAAAAAAACTTGTGGAAAGAGAAGAAGGTAGCTAAGTCAAAAACAAGGGCAGCAGGGGAAGGGGGGACCCCTGAGAACTTTGACACAGGTTCACAAATAGCTGGAAACGTCCATTCAAAACCCCTAGAAATGTATTCAGATTGAAAACTGAGTACTTTTTCGTGCATTGGAAACAGGCAAAAGAAAATGTTTCTTCACAGGCAGCCTGATCAATTTAATAAATAATGTTTTTATTCTACCATTTGACAAAAATAGATTCAATGTAGATTATATCAAAAGAGATCAATATGAACATTTATATGGCCCATCATCCAAATTAAATCTGTAAGATAACATTCAATAACACCAGTCAACAAAACATGAAAACCAGTTTGTGCCTCTTTCTGAAAATCTGTGAGACAAGACCCCTCTGATAACACATTCCACAGGGTGGAAACCGTGACAGAAAACTTGGCTTCTGTTGACAGGAAGTGCCTGATATAAAGACAGACAGAAGTAATAGGTTTCATGGCCATAACTGGAACCCATGTTTATGCAGCATAGAGTCATGAAAAAATTCTTACAGCATCACTATAGAACAGTGGTGGCAAACCTATGGCACGGGTGCCAGAGGTGGCACTCAGAGCCCTCTCTGTGGGCATGCGTGCACAGAGTTCATCATGTGGGGGGGTTTTTTGGAAAATCGCCCCCCCTCACACACACACACATCTAGGCTGGCCTGGGCCGCTGGGTACGACGTGTAGGTAACCCTGTTAAGTGCTGTGAAACCCCACTGATTTTCATGGGAAGAACTGAAGCGCAATCCTTTACCTGGGAGTAAGCTCAGTTGCTGGCAATGGGGCTTGCTTCTAAACCCTCCTAGGGTTGTGATTCACCCATTCGAAGCGTTGCACAGTTGCTTCAAAGCAAAGCCACTGACTACCACCAAGCTTACTCCCAAGTAATGTGCGCCTTGGAGCCAACCGCTTTTTCTAAACTAAAACCTCAGTGTTCAGGTTAAATTGCCGTGTTGGCACTTTGAGACAAACAAGTGGGTTTTGGGTTGCAGTTTGGCCATTCAGTCTCGGAAAGGTTCACCATCACTGCTATAGAAGCTGTCTTCCTACCATTTTTCTCTTGCTGTTTAATTTCTCCGGTGCAAGGGATTAGTTCTAAGGGCAGGGGAGCTTCCTGATGTAGACAGGCAAACAGCAAGGCAGAGATCTCAGGAGTGATATATACTGAATTGCTGCCCCAAGATGTGGCCATTAGCTTGTACAGTGATAGAAGGGGATTCACATTCATGTAAGATAGTCCTCCAATGGCTGCTAGACATGATTTCAAAAGGAAGCATCCTTTTTTACTGGCAGTATTCTCTGATACCAGTTACTGGAGGATCAAAGTAGAAATGAACTTCATGGAAACTGCTAAATTTTAATCTGTGAGATTTTTACATTTTATCTTAAATTGTACTTATATTTTTATTCATTTGAAATGTTTATGTCTATGAGGATTGGAAACCACCCTGAGCCTGTAAGGGGAAGGATGGCATAAAAATATCATCATCATCATCATCATCATCATCATCATCATCATCATCATCATCATCATCATCATCAATAACAATAATAATTCTATTTAATATCACATCTGCCAGTTCTTTAGCTGGTTGTTGTTGGCCTTTCATTACAACTCAAGTTTCACTGAGAGTGCTAGGATGTTATAATGTATTGGTGTAGTATCCGTGTGGATCCCAGCAGGGCAGCCTTCTGAATCTGACAGATGCCAATATTGTTGATTTGAAGGTATTTCAAATGTTTTTAGAATGTTTTCGGAATGGCGCCCAGCGTGCCAATTGGCAGTTGGGACGGCCTCAGTTGGTTTGTGCCATAGTCACTGTATCTCGATTTTCAAATCATGGTATTTAGTAACCTTCTCATGTTCTTTTTCAACGATCCTGCTGTCACCAGGTACTGCTATGTTGATAATGGTCACTTTCTTGTCCTCGAGCACTGTAATATCCAGTGTATTATGTGCCAACACTTTGTCCATTTGGATTCAAAGTCCCACAAGACCTTGATCGTCTCATTTTTCGTGACTTGCTCTGGACAATGTTCCCACCAGTTTTTAGCTGTCCTAATTCTTGCATAAAATTCCAGTGGATCATCTTGGCCAGTGAGTTTTGCCTCTGTACTCAGTCTGGGTGATCTTTTTGCAGCAGCCAAGTACATGTTCTACAGTTTCATCAGTTCCTTCCACAATCTGCACTTTGCATCATCCGAGGATTTTTTGATTCTGGCCTTGATAGTATTTGTCCTAATGACCTGCTCTTGATTTTCTAAAATCAGTGATTCATTTTCCTTTTTCAGAGTTTCAGTTGTTAACCACATCCAGGTCTTTTCAATGTCAACCTGGACTTTGATCTTCTCCAGAAATTGGCCATGTTGTGCCAGCTTTCAGTCCTCATTTTCATTACATTTTTGCTGTACTCCTGTTTGGTTCTCTGGGTTTTCAGTAAATGCCTGTTCTTCACTTCAAACAATGCCTGTTCTTGACTTTCATTCACATAATTGGTCAGCGTGTTTTTTTCCCCTCCACTGCTTTACTTGCAGTAATCCTTTGCCACCAGATCTCTGGGGAAGGTATAGTCCAGGGGTAGGGAACCTGCGGCTCTCCAGATGTTCAGGAACTACAATTCCCATCAGCCTCTGTCAGCATGGCCAATTGGCCATGCTGGTAGGGGCTGATGGGAATTGTAGTTCCTGAACATCTGGAGAGCCGCAGGTTCCCTACCCCTGGTATAGTCTATCAGTATCACTATGTGGGTGGAAGGCGTAGTGCATTATCATAAGCTTCTGGGTTTTTCTATCCAAAGCATCCAAACCAGGCTTTGCCCAGTTTATGATTACGGCGGTTTACCTGATGATGGGTATGGCCCAGATGTTGATAGCCTTGATGGTATTCCTGCCATTTGATTTGGATTGCAAAATTTTCCTGACCCTCTGGGTGTATTCTCTGCTGACCACAGTCTTCACTTGCCTGTGCTTGATGTTATCCAGCTGCAAAATGCCCAGGTATTTGTAGGAATCCTTTTGGTTGCACTTGCTTAATTGGTCATCAGGCATTTCTATGCCATGACTTTCAGTTATCTTGGCCCTTTTTATCGCTACATTGGTGCACTTTTTCAGGCCAAACTCCATCAAAATGTATGTGCTGAATATTTGAACTGTTTTCACTAGTGACTAAATTTCTGTGCTGGTTTCCTGTTGTTGTTGTCGTTGTTTATGTTGTTTTTATTATTATTAATAAAATAATAATATACCTCATGGACATCCCCTTGTCCCCTCATGGTCACCCCCTTGTAATGGGGACGGGGCTTGCATGCTTTGAGGACGTTGAGAGCTATGCTGCAGGTATACTACCAGGAGTGTCTCCCAAGCCAGACAGGTATCAGCTGAGAAATGTCATCGAAGCACACAAGCCCCTTTCCCATGACAAGGAGGTGTCCATGAGGGGATTATTATTGTTGTTGTTGTTGATTTCACAGCTATTGTTATTGTTGTTATTGTTACTGTTGTTGCTATTGTTGTTGTTGTTGTTGTTATGGTTGATTTCCTAGTGGCATCTGATTAGCCATTAACAGGAACCAGGAGAGTAGGTTTTTTGATCTAATTCAACATTCCTTACGATCTTGTTAAAAAAAACAGCAAAAGAAGATGAGTGACCTATATTTTTGCACTTTAAGCACAACATGGAAGTAGGATTCATAGAAGTCCCTCATGGTGGTCTGAGACCCATGGAACTCACTATAAAAGAGATTTGTTTCACTTTCCACTGTAAGCAGAAATAGTGGATTCCCACCCTTTCAACTGCATGAACAAAGTGAAAAAAGAAATTGAGAATATGATGATTTCTTCATGCACATTTAAAACTTCACTTGTGAAATAATTACAGCTCTTAATTTTTTTATGTGTGTCAACATCTCCAACCTATTTTCAAGGTTGGAGTACATTAGGCATACGCCTCTCCCTTTCTAGTGAAGGACCGTTTTCCAGAGCAAAGTGCAACTAACAATAAAGCTTATAACATATATGGCAGTTTTATCTGATAAATTGCAAAATGCTTGGCACACCTGGGGAAAAGGCCATTATTCCCATTTTAGGGGTGAGGAAACAGGGAAATTGACTTGCTTCATCGGAAGATTGATTCACCCAGAAAGACAGGAGGGAGGGAGGGAGGAACTGGAAACTAAAGCCAGGTTTCTTGCTTAAATTCCGGTCCAGTGAATTTTTGCCACCCTTCCCAGCTCATTGTTCTCAAGCAGAAAATAGCATTTCTGCATTTGACAGATCTATCAAGCACCTGATGGGTTCACGTTTTCCATATACATTTCCCCACTCCCGTCTCCTTCACCCACCTCCGATTCAAATTATAAGGCTATTTTGAAGCTATTATTCAGTGCCGCCACCATGCCTCTGCCAAGAAACAAACAGTCGCAAGCCTGCCCCTTGCATGTGTTCTCCACTGAGTGCACAGGAGTGACTCTGGCAGCAGAAGCCAGCACTTTGATGAGAAACTCTTTGCACCCAGGGGTAGCCATGGCAACGAGCTTTCACGGAGCAAGAGGCAGATCTGCCAAGGCTCAGGGATTCGCATGTATTTCCATGTTGTAGAGATGATTGCATCTTGTAGAAATTCAGGCCAAGCTGATGCTTCAAAATAAAACTTCATGCTCAGAGCTCCTGGACTGAAAGATGGATTGTGCACTGGACTTCAATTGACCAAACTGAATCTGGCATCCCCAGTTAAAAATTGCAGTAAAACACGAGCTTTAAGAATGGAAGGCTGATAGTAGGATTTGGCAGAACATGAAAGGAACATGGCTCAACCTTTTCCAAGGAATGGAAGAGATCACTTTCAAGTATCCCTAACACCATTAAGCTGATAATAAATAGGCTACCTAGTGAATAAACAGGTAGGTAGCAAGAGGATCTAAAACACCCCAAATAAAAGTCTCAGATAAACAAGGGAAGGCTCAAGCTATCCATATGGGGACAATCCTAATTAGCTGGTTTCTACACTTGGTACCTGGCAACTGGCTCATGGTCAACTCAGCCATCCATCCATTCCTTTGTCGGTAAATGAGTACCTAGCACATAGCTAGGGGGTAAAAGAATAGCTGGGGAAAGCAGTGGCAAACTACCCCACAAAAACGGTGTGCCTATGAAATCACTGCTTGCAGTGGTACCCCAGGGTCGAACACGACTAAAAGGGGAAACTTTACCTTTTACTTACACTTGGTACCATGAAGAAACCTGTTCATATTCACCAAAAGGAGGATCCTATATGTGTTTGCTGTGGAACCCCTATGCCTGATAAAAGATTCTCGGGGGTGCATAGAATGCTGCCAGCAATATTAGGGCTCCAGAGTTTAACTTCTTAGAAGATACTCAAGAGTCTTGTGCAGCTACCTATTGCAATGGAAGAGCAATAGTGGTGGGCTTCACCTTACCGCATGGGGCTTGACCTGGGTGCAGCCATCACCTTCTTCACCTTGCCAGTGTCTGCCTTGCCTCAGGTGGGCTAAGCTTCCCCTGCCTCACCTCTTGCAGAGGGTTCCAGAGCATTGGTCTGTCTCTCACTGGCTGAGCACCACCTCCCCTGCCTTGTATGGGGCAAGGATAGATTGGGAACATCCCTTCTATCAGAGAGACAGTTGTCCCAGGCAGAGAGAGAGATACTGGTATCCAAGTGTTCTTAAGGGTCAGTCTTGGTCCTGCTTGTGAGGTGTTAGACTGAGAATGTGTAATTGACTTTTGTGAGATGGCTGCTGTTGAACATTAGCAAGCAGCCAGACGTCCATCACCCATGCAAATCATGTGGTAGCCTGATGAGCCATCCATCAAAGGACAAAAGAGTTCTAGAAAGGAACCTGCACCTGTTAATTATTGACGGAAACCAAGCTTAGAATGCCATGGTTGCCTAGCAACATCCACTGAGGTCTTCTGTTTCGTAAAGCTACAGGCATTTATCATTCTGGGGTTTTTTAACCTCCCTCTTTTTTTTAGGTTTCATTCTGCAAATTAGGGTGTTTTTCAGGTTTAACAAAATTTTGTTTTAGCCCTTCACAGATCTAATCTTTAGATTAAAATATTGTCATATCTGGGGGACATATTTATTAGAATATACAAGTGGGGAACTGCGAGAAATTTGGGGGAGCAGCAGTCTCATTCCCTCCCTTACCCTATCACTCTCCTTCTGCCTGACTTTTCAGTCTCTTTCATGCCATGGTGGCTGCAGCTTTGCCTCCTTTTGTGGTTCTACTGAGCTGACCCCCCAGCCAGCCTCTTTGCCACCTGAGCAGCTCTGACTGCTCACTCAACCTCATTCCTGTCACCATGGCTGTGGCCCACCTGTCTCTCCCTACCTTTGTTGCCCCAGTGGCATTAGCAGCAGCTTGCTCAGCCTTCCCCCACCCCACAGCTATGCCACCTGGGCTGCAGTGGGTCCGCGTCCTCCACCTGCTTCACCACTCCGGCAGCTCTGATCACTCCTCACTGAACATCTTTGCTGCCTGGGCAACTCAACTGACTTCTCTTCACTACCAATTTGTGTGCAACTCACCTGTTCACCCAGCCCATTTCCCCACTCACCCCGTCAGTCTACTTCTCTCGCTTTCTATCTCTCCCACCTCATCATTTTCTCTTTTTATGCCTGGCTGCTTGGTCTCTTCTCCGCTATGATGTCTGCAGCAAACCTGCGTGTGTGCACACACACAAGCACACACACGCATCTGCCAGCTTTGCAGCCTCAGCATCTTCTGGCTACTCATTCAGCCTATCTGCTGGAGTGGCATCTCCCTGGCAGCCCCTCAATTTCTGCCCCATGGTCTCATCACTTCCTTAGCCACTCATCCAGCTACTGACCTCTTAGATGATTCATCATTGGCAACTCTTCCACCACTCACCCCCAGCTTCACTGCTTTGGGAGAAGTACGGGAGCGGCATGAGTGCAGACTACACTATTGGTTTTGGTGGGAATTAAACTTCCAATGTATTTTTTTAACATTTTCAGATTTTGTCCAGCCAGTTTACCCAAACTCATATGTAAAACCCAGTCTGGAGTACTTCCCAATTCTTGTACCCTGGAACTATAATACGACATGAAATGTACTTCTAAATATTGCAAAGTCACTCTTTTTTTAAGGGTTTCAGAGTCTTTGCAAGGTCATATTCCGAGGTGGGACTCAGCTGGTTCACACCTGTTTGGTAGAACCAGTAGCTACCATTTGGCTGAATTCGCCGAACCGGCTGCATCCCACCACCCCAGGGGAGGGGGAGTGAACCTCCACCCACAGCACGTCCTCCCCGCCAACCGCTGCACCCACACTGCCACCACCACTGCCGCCCACTTACCTGGCCGCTGTGGAAGACCATGGATGACCAAGCGGGGCCTCTTCCTCCCCCTCAGGCTGCATGGCTGGGAGACCTCCCCCCTGGCTGGGGATCGTGCTGGCATTGTCCAGCAGTTCTAAACGGCACCAGAAAGATCCCCCGGCGAGGAAGGAGCAGTGGTGGGATTCAGCAGGTTCGCACCACTTTGGCAGAACTGGTTGTTAAAATGGTGTTTGTAAACAACCAGTTGTTAAATTATTTGAATCCCACCACCGGAACCAATTGTTAAATTATTTGAATCCCACCACTGGGAAGGAGCCTTCCCAGCTGCACAGCTGGATCTGAGGCCGCATGGCCGGGAAGGCGTCTCCCCAACTGGAGGATCTTGCCAGCACCATCCCAAGTGGGGGCTGGGCAATGCCGGTGTGATCCCTAGCAGGGGAAAGGTTTCCCAGCCATGAAGCCAGGAAGCCCCTTCCCTCCCCTGCTGGAGGATCTCGCCGGCACCATCTAGTTTGGCTGGGCAACACCAGCAAATCCCCAGCGGGAGAAAGGTCTCCCAGCCATACAGCCAGATAGCCCCTTCTCTCCCCCTCCAGAGGATCTTGCCAGCACCGTCCAGCTTGGATGGGCAACACCAGCATAATTCCCAGCAGGGGAAAGGTCTCCCGGCCATGCAGCCAGATAGCCCCTTCCCTCCCACTCGGAAGGATCTCGCTGCCATCTTGGCTGGGCAACACCAGTGCAATCCTTAGCGGGGGAAAGGTCTCCCAGTCATGCAGCCAGAAAGCCCTTCCCTCCCCCTCTGAAGGATCTCACCACCGCCATTCAGCTGCGTGCCTGGGCCCAAGATGGAGGAAAAGGCCCTGGCTGGGTAAGCCACGGTCCTCCACAGCAGCCAGGTAAGTGGGGAAGTGGCGGGGGGGGGGGCACTCAACGGGGGCGGGACCCAAACCAGTAGCTAAATTAATTGAATCCCACCACTGGCCATATCATCTAGAGGGACTAATAAACTGAAGTACCTAGGTTGCCAGGAATTTAGGATTCAAATTATCCTATACAATTATCTAGAACTACCTTTACTGCTCTTGGTGCAAATGGCCTGCAAAGCTCACTTAGTGTTTCATCCAGCCCCTGGGAGATCTGCTATACAGGGAAGGCACTGGTCATAATCGTTGCAGCACTTTTCATGTACTGCTTAGACAGGGAAGTAAAATTGGCACAGGGCCTTTCAGAGGTATATATGCTACAGTGCTACAAGAGGCTTTACCATAGTTTATCATTTTATGTCATTGACTGGGGTAATAAAGAGTCCTTGATTAACATAATAATACAGGAACCCCAACAGGTTACTCATGAGTTCCATGATGCCAGCCAATACCTTTTCTGACGCATGCGCAAATGTTTTCAGAAAGTGTGCAAGGCCAGGTGAGGCTTTCCCTCAGCAGGGCTCCTGCCTGGCCATTGGAAATCTATTTTGATGTGCAGATTAAAAAACAAACAAGCATTGCTTTTGTTACAGCTACCACTACAGCACAAGGATCTTTGCTGTGTGCCTGAAAATAAGCTGTGTGTTAGCAAGAAAATATTCTCAAAGAATATGTTAATTAAAGTCATTCTGTTAAGTGGAGTTTTGAGCTGAAATGTTTAAGTGTTACCATTAAAGTTATGCATAATCTTACTCCCTGACATCTTGAGGTTTCCTTTACCTCCTGTTGCAGACATTTTGTGGTTTGTTGTACTTCCTATAGCAGCCATTTTGTGGTTCTCAGCCTCTTTTAGCAGTTATTTTGTGGTTAGCTCCACCTCCTGTGGCAGCCATTTTGTGGTTGGCTCCATCTCCTGAAGCAGTCATTTTGTTGTTGTACCCATGACTCTGTGTCAGAATTCCAAAGGTGTCCAGAGGCTCAAAAATGTTGGGGACTTCTATACTTGTGCAAGAGAGAACCACTGCTGCATAATTGAATAGTGGATCAGGCTGGTGATCATGGTTAGATTAAAACAAACTAATAGTTAAGCTTCTTGGGTCATTCCTGATATGGAATTCTATTACACCTAGATGATTGTTGTGAGAAAAAAATCCAGTACAGACTAGTGCCCAATGGGTTTTTTGCCAAACATTTAATTCTCCTGTCAAAAGAAATGCAATTCTGGCCCTCAGTTGTAAAAAACATACCATTTGAAGTAAGTCACCCACCCCACCCCGGGTGGAAAAAATAAAAGACTATTATGAAAAATTCCACAGCTTATAAAACATCTCAAAAATGGTTCGTGTGAGATTTTGAAAGTATGGGTCTGGTAATGCAAAGTACACAATGATTTCAACCAAGAATAAGCACAGACAAGTGTCAGTCATGGCTGGTACAGCAGGAAGGAGAGAAAAGGACAAGAGCAGAGTATTTATTTGAATGAGTCTGTGGTTCAGCGCTTGCTCTTTCTCTCTGTGAACCAGTGCTCATTCTTCACTTCCATCTTTATCGGTTTGAGATGAAGACAAACAGGCTCTAATTATTTTTAGCTTGCACAGCTGAGCCCTTCAGCCCTCCATTTCTTTACCTGAACAGTCTCATTCCAAGCTGGTTATATATGGCCAAGCCCTGTGCTGCATTTCTTCTGCAGAAGAACTCTGGTGTCACAGCTATCATAGGCCCTTTCTCAATTTCATTTTCTCAAGTGAGAGTCTAATAAAGCATGTTAATTTACTCAGGCTTCCTGTAACAGACTGGGCTATGAACCAGTCAAACCTACAGGTCGGCACAAGAAAGAGGTTTTGCAAAATTGAGATTGGTGTCAATCTCCACTCAAGGGCACATTCACCTGGGTTGGTTACTCCCGCTAAAGATTCCATAAGCTAAGGATGGCTTTAAATGAGGCCATTTTGTATTGTTCTATATCATTTCACAAGTACAAAATTCATGCACTATATGTTACGGTTGAATTGTACATGCTGCTTCTCCCACACACAAACAGGGATTAGGAAAGGATCAGCCACAACCAAACCTAAAAATATGTACACCATATAGTTATGATGTCCAATGCATTTATTCTGGATTGTGGGATCATAACCAAGCACAAAATTCTTCTTTGAAGCAGCAGTCTCCTAAGATAGCCACAGTGACAAATCATTATCTAGTTGTACTTCAGTGAGGTGAAAATGAATTTCTACTTAATTCTAAGAAAATCTAGTTGGGGAAAGGAATCAGAGCTACTAATTATAGAAATTCAAGTTTATAGCAGCCTGACACAGGTTGCACTAGCTGAGTGACTTCAGTTGTGCTATGGATATGAACTTCTGCTAAATTACCTTGGGCATGATTTCTTGGTGAGTAGAGGGTAAGGTTGTTTGTCAAATGTCTGTATTGAATACAGACATTGATGTACAGACACACTTCATGTGCCCACAGTCTATTCCCAGAGTAACAAAGACAGAGCTGTTATAACATTCACAGTTGATGTTGTTGCAATTTTAACAAAGTGTGTCTGAAAATCGATCTTACCTTGCTTGCAGTGACCATTTCTTCTCAAGCTGAGTACACGATTGCACTGATGATTTGTTCACAGTTCGCAATAAGCAACATTTTCTGTGATTTTGCATCCATGCAGTTGACAGTATTCAGCATGGTAACTGGCCTGATAGGTACAGTTTTTATTTATTTATTTATAATTTCAATTTAATAGACCACCCACTCCCGAAGGGCTCTGGGCATCGTGCAACACATTTAAAACTAACAGATAAACAGTTAAGTAACATAAAACCTTAAAATCGTCATTAAAATTCCAAATTGCTGGTTTTAACGTATAATCAAATGGCGCTGATCTCACTTTACGTGCCACAGGGGCTGGTCAAGATGACATTTCAAGGTGTCAATTAAACAACAGGGGTGGCATACTTTCTACAATGCCGTTTTGATGGCCCTGCGGAACTCCTCAAGGTCCTGCAGGGCCCTAACAGAAGATGGTAGTGAATTCCACCAGGCAGGGGCCAGGGCACTAAAGGCCCTAGCCCGGGTGGAGGCGGGGCCAAGGACCACCAGTCAATTGGCCAAGTAGGGACATAGGGGGAAAGGGGACAAGTAGGGACATAGGGGGAAAGACAATCCCTAAGGTATGAGGGCCCCAGGTCGCAGATTAGCACATGCTCATGTTTATAGCCTTTCTGACAATCAGTGTGGTTTAGAAACGTTAGGAACAAAATCCACAGCCACACAGCCCGGAAAATCCACCAGAACCAGTGTGGTTTAGATTATGACCCAGGTTCAAGTCCCCATTCAGCCATGAAGGTTACTGGGTGACTCTGGATCAGTAATTATAACTCAGTCTAACATGCCACGTGATGGGGGTGGGAGGAATGTAAGCCACTCTGAGCTTCTTGGAGGAAAAGTAAAATTCACTGTACAGATAAATTACATATGGCCTAGCATAGGTGTCAAACTCGCGGCCTTCCAGATGTTATGGACTTCAGTTCCCATCATCCCCTGCCAGCATGATGCTAGCGGGGGAATGATGGGAACTGTAGTCCATAACATCTGGAGGGCCGCGAGTTTGACACCTGTGACCTAGGGTAATCATAGGAAGGCCATGAGTATTAGCTACATTTTGAATGCTATTTTTGTATGGCTTTCTTCAGTCAGCAACATTCATCATTTGGGCGTGCACTCAGGATTTACTGGATCAAACTGCAGTTCCATGGTGGTACTGTGTGAAAGCATTTGCGATCCAATACTCAGTAAACCAATTCAGCTTTGGAAGTCAGGAAGGCAAAATGGGCAAGGCTGGAATACTAGAAAGACAAGTCACACAGCTTCCATAGCCCCCTCCCCATCCAATACACACATGCACAGAACAGGATGAAGAATACCAAGGAAATAATTTGTTTTGTAAATTAGTATTTTTAAAACTGTTGAGTGAGTTGAGCATATGGGAGAGAGGGACAAAGTCAACTGCAGTAAAGCAGCGTGACAATGTACATGCACAAAACATTTGCAATATAATTTGGGATAATTTCAAGCACCTGATAAACAGTGAGCATTTTTTGAGCATTCAAAGATGTTGTTTGCAATTTGCAATCAAGTTGCAATTCAAGCCAAGGAGTGCTCACACAACCCTATTAACAGTTGCACAGAAGAGAACGTTTCAGCAGATACCGCCTTTTTTCCCTTTAAGTCCTGCACCTGCCAAAAACCCTTCCTCTGTATATTTATGAAAAGTATGTGTCTGCTCAATCTACCTACTCCTGCTAGATGTTAGAGGTGAGGTTGGAAAGTCGATTTAACAGCTGTGAAAAATATACACGAGTCTTTGTTTCTGTTTGTCACTATTGTTATAGCAATGGAACATCAGTATTGCCTACTGTTATGGAACTTGCTTAAGAGTGAATGACAAAGTCAGACATCAAAGCTCTCATAGCCCTTTCAAAGTCTAATAAATTACAAGAAGGATAGGTAGTTACAATACTCCATTCACACAGCAATGATCAAT
The DNA here is from genome assembly GCF_021028975.2 of Sphaerodactylus townsendi. Lineage (NCBI taxonomy): Eukaryota > Metazoa > Chordata > Lepidosauria > Squamata > Sphaerodactylidae > Sphaerodactylus > Sphaerodactylus townsendi. The sequence goes on along the minus strand of NC_059427.1, from coordinate 117,265,303 downwards.
GCCTGAGCCCCATTCTCCACTGCACTTATAATTATATACCGCTGAAGGCTCTTCTCTGCTTGTCATTCATTTATACTACAAATCATTAGTAAAGTGATCACAATCTTCCTTTTTTCAAAAACTGGCTATTCTCAGAATAGATGCAGCTAAAAATATTGACCAACGTTTATTACCAGAGTAGATCACTGCTGGAAGGAAGAAGGGAAGCTAATAAGCATTTATCAGTACTCAGAACTTAACACCCACCCCCAAAAGGCAAAACAGGAACAATGATTATCCAGGGACCGGCACCGGAAGATAGGAACTGACCCTGGTAAATGGAAAGCGTTGAAGCATATGCGCATAAGCAAGCCCGGGCACCTATATTCCTGTTTAGAAATTAACCACTAAAAGCCATGCAAGGTTATTATCTCCGCCAGGAAAATAGTCCAGAATTAACACAGCATGTCTCACACCCTCTCAGTTAGCCAGAGCAGAAACTAGGCGGCAATTAAGCTTCCTGAGCTAATGATGCTGCAATACAAACCCAGGTCACTGTAATCATGAAATGCCATTAGCTTTTAGTCCTATCATATCAAGCAGCAAACAACTTGTATATGCCTCGGCTCTAGCAGCCGGAAAAGGGGAAAAATCACCTCGTAGAATTACATTTTATTACAAATGCAAAAAGCAATGCAGAGACTATACTGCAGTACAATCAGAGAGCTACAAACAGAATGCAAAAGAAATCATTTTTGGAGGGGATCCATAATTACTCCTGAGGACACTGACCATGTAAAACGGGATGCTGCAACTAACTGTACTTATGTGGTAGTTTTTCTTTGAGATTAAACGTACACCGTCAAATCAAGGCCACAGTGAAGGCTGCACTCAAGGAAAAATGACTTGGGAGACAAATGTAATTATGCCACACATTCTGTGCAGTGCTGTTTAGAGGATATGGGAAAGTCTGGAGGAAAAACTGAGAAATAAAATTTTATTTGGAAAAAGTATCTTCTGCTTCATAAACCAGTTTTTTTCGTTCCCTATGCATTTCAAAGGACCTTGAAAGCTTAAGCATTCCATCTGCCTTGTTTTAAGTTTGCCTATCTACATGCACACAAGCTGCTAACAATCTGATGTTAGAGCTCTGCTGACGATCCATTTAAGCCGGTCTCAGATAAATACACTGTTCCGTATTCATGACACTCCCATTCTGTTTGCAGAGTAAATTTGTCCATCAGATTCAAACTGAGTATAAAGTCAGAATCCTTAGTAAAGAATGTTCACATTCAACATTTCCCGATGCTGAAAATTCAAAGACAGACCAAAGGGAATTGTCAAAATACTGGATGTCAGGAGGGTTTCATGTGTGAACTGAGTGCATCTCTCAGTTCTCCTACCACCATCACAGCTACATAATTAAAAAAATTGTTTATTGGTTTTTTTAAATCTGCAACAATAACAACAAAAAACATAGGAGGAGAAAGACCCTCGTAATCCAGCCACCCTATTCTACTTACACAACAACGGTTAATACTAAACAGTTATACTACATATGCCTAAATAATGTCCCACCCATATCCTGCTGTAAATCTTATTGATCACATTTCTTCATTGTTTGTTAAACTTCTAGCCCAGCCTAAACTTCTCCTTTTTCTTAAACATTTTCTAACGTATCAACATAAAATTGGATGCAACTTATTACAGTATATTGATACTGACAGAGTCTTTCAAAGAATCAATTTATGTCCTGAGACTTAGCATACTGGCAGATATGCTCTTAAGATTTGTGGCCATCTCAGTTATTTTGAGAGACAATGACCCTTTTCTTGTTCTTTAGATTTTCACAATTTCCCAAAGTTTTCCATAGTCCTATGCAGGGCTTAAATTTCATGTTGCTTCTTTTCTGATTTTACTTTGGCAACTGGCAGGAAGATTAGATCTGGAATTTTTTGACTTAAAATGGTTATCACACTCTGGTGCTTTCTCCTCTGGGAATATCTTTTAATATGACTTTAGTTAAACTCTTTTTCTACGTTCTGCACTTGTTTATCATTCCGTACTTTTTAGGAAGATCTGTTGTTTTTTGTTGGGCTTATCAGCAGCAGGATATATACTCTTTCAATCTCTTTATATCTTCATTCCATCCATAAGGGATCCACAACTTGGATTTTTCCTCTGGAGGGAGGTCAGTAGCTCAAGTTGGAAAAGATGGTGATTACTGCTGACTCCAGCTTCTCAACTCCAGTGGACTGCTACAGTGAGTGATTCTGTGTGATCCTACTTGGAGAAGATCACTCCAGGAATGCATGTGGCTTCTTTGGCTCTCCCCTTCATCCAGAGGGGCTTTCGCAGCTCTTTCAGAACTGCACACTTGAGTTTCATTGCCTGGCAAAGCTAGAGCAAAGTCAGGCACATCCATCCAACACTACAGTCAGTACCGGAAGTCAGCGTCACAACTACAAACTTGATGTAAAGAGTTGTGGTATTGCAGCCCACAGTGGGGCAGCCCACAGTGGGGCAGAAGAAAGGGCACGTGTGCCTATGCAGAAATCCACTAGATAAACCATTGCTACCCAGGTAAGTGCAATACCATTCTTCATCTTTGGCCATTTCCGCACGGCACAATCAAATCTGGTTACAACCAGTTTCTTACAATTTGGGTCTGTTTTATCCTGGTTTCTCCCTTCGCATGGCTGCCTGGTTTTTGAAGGAATCCAGTGCAGATCGGGAGGAAGTACTCCAATTTCTTTTGCACAAGCCCAGAACTTCTGTATTTACAGTGCAGGCATATCTGAGCATGCCTGGTGTCCTGTGTTCTGATTGGTTGTTGTTGTTGAGTGGCAGCTTGAATGAACGTTAAGCGGGGAGATCAGGCAGCTGGGTGGATAAAATAAAACAGTTCTGCTCCCATGGTGTTTGCACAATAGCAGGCTTGTCCGGGGATTTTTGAAAAGAATCACCAATTTGACAATTTTTGAATACCCTGGGAGGAGGGAAATATTATGGGGCAAACCCACTTTAGGACCGGGAATCATGCAACATTTTTGTATGGAACAGAGTATTTCTCTTGCTCAACCCAGAATATTTGGACCATGTGGAAATGGTCTTTGTGGAACTTTAGTGCAGACTCACATTGGGAGTGTAGCAAGCATCCTCACTTCAGTAGTGTAAGGTTGTCATTTAAACAGTGGTCTCCCGACCACTGCCTCTCTCCTGGAGTTGACATCTATGGCTTATGAAGGTGAAGGCAGATGACCTCATGGTTACACGGCAGATGTCATCTATGGCCATGTTGGATGCCCAGGCAGGGGAAGCAGCTTGAGACCAGATAGAGTGCACATGGACCACTAATGGGCAGTCCACGTCAGCAGCATTATAGGCAGTGGTGGGATTCAATAGGTTTGCACCACTTCGGCAGAACCAGTTGTTAAAATGGTGCTTGTAAACAACCAGTTGGTAAATTATTTGAATCTCACCACCGGAACTGGTTGTTAAATTATTTGAATCCCACCACTGATTATAGGCCTTACTGATTGCCCTGGTGACCCACTTTGACAAAGCCTGCATTGTCACCATACAACCCTTGTGCTTGCCTGCAAAGCGGACAAGAGGCTGTCATGTCTGCACAATGGCTTTGTGTGGTTGATGTAGAACAGCTGAGTTCCCTCAAGTCCAATGGGTGAAGGAATTGGTCAGACTATGTTGCTGGATTAGGGCATAACACTGCCAGCATGATTTCTTGGCCCAAATGGAATGGTGTGACCACCTTGGGGTGATGGTCTAAGCTGCAGTCAAGGACCACCTTATCACTATGGAATTTGGTAAATGGATGGTCCCAGCACAGAGCCCTTATCTTGTCCACTCTCCTGGCTGATGTTATGGCCACGAGGAATGCCACCTTATAAGATAGTGCCTTTAGACCACATGAAGCCAATGGCTAAAAGAGTCTGGCCCAAGGTCAAACTCTATTATGGGATTGGAGGCTTGAAAGAGGATAGAGATCATTGAGCCATGAGAAATCTTTTTGAGGAGGGATGGGGAAAAATGGAAAAGGAACCCAGTTCAACATGGTACGGCAAAATGGTGGAAAGGTACATCCTGATAAAGGAGGTGAATAGACCTGAGTCTTCCAGGTGTAAGAGAAACTCAAATATAGATGTCAAAGAGCAGGATTCAGGGGACATTTCCTGCGTAAGAGCCCATCTACTGAATCTGCCTCATTTGTAGAAATAGGACCTCCTTGTGGACAGCTTCCTTGAGGAAAGGAGCATGTCCCAGATCCTCTGAGGGCAAATCTCTAGGGCAGCACCAGCCAGGATATTTCATATGAGACAGGCGACACTGTGGTACCATATCCTCCCCTTGGTCAGCAGGTATGGAACTGGGGGAAAGAAGTACATGTGCCCCTGTGTGAGGGATTTGAGGACAGGAAACCATGGCCTTCTGATTCAATGGGGGGGGGGGGTGACCATTATGGCCTAGGGCCTGTGAATTTGGACCTTTACTACCACCCTGCCCAAGAAACCAAAAGGGGGGAGATGTACAGCATAAGGCGGTTCTAGGTAAACTGGAATGTGTCTCCCAGAGAGCCCTTCCCTATCTCTGCTCTCAAGCAATACAGCTGACACTTCCTATTCTTGATAGAAGTGAACAGATCTACACAGGTGACCCTATGCATGGAAAATCCCTATGAGATAGGACTGATCGAAGACCCAATCCTGATGTGGAACTCTGGGCTCAGTGAGTCTAGCAGTACATTTGTCTTCTCTGCTATGCGGATAGATGACAGCATTGCTGTATTACCCAATCCCATATTTGAGAAGTCTCTCTGCAAAGGCAGGTCAAGGCCTTGCCCGCTTGCTTGGCAACATAGTTATCTATCCTAATCAGGCTCTTTTTACCTTGTAGCATCCTTGCAAAAAAGACTAAGACAAACTTTATGGCTCTGAGCTCTAAAAGGTTGATATGGTAAGAGCTCTCTGCCACTGACCATGTGCCTTGGGCAGGGTGGGCCCCATAGTGGGCTCCCCAATCAGCTGGAGAGGTATGTGTGCCAATGTAAATGTCCCAATGTGAACGTTCCCACTTGAGCCAAGGGAGGGGGAATGAGTACTCTTAAAGCGACAGAACAGAAACAAACTTTCTGTTCTCCAAAAGCACATGCACAGTACCACTTACAAAGACTTACAAAGATTTCAGCAAACTTAGAAAGGTGTAACTCTTAACTGAACATAGAAGTAAAGATAAATCTTAAGTTTAAAATGACCACTTCCAAAATCCAGATCAAATCTGGCAGTTGGAAACTTGCAAAAAACAAACACCACACTCTTCTTCCGGCTTGCTCTAGATATCCTCAACTGTCTTATCACTGAAACTATAATGTCTAGGTTTTGTTCTTTTGTGGGGGTTTTTCCCATTTTCTTCACCATTTCAGCGCATTGAGATCCTTGAAATTTACTGAATGTTAAGATCAACGGAAAGATGCAGAAAGAAGGTCTCCGCCTCATATCTAATTCCGAACACCTTGTCAAGAACAAATATTTGAAAGAATAAAACCTCTTTTCCTGCTAATGTATATGTTGTGAATCTATTAGAGGAAGAGAGAATCAGATACCCACATTCACTTACCAGTGGAGCAATTCTAGAATAAAACTTTCAGCCCCACTTTTAACAGCTGAAAATCTTAAACTGAAATGAGAAGGGGCAGATGATTATTTGTAGCCTAGAAAATGGGAATAAAAAAACCCCAGACAGCCATATTTTTAACTGATCTTGTGCCTGTTTCTGTTCTATAAGATTTATTCCCGCATTAATCACTGGCCTCCCTTCATCCATGTTAAATATAAAAATGATTAGGAAAGATCCCCATCATGGTTAAAAAAAATAATTAGCTGCTACATCATGTTGCACACATTCAGACAGAAAGGAGTGATTAAATTAGGAATATTAAAACCCCATTAATCTGTGCTCAACTTAAGCTCTGCTTGTTCATCTCACTGTGCCACTTATTATTTCTGACACTGAAAGATATTTGAATTACTAGCTGAAACAAGGTCACTATCAGAAAGATGTCAGGTCAGCAATTAGTCAAAGGTGGGGGAAGCTCCCCGAACTGAGTCACGCTTAACATTCCGCCAATGTGTCAAGATCTCCTCACTTCTCAATGTAGTCTGGGTGAGCAGGTCACTTGCAGGAGCCTAAGAGCATGCAGATAACAATGCAGTCAGGCTATTAAGAAGCTCCAGTTGACAACACTTGACAAATTCAATGTGAGTGTATATCGTTCAGGACAGTATCTGGTGCTTCTTCAGCAGCCGGATCCTCAGACTAGTTGGCGATGCGTTAACTACGTGGAAGCGGGTGAAGTTTTTATATGCACAGTGCTACTCATCCTGTATTCACACGAATGCATGTGCAAAATGATTGCTTAGGGCCGTGGTGGCGAACCTATGGCACTCCAGATGTTCATGGACTACAATTCCCATCAGTCACTGCATATACAATGGCAATTTGGCTGGCAATTTGGTAAGAGCTGTGAACAGCCCACAAACAAATCAGAAACTACTAAACAAAAGAAAGATTAATTCAGGGGAGGGTGGAGGAGGAAAACACTTCAAGGATCTCAAATGAAATATAACAATAGCATTCTATCTACAGTTCTGGTTTTCATACTTGGAAAACTTCTTTTGAAGATGGTCTGCTTATCAGATCATCATTGGCGAAAACTTATCTTCAAAATATTTGCAAATACTAATTAATAATTACCACATAACACTGGGAAGGGGCTGCGGCTCAGTAGAGGAGGCTCTGCTTTGCATGCAGAAAGTCTCAGGTTCAATCCCCAGCAGCTCCAGTTGAAAGGACCAGGCAGTAAGGGATGCGAAAGACCCTGGCCAGGGTGAGTAGACAATAATAACCATGAATGGATTGATGGTCAGATTCAGTATAAGGCAGCTTCCTATATGTTCATCTATCGGGCTTATGGTCCTGAGATTCACACAACAGCAAAGTTTGGAAAGTTCTTAACAAAACAAGATCATGTTGCTGTGATGACTGACTCCAGTTGTATCAACAAGGTGTCAATCTCAGGCCCTCCAGATGTTCAGGGACGACCATTCCCAGCAGCCCCTGCTAGCATGGCCAATTGGCCCTGCTGGCGTGGGCTGATGGGAATCGTAGTCCATGAACACCCGGAGGGCCTGAGTTTGACACCTATTGTGGCTCATGAAAGCTCATATTGAAATATAGGTGATGACTTTTTAAGGTGCCACTGGACTTTTATTTTGTTGGAGCAGACTAACAGAGCTGCTGCTTGCTTTCAGGCAGCTCCTGGGGAGCCATCAGACTAAGTTCAAAGAAAAGGCGGCAAAAAGATGAGATCATTTCTGATAAATATTGATAGACATGCAGGTGCAACTGTGTGTACCAGTTTTCAGCTCCTCAAGGAAGTAGGTAAAGCATAATGGAGGGGGAGAGGAAGAAAAGTTTCTCCAGCACCTTTATATTATGCAAATTTTCTCTCTCTTTTACAGCAGTTAATTTGAATGCATAAGGCTTCTCAGATAGAGAGATTGGTGACTGAAATCACCTGCAAACTGTGTCACACAGATTATTATAGCTGTTTCTTCCATTTCAGGGGAACCAGGGAACATCCTCTCTCTTCCCAATCTTCCCCCTCCTGTCTTGCAAAAATAAACCCACCTAATTGTTTCTGTAAAACCTCCTGGGAAGGCTTTGCTTACATCTACTCCGGCACATAGCCACAGTCTCTCCTTGCAATGGCAGCTGTTGGAAAGAACAGACTACACACCAGTGCAAACTTTTGTCTGGAAGAACTGCACCTGCAGATTAATTACAGGAGAGAAACTTCATTTTAAAAGACAGGTGCTTTGGCTGAGCAGCACTGCATAAACATGAATACATCCATGACAATTCTGAGGGCAAACTGTCAGACACTGTCAGGTGTCCCAGCTATGCCAAAAATATAGAAGTAACAAATGCAGGTGTGTTATGCTTTGACCTGCCAGCTCCTGTGGCTGAACTATTTAAGGAAATCCGAGCTGACCCTTCACCTTTGTATTGCTGATCACATGGCTCTGTAGTCTGAAAAAGAACAAAACAGCTAAACGTGTTGGAAAACTGGGAGGAATGCATTTTTAAAAGGTATCTATTTTGATGACATTACTATGGTTTTCTGAGGCATAAAAGGGTAACCCCGAAATAAACTCTTTCTTTTTTTCAATTTAATACTGAAAATGTTCTATAGTAGCTATTTAAACTTCACTCTGAATTCCATGCCTAAGCCTCTCAGCTCTTCCCCATCTCCTGAATCAGGAGACAATGGGCGATTCCGCACGATCAAAAAATTGCATGATACTCACGATAAAACTCTCAGTTTGGACACAGAGTTCCCATGGTTTCAGTGCCCAACTCAGCTCCATCCTGGTCCTGGCGTGCACTCTCCTGTTCATCCTGCAACTTTTTGAAAAACATGGGCCGAGCCGGATCGGTGGGGAGGCAGCAGAAAAACAATCCGGTTTATTTTTCCTGCCCTAGGAGGCACACACCAATCAGAGCGCAGTGGACTGGGCACACAGCGCGCAAAGGGTTTTTTGTGTGTGCTGGTCGTGGCTTCATAGGCATGAACCTGAGAAGAGAAGGTGAGCTAGCGCAGATTGTGTGTACCAACAAAGCTACACAGCCAAAAAGTGAAAAAATAGACATCCTATGTTTCTACAAAACTGTGCAGCCGGAACGTTTTTTTAAAAAGACTTCCTCAAGCAGAGTGGAGGGGCCGTGGGGTCGCATTCCCGCCCCAACACAACAGCAAATCGGAACGCTGAACTAAAGAGCTGCAGAGCAGATCGCGAGCTTGTGGAAGTTACAGTGTGAGTTGCAGTGTTTGATCTTGGGATTAACTTTGACCCCCTCAACAGACACATGCTGGGGTGGGGAGGCAGAGACCGGGATGAAAAGGTGCTGTATCTTATGGAACCAGCAGGAACCTGGTTTGTTTTCCCAATGGGGATTCACCCAATGTGTCTGATTCATATTAGTCAAATGTAACTTAAAGTTGGTGCTACTGAAACTATTTAGTGAAAATTCAATCCTCATTCCCCAACTTCTACCTCTAAGGGGAATGTAGGAAGGGCTCAAGTCTGCCTGTAAGACACACCCTGTGAATCGAGAGCCACATGTATCTGTCTAAGGCTAAGAATGAGGTTGCTAAACAGGATGGAATATTCTCTGCACATTCTCTTTTGGTGTTAGCATCCCCCAAGGTTGAGACTGGGATTTTAAACCAAGCCTCACACATCATCAACAGAACCTACTGAAAATGAGCAAGGATTTTTGATCAGCCACTGGTTTGACTCATCAATGTGATCAGCGCAGTTAACCATTGGAAAAGTACCTCACATTTGTGCGACTGTGCAAAAGGGCTGATTGAATACACATTCTCTTATTGCTTTTCCACAGCTATCTTCCTTGACCACAGCCACCAACTCCCCTCCCATTCACTGTTCATCACATCCTTAGTGCTGACTTAAACATCTATATTTGACAGTGACACTGACATGAGGCATCTGCTTTATGGGTGCCTAACTTGATGTTAACACAGGCAAACTATCTGAATAAGATCATGAATGAGCTCTGTTGCACTGTCTTATGGAAACTGTAGTTTTCTCTTTTGTCCCTTTTTATTATTTTAAACTTGTATGATTAACAAAAGAGGTATTGGTTTGTGTCAACTTTGTTCTCTTGACCCGCTATTATCATTTCGTATTATCATTTAGTATTTTGTTCTCTTGACCCATTATTGTCATTTAGTATTCATAATGGTCCCATGAGAAGACAAGAAAAGACAATAATGCTGGGAGAAGTTGAAGACAGCAGGAAAAGAGGAAGATCCAACATGAGATAGATTGACTCTACAAAGGAAGCCACAGGCCTCAGTTTGCAAGACCTGAGCAAGGCTGTTAATGAGAGGCTGACTGGGGAGAGAAATGGGAAAGAGAAAGAGTGTGCATCGAGAACAAGGGAGGCAGGGTGTGCACTGGATTTTACCAGCCAAAAAACACGCGCTGCTGGTCTCTAGAGGAACTTTAGTCCACAAGACCACAGGTCAGACAGCTGAGTTGCCAGCAAGCCACCCAGTCTATGCAATTATGTCATAACAAAGTCCTGAGCGTTTCACATTTAAAAGGCGGAAAGATGCAGGAGGGGGGCTGCTCACAACAGCCCTGCTGATCAAACCTAGTTTCTTTTGTTCCCTTCCACCTTTTACATGTCACACATTCAGGGGAATTTTTGTCAAGAGCACAGTTGCCAACATAGCTTCATGCTTGCCATCCTGATTAACAGTGGCGGACACACAAAAGCTTTGAGCCTGGAGGTCACCTTTTTAAGCTATTTATTTGAAGGACTGTATTCCTTAAATTGTAACTTTCAGTGCATCTCATCATAATGCATAACACAGCTGGGTGCTATAATTTTTCCTGACTGCACCCCACCACTTCCTTAAAATCCATTCCAAGTGACTGACATTTGCTGAGTGTATTTATGCAGCCCTTTCTAATCCCCTCAGAATATTAAGACTGCATTACTTTGTCTTTGGTTATATTAACTTCAATTTTCCTTATGAGTAAGTATTTGGCAAAAAATTAATATAGTGAAGTTGAAAAGAATCTTATGATGGGAAAAGACTAATTTCGTCTTGTGGCTGCTCAGATACCAGAGTACACTGGGGTTAATGTAATTAACTTACAGTTTTAGCCTGGGTTGTGTACATACACTGAATCTCCCGGCTGGAAACAAGATTAGATTTTATTACACTATATATCCTGGTTATCTTCACCATGCCTCTGATATTACTTCCCTCAATGACTTCAAGGCTCTTTGCTGCAATGAAAATGCAGAACCATCTGGTACTGAGCCCATGCAGTTTATTTAAGGATTTAATTAAGTGCTCTAAATGGAGAGCTTCTTTGAATTAACATTTTTAATGTGACTTATTGCAGGTTTAATATTGTCTTAATGCCAACCTGGGAAACTCTGTAGCCAAGTTGTTGACGTTTAAATTGAATTCATTGGGGTGGCTCCAGGGGGACTCATTAATTAATCTAAACAACTAATGGGGATTGGTTCTGACTTTTGATGAAGATTATTTACAGAGACAATTTGCTGTGAATAAAGAGTCACAGTAGGCATATGTTTAATTGAATTTTTTTTCTAGGGAAAAAAGGACATCTCATTGCATTTAATATCAGGAATGCATCTTGTGAGTAAGCTTTGAAATGCCATGAAAGGGGCGATGGCTGGAAACTTCCTTACTGTGCGCTAATAACAAAGGGAATGGGTAATTACATTTGCCTGTGTAATTTGCAGCTTGTACGGGGACAACAGGTCTTTCTGGCTAATATCATTAGCAGAAAGAATTGCTTCCCAAAGGCAACTTTGTCTGGCATTCAGCGCTGTTGCTCACTTCATTTTTCTTTACATCTAGTCTAAGACTAGTGAAGCTGAAAGAAATCTGAAGGTCATCTAGTTCAAAATCCTGCAGTGGAGCAGCATCTGGCGCACCTAAAGTTTCTTTTGCTCCTATAGAACAGTGTACTATAATTGCAATAAAGTTACTCCAGCAGAGAAAACCACAGAGTTTACTGAAACTTTTTCTGCTCCCACTTGGGTGTAGCAATAGGTGCCCTTTCCCTGAGTTTCTGGCTACCTGCGAGATACTTCCTGGCCACCCTGCTGGTAACCTAGATACAAAATAATGACTTCCTGGGAGGTTAAGAGACTAACCACCTACTCATCACTCATTTCTTTGACAACTCTAGATTCTGACCAAGATTCTACACTATTGCTCTTCCACTACTTTGTGAAGGCTAGCAAAGGACAAGTGAGAACAGGAGTAACAACCTTAAAATGTGACAGAATGACAGCATTCAGCAATCCCTCCTGCAAAGGTTTGCTGATCTTTAAATGCAGCATGATTCTCAATTGAAGACTAATCCTTGCGCTAAAACGGTCACTTCCATCTTGCACTTGCAGTCACACAGTAATTACCTGTTCCTAGTATCAATCCAGTGAAAAGACATTTTGAAATTTTTAAGTCACATTAGACAATGAAATTCACTTGAGATGTTCTGGTGTTCCAGGTGAATATTTTACATTGAATGAGAAGAAACTAGGATTACTTTATCTTCAACTGATTCCTCTGCTCCCTGAGAATAATAGCATCACGGCCGGTTTCTTGATGCATCTGCCTATCCTGCAAGGTGACTTCACTCTTAACTGAGGCCGTTTCCGCACAGCCACGCTGGGGGTTGGGTCGGTGTACATGACGCCGACCCAACCCCCCCCCCCCCGGGACCGTTCGCATGAACGGTCCCGGTTGCGGTGGGGAAGACGGCGCAGCCTCTGCGCAGGCTGCGCCACCTCCCAAATGCCTTACCGTGGCCTCCGGCCTCTGGCGCATCGCACAGACCAGGGGACATGCCCCCCCCTGCCCTGTGCGACAGTTCGGAAGTCGCAGGGCAGGGGGCGTGTCCCCTGACCTGTGTGACGCACAGGAGGCTGGAGGACACGGTAAGGCATTTGGGAAAGAGGGGGGAATGGCGCCTTCACACAGCAGCGGTTGGAAGCCGCTGTTTCCCAAAAACCTTGCTCAGGTTGGGAAACAGTGGCTTCGCGCCGCTGGGGGGGAGCGAGGGCGGCACAGCTGCGATGCAGCTGCGCCCCCCATGCGAACAGCTCCCTAGGGACGGCATTTTTGCCATCCCTAGGGCGCTATTATTGGCCCATGCGGAAAGGGCCTGAGCTCTCTTTTCACTTTTTCTGTCACAACTGTAAGTATACAAAAAAATTTCATCGAGCAAAAACAGGAATAACTCCATAGCTTCTTTTTCTAAACTCATCTCCTCATGCTCTATGTATGAGGAATTTATATATACCCAGAAATTGTTTCAGCCTTTCCAACATATGGAAAACATCCACACAGCTAAGAAATGTTGACTACCCTTCCTGTTCTCACATAACCTTTTTACTTAAAATTGGAAAAGTCAGAATATTTCTGATTCTCATAAAATACTTTACTGATCTGCTTTTAGAGTCAATCTAACAGTCCTTTTTTTTCCTTGTGACAATTGTAAATTATTCTTCCTTACAGTTATTATTATTATTATCAAGATTCCACCGCTCTTCTTCAGATGGGCTGCACAATATCTCTCCCTTGGAAATCCTACTGAATATATAATTTTTAACCACTCTGACTGTCAGATCCTTAAAAGCTACTGCTGCAGGTGTTCGCATAAAAGAGTCCCTTTGTGGATCTCTGAGAGAATCTGGCAATGTTCTTGATAGCATCCCTCCTTGCTGATAAGGGCTAGCTGCATCTGACTTAATGACTATGTATGCTTTTTCTCAGTTTACCCTCCCTGTCAATTTCCCTCTGCATTAGCATGCAGTTTGTGTGTATCCTTTGGAAAGTAGTGGAGTTTAGGAGCTGTTTGAACCTGTCTTGGTAGAAATAAAGCTTAATGTCATCAAGAAGAGCAGCCAGAGGTAATTCAGAGGGTTGGAGCTTGGAGCATGATTCATTGAATGTATTCAATAGCCATACCTCAGAGAAAGTGATGGGGTCTGAAGTTACATCATCAAGACTAGGGACTACATTGCAAAATAGATTTGGTAGTCTTTAAAGTATATGGACTTGTGTGTTTCTGGGGCTCAGGCTGACATTATAAAAGAGAATTCTGCAATCCAGTTTTGTTACCATAGCACCTGGCATAGCTGGGGGAGTGCTTTTTCACAGGTATCCCTGCCCGCGTGCCAGCCTAAAGGTTGATGCTGGTGTTGCAGAGACGGGGAGCCCATTCTCTGGCAATAGCTAGGCCAACCTACAAGAAACTTTCAAGAATTGTTTTTCTGTTCTCAGGCTCTCAGCTTGTTCTCAGGCTCTCAGCAAATTTTCAGCTCCACAGCTAAGCAAGAATGTGTCCTCAACACTATACAGTAGCCCTATTGAATGGATACTCATTTCCAGCCACAAGAAGACTCCTGATGTCATTGCCTCTCCTGATTATCTTAACTCAGATACTCCTTTCTGTAACTAACTTCTTCTGACCACCTTACAATGCACTCAAATAATCCATCTGGACACCTCCCAGAGGTTGTCCAAACATCCCCCAAAGGTTATCCTGACACCCCCAGAGGTAGTTCTTAACCTTATAAATATCCTACTCTCCAATTGCTCAGTGCCACTGACACCTTTCCGTCTTTGTTGCTGAGTCCAACACGCTGCTCCCTGGAACCAAATGCTGGCCATTTGGCTCTGAACCCTAGATCTTCACATCGCGATCAGGTCATATTACCCAAATATCCCATACCACTCTCTATTCCAAATCTATTTTCCAACCTATCTATGTCTTAGGAACTCTGTCTGTGCATGTTTGCTGCATTGAACCAAGTGATTGTAAACCCCTTATCCCTACAATAAAGATTGTCAAATTCACATATATATCCTTCTCTGTGGATTTTCTTCCAAGAGCTGATCTTTGTGTATACGGGTATTGAAGATTCCTTACCCAGCTTCTTGCAATATTAATAAGCAGTTATTAATATTAACCTAATATTCCCCACTATATCGAGAGACTGTGTCTCCACTTTGGGTAACAGTTTGCTTGCCAGAACAACCCTGGGAAATACTGTAGAATAAATTCCCAAGATCTTTGCCTTCAGATTTGTGAAGATTAATTGCAGCTTTGTGTCCCCATACACATCTCTGGATAGCTCTGATAAACACCTGGAGCAACTCTGTACAGGTAGAAAGGATTCAGTTCATTCCAGTGGAGACAACTTAAATGTTTGTGTGTATATAGGAATGCCAATTGTCTGTCTTTCTGGAACATCATGGGAAAGCTGTTGAGAGTTCCAAGCACAAGCTCAATGATGAAGGCTTCACCAGAAATTCTAGTCCTTTTGCCCTACCACCACCAGCATCTGATATACGGAGCATGGCCTTATCTATGGTGGATTCCACATAGGGAAACTATAATGGGAGCAGGACGCAAAACAAACCATTTTGGGGGAGGTGGGACTTCAGACAGGTCCCGTCCCCAAAACAAGCCTACTCTGTTTTATTTCCCTCAACCCAGGATTTTTGAAAATTGCTAAACCAGCAATCCTTTTGCAAAATTATGGGTTGGAGCCGCTCCATATGAACAGCCACCCAGAAGGCACTTTATTTCCCTCCCTTCCACTGCACCATCCACAGTGAAGGAGAATCCGCCTGCCATTACCCTGCAACAGAGGCATACCAGGTCCAAATGGCGCCCGGAAACCAAAAACCCTCCAGGTGCACCCCCAGCGGAGCCCTGCTTACTCAAGAGTAGCAGGAGCCTACTGGGTGCCCCACAGGCGTGTGCCCGGCATCGTGGGTGGCCCCACATCGCCATAGGCAGTACGCTTCTGCCCTGCAATAGCAGGAAGGCCCATTTTTTAACGTTGCTTGTTGCGCATTTGCAGGGTAACAGGTGCAGCCAGTTGTATCATGGGATGATTGGCATGGCTGCCTGGGTTCATTCCTGTATTCCTGTGCAGCTACGTATGTGCTGCAGAAAATTTTAAAAAGAGAAAGAAGTATCTTCACGTGAAGGCATAAAAGCAACCTGGATTGTTTCCATGGGCTCCAATCACTGGCTGCACAGCATACATGTGAATGGGAAAAAGGAAAACGGGTTCCTTTATAACTTCAACCTGTTACACATTTACTGTGTGAAATCCACCTACAGCAATTGCATGGCTTTGGAATTTCTTCTTACAGGGAATTCCCATCACCCATCTCTGTTGTTTGTCCATTACAGGCTGAAGGCATCTTAAAGAGGACCTCTGCTGACCATTAAACAATGTTTATGGCTATTAAAGAAGTTTTTCTGTTTTA
Source organism: Sphaerodactylus townsendi (assembly GCF_021028975.2). Lineage (NCBI taxonomy): Eukaryota > Metazoa > Chordata > Lepidosauria > Squamata > Sphaerodactylidae > Sphaerodactylus > Sphaerodactylus townsendi. Next base: position 117,249,378 of record NC_059427.1, on the reverse strand, counting down.
TTGTGTGTGTGTTTTATTATACTTGTAAAAAAGGATGCTTTATTGGTTGGTGGTTTTTCTTTTATTTTTCTTGTAACAAACCTTGTGCAAAGGTAGGTAGATTGATTGATATATCACTTTAAGAGGGAATTAGTCAAGTTCATGGAGAATAGATCCATCAGAGGTTGCTTGCAATAGTGACTAAATGGAACTTCCATAGACAGAGGCAACAGACCTCTGAATATCAATGCAAGGAGTTATCATCTGGGGAAGGTCTTGGCTGCTTTGTGAGAAAGGGTGTTGGTAGATGGATCATTGGTCTGATCCAGCATTATTCTTTTGTTACAACTACCCTGAAAGGTCTTTCTTGGATGAAAGGGTGAAATACAATGATGATGTATGTACAAGCATTCCCACAGCTAAAAGAAATATCTGGGACTGAAAAATCACTTTTTGTTTCTCCTATGATAACTGCTCATAGCAAGATTGCAAAACAAAATATAGAAGGTTTGTGGGTAAACGCATAATAGAACTGGAGAAAAAGGTCCCATGTCAACTGAAATTTACCCTACCAAAAGTCAGTTAAGAAAAACTTCCAAAATAAACTTGAGCTATGACCTGCCTTTTGCAAAACTTTGAGCAACTTCCCTCCAAAACCTCTCACCTCTGCCACTCTTTTATTATTTATTTACAAGATTTATATTCTCCTTTCTTCACTTACAAGGATCCCAAGGCAGCTAAAAAATTAAAACAAACGTAGTGTAATAATATTTTAAAACCATTTAAAACCAACCCCCCCCCCACAAAAGCACATATCATTAAAACCATTAAAATAGTGCTAAAATACAAAAACATAACAACAACTAAAACTCTGTGATACACCTCTGAAGATGCCAGCCACAGATGCAGGCAAAATGTTAAGAACAAGACCTAGCAGACCATGGCCACACAGCCCGGAAAACCCACCACAACCAACAACTAAAACATTGATCAGGGAGGAGGGGTCACTTAGGAAACACCAAAGGAAACAAAAAAGTCTTTGCCCAATAGAAGGGAGCAGACGAAGCTCCTTTTTTGTACGGAGAAGTATGATAATTAAAGGGTGCAGTCCCTGCCTCCCTAACCCTCTGCTGTATCCCTCTATGGAAAGGCTTGCCAATGCTCTCTTCAGATTATACATATGGATAGTCAGTAATGTTCTAAACCTTAAAACAAAAAAAGACAGACTATCTAACATTCGAAGTAAGGAGAATATATACACCTGTACCGAACTGCTGTTCTAGAATAAAGAATAAGTCTTTAAAATAAGAAGCATCTGGCAATCTTTCATGGACTGTAACATAAGTGAAAACAGAACAGGATATCAACAGAATAAGCTACAGGACTTCTAGCAATTGAATTAAAGCTACCAAAGTGTCACCTTTTAGTATTTCATTAGTTAAGTCAGGTTCTCTGTGTTCAGCTAGCAGGTGTGTAACTAAACATTTACGAACTGATACGCAGAGGCATATCTAGGCAAACTAGAGCCTGGGGACAAAACCTGCGTTTGGTGCCCCCCCCCCAGTATGGACGGTAACCCTCCTCCACTACAGCCAAACAATGATTTTTGTACCAGCTCACAAAACACCTCCCACCCCCAGCAAAACATACAAGGCTCTCTCCCCACCAACTCTCTTTTTCTAATTTTGTCCTCACACCAACCCTATGAGGTAGGCTGTTAGCCTGAGAAACAGCTCCAAGCCAGTGCAAGTGGGTATTAAGCGTGTAAATCTCTCACAAATCACCCCCAGCAAAACATTTACCAAACAAATGTTAACCTCATCTCTCACAAAACACCTCCAGTGGAATTCAGCCCCAACCAACATCACTTTCAATGGTGTTTAAACTAGGGACAAGCTGGGGGTCCCAGTTAAAACAACATTGAAAGTGATGCTGTTTTGGGGTGGATTCTCCCCCACCCTGAAACAGCATCACTTTCTATGTTGAAATTGGGGACCTCAGATTCTCCCTTTAAGTCCATGCCAAAGGGAGTGGATTTAAAAGGAAAATCTGGGGAAATTTGGAGGGTTCCTGCTGTCAGGGGTGCAATTGTTAAGCTAGCAGCACCAAACTTTCTGGGTATCTTCACGACACTCTCCTGATGATACCAGCCAGGTTTGGTGAAGTTTGGTTCAGGGGGTCCAAAGTTATGGACCCTCAAAGGTGTAGCCCCATCTCCTATTAGCTCCCATTGGAAACAATGGGGGATGGGGCACCCCCTTTGGGAGTCCATAACTTTGGATCCCCTGAACAAAACCTCACCTAACTTGGGTGATATCATCAGGAGAGTCTCTTGAAAAATCTCTGAAATTTTGGTGATGCTAGCCTAAAAATTGCGCCCTCCCTGAAAGCCAAACCCTGAAAAAACACTACAAAAATACAAAAAACACAGAAACAAACCTGAAAATTTTGCAGCCCCCCATGTGACCGAATGGGGGTGCCCGGGGACATGGTGGGTACCCCATGTCCCTAGGCAAATACGCCTCTGCTGATACATATCTGAGATCAGTCAGTACCAACAAAAGCATTAAATACTTGACCTCTCTAACCTATGGTGTTTTTTCTGCTAAAATGAACGGTATGCTAGTTGAAAACACAACTCCTGGCATAGGAGTGCAACAGGCTGAACACATCAATTTCCTTCCTCTGTGATTCTCAGATGGAACTAGATAAATAGGTGGAAAATCTTACAGACGAACATTAACCAATAGTTTCTTACTGGGTTACAAGGCTACAGCCATTTTCATATAACATACACAACTACGCTGTTCTTGAAAACCAGCTATTTTTAATTAACCCCTTCAAATAAAAACCCTATGAAACCCCAATTAGCACAATGTGCATTAATAAAATCATTTAAAGAGATATAATGGATTTTCCCTTCTTTCAGAACATCTTGATCTTTCCTGTGGGGTCACATCACATAAAACATCAACTCAGAGAAGAAATTTTGGTTTTACAAACAATTTACTTTGTGAGAAGAAAATTGTAGAAACTAACCTTCTTGCCCTCATAAAGATCCTCATTGTCTTTGGTTTTTAATTCAGAAGTAGACATTTCTGTGTCCTAGGAAAAAGAAACAGAGCACCTTTACATTTCTGCTGTGGTTTAAAAATCCAAGTGGTTGAGCGGTGGCTAAGAGGTTAACTAGGGATTATTTCCTGTCTGGGAAATGAGAATTGGGTTTGTATTGTTTTTAAAGTCTTGTTTTCCCTTACGGGCAGATTCGGAAAGACTGATCTCTGACATTTAAATTTTTGGGGGAAAAATCCTCCACAGAAAAGGCCCAGGAGGCACTGAGCCCCATCCTGTACCATGCAGCAGCTAGGATTTGGTCGGATATTGCCCAGAACCAAGGGAATGTCCTTTTTATGCCCTCCTGACTGTAGAGCCAGTGGCTGGTGTAGATGAACTTCCTTCACCAATAAATGACTCAAGATGCTCACCAAGTTTTCCTGCCCATCTCATTTTTGATTTATTTGATTACTTTTTATTAAAAAAATACTTTTAAAGACACAAGTGTCTGTTGAAACAAAGCTAACGTTGGTGTTGCTGCCAAAAAGTGGCTTACCAAAATTTGGGATGAGTCCATCCTGAGTTCACCCTTGGCTAGCACTACTGTTATACCTGTTACCACAGTTAGGATCTTATCTGTCTATTTTAACTAGATCTATTTAAATGAATACAGTAGGAAGGGGCTCTCCCATGACCAATTAGAGAGAATCCCAAAAAACTCCTGCTCTGTGCCAAAGTGACCAGCTAATGTAATATGGCAAATAATCTAATATAAACACGTTAATATCCAGACAAGTCTACTCAGGTTCCATGAAAAAAAAACACATGAAAAAACCCACATGAAAAATGTGCACAGAAAACCTCCCACTGTCAGTAATGCTCACAGGAAAACACTACAAATATGTACTATATTATCACATTTGTATCATGCCTTTTCCTAAAGGGATCAGAGAGGATCATCTAATTTTATTCTCACAACAAGCCTATCATGTTCAATGTAGACTTTTGTGGCTCCATGTGATTGTGGTCTCCTCCACATGCAGAAATTTCAAGTAGCAGAACGATGGCAAAAATACAAAGACAAATGGCTGTTCTTTCTTCAATGCATTAGGGTAGAAATAAGCAAACTCATCAGGATCAGGCTATGTCTGATTCACAGAAACAAGCAACACTGATGGAACCCAGGTCAGATAAAACATAGAGCAACATCACATTTTAAAAAGGACTGCTGCTAAATATACTAAAGGCATTTCCTACTATGTGGATTTGAGAACAAAACCATCAGGAATGAAAAAATGATAGCAAGCAGGACATCTGGGAGCTGATGTAGTACACAGGCTAAAGGTATGAACCATCCACTAGGAAGGCACTACATCCCATTTCTCTGCAGTCAGGAATTCACTCAGCGGCCTTAGGTCAAGTCACCATCACTCAGGCTAAGTAGCTCACATATGCCAGTGGTGGCAAACCTTTGGCACTCCAGATGTTATGGACTACAATTCACATCAGCCCCTGCCAGCATGGCCAATTGGCAGGGGCTGGCCATGCTGGCAGGGGCTGATGGGAATTGTAGTCCATAACATCTGGAGTGCCAAAGGTTCGCCACCACGGACATATGCAATATAAATAGCTACTGACTTACTTTGCATGGTGGTAGTAAATGATTACTGAACTAATGGAAAGGAACACTGAAAAAGCATGATAGGAATGCTAAGAATTAATCTTAGCCTGTTCCTAAAAGCCATTAATGGCAATGACAATTCCCTCAGATAATATTCTCTGGTTTGACATCCAAAAGACAAGAATATTTTGCAACAAATAATTTTTTTTACAACATCTATGTCAGCAGACAGAGAAATGGAAACAAAACTGAACAATGAAAAGCAGAAGAATTTTGTATTTGCAAATAAACCATGAAATTGGCTAGTGTGCAAATTGAAAAAATAAAATGATATTGAAATTGCAAAAAGGGATAATATCTTAATGGATGATGTGTTGATTCAAAAAGTTTTTTACAACAATTATACAAATGTATATAAAATATCTCACTGGTAAAATAGATGAACATCATAGAAAGTAAAATCTACCTAACATTACACAAAAACAGAGACTTGGGAATAGTACATTAACAGTAAGGGAAGTGGTGGAA